>NC_139761.1:32116762-33316762 GCF_965231275.1 Zosterops lateralis | reverse complement strand
CTGACTTTTTAAGATCCAGTTGTCTAATCTACAATCTAGATAAACCTATGGGAATACAAGCATTAGAAAATATTAATTACTGTGAGAGGTGTTACATCTATGTATTTTTATAGAGGAGAGAATTAAGCTTTTTATCAAGGCTACTTTATTGAGAGTTGATGACTTCTTAATCTAATGGAAAAAGATATAGTGAAATCTGGTACTTAGAAGCTGAAACCAGAGAAACCCAGAGATGGAACAAGGCACAAACTATTAATACTGAGAATAACACTTGAGTTGCCCCTGGGATGACTCCCTAAGGAAAATGGGAATTCTCCATTGTTTTGCTCTGTGCCAGTCAAGACTGCATATATAAAACATATGTTCTTGCTCAAGTTCTGGCTTGAATAGTACACACGAGTGTCTGTGTGTGAAGTGTGACGAGATGACCATAACACGATCAAAACCAGCTGACAAAGTACTGGAGGGCAATGGTTTCTTGGCCCTCCCACTGGGTCCTCCCACAAGCAACTGGTTTATGCAGCAAGGTGATCCACAGCTGCCAGTCTCTTATTTTAATGCTGCATGAACTTGTCATTACTGATTAGAACAGAAGAAAGGCAGGGGGTTGCAACTGTGTTGTGTCTGTCAGCACACTGCAAACCCAGGAGAAAGAGTAAGGGAACTACGCACAAAGGCCATTGTCAACGTTTTTAAGCCTCTAACACAGGTGGAATTTAGAGAACTACAATATGAAGCCTAAGCTGCTTGTGGAGAGCGACAAGTACTTCAAACAGGGGTTTCAAGGTACTGTTTTGTTTCTGTGCAAGTTTTTTTCCCACACAGGATTGAGCCTTCAGTGGGGTTCTGACACTTGAGCTTTTGGTCTGGTTGGTGTCCTTGCCCCTTTGGTAGGTTTTCAGCAGTCAGCAGTATTGTGTCTGGAACACAATGCTCTCTCCCACCTGCAGAACAATGACAACTTGGCTTACTAGGAGTTCATTCTGCTCTCATCTTGTGACTCCTCACTCTCATTTATCTCTTTGTCCTTCTATTTAGGTATCTTGGATATGGTGCTCTGAACAAAGCAGCCTGTGCTTGTGTTGTGATAAGGATAATCTAACAGTGCCAAGCTACTTCTCTTGGATTGGCCAGAGAGTTTGTTTTGTCAATAAAATATTTGCTGTTTATAGTAAATTTTGCTTTTTGCTGAATGATTTTTCTGCAGATTGTAAAGAATTGACGTAACAGTGCTTGAGCAGCCATATTAAAGACAACTGCCAAGGGAAATAATTTGAAAACAATGAGATACTACTGATTGTTCTTACAGCCTTCTCCTTCTGAAGTCAAACTATTTTTCTATTTGCATTATTCAATAGATACCATGATTTATTTTTTTAATAATAATTTTGTTAAATACTTTAACAAAAGTGACAGAAGCTATAAGGAGGCACAGCTTTGAAGAATAATTGCTTGAAATACATGGCAGAACATTATTATGTGAGTGCTGATGTGGTTCTGGGCCTCCAGGGGTTAAAGCAAGGTGTGCACAGGCAATTCTTAGGGAGGTACTTTGTATAAAGTTCAGTGGCTGAGGAATGTCCTGGCAGTCAAGCTTCGTTGCCTGGGAAAAACACAAGGCCAGATATTGACATTTCAGTGAGTGATATGATCTGGTTGGCTTTGCTGGTGCAAATGAGAGAACTTGACCAGTGCCTTTAAGGGAAGAATAAAAATACCTTTTAAAAATTTAGATTAAGAAATATCGTGCTTGCATGCTGTGGTTGAAAGAAGCAAGAACAAAATGGGAACATGAAGGGAATAGCTCCTTTTTTCACTTTGTCTTCGGCCAGCCTCAGTTCAAGATGGACTCTGTAAAGCATGAAGCTACATTTTGCCCTCTGAAATACATATAGGGAGGCACAAATTGTGCTGTTTCTGGTTATTCATTACAATTCCTTGATCACTGGGCATAATAATTAATGCAGGCTGTAGGCAACTGGAGTCCCTTCTACCGGGAATTGCTGGAGAGTATCACTCTTTGGGTGATACTGTTCCAACAGCCAGCTTGATTTCTGCCTGTATTCCTGCCTGTCCCTGCTCAGCTGTCCAAATGAGACAGTTCCTCACCAGATGCCTCTTTCTTTTCGGTTCTTTGCCTGTCTCCACTTGGTTCTCCAGCCATTCCTGTGTAGTGCTATCCTGCTCTCTGCCTGAGCAAGCTCTGTAATGCACCCTTTGTCTCTTAGCTAGGAACAGGCAGCTTCATTCAACCAAATTTCCATGGAACTGGAAACAGATGAGAAATCTAAAACAAAACCATCTTTAGGGAACTGCAGGGTCCTCAGAGTCTTTGGAAATCTGACTACTTATTTGGATAATGAGGTGTAGATTTCAGAGTCTGCTTTTCACTCCAGTGTCCAAATCTTGACCTTATGTTTTTAGTTATATTTTTATATTTTAACCACTTAATCACATCAGTCTTTTCATTTTTGCATAGTAAGTGATTTGGTACCCAGTGTTTCTCTGCCGAGACATCAGTGAAAGCACACTATCAATGGGAGGAAAAAGTTTACAATGGAAGTGTAATAAACAGCAGATCTCGAACCAGGCAGTATCTGTGAGCCAGATAACAACTCTTAAGATCTTGTTTAACCATGTCGAGTGAATAGTGTTGCTTATCGTTCTAGGAGATAATTTTGTTCAGTCCTTCTGCATGCTTCCTTGTAGATTGTTGAAGCCTGTTTATTTCAGACTGAGGCAGTCTGAAATAAAAAACTGCCCCGTTTTGCATGAGTAGTCTCAACAGTTTCCAAAGTACAGTTTCAGAGCATTCATGGATCTCTCATAACCACTCAAGATACCATCATTCTAGTGCAGCCCTTCCCCAACAAGCCAGACTCACTTTCTCCAGATGAGACCAACTTCCACAGCAGCAAAGCAGCCCATGTGAAAGGTCTATGGAAAACGGCCAGAAAGATACATGTCAGAATGACTACTGTTATCTCCTCTGAGGGGAGCCTCATACAGACATTTTAAAAGTATCTCTGATGGAAGTGATGTGCCTTATAATGAAATAAGTAACAAGTAGTTGCTAAACCTGAACCAGAACAAAAGGAGTAGAGGGCAGCAGCCAGCAGCACACAGTGTGTGCCCACACTGGGCCAGTGCCCAGCCTCCCGAGGCAGTGAGGGATCACCAGTTCTTGGTATAACACAGGGAATATGTCCTGTATGTCACCACATATTCATATAAGGCATTGCTGCATGCCAAGTCCTTCAGTAAGTGATACCTGAATAACATATTTTGTGTGCTGGCAGCTATCATTAGAAATGCTTGAGGCCCCAGACCTGTTTGTTTAAGCCATTTTATGTGAGAAATAGCCAAAGTACATGGTACAGATTGGTGCCAGGAGACCATTACACTAGCTTGGTTCTCATCTCTGTCGTGGCACCAACCTCATGCCCTGGGGCTGCCTACAAAGAGTGGAGGGTGCTCCATTTGGAGCTTCGGATGAAGCTCCAGCCTCTCTGGGCTGCAGTGGCGGCAAGGGCAGGGCGCTTCTGTAGGTATCAGCTCCTTGCCCGGCTGCTCCAGGGAAATCGCCCTTGCCCTGCTGCTGTGGGGACGGTTTGGGTCGCATCAGCCCCGAGGGCTGGGAAATGACTGCAAGGGAGATCTCAGGAGACTCGGTGGCAGTCCCTGAGGGCGCAGGGTGGGTGGAGAGGGGGATTCACTCCCGTGCCCCGGGCCGCTGCCCGCCCCACCTGCCTCGCCGCCGAGCCCGGGAAGGGGTTAAAAGCCCGGGGCGGCTGATGTCAGTTCCTGCGCTCCTCGGGAGGGCCGGCTCTGATATTTGAGCCGGGCTGTCCCGCCCGAAGGAGAGCGGGGAGGGCATGGTGCAGCGCTGAATGGGACAGGAGGCGCGGCGGGCACCTGCCTGCCCCGCCAGCCCCGGGACGCCGCCGGGCACGGACCCCGGCCCGGCCAAGGTGAGCGCACCTGGGCACCGAGGGGCAGCCGGGGGCTCTGCAGGGCCGGGCTGCGCGGGGCTGCCTGCCACAGCCCGTCTCTCCCGGCTTGGCTTTCTCCGAAGGGGACCGTAAGGGCACTGGCGGGAGCGTTCCGGGGTGATGTTGTGTCACCTGTGTTAGCTGAGGTTTGCATTCGGGGCTGGGACTTTGGCCCTGAAGAGGCATGGAAGAAGTGCGGGGAGGGATGGCCATAGGAAGGGGAGGATGCAGCCCAAGAAGTAAATGTATATGAGCTCTGCGGTCTCTTTCCCTTCCTGGTAAACCGGGGCAAGAGCTCCGCAGGTAGAACGGCACAGCTGGGAGCCCTTCCTGCCCCCAGGCACCTTTACTGGCTAAGCCACCTGCGCCGATGTACAGGGGAAATTATTTTCCCCTCCCTCCCAGCCCAGCCCCGCGACAAACCTTTTCTTTGCCCTTTCCACAGCTTTCTGTGTTATTTTCTCCCCCCACGTCTGTCCATGCCCATGCCGAGTACAATCTCAGGCCGCAGTTCTGAGCGGGAAATGACTGCGTGCCTGAGCAATTCCAGCGGCCTCAGTGCTAAAAAGATGAAATGGAAAGTGGGGACAGGGTGTTGATTAATAGCACAGGATTCCCCCGCTGAGTTTTGCCCATGGTCTGCTGCTGGCCCCCTTGATCCCCATTCAGTGACATGGGAAGAAACCTCTTCCCTTTCATATGTTATATTTATCACTTTTCTACTGATTGCTTTTGTAGTAAGATGGTAGCTGAAAGTTAGGGAAATATGGAAATAGCGCTTCACCTGTCTTTATTGTTTGCACTGCATGAACAAAGCTGTAAACGCTACCTGTATTTGTATCTGCATCTGGAAGTCTTCACATTGATTGATTGTTTCAGCTTTTCAGGTGTAGATGTACAAAGTCTTCTGAGTGTTCTGATTTCTAGTTCTGGATCCGCCTACATCTGCAGCATCAGCTGATTGTAATCTAAAAACACAAAGAAAAATCCCAAACACATGACACCTTGATTTAAATTTCAGCTTCATCAGAATTATAACTGGATACGAACATTCCAAGTAAATATGATCGTATTAATTTTGGATATGGCATTTAGGGTCGGAACTATCTCTGATGTTGATCAAAACTCACAAATATATGCATGAGACTTCTAATTTTGACTGCCTTTAGCCGGTGGTTGAGTAATTTTTTCCCCCACTGAGTTTTAAGGACTTTTTATTTGCCGTTATTGTCACTGACAGTTGTTAGGTACTCAACACTGAAAATCAAGCTGCTCTTTAGAAAGTGGCTCTGTGCATTTAAGAATGAAGTTTTGAAAATCTCAGCTTGTTTGAATAGAGTGGCTGTCTCCTATGTTCGAAGTCCCTAAAATAAGAGTACTGCCTCTGAAAATATCTGGCTCCCACCTTCTTCATATGCACAAGGGAAAAAAGAGATAGCTTTATATAAATGTATCCATATAAATTCTTTATCTGATATGAAAAGGACCAATATCTGGGAGAGGAAGGGGAATCAAAGAATGTACTGAAAAAAGATGGTAAGCCTTACAAAAAAGGACATCTGAAGTGGCAGATGCAATGGAAGTGATTTAAAGTTAGTCTGTCAAAATGAAGTTGATATTGTGATTCACAGAGTACAGATGAACTGCTGATGTTCAGAAGAACAGAGGAGAAGGAACAATGCATTTTAATAGTAAAAGAAAATGCAGAATAAATTTTGTAAATAAAGTTGTACTCTAGAGGTAAATATTAGACATTGAGATACAGTATCTTTCTCAGAAAAAGTATAAGGTTTTTGCTAGGAGGAAAAGCTATAATGCTAATCTCCAGCCTTCAGAACTCATTTGGTATGATGACACATGGGAAAGTTATTAGCTTAAGTGGAGGAGATGGGGATTAATAGAAGAATGGTAAGATAGACAAATGACAAAAGAGAATGCGACAACAGTGCTGAAGAGGGGGCAGTTAGATAATAGGTATTTTACTGGTAGATTTGGCTATTGACATGGGATTAATGACATGAAACAAAATTGCACATTACAAGTAGTAATAAAATGGGCACAATATCTGGAAGAGCACTCTTTAAAATTAGTAGAGGAGGAAAAAATTCAGTTGCCTGAGCAGTAAGACTTCTTCCAGATACCCAAAAACAAACTGTGCTTTTTAAATTTAGTGATCCATAAAAATACTGCCTGTAATTAAAAATATAACATATAGTTATACTAATCAATCACAGAGTAACCATGGGCACGTTGAATTTTGCAATCACAGAATGGTTCAGGTTGGAAGGGGACCACAGTAGATCATCTGGTGCAAACTCCATGTTCAAACAGAGCCCTCTGAGAGCACATGGCACAGGATTGCATCCAGATGGTTCTTATTTCCAGTGAGGAGACTCCACAACCTCTCTGGGCAACCTGTTCCAGTGCTCAGTCACCTGTGCAATAAAAAAGTTCTTCCTTATGTTCTAATGGAAGTGCCTGTGCATCAGTTTCTGCCCATTGCCCTGTGTCTTATTGTGTGGTACCACAATGGCCTGTAGTACAGAGAATTTGATCTTTCAGAAATCTGGCACAGACCTGAGCTTTATTAATCTGTTCCAGTCCATTTGTAATTACCCTCCTGCTCTCCCACATCTGCCATATACAGAGGTAATGTCAGCTGAGATTCCTCTGTTCCAGTTGTGTCAGTTTGTCTGTAAATGTTAGCCACCAGTGCAATATGGTTGTGAAAAAGGTAAATGCAATCAGACAAGGCGTTCCCTAGGAGAGGAGAAAGTGCTAAATACCTTTACACAAGGCTTTGTTGTGGGTGAGTGCTGCCTTTCAGATGCAGTTGTGGTCACCCATGGCTATGAAGGGGAGCAAGAAGAGAGGAACCATCTTTTTTATATGATGTGCACTGAAACTGGAACAGGGATGTGCAGAGGGGGGACAGGGAGCTTTTCTTATGAGGTTAAAGGAGCCCCTTGTCTCTAGCCTTGCAAATTGAGGTTCTTAAGGAGAAGCTTTTGATGTCTATAAATATATCAAGGGGCAAATATGATGGAGGAAAAAAAACCCTAGCTAAACTGAAGGGCAATAATCTACAAGAATTAACAAATACAAGCTGGTTATGATTAGGTTTATGCTGGTAATTGGAAGGCAGCTCATTAGAGAGGTGAAGTTCTAGAATAATAGGAATAGTGGGAGAACTGCCAGCATGGTTGTAGGGAAGAGCACTGTTTATTTATGAAAGGGATTATAAAATGCAGTTGTCTGTAGTGATAACAAATAAAATGTAATGATTCAGGACACCTATCTCATCCTACACCCCCTATTCAGAACAGTGGTATTTTAGTGCAACCAGAAGTTATGGTCTGTTTGGGAAAATGGCTTTTGTTTTGGCATAAGTTGTTTGGTACATTAGTTTCATTTTGCTTTGTGTCATTAGAGTCCATCCCATTTATTTGTATGTCCTCTTTGGAGTTAAACTTTATGAGTAAAGACTAAAAGCTCCTTACACTTGTATGTAGAGAGAACAGAATTTTATTTGAGAGCTGAATTATTACTTATATCCAAAACAGAGTTAGAGGTAAACAAACTTCACAGTGTTGTAGGACCCTTCCATGACTTAGTGCACTCTTTTGGCTTGGGAAGGACTGATAACACCACATTGTAGGGAAACACTGTACCAAAGGTAACCTGGTTTAAATGCCTGGCAAGGAGTTAAGGCTAGAGATTAGAGCAATATGCTGGGTGGTCATGGAAAAGGATAGTCTGTATTTCTGCAAAGCACTAAGTGTGCTGCCTGTAGGAAAGTGGTCTTTTTTCCTATTGTAGAGTGTTTTCAGTGCTGCAGTACTTCCAGAAGGTAGGTTTAAGCATACCTTTTTCTTGTACTTAAACCTACTTTCTGGAATAATATTTCACAAGTCATTGGAAAAGTAGACAGCTTGCTGTCTGAGAAACTTTCTCTTACTGAACAAAGCAAATTGAACAGAAAATAACTCATAGGTAATGTTTATAGCCGAAGGGTATAGAATGTCCTTTATAGAATGCATCTTCCTTAACTGGGAACATCAGACATGTAACTGGATAGAGTGGCTTGTTGTGGTATGTATACTCACACTATTATGTATACTCATGGTAATTTGAATCTCAAATCTTACATGCAAAACATGAGCCAGGTATTCTGACAAGTGGGTACTACTGGAGAGACATCTTAAACTTTTTCCCTCTGTAGAGAAAGGCAGATGTAAGGGCAATGAAGCTGAGTGACTTTGTTGCTTTCTCACAAATCCTGGACTGTTCATTGGTCTGTCACTGTTTGGGACTTGTGAGTTTGCCTGTGAGCTGGTGAGGAAATCCTTTAACAAGTAGGGATTCAATTGTTCTGATGAAACTGAGCTAATGGGTGTTTTAACTTTGTAAAGATTTGTTATTGTTTGGTAATACAGCTATCTGTTGGACTACACACTCTGAATTGACCTTTTCGTTCACAAATACCTGAATTTGATTAAGAACATCTATTACCTAGATTTTTTTGTGTCTTAAGCACAAAGTATCTGAAATGTCTAAACTGTTACTGAGTAGGAAAATAAAAGATCTTCAAAAACTACAGCTTTCTCCAATTTCTACGGCTGTATATAACTCTTGATGTCTGCAAGGACTTCAGTAGAGCAGCATGTTTTGTCTTTAGCCCTAACTTATTCCTGTATGGATTCTCTTTATTTTAACAGAGCAATTGTTTAGATACTGGGGCACTTCCACTCTCATTGTCAACTGACTGTGTCAAGTAGTTGGGGATTGGGAACAGTTGCTTAATACATCACATCATCTTAATGCAGTCTGTATGAGATAAGGCACTGATGACCCAAGCTGAAAATGTGTGTATGATACCTGAGGCAGGAGGGTTTAGTGACTTGAGAGTTCACAGCTGTACTGGAACTAAGGAGGCAGGAGTAAAAATACTCCTAATCTCTGGGTAGAGGCTGAGCAAGACTGTAAGGGTGGCAGTAAGGTTGTTTCTGGAATATACAGTATAATGCAGTAGTAAATTATTTACTCATTCTAAAGGTAAACGTTTATCCATTTAGAGTGACCTCTGGCAGAGGGCAATATCAGTGACTCAGTGTAGTACTACTTCATCTTCTGCTTGGAGAAGAAATGCCCTTTATTACCAGTTCTGTAAGAGGGACCAAGGAAAACTAGGTGATAAATTTGTCCTTCTAAAATACTTTTTTTTTCCCCTTTGATTCTGTAGGATTTTTAGAGCACCTCAGACGACATCCTAAATGGATGATTAACTTCACAATGGCAGAACTCACAGTGGAGAATGGCAGCTGTATGGACTGGCAAAAGCGGTGCCTTGTGTTGGAGTCCCAGCTCTTCAAATTCCGCTTGCAGGCAAGCAAGATCCGAGAGCTGTTAGCTGAGAAGGTGAGGCAGAGGGGACTTCTACTTTGCAATGAGTTATGACACAATAGCAAAAAATCTGTAAATGCCAAGCTGTCCAATATGTCTGTTACTTGCAGTGAGGATTCCTTCCTTGATTACAGTACATCTTTGCTCTCTGCTTATCAGTTGAGATGCAGAGATGTGCCTGTCATAGTGGTGTAAAGTGATATAATAAGAATTAGCCTTGTTTACTGCAAAAATCACCAAGTATTTGGACTTGAGTGGAAAACACCATACCAGTGAGATTCTGGATATCTAAATGACTGAGACAACTGTATATGTCTAAGATGGATGTTTTGGACAAGAACAGCAGGATCAGGACTTGGCTGGCAACAGAAAAGCTCGGAGGAGTGCAAATTATGCTGTAATGTTAAAAGCCCAGACAGGGATATGTATTGCCATAGTGTTAGAATAACACTTCATATCCAGTCAAAACATTCTGGGGATAATGAAGAGCAAGGCCAGATATTTGGAGATCTGAATGTTAGAAACTTACATGGCATCTGTGGTTTTAGAGACATCTCCTATTAATCTCTTTCAAATGCCCCTGGATGAGTTTGTTTGCATCCTAGAGGAGAGAACTGGTAAAGATCTGAGGATTTTATTGGAGTTTTGCTTGTCTTTGTCATGGTGTGAATGTTTAGTGGTTTTTCTTAACCTTAAATGGTGCTGTTTTTCAATTAGAATTAAAACGTTTTTGCTAAATTTGTATAAATTGTATAAATTTGCTAAATTGTATAAAGTCCAAATTTGTAGGTTGCTGTGAGGCTCCTTCTTTTCAAAACGTGGTTTACATTATCACAGTTCAGTCCAAGATTGCTCAGATATTCAATTGCTATAGGAAAGTGAGAACAGTTTTACTAATGAAGTTGAAATCTGTACAGTTGACTGCAGTTTACTATACCTGATGACAGATATGTTCTAAACTCACTTTTGCTCCATTTTGTATTATGTAACTTCTATGTGTATATTCTTGTTTGTTGGTTTTGGATGTAAAAACGTCCAGATGACAGCTACTTGAGAGTGGAGTAATTTTCATCCCTGCTTCCACTGTAATTACATTTTCACTATTGCCATATACTGCGTGAGACATTTTTTCCACCCTTCATATTTTAAGGAATTGTGCAATTCTAAGCAGCTTCTTCATCTCTTCAAATTAGCTTCTGAGAAGGACCTTAGTGATTTCTTACCTTGAGAAACACTGAAAGTGGTTGTAAAGTCCATTTAGATAAAGGCACATTTAAAAAAATCATGTATAGATATGGAACAGGTCTGGTAAAGACAACCAGTACCCAACCAATACCTGTAAGTTTGCTGCATTATGAGATCTGTGTCCTTGTGCTTTATTAATTTCTGCTTTGAGAAACTTTCTGACTACCCACACATGAGACAAGCGCACATACCAGACTTCCTTATTGGAGAACAGACTTGCCAGATATATTGTGACTGTCTCTCTAGGAAAGTTTGTGGGTCATGGCAGAGAATTAAGTTTTCATCTGCTTCAGGGATCTGGCTATTTGTCCAGCCTTTTTGTCAAAGCGATGTTCCCTTTGCTAAGATTAAGGAGTAGCTTGGTTCAGTGATCAGGTTATTCTGTAACTACTTGTACAGTGCTGTTTTAGCTTTACTTGAAGGGTCAAAGAGTTAACAGGCTTGGAGTTCCCGACTGTGAATGTCATGTGGGAAGGGGAGAGCCTCAGAAGGGACTGTGGGGCAGCTCTGGCAGGCTCTCCTGCTGCAGAGGGACTCTGACACACAGTGGTTATGTTGAACAGTCCTATTGGGAAGTGTCTTGCACCTCAGGTTCCCAGCTGGTCTGTAGTGACTTGCTCAGAGACCCTCCTTCCCTTCTCAGTCACCACAGGACACCCCAACAGTCACAGCAACAGGGGCTCCCTATCTGCGCTGCATCCTTCTCACCTTCAGGTGGGTAGTGATGCAGAACTGAAGGAGCTGCTTGGTTTAAGTCTAGTGATGGCAGCTGCAAGGATTTTTGTCATAGATTTTAAAGCAACTGCAATTTTTTAGGGTTTTTTTTCTCATTATGAGAATAAAGAGATTGAGACTTACAGGAGAGTCCAGCATTTCAAGAAATGTTTTTTGGGGCAGTGATGGGGGGATGATCTTGGAAAAATGTGAAGTCTGCAAAGTTTGAAGCTGTGTGCCGACCTGTGGTCAACATTGTTGAGATCCTCCCAATATAGTTTGTGGTAACAGGAAAATGACTTTTTTTAAAAGTGCTTTTAGATGGTGAAAGTGAAGAACAGTGTTAACAGAGGTATGACATTTGCTCACCAGCTAGGTTGTCATAGGTAGGGAGGTGACTGATTGAAGGGCTTGAAAACCTGATCTTCCACATCTTAAATTATTCTTTATAACTAATTTTCCAATTTCAAGACAGGTTTTGCTATTTTAGCTCGCAAAAACCTCAACCACTCATGCCTGGCATTGGTAGTACAATGTGCTCTAACAGTTTAAATACTTGAGATTTTTAAAATCCGCTTAGATTGAATAATCTAGATCACTGTTTAGAACATGAGGAATTTAAACCCCAGTGGTTTAGCTGCCAATGCCCTAGTTCACGTGGTGTGAACTTCCGTGTTGATAGCCTGGTCTCAGCTATCAAACAGAGCTGCCCAAGATACCCAGAGCCTGGCTGGGGTTTGGTGTGGCAGAAGAGCCTTAGTCCCTGCCCTCCCAGACAAAGCTGTGCCATCCTGCTGGATCCCACAGGGTGTGAGACCCGAGTCCTACCTTGTGGACATAAGCAGGGTTTGCTTTGGAAACAGGCAGTTGTTTTCACCCGGTGTTTCTTGTACACACTCAAGGAGAAGGGATACTCCCCCGTTGGTGAGTGGCATAGCAGGCTGTTGCCTCGGCAGCAGGTTGACCTGGTTAGAAGTGAGCTCTGGAACAGAACAGCAGGAGAAAAATGAAGCTGAGAGGTGTAGGATCTTTTTTCGCTCAATTTTATGTAGCCTCTTCTGAGCCTTGAAGAGAGGGAAACCTGTGGGAATGGTTGATGGGAGGATCTTTGGCAATTTTTAGAAGGGCCATCTGGGTAACTTAACCTGCTTCTGTCCTATTTCAATAAACAATGAACATTTGGAAAAAGGCTCTTTTGTCTCATGCAAGCATGGCTATTCAACTAGTCCTGTTTCTCCCATACAGGCTGTCTGGGCTAGTGTGTGAAAGAAGAGTTCTGTGCATTTGGCATGGTTACTAAGTGTTTTTTGTGACCTGGGTCACATTGCTTAGTAGCATTTGTCAAATTATAAAGCATTTTGAATGAAAGGACCCATGTAAATACCAAGCATTATTATTAATTCATTGAGGGATTTGAAAGAGCCTTACAGGCATGTATGTATTAAATCTGAATGTGTTCCAGTGAGAGTGCTGACACTGGGGATGAGTGAAATAATGATTTCATGTATGTGAGGAACACAGCAGTTATTTAACAGTTCATAGTAGGACAACCCAACAATGTAGTACAGGAAATTAAGAAAAGTACAAGTTCATTTAAGGCTACAGAGGGAATTAGGGTGACAAAAGTAATTGATTTGGCTGGAACTTAGCCAGGTCACCCTGCTTGCACAAGTTTCATAACTTTTTAGTGATCAGGAATGGTCCCAACGTAGATTCTTTGTCTTGATCATAACTGCTAGCAATGCAAAGCAGCTGTTGGGACAACAAGGAGTTCTTCAGTCAGAACAGTGCTGTCTTCTTAAAATAACCTGAATCTTTCATGGAGGTTGACTACCTTGTGGACGCTTGAATTATTAGTTTAAGAGGATAGCTTGGTAAAAAGGCCCAGAATCTTGTTTGTGCTGTAGATGTAGAAGACCTTGTCAACTAATCAGAAAACTGGGAGAGACTATTGATTCTGAAGCTACTGTCTTAAACACTCTTTGTTTCCCAAGGCATATTATGTCTCCCCAATAGTTATGTTTAGAGAGCATCTCTCTTTTGCCAATATGTTTTGCTGCTACCTGTCTGTGGTGATGACTGTCCAGAGACTAATAGATAAATACGTTGGTACATCACTGTTCTGAAGGAACACATACTCGTGTAATGCTGCTATTCATATTAGATTGCCTTGAGCTCAGTCTTCGAGAAGACTCTTTGGTCAGAGCAGCCTTGTTTGGCTGCAGTCCTCTGTGGCATCTCTGTTCCTCTGCCAAAGGAGCATCCTTCATTTGGATATAAAGTTACAGAGACTGTTGTATTTGATTGTTCCACTGGAAAAGCAAACATGAGAGGTATCATGCTAAACATAGCAGGTTTTGATCTTCATGGCTTTAATTTATGTCATTGCTTTTTAAATTATGTGACTACTGAGGTGTCTGTGTGTCTGCACACATGAGGTGTGTACATGCCTTTCAATGTTTGCTGCTAGGGGTCAGTCTGCTCTTGTATCAGTGAGCATGTATGGAAGGAAGACTTGTCTTGTTGCCGTATGAAGGAAGGCAAATGGAAACGGGAATGCTGTCACATCCATTCTGGATGATCAACCCAAGAGGAATAAGTCCCATTTTCAGATATATTCGTTTGGTCCTGTTAGTGACGAACCTGAATACTTGGCTCCAGTGCTTTATCAAAAACGCATTGGAGAGAAAAAGAGCTCAGTTCCCTTTGTAGTTTTTCTTCTTTAAGCATAATTCTTTCAGTCTTCTGAAGATTCTTCTATGTCATTCTTTCCATGGTAAAACATAAGTATGTGCTGCAAACTCCATGAAGCATTCTTCAAATTTTGCAACTTGCTGGATAAAACTTAGTGTCGCTGGCTTTGTATTACTGGGCTTAAATCTGAGACCCGTTGAAGCAGGCCAGATGAAGATGACCTTGGCAAACATCAAATGAGATACTAGCTTGCTATTTAAGGAAAAAATTAAAAGAAAAACAAACAATTTTAAAAACTCCCTCACCCACCAAAAAAGGGCTCTAGTGGTAAATTATTAGAAAAACCCCAGGTACATTTGAATTTTATGAGAATAAAGTGACTTATAAACATTTAGGATAAAATTCAATTCAGCGTCCTTTGACTTCGATAGCAGCAGTGTTCAGATGTTGAATCACAACTGTCAGTTTGCAAAGCTCTTTAAAATTAAAAGAAGCATAGGAAAATTAAGATCATTGTTAGTCTTATCAGTTTTGAGCATATGATGCTTTTGAAGCCAAAACAAAGTATTCAGTGGTTATAATGTGGCATTATAGAGAACCTTCTGTGAGCTTTCCAAGATGGATTCATATTTATTTACCATTGTGAATGAATCCTAGCTGAAATAAGATCAGAGAAGAATGGTGCACTGTAGACAAGCTCCTTGCAGGGACAGCCCATGGTGTGTAAATTATAGAGATGAGGTCAAGACTTTGGCTGTTCCTTTGACCCATGTAATGAATGATGAAGCTCACTAATGAGAAAATGGTTCCGGTGTATTCAAAGTAGGGCAGAAGACTGGAAAAGGTCAAAGGCTTTTTTTTGTTTCTGGTCAAAGTTGTCCAGTTAACTCAAAATATGCCAAAGATCTTTAGGCTTGCACAAGTCCTGAGTAAAACGTGAATTTCCAGGTGATGTTAATTTATTTTCTTTCTTTCTTTCCCCGTCTTCTTTCTTTTCTGTCTCTGAAGATGCAGGAATTGGAACAGAGAGTGGTAGAAGCAGAGCAAAGAGCTGAGGATGCAGAGAAACAGGTAAGACGTTCTTTGATGATGGCTCTGGTACAAGTCCAGCACTTAACTCACTCTAAATTCCTTCCAGTTTAGCATACAGACAGAAATCTGCAGTGCCATGCCCTGCTAGGGGAACATTGATTTACAGTGGTGAATGGATTTTCTGGTCTGCCTTGGAGTTTGTGAGCCTTAGCTCTGAACAGGTGCCTGGATATGTTGAGCCCTAAGTGAAAACAAGCACCTTACAGCTTCCTGTCTGGGCCTTTTACCCCCTCATCCATAATAGGCAGGCTTGGTTGTGGAAAAGGAAGGGGGTGTTGGACCTCAGGATTAAATCACAAAGATAAGGCTGCTTGGCAGGTCCTCAGGAAACAAATACTTAAGAGTACTGGTGAGGACTTGTCTACAAGTAGAGAAGGTTCTGTGAAAGGAGTAGGTTTTGCAGACACACCCTTATCACTTGTTTTGGACTCTTTAATAATTACTGCTCTGGCTCAGGAGCCCATGGAGAAAAACAGTAAGAGCTGGATTCATTGTCTGTTACTGTAATCATCTAAAAATTGGGCATATTGTCTAAACTAGTTCTTCTATGCTTCTTGAATAATGGAGACGAGGAGAGAGGCAGACTTCAGCTTGTGAACAGGCTATAGAGAATAATAGACCTTTGGGAAGCAGACATTCTGCACTCTAAAGAGAATTATAGAAACAAAAGAGACAAGACAGGCCAGGGGGTCTGAGCACTTGGATCACTGCAGGTCATTGCTGAAGGGAAGGCTTGAAGTAAATCAGCTCCCTCCAGCTGGACAAGAGCTGTAGGACTGAGCACTAAGTCAGGGGTTGAAGGGCAGAAATAAAAGCCACACAGCCAAGAATGACTGTCAAAGATGATTTCAGAAGTGAAGGACTAAACAGGCAGTGTTATAAGCACTGGGAGACATATCAACTGGGAATCAAGAACTCGGAGTACCTGGAAAGGTATTCTGTCTGCAGAACATATTTTTCCACACTAGTTTGATATTGACATCAAGATTTTTTACTAACCAGCTTAATTCTAGGAAAGATGCTGTGTCTTGACACCATGCTGTTGGCTTCTATGCTAGATCAACAACTACCAGTGAAGAGCAAGGGTTGTTCTTGAGAGTGGTATCTGTAAGTCCACACCCAACCAAGACAGGCAAAGGTAACACAATACAGGCAAAAGTGACAGCTGTGACAGCACCAGCAGGAAATACACTTATTGCCACTGGCCAGTGAAGGTTTCATACTAGCAGGCATCTCAGGACGGGGGCAAAGTGCCCAGGATATGATAAGATGCAATGACAGCAAGGGACAGGATGGAGAACAAGTCAAATCCAGGTCCAAGAATGGGCAAGAAAGGGACAATTTGGCTTGGAAGGTGTAGCGGAAACGAGGGTTGCCGTCACTCACCTCCCACCAGCAGTTCTGTAGCCATATGTTGGCAGGTCCTAAAGAATAGCTACCCATAATGTTTGTCTTTCCAGCAGCCTTATCCACATCCAGAGATAAGGGTTCCTAGAGAAATGCTACTTTGCTGCCTGAGACAGCCTGAAGAAGTGACAGCATAAGAGTAGGACCATTCCCTTCCACTAATGAGTACATTCACCATGAATGAGAGGCAGCCAACAAATGAGAGGGCTCCACATCAAGTGCAAAATCCCTTGTTATCTTTCTCTCCAGGAGTCTAGGGGGTTGGATTTGTTAATTCAATGGACTCCCTGTAGCTGCCAACCTCAATTAAGGAAATCACATGTTTGCAGTCCCGTCACTGAGCCTCTAGTACAGAGTCAGCATTTGGGCATCAGACAGGAAGGAGGGGCCATTTCTTTTTACTATAATCACCCTAAACTCTAATGAAAGCACATCCGACTCAGCAGGCTTAGTTTTCTGGCTCGGATGTTGGGTGCTTACCTTTCTGATTCAGTATGAGGAAGAGGCAGTTTGCTTCTCTGCCTAATACAGGCAGACAGGAGGACAAAACACAGCTTCTGCAAGTATGAAGTGTAGGCTGCTCAACAGAGTGTGACTAACCCTGTTGCACAGACTCTGTGAAGTGCTCAGATTGCTGCCTGCATTCTGTCTTTCTGGTTTGAAGTTCATGCTAAATTTATGGTATTTAGAGTTGTTTCCTTTGCAGATTTAGCTTCTCTGAGATGTGTTGGAATCAGAGATTTTCCCATCATCAAATGCTGCAATTAGTACATTTGAGTTAAATTGAAGGGATTCCATTCGTCTTTAGAAATGAAGTCTTATAATCCATTGTAATAGAATGAGGTAATGGTAAAATGGAGCGGCATCATTGAGAGACAAAGGTTTTGAAGTATGCAAAGAGATTTAAAAAAATTGCTAAAAACCTGAAATGCTTCAGTAGCCACTGGATTTTAGTGGATTGAAACTTTGTCTGTAGCAAAGGAGCACTGCAGTGATCTATCTCTTGCTGAGATGAAGAAATCTTGGCAGTGGCAGGAGCTCAAAGACAGGCAAATCTTTTGAAGTATATAACATTGCAACTCCTCAGCAGATCTGGAGACTTGGCAGAAAGACAGGAGTTGCCAAAACACTGTCTTAAACTACGGATAGGAGGATGAAGGACCTCCGTAGTTCATTTTCCTATAGAAATTTTAATCTGAAGCAAATGGCCAGGGGTTTGCGTTATATACCTTGGTAGTGAATGAGGTAAAAAACTGGCTGTGATATTGCAAAGAAGGGTGGGATGTACTGTGCTTGTATGTGTATGGAGACTACAGTGCCTGTATGGCCTCTTTGATTAATAATTTGATTGTAATATCTCACAACCCATGATGTGTTTATCTGTTCATGGTTCAGTTTGCATCTGTTACTACTTCAGCATTACAAATGACTGGACAATGTTCCTTTCACAAATGTGAGTGTAAACTAACTGTGACCTGAAGGGTGTTGTGGTTTTTAATGTTTTATTTTTCATTTCCTGACTTAAAAAATAAGAAACCCTCAAATATTCTCATTTATTTTCATTGTCTTACCAATATACAACCAGCTCCTTGATTTGCATTGGTTTGTTTTGTTTTTTGAGTTTATTCAATTTCCTTTTGATTACTATTACAGGTCAGAGTTATGGAAGAGAAGATGAAACTAGCCAACATGAAGACTGGTGAATCTGACAGCACCCTGCACAGGAAATACCAGGAGCTGATGTGCACAATACAAGGAAAGGAGGATCTGATTGACAAATTGGAAGCACAGCTAGCAAAACAGGTGTATATTTTATACAGGGAGGCCTGTAGGTTTCATGAGTTAGATGGATTCTGTAATGTATATTTCAAAGATACAGATTATGTCTCATTACAGGTTAGTCTCTCAGTTGCCTCCAGATCAGCTGTAAGGTTATACCCAGCCCAGTACAAGATCCTCTTTTTCAGACAAAACATCCACTCAGCTTCAACGGCCAGTGTCTTTTCATTATTGGAGATCAGTCCATGTGCCTAAAGGGCTTCCTTATGTTAGTGCTGAGACTCTACATTGTAATGCTACAGTCTGGTCGCAGTGCTCCTCTGGCTTTTTGGCATAATGATTACCTTGCAAAACCATTGTGTAACCCATCTCTGACTCTGTTCATGCTGCTTCTTGGGAAGGATATTTTCCCAGTCTTCAGCAGTCCTTTAGCATAGCTCATCTCTTGTCAGATCTCATTACAAAAGAGCAGCTGTTTATCAGTATGGATAGTTCTTAGTCTCTTCCTTTTTCAGTTGTTGGAAGGAAGGTGCTACATCTACAGCAGGGTTTGTATTTCAGTTCTAGTAAAGGTTGTGCTCTGTTGTTTTTATATGAGGAATGAGGGATTCTTATGTGTTGCTAAGTAAATAACTTAAATAGAAGTGGAGCTTTACCAAAAAAAAAACCAAAACAAAACAAAAAAAAAACCCAAACAAAACCAAAAACCATTAGAGTTACATTGAACTAATTGCCACCTAGTTCAAGGACTGTTAGTAGAAATCTTGTTCCAGCAACAAGAGGCAAAATGAGTTTCTAGAAATGAAAGCCAAAGCTTGGCAATTTCAGACAAGAAATACTGGTTATCAGAGTCACTGGTTTGGCTTTAGAATGGGATGAGATGGTGGCAGGGCTAGGAGGTTGCTAAGGGTCCCTGTAAGGCATGCTGTTTGTTTTCACTGGGGTGGGAAGAGCCATGGAGTTCAGAGCATCATTGAGAGAACACTGAGATCATGTCTGGACCACACAATAGTGTGGGTTCTGCTTAGAGGCAGAACCTCTATTCACCAATAGTGAATATTCACCAATAGTGAATTGGTTCTGCTTAGAGGCAGGGCTTACTAAGCGTGGTGACAATGCAGTCATCGTGTCACTATTCTGCTTTAGAACCCTAAATAAAATCTTGGCATTGCACTTCACGTAGTGCAATAATTGGAATCTTTTACCTCTTGGACCTTGTTCCAAGACAAGTCCAGGTCACTGGGGATTCAAAGTCAGTTCCCATGTGATGGATATTTGCAGATGGTAAATCTACCATATGTGCCAGATCGTTTCAGATCTATAAACACATCTAGTATTCTAACTCCTGCAGAGTTTGAGAGCTGATGATTGGGAGCACACATACTCATATAAAAGGAAAAAAAAATCTAAATAAATATTCTTCTTGAAGTCTGATTTGATTGCTTTTATTTCATTATGCTCAACTATGAATATTAAACCGCCTATTGTGTTGCTAGGGCCTATTTTAAAGTCAACAAACATACTTGAATAAGAGCCTTTAAATGTGCCGTTGTAGTGATAAATAGCATGTGGATTAAAAGTGATGTTAAAATGTGGGGAATTTTGTGTGGTCTGTTTATCAGTGTGAAAAATTTTAAGTGGAGGGAAGGACTGACATTTTTTATAATTATAATTACTGGTATTTTTTTACTTCAGAAAAAACAGTGTAACAGGGAAACCACCAACTGCTACCAGAAGGCATTATCTTTGCCCCTTAATTGGAGAAACCAGGACTGATGGGCCATGCAGCATATTTTCCTCCTCTTTCTCTCCCTCCACTGCTCCCAGAACTGATTTCTTCTTGCAGTTGTTTAAATAATTATGTAGATGATAGGCTTCTGATGAAGCCACACAGAAGCTAAAGCAGAAAGCTTCAGGTGATCACAGTGTTAATTCAGCATCTTTCAAAGGAAATTTCCAGAAAAGTTAAAAAAACAGCTGAGAAAACACAGCTGCAAAAATGCTGTACAATATTACCAAAGGAGATACTTGGGGTAACAATGGTCATTGTGCAAATCAACAGTATTACCATAACACCTTTGTGTGCTCTAGAACCTGTTCTAATGGATATGTAAACATACAACCACTTACAACATCTGAAATCCTCTCAGCAGATCTTAGTGTTTTTCAAGGTCAGGCTGTGGAGCTTTTTTTTTTTTAAATTTGCTTTTTCAATGAGAATATTGTATGTGTTAAATATGTTGTTGGTATTTGCATCTTGTGCACCTTGAAAGATTCTGCTCTAGACTCGTGTTTACAGCAATTGAATCCCTTTTGCTTGGAATGATTGATGTTTTATGAATCACTAATAGGCACCGCTTCATTCTTATTACCTTTGGCCAATAATGTGTGTGTAGGCTGGGGGAACACTACAGATGCTCAACAGCAAACAGCAACATTGCAAAACCATCTGAAACAGAAAACATTGCAGACCCTACTCAAACTGTGGCAGGTGGCCCATTGTTACCTGGCCTGGATTTTGCTATTCCACAACAAACTTTTGAAACAAGCCTCTGAATTTAACTCTAGGGACCATGTAAGACAACTTAGAGTTCGATTTTTTCCCAGAGGCCAGCTGAATAATTGTATCCAAGTAGCAGTCTTAAATCTTATGTCTGGAGTGTGAGCTTCTGTGTTTCAGTCATTCCTGATGCAGTAACTCACTGAGAACAGTTAGTTGTACTCTCCTAATGCGTTGGTTTTGGTTTTTTGGCACAGAAACAGCTGAGGACTGAGGAAGCCAAAATTGTTCAAGAGAAAGCTGCCAAGATCAAAGAGTGGGTGACATTTAAGCTCAGGGAGGTAAGTCTCTGGATTTCTGCCAGGTTTCAAGGTATGTGAGTAAATACAGTGGCTGCACAGCCAGGGGGTTCCTGTGTAGGACAACAGTCTGGGGGCAATCAGTCTGCCACAGGGGCATTCTGCTTGTTTGGCCCTGCACATACTTAGTTCTGGGGCTGGGGTCATCACTCTTACCAAGGGCTATTTACCTTATTGGGAAAACTGTAAATGACTGTGAAATCACCAATGCCCAAAAGCATCTTCTGAAGATTGACTAGTCACAAGTGACTTTCACCTAGCTTTCTTTCATCTCTCCTTCTTTTCTCTGGATGCAGTTTCTGTTCCTTTCTGACAGAGCACCTGTTACACAAACATGTCCTTTTGCTCTTCTGTAATTTGCCATCTCTCATTAATGTTGTTTTCCTACTGCTCAGTATTTTTTGTATCTTGCCTCCCTGTTCTATCCATCCTGTGGATTTATGCCTCTATCTTGGCCTACCCTCTAGAGAAACAAAGAGGGTCAGCATGCGGTTTTAAAGATGGAGTAGTAGTTTTCAGCTGTGAGTGGGCTGTCTGGTATTTTATTCCAAGTTAAAAATATATAATTCCAAGTTTATGACGGAAAGAGAATTTTTTGGAGTTGGGAGAAGCAGTCTTTGTGGGCACTGAATATGTTATGATGGACTTTGTAATGTCATTAGGTTGCCTAGATAATCCACTGAGCTGCTGTGCTGCTTCTCTTCCCTGTATGAGATCAGTTAAGGTGTATTTAGGTTACTGACTGGTGCAGCACAAAGGAGGAAGCAGAGGGTTTGATTTGGTGTGACCTGCTGTGAATGCAGGACCATATACTCACACTGTGTCTTTACTAGCAGTGAGGTTTGTGCCAGATCCTGATTCCAGGTGCACAGCATGCACAAGTGGATCACTGCCATTTGGAGAACCTGGCATCTGTGGTGCCAGTGGGTTACTCGAGACAGCACCACAGGTGATTCCCTCAAGAGGGAAGTCTGTCTGGGTGTAGCACTACTGTGTTTAAAAATGGATGCTGAGACTCTTAAAGTAAAGGCATAAGGCAAATCTGCAGAGAATCTCTCATGCCCTAACTGGAAATGTAAATGCAGGCTTAATGTTGGTTTGCTTTTTGCTTTTTTTCTTTGGTCCTCTGGATCCATGGGGTCATCTTTTACTACGTACAGGGTGAGATGGAAAAAATGCTCCTTCTGGGTAATGTTTTTTTGATTCTCTCTTTCATGAGCGTTATTTCTGCAACAGGAGTAAATTATAAGTCATAGCAGGGCTTATAATAGCAGGGAAGTAGATTTAAAGGCTTATTTCAGAAATGCCAGTAGTTCATATAGAGGCTGATTGAGAAAGCACAGCAAAATATTTTAAGTGGGTTGTCTAGTGATGCTGTGATCTTGAGGTGACCATCTTTTTTTTCCTTGTTAAGAAACTTGAAAGTAATAAAGATGAAGGCATGTTCTGTCTAGTGGATCACATGTGCTCACAATTTTGCATTATTTTGCAGTTTTTATTATTCTTGTTTCATAGCTTGAGCTAGAAAATTACCACCTGAAAAACTGTAATCAGAGACTGATGGAGCAGATTGAAGCTCTTCAGGATACATTGCAAGGTAAATGTGTTCAGCTGGCACTGTAGCCTAATAACCACCACAAGAGTGGAAGATGACATTCCTGGGTTGTATTCTTAACTTTGTCAGAAGTTAAAACTTGTGACAGCAGACAGTAAAGTTGCTCTGTTCCTTAGCCAGATCCATTTTAAGATGAGAATAATATGCTTGCCTGCCTTAACTCTTAATTGTTTTCCCACCAACAATGAAGTATAGACTTTTTTTTTTTTAAGAATCTGCATTTGCCATTAAAATAAGCCATTGAGCTCGTGAGTTAGAGGCGTTCATTGAAATACGTAGTAGAACTCTCCATTCACTTCAGTGCTGCAGGGGAGAAGTCCCTGATGTATTTCAGTGTACCTCCACATGTGAATCATTCTCATCCCCACAGAACTTCTGCTGGCATGTGAGCTGAGTAACTGAATGAGCCAAGGCAGCAGCTCTTTGGTCTCCCATTAGGAGCTGAGTTCCTCTTGTGCTGTGGGTTGGAGAAAACTGCTTATGGTGTTTTGGGTTTTTGCAGTTCTTTGGTGGCCAGATGGAAAACTTTGGTCTCCAGGCTTGAATTCAGTACCTTTTGTTGTAGCATAATTTAAAAAAGAAATTCTCTCTTAACCTTTTTTTTTTTTATTTTTTAACTAGCTTGGTTTGGTCATAGTAAGATGAGCTTGTTTCCAGAACTTCACTAGGCACGTGGGCAGGGGACGTTTCTTTCCTGCAGAAGTCTTTCTGGCATTCCTATTACTCCACAGCAAGGGAATAGGGCAAAATTCCTTCTAAATCCCACCACATTTCTGGTGAAATGCTTTATGACTAGGTTTTTCTCATCCCCTCTGGCTCTGACTGTTCACAAAAAGAGAATGCCTGGTAAGCTGCGTTAATAATCTGGTATTAAGTGTTCTCTGGATCTCAGCTCTCTGGGCAGTAAACAGCACTACCCTCTCCTCTTATCCCTCAGCAGTCCCACTATGCCAGGCTGAAGTCAGAGGCCTCTGCAGGGAGACAAATCTCTTCTTGCTTGCTATACTAATAGAAACAGCTTCTTCTTAGTCTCCTGTCACTTCTAGGAAGCTGCAAAAATACCAGTAATATTTAAAATGAATGGCTTCTTTTCAGTCTACACTAATGATTTACCTTTGGGTCAGGAGAAAATACGTGCCAGGATTTGTGTGTGCCATTGTTATGCATTAGCTTTGCTAACATTCAGTTCCATGTGAATCAAGTGCCAAGGTCATGCTCTCATTATTATCTTTTTCTCAGCTGTTTCCAAGAGCAAGTTTCATCCTCTCCACTATCAATAGTAATTTATTCTGCTGTTTGCTCTTCCCTCTGTAACTTTGTGTCTTCGGTTTGTTTCTATTTCCTTGTAAATCCCATGGGTGGTTAATCAATACCCATAGAGTTTGATGTTCAGGCAGCATTTTCAGCAATAGCTGTGCAGAGTCATGCTCACCCATATTTTGCAATTTCCAAAGCATCCAATGATTTGGTTCTTTTTCAGTCAGACTGAAATAAATGTAAATGCCAAGGTCAATCAAACATCCTGTGCCATTCCAAATTTTCCCTCCACTTTCTCGTATTCTAAAGCTGCTATTTGGTGGAAATTAGAGGTAATCTAACCTGAGGTAATCTTTAATAATTATGGAAAAGAAGAAAGTATAATAATTATAAAGTGTAGGTACTAAGTAGACAAAGGACAATGGAGTCAATCTGGGATCTATCTTTTATGTCATCCTCTAACATTGCAACTGAAAGAGCAGGGAAAGAACTAAAAAAAGGAAGATTTTACAGCAAAACCATGTAAACTATTATAAAACTTTGTGACATAAAGCACTGTGTTGGTCATATAACACAAATGGATAACAAAGAGCTCTAGGGAAATTCTTGAACATTGAGTAAACTCCCTGATGGCTGTAATATTTAAAAAGGTCTCTGTACCTTTGCTGGAAGCCCCATCTAGCCCCTGGGAATGGATGGAATCACACCAGATTATTTGATGAGTTAAATCACTATAGGTCAGCTAAAGTCAAAATCCATGCTAAGCAGTGTTCTGCCCACTTCAATATATTTGACAAAGTGTTGTGTGGATAGGTGCACTTCCTTCTCATGTTTTAAGAGAAGAGGCATAATTATATAGATAAGAATAAAAACTCCTATATTGCATTAGACTGCAGGCTTGCCTAGGCCAGTGTCCCATCTCCTGGTTGGCTGTTCACATTCCAGAAAGGACTATACAAAATAATGCAAGGTAAAGCTGTCCTTCTCTCCATATACACTTCCAGCTTCTGCTCTCAGTAGGAAGTTCCTAGGCCAGAACTCCTGTACTACTGATACATTACTTTTTCTGGCCTATCTGCAGCATTCTGTTTGCTTTTTTGTCTGGGAAAAAACCTTTGTTCTGTAAATTTCAAATGTGCTGCCTAATTTCATTAGGAACCCCTTAATAATTTCACTTTTGTCAGAAACAGTGATTAATCATTTTCTATTCATCTCTTCTGTACTTTAGTCATAACAAAAGGAGCCCAGCCAGCTCCTTTTCATTCTGTGTAGTCCTAAACAGGCCAGGGTGCTGTTGAAATGTACAGCTGAATGTACACTAGGAAGGAACACTGAAGACATTGAAGTGTTTGAATGCCTTAACCCTCTCTTCTCCTTCCTTGTAGATATGACCAGCATTCCTGCCTTTGAGTCTCTTTGGAGCTGTGATTCCCTGAAGCCCCGAGCGTCCCAATCCTCTTTTGCTGAGAAGATAGACCAGAAATCTGTGCTCCTTGCACCTGGTTTCAGAGAGGTGTGTCAGACAGGACCTTCCAAACATGTCCTCTCTTCAACAGACATAGTCCTTGCCAATGACACCTTTACTGAGAATGGAGAGGATAAATCTCTGCTTTCCCAGAGCATGCTGAAGCTCACATCTGACCCATCAGGCTGGAATCTCTCCACAAAAAAAAGTGTATTTCCAACCATAAGTTCTGAACACGGTTTAGGGTGCTCTGGTCCCATTTCACTGGACCCTCCAGCTGAGACCACAAGAATTCTTGAAGCTTTGACTTTCCAATCATCTTTGGAAGGGAACTGTAATGCTATGAGCACCTTGCCACAAGTGGGTTTGGATGGCACGTGCTTCTCTGATGATCTGAGTGCCAGATTCCACTCCCGCCGGCTGGACTCCTCTTCCTCAGGAGAAATAATGAGCATGCTTGAGGGCCGTCTCCAAATTGCTGAGCCACCTCTGGTTGTGTCAACATCAGCTGTTACAGCACATTCCTTCTATCCAGGGAGGGAGTGCAGCCTTGGGAGTAGTATGACCTTTCCAAAAATACGAACACCCAATACACCAAGAGACAGTATCCATCTAGCCAAGAGACATCACAGCCAGCCACAGTCAGGGGCTAACTCTTTCCATCGTATAATGCACTTAGAGACTAGCACTTTCCAGCCCATAACCGACCCTCCAGTTGGCTGTGGGCATGTGGAGGAGACAGACATTGATGATGATGGAGTAATGGAGAAGATGGAGACAGAATGTGGCCTGCTGAGGGGAGAAGCTGAAACATGTGAGGGAATGCACCACTTACCTGCAGAGCAGAGAGAAGCTCTGAGTTCTGAGGCTGGCACACTTGACCCAGGATGTAAACCTCCCACACCACCGCTGCACCGATTCCCATCATGGGTAAGAAATGCAAGGACAACAGTATGAGAGGTGCTGCTTATTTTTGTGCACAGTAGTTAGGCTACAGCTCTTGGTCTCAATGAATTTTTACCTGTAAGCAATCACAGGTTACATTCCTGAACCACCAAGTTGGACAGTTTGACTTCATGGAGTAGGTGGTTCTGTTGACAATTTTTTTTTCAATTGTTTATATGGGGAAAAGAATCCATTGAAAAAAACAGTCCTAGGAATAAAAATGAAAGTCAAAATGTACTGCATTGTGGTTTATCATTATATGGGTCATTAAAAGTTAATCCTTAGATCTGTTGTCATGTGTTTAAGATAGATAAATGAATCATAAATGCAGTGGACCAGACCAGAGAGTTCCAGAGTCAGAAAAAGCTGTGGATACTAGAATAGATACACGGATTAGATCTCAGTGTTCCTATCTCATGGTATGCTCCTGCTGTTAGGAAAATTTCTTGAAAACCTTTGGTAAAGTGAATGTATGTATCCTGTTGTTTTTTCCTGCAGTTACTTGTGAGGTCAGATAGCTGAATTGTTTTTTAGTCCTAGAATTGTTTAGGATGGAAAAAACAGCCTTCTCCTCATCCACTGAGCAGGTCACTTGTCATAGAAAGAGATCAGGTTGGTAAAGCAGGGCCTGCCTTTCACAAGCCCATGCTGTGTGGGCCTGGTCCCCTGGTTGTCCTGTGTGCTGTGTGATGGCACTCAGGATGGTCTGCTCCACGACCTTCCCCAGCACCAAGGTCAGGATGGCAGGCCTGTAGCTCCCCAGATCCTCCCTGGCCTTTGCAGATGGTGCCACATTTGCCAGGTTCCCATCACTTGGGACCTCCCCAGGTGACCAGGGCTGCAGGTAAGTGATGGGCAGTGGCTCAGTGAGCTCTTCTGAAGCTGCCTCAGTACCCTGGGGTGGATCCCACCTGGCCCCGCAGACCTGTGTGTGTCCAGGTGGCAAAGCAGGTCACTGGGCATTTCCCCTTGGGTTATGGGGGCTTCATTCTGCCCATCCACGTCTTCCAGATCAGGGGTCTGAGTATCTGGAGAGCAACTGGTTTTATCATCAAAGACTGAGGCAGAGAAGGCATTGAGTACCTCTCCCTTTTCCTCATCCTTTGACACTGTTTCCCACTCATATCCAATAAAGGATGGAGATTCCCTTTTTGTTTCATGTATTCTCTATTTGTTTCTTCTTAATATTCTCTCTATTTGTTTCTTTTTTTCTCATGTATTTATAGAAGTCTTTTATTGTCTTTTACTGCAGTAGGCAGGTGAAGATCTAGTTGGACTTTGGTCCTCCTAATTTTTTCCCTGCATGACTTAATGGTGTGTTTGTAGCCCCCCTGAGTCACCTGTCTCATCTTCCAAAGGTCACAAACTTTGAGTTCAGCCAAAGCTCTCTGTTTAGACAGGCTGGTCTTCCTCACTGTCTCATCTTTCAACACATGGGGATGACCTGCTCCTGCACCTTAAAGATTTCCTTCTTGAAGAATGTTCAGTCTTGCTGCATTTTTTGTCCATCAGTACTAACTCCCAAGGGACTCTATCAACTGTGTTCCTAAACATGCCAAACTTGACAAATCTGGTGGAAATAAATGTAGTATCAAAAGAGAGTAATCTGTTTTCATTTGCTTTTTTAAAGGCATGGGCACACAAGTGATTTATTGAATCTTCAAAGTCAAGCACTCATTGTTAATTCTTACGTCTTACAAATTTTTTGGTGTACTTGACTTTGCAATCTTAGGAACTTTCATGTATATGATTATGTGTATTATTTCATAGTGATTTTTGGTTGTATGCTTTAAGGAGCACTGAGAGGTTTCCTAGCTTTGGGGTTTATCCACTTCACACTGGTTGATGTCTTAGTCATAACTCTGCATCTAGATACAGAGTTGGGTTCCCCCTCTGGAATTTTTATCAATTCGTGAAGCACTTGGAGATCCTTTGAACTGAAAGCTTTGTATGTTGTTGTAACTGAGACACAGGTTTACTGAGATCATTCCAGGCATTTCTTTCATTCCCTTATTACGGAATGGGCATCCTTTGTAGCCGATGACTCAGTGAATTGTTCTATACCTGGGAATTTGCACATAGTAACACGTTTCCATTAATGGTCATTCACACAACATATGGTGGAATTCGGCTATCTTTCTTAGAGAGCCTCTCCTTCCTGCCCAGAGGTGTGACTGTGTTGTGATTCTGTGATATGGGCATTTCTGTATGTAAGAATAACGTTTTTGCCTGATCATTGTTGTTCCTGGTGTTATTTTTCCAGGAGAGCCGAATCTATGCTGTGGCCAAGTCTGGCATGAGGCTGTCTGAAGTGGCCATGGTGAATGACTCTTCCAGCTGCTGTAAGTTCTAGACTAGATCCATCCTTAGAGGGAGTTCATGGTGACAGTGTGGGACCTGAGCTTCTAGCTGTTCGCATTTTTTTTATTTCCTTGCCTGTTCTCAAAGTAAATTTGACCTCATAGGTAGGCTTCATAAAGGAGGGGAGGAGGGGATATCTTATTTTGGGGATGGTTGGTGTTGGGCTGTTTGTGCTTCTAATTTCAGGGACATCCTCAGGGATTCCATTTTCTCCTCCATCAGTTTTGCAGCCAGTCTTCTGCCTCTGCATGTCTGTGGCCTATTTTTAGTCTTCTGATTCACCATCACCTTTGCCTGTTAGGGCTTTTTTCTGTTTGTACAGGGAACACCAGATTGCATTTTACCATGGGGAGCACCGAGTGGGTAAGGTGTCTTACAGGCTAAATGGAGGGAACATTGCAGCTGTCTCTGGAAATTGTATGGAATTAACAACACATCTCCTGGCCTTTCTGAGGCCAGACTGTCCAGAATGGCAGTTCTCTGTATGTTTCTCCATTAAAACCTCCTCCTTTTCACCAGTTTGTATTATTTGCTCTCTTGCTTTTTTTCTGAATTTCCTCAGTTTCCAATTTCTCGTGTTCAACTTCTGGGCCATTTACCTATCTCATCTATAGAAATGTCTCGGTGCCAGTCTACACTACACTGAAGGGGGTAAGCAGTTACCTTACTTTTCCTCTTGTGGAAAGCATGGTCCAGGGCTGCTAGCAATTTGAGACAAAACAGGATGGAACTCTGCAGTGAAGGAAAGAAAATTAGAGTATGTCAGGAAGTACTGGACATCAAAAGAATAAGGAAGAGTATCAAATGTTAAGCATATTTAAGAACATAGAACATTGCAACAAGTTTTGGTTCAGGAAATTGCAGTGGTGCACTATGAAACCTAGAGGTGACAGTGGGTGTAGCATAAGGAATGAAATGGAACACAAGACTCGTGGAAGAATAGGAGGGTGTAACCAGAGGAGACCCAAACAGATAAGATTAGAGAGTCCATTTGGAAGTTTTCAGACTAGAGGGGGAGGAACTGAGAAACCCTGGGGCAGAAGTGGGCAAGGCAATGTGGAAATGAAGGGCATGGGTTGGTCTGTCTCCTGACTGGGGAGGGATTGTCCTGGGGAAACTCTTCTCTCACATGCTAACCATACAGGTCTGTTTTCCAGAAAGCCACACAGATCAGCAATGTGCCTTTCTTAGATGAGTCTTCAGGCTCTGATGATGACTGTGGCTCCCATGCCAGTTTCAGGACTTCTACTGCTGGATCTGAGAACAGGAAAGCCAGCATGCCAGGCAGCCCTCGTGCTGTGAAGAGAGGTAAAGTGGGATTTTATAGTGGAATATTGCTACTGAGCAGGATGAACTCTGTCACCAGGGCCAAGATCTCCTGAACAGCATCATCAGTGACAGGCAAATGCTCAGCCAGAGTGATGCTCACAAGGGGTTCTCCCAGAATGTGTGCGAGCGTCAGCAGTAGCAACAGTGAAAACCTGTTCTTGTAGATGGTTTTTACTGCTGATAGTTTTCCATTCAGGCAATTGCTAAACTAAGATTGTGGGAAGGATTGCCCTCCCAAATTCATCACATATCCAGTCATCCATACTTTTGTTGTGACTTCTCCTTGGAAGCAAATACTGACAGAATACAGAGAATGCTTTTTTGTCTTTGTCATTGACTGGTAATTTCTTGATCAGTAAGTACATCTCGTCTATCTTTGAGAGACATCAGGTACTTTGAGTCCTGATTAGGACTATTTTTCTTGCCTCCTTTTAGGGCTAAACTGGTTATTGAATGGAATTTTTGTTACCACGGAGACAACATGAAATACAACTCTATTTTAGAGACAACCAAATTTTGTTGGTTGTCTCTGAAATAGAGTCATATTTCATGTAGTCTTAACTTCTGTTGCGATGCATTGGCAGATGTGCCTGTGCATTGCCACATACCTGTGTTAAAAGATTCACAGAAAGCAAAGCCCATTGCTAGTGAAGAAGCCTTTTCTTTAGCTGAAGTCAGAGGAATTGAGACTTTATAATGGATGTTCCCAGATGAAAACAAGCTGTCTCTCCTTCAAATGACGACTCTGTTGATTTTGGTTTTGTATATATATTTTAATCTGATTTTATTGAGCAATAAATTTATTTCACTGTCAGTATCCAAAACTCACTTTTCACTACTTGTCTTCCTAGGGAAATAAAAAAAGGCCTCATAAGTCACATTAGTGGGGTTTGAGTTTCCAAAGTCTGATCTGATTTGTCCTTCTTGAACCAAAAAGAAGCCTTAATGGTGAATGCAGAAACTTTTTTGGAGCGTACAATATTCAGTGCATGCTTTTTTCTAGCCATGACTCTTATTCCTTCCTTTATTTTGAACAGGTGTGTCTGTGTCCTCACTGAGCTCTGAGAGTGACTATGCCATCCCTCCTGATGCCTACTCCTTGGATGGTGACTATTCAGAGCCAGAACACAAGCTACAGCGAACATCTTCCTATTCCACTGATGGTGGAATCTGCACTGTAAGTCTTGCACTGTAACTGCTATGCTACACTTGCAAAGGGGTGCAAACAGAGGCTTGGCCTTAAAAAGAGAAAACTACAGTATATTGAATAATCCTCCTGCTCTAACAGACTGAGCTACTGATTGGTATCAAAAGACACCATCTGGTGCTTCAGAAGAAGGTGCAGAAATTGCACCTTCTTCTGTATAAGCATCAAGGACTCTATTCTTTCCTGATGACCTATATTGGTTTCCTGTAGTTGTATTCTACCTTAATGATGGCCTTACACTTTTGAGACAAAATAATTTTGGAAATTCAGAGGAAGGAATGAGAAAAGAAAAAAAATCAAAACAGGCAACATTAAAGTCTGTACTCTCCAATGTAAGAGCTCAAACAGACAAGGAACAGGAGTCTAATCATGGTGTAGAGACAGCCTTCATTTTTATTTGGAAAACCAGTGCCTCAGTATGAAGAGAAATAAGTTTACAGTGCACCAAGCAATCAGTGATTGTTCATCTTTGATGATCTTTGATGGCTGCTACTAAATAAAGCAGAAAATTATGGGAGATGCAGCAAATGTCTGGGCTCGATTTCACCACACTTTAATTTGTATTTTGAGAGGTGCAAGATGACCTGCTCTCCTCTTGGCTCTCTCCTCCAGGAACCCATGGAGAAATCAGGCTACTTGCTGAAAATGGGCAGCCAGGTAAAGACATGGAAAAGACGATGGTTTGTTCTCAGAAACAGACAAATCATGTACTACAAGTCCCCGGTAAGTCACTGGGATACATTTCCTCCCCTCTAGAGACACAGAGAAAATTAATATACTGAAAAAACACTTTTGGTTAGACATGTCACTGTTTTGAAAAGCATTACAAACATTAGAGAGATGCACTATATACATCAAACAAAGAACAAAGTTATTATTAATAAACTTATCACTTAACAAGTGTCTGGCTGAACCTTGAAAACTTCCAAAGGTGGAAATTCAGCCACTGTCTTGGTACCTATTGTGTGTTGTACTCTCTTCCCACTTGGGAAGGGTTTGGTTTGTTGGTGTTTGTTTGGGCTTGCTTTTGTTTTATTAATCATAATGTCCAATCTGAACTCCATAAGACAGCACTTATTATCACTGCCCTTGTTATATTGTCTGCCACTATTGAGGAGACTTTTGCAACAGGATCCCACAGTCTTGTATTTCACCTGACAATCTTAGGCTGTCCTTTCTAGCTCATGAATGCAGACTCCAACCTGCACGTGCATATTATGCTATATTTAAGTAATCTAAGACCTGTCTGAGGTTTCCTACTGAAAAAATTGTTTGCTTTTTTTTCCTCAGAGTGATGTTATCCGCAAACCACAAGGGCAGCTGGAGCTGAATTCTTCATGCCAAATTGTCAGGGGTGAAGGGTCCCAAACATTCCAGGTAGGGATTGCTTTTTTATCCTGCACATAACCATATACTCAGTAGCTGGATGAGGGAGCACTTAAATCAGACTGAATGGTACTGTGTGTCTCAAGTGATATGAGCTAACTTTATCTGGTCTCTGTTTCCTGGCACAAAACAGGCAGTTAGTCTAAATAATAATGAGGAAAGAGGTGACTTGTAACCCAAATATACCCTTTTGAAACTGAAAGAAATTCGTGTTTATCTTAGTCTTGTTTTACACCATAAAGTGTGTTTTACACACTTTTTTGCAGAAGTTAGAGTTTGAAATCTGTGGGGGAAAATGATTCTTACAACAATTAAAACCATCTAGTACCTGGAATCTTTCTGAGAGACTTCTCTCACAAGATCTCCAGCCTGACTTTATATGCCCGGAGGATTTAAAGAAACATCTGAGTAGTTCGATTCCTTTTAGAATTTCAGTTCTAAAATACTAGAAATTAGTCCATCACTGGGTTCACTTTTAAGTCATTATTGACTTAATTAGAAAGGCAGCACTAAAGTTTCTTTCATACTTTGAAAAGTACATGGCTTAGCTTGTGAGATACCTTCTGCCCTTACAGAACTGAAGTTGCTAAGGCCCAGTGCTGTTAGATTTATAGCATCTTTCCTCTCAGTCACAGGGCAGTGAAGGCAAAATACAATACAAAGTGAAGGCAGCAAAACCCCACATTTATGTAGTCACCTTTGAAATTAAAAACTAGCAGCAGCACTGAGAAACAAGAAAGGATGAGAGAGGACACAAAGACACAGTATCCAACAAAACAGCAAGAAAGCTTATGAGAATTTGATTCATCTTTGTTTTTTTCACTTGGGCTTTGAGGATTAGCCCCTTTTTTCTTACCCTCAAAAAATCTCTCCTGAATGACCAAAAAAAAATCTATATGGGATAAAGAAACTCAGCAACTGAAGAAACGGTTTTTAGGTGTGCAGCTTTATAATTTGTCCCTCCTTTTCCTTCCAGCTTGTGACAGAAAAGAGAACCTACTTCCTGACAGCAGACTCTCCCAACATCCTGGAGGAGTGGATTCATGTCCTGCAGAGTATCCTGAGAGTACAAGTGAGTGGTCCTGTTGGTGTTCCTCACAGTGATGCTAAACCTACTGTGAAAGGCTGGCTCACCAAGGTAAAATAATATTTCATACTTTATGTTTAGCTCAGAATTGACAGTGTAGCATCTTCTTGGTTTGCGCAGCAAATGCAAGCAATAAATTAGTATTTTAATACTCTCTGTAAGAGTAGGGAAAGAAAGAAAAGTGGCTGTAGATTTCTGTATTTCAGAGTGAAACATTTATATAAGTGATAAGGGATGGGACAAACAAGGCTACTGAAAGGTACTGACTGTCAAGTAGTAAGTAATAACAAATACCTAGTTTACATATGCTTTTTTTCAGCAGAATTCACAGCATGTCATAGTAAAAAAAAAACCAACAGTGTTGAATGTCATTAATTGATCTTTAACTTGATGGTATAGGAGAGTTTAAAAAAATGGCTTGTATGGTTCCAGGTTAGCCTTTAGTTCTGTCATAACAGACTGTAGGTACATTAGTACAAAGTACAGTGGCTGAAAAATCTTATTCTTTATGTCATTACCATAGATTACTTTGGCATTGCAAGTTATTGTGAATATTTTAATACAATTCTTGTCAGGTTCTAACGTGGCTAAAGACAACCTGCATCTGAAGGTTATTCATCTGCAATAGGAAACAGCTGTCTAGACTATAGGTTGACTGGTCTTTTCTTGCTGAGATGAGCTGATTTGTCTTTATAATCTTTGAAAGGTTGTCCTTAATATTTTATTTCAGTATCCAGAAATTATAAATTGTTATGAATGAGTAAAACACTTCACAAAATCTTAGACCCACTCTCATAAGCACCCATGTCCCATGCACTTGGGTGGGATATACTTGCCTATTTCTGAAGGGGTGCCCTGTATGTTTTGAGAGGAACTTATATGAGCATAAAACAAATAATATAAGCAAATAATATAAGTTTTAAGGGAGAGTTGAATTGAAAAATGAAGTCCTAGAAAGTCATTCTGGCAATGCTGCTGATACTAAAAACATGGATCTGTTTGTCCTCCTTACAGGTCAAGCATGGTCACTCTAAGCTGGTCTGGTGTGCACTGATTGGAAAAACTTTCTACTACTATCGAAATCCTGAAGATAAAGTAATTTCTTTTTCTCATTTTATTCCTGGAACGTCCTTTCCCATTTCTTATGAATTTTTCTTTACTGTTACTGCTTCTGTGTCTCAGGTCTCTTTCTTGGTTGTGCTTCTCTTCTAACAGCACCTGTTCCACAAGGAGAATATTTTCCCTGATTTTATTTTTTAAGCTTAAATGACAGCAGACTTAAAATGCAAGTGATTGCTCCTTCTCAGATCACTCTATATCTTGTTCCTCACTTTCTCCATTTGGTCTTGTGTAGCCTTCTGAGCAGACTTTTATACAGCAGCTGATAGATCCTGCATTATCATCATGAAAACAGATAGCATCAACATTCTGGGAAGAGGGAGAAAATCAGTGTAATGTGCTTCCATTTCGGGACACCCTGCCCAATAGTCCATTATTTTGTGTTGGTGATGTCAAACCCCAAGTTTTAGAACATAAAAAGTACCGTGACTCATATCTGGGATTGACCTCCAGGATCAGCACAGCAGGTATCCTCTCTTTTGCCTGAATCTAACTACTTATGAAATTTTAAAAGTATCTCTTTGCCAGTAGCAAGCAGAAAGTCTGACCAGGGTCAGAAAACAGTGGCTGATCCTCATGTATAATGGAAAGAAAGCAGTATATTTTGGGAAAAAATACCTTTTTATTTCCATGGTCTCCTTCTGACCTGTAGATGCTCTTCCAAGAAAAATAAAAGCAGTGACACACTTTTTAAGTACTTAACGAAGAGATTCTCTAGAAGTGCAAGATTGCATTAGCTAAGCACTGAATTATTTATTCCTTCCATTTTACAGAACTTGTCAGCATTTTTACTTGGCTTTTGTTTCCCGTTGTTCCCTGTCCATACTGGGAGATGAGTTACATTTATCTAACGTGCTTCTGCTCCTCATAGTGTCCTTTAGGGCATCTGCCTCTCCGTGAGTCCAAGGTGGAAGAAGTAGACCGTTCCTGTGACTCTGATGAAGATTATGAAACCACTGGTGGAGGACTTCTCTCATCCCACTGTACATTGGTGATTCACCCACAGGACCAAAGTCCCACCTATTTACTTATCCGCACCAAACAGGAGAAGGTATAAAAAGCTGTCCTTTTTTGGAAAGCATGAGTCTTTTGGTAACAATGAGCAAGTGGGTCATACAGGCTTAACCTGTTAGTAAAAAACAGGTCTGAATTGACCCATCCTGTTCTCATCCCTATGCCTAGAACACCTGGCTGTACCATCTGACCGTTGCAGCTGGCAGCAGTATTGCCACAGTGGGCACGTCGTACGAACAACTCATTGGAAAACTATTGGATGCAGAGGGAGACCCTAGTAAGTAAGCACCATAAACTCTTCCATGGTAGAAAAGCATAAGGAAGAATAATTTCAATTCCCAGTTTAATCCACTCAAAGGTGAGGGAAGGGGATTCTCAGTACTACATCATATGGTATAGTGTCCTTCTCCCCTTGTTCTCGGACAAGTCCATCATACTTTCACATCATTTATCAAAGCCTCTGAAATGTCTGTTACAGTAATTCAAATTAAAATAAAGAACTGGTGCTTAATTTTTTTCCTGTCTTTGTTAGTCTTGATTTTCCTTTCCAGGAAATCTTGACCAAACAAACATGTGCTCTTTTCTCTAAACACACTCAAACACACTTGCCGTTCCATCTGTTTCTGTGTCTGCACATACAAACCTTACACATCCATCCATGTTCATCTTTGATACCTGCTCATGCATTTATGTTTATGCACCATGTTCTCAAATATGTATTAACATTTGCATTCATGCTTTTTTCTTGCACTCTCACATATTCTGGACCCAAATGTAAACCTTGCTTCCTGTTGAATAGTGACTTGCACTAACAAAGACCCCCATTGAAGGCAGCTGCCCTGGCAGAGTTTGTGTCTCTGGTTTGAACACACACCTGAGCAGCTTCTCACCAGAATTCAGCTGATGAGAAGGACTGAGGATGCCAATATTTCTTTCTACTGATGACTAATGCTGCTGGTGACACCTTATCCCTGGTGGGCTTTGCTGAAATCAGTGAAGTGTCATCAAAGATAACGTGGCCTAGTGCAGTAACGCTTCCTTAGGTGCTTTGCCATCTCAACAAGGCTTCTTGTCAACATGGACACTGTTCTCTCTCTCCTGTTTCTGACACTGCATGTTTTTGCCCATCTGCTACCTCAGATTCTCCTCTATGGAAGCATCCTATGTTGTGCTACAGTAAAGATGGGTTGCACACATCCCTCACTACTCTGCCATCAGAGGCTCTACAGACTGAAGCCCTGAAACTTTTTAAGGTATTTAAAGGGATATTGCATGGTTTTCAGTTATTTTGCTCTGTTGTTGAGGCAGTAACGTTGTTTAGTCATGTTGTACAACATTTACTGTCACTATGGGTGTCTCTAGACAGGCCTGCTAGTTCATTTAATTACAAGAGAACGGTTGGATTTTAAGTGTCATTCATTCTTTGGAGGTTTAACTTTTCTTGTGCAGAATCTGGGTTTAGGAGTAATGCTTCCCACAGACTTCATGCTTCAAAATTAGCCTTGTCTTCCTCTTTCCTCTCCAATAGTTGGATTGAAGGAAACAGAAACAACTCACTGACAAACTCAGTTGTGTCAGTGAGACCAGTGGTGAAGCTGCTGGAGATTACATTTTTGCACTTTCCAAGTGTAAGATCAGGAATGAGACTGGACAGTGTGAACAAGGTAAAACACAGGCATGGAAGGCAGGAAGCACATTTTCCTCTCAATTCTCTTGCTGACTTGTAAGTTCCTTAGACTGGGGGAGGTTGAGTAAATTTTCTAGTTGCCATAACTAAGAAAGGAGGAATAGGAATTAAGTACTGACTCTCTTCCCTCCTCTCAAGGTTATTTATTAACTGTCTGTAAGTTAATAAATACATCTGGTGAACCTGGCCTGGAAAGTATCAGAGAAAAGTGTCTGTATTTATGACATTGACTAACTTCTACCCTTTCACAGTCCTGTCAGCTGTTCATCAATGTTCCTGTGGAGGCATCCTCTATTGATTACCATGTGTCACTTGCCCAGACGGCACTGCAGGTGTGCTTGACACATACCGAGCTGCAGAATGAAATTTACTGTCAGCTTGTTAAACAAACCAGCTGCCGACAACCCCAGAACCACTCAGTCATTCAGGTCAGTTCCTCTTTATTTAGTGCCACTCTGCAAAAACTTTCCATTTAATCCCATGTTTTTAATTAGTAGCTATGGGACTGGTTCTCCTAAAATAGTGTTGTGATAAAGGTGTGCTGGGGGAAAGAGAATCTAAGCACTGGTCTGCAGAGAAGAACACTAAAAATATAACTACTTGAAAAATAAATTTTAGTTTAAATGCAACTGATTACCACTTGCAAATGGTCTATTCAGACATGGTATTAATTTTGTTTTGCATTTTAGATAATCAACAGCATACAAGTCATGAATATTACTATTAAACATGAAATCTGAATCTTGCACTGTAATTGTTGGGTAAATAAAATAAATGAGTTACAGCATGAATGTACATATGCAATTACAATATTCTCAGCTCAAATGAGACATTAAAATCAGGTTGAATAATAATGGATCTAATTTGAAATAAAATTTCCCAATGCTTTTTTGGTTATGATTTACAGTCACACAGAATTAATTTAAGTCTTAATTGTTGACTCAGTTGTGGTTACACTAAAATTTTCAGAATTCAAAATTTTCAGAAGTAGCCAATCATATAGAACTCTTCTCAGAATCTAGACTGAGATATTGAAAAGCAATCTGTCTGACCATTACTGCCCTCTGAAACATCTTAAACTACACATCCAAAAAGGGCAATTTCAAAAAGCACTAGTCACCATTCATCATTTTGGCTGTAGTATTCTGTGAAAGACAACACGTAAGAAGTACAGAACAAGAGTGATGCCCAGTTTTGTGTTGACAGTGCTGGCAGCTCCTGGCTTTATGTGCTCCTCTATTCCTGCCTCAACATCACTTCCTCTGGTACATCAAACAGCACTTGCAGCGACATGCAGACCCCAGGTAAGGACTGCAATAGCATTTCACCGCGCTCAGCTGACTTGCTCAGCCTCTTGCACCCACTACAGATAAAGAGGGAAGCAATTCTGGAATACATGCCTACAAATATATATTGAGAGGGAGGACGGAAAGTTTCTAGTAGTATAAAGCGTGCCCCTTCAACCTTTCACATTAATTTGTCATTTAGATGAAGCTAATTCACAAAACTGAGTGACCTGTACTAGCAAAAGAACTTTTTATAGATATAACTGGAGCTACATTGGGAAGTTTTTTGCTTATACAGTTCTTTTCTTTTATTGACAGAAAGACAGGCCAAAGTAATTACTTGGAATGAATTATGCAAATTTTAGCTGATTATGTTTTACCGTCGGGTTAGCAGACAAAGTGATAGAACAAAAGTGAGGCATAAAACATCTCAGGGAACCGTAAAAAGTTAGGAAAAACTAACAAACCTGAAACATATGCTAGTACTGTTTTCTCTTACCTCTTTGGTGTGTAACTACGGTAACAGCAAGAAATTGTTCTCCATTGTCCATGCTGTGCTCTGTGTTTGTTTCCATGGTGACCTGGTCTTCAGTGTATCTTGCTGTGTCCTTAGTGGGGAGGTCACAGCTAGAGATGTCTAGTTGTCTGCTGCAAAAGTACCCTGTTGTTAAGACAAAAGTAAAGAGTAAAAATACAAAATCCTTTCAAACAAATATTCACATTCAATTAATAAGTCTAAATCTGCCATGGAACTCAAGCTAAAAGTCTCCTGGCACTGCAAAGGAAACGTGTACTCCTATCAAGTACTTTATTTTCTTAACTGTTGCCTCAGATTTGCTATTTCTTCTCAAAAGCAAAAATACAGGTATTGGGCACTACTCAGTGTTCAGGTTCTCTCTCCATTTGCTAAGACAACGTGATAGGGATCTTTTTCTAGTACTAGGAACCGTCTCTTCAAATTTGTGCATTACCATTACGGGCCATTCAGCTCTCTAGTGGAGCTGCTCTACTGTTGGAGACTGTTGAATTTCAAAAGGATTTGCTGGGCCATGTGAAACTGATTTATTGTATCAGCTTCAAGCTCTTTTAAATGCTGATGGTCTGCCCAAAAGCACCTTTGTGAACAAATATACTCCAAGGAGAAACAAAGAGGAAGTTTATTTATATGATCCAGCTATGAAACAATTATTAGGGCTAGAAAAAAACCCAGAAATTACATGAAAATGTGCTTGTCTTCACCTGTAGTTTAGCTTAGATTTGGAGCAGTTGCTAAGTGGGAATGAACATGGCTCCTTCTCCCTAGCTGTAGGAATATTTACCTGTCTTTGGATGGAGCAGATGCAGGTGTTTCTTGACCAGTTAAGTAGATATACTTTCCCTGTTTCACAGAGCAAGCAAGGCACTAGATTGTTCACACTGTATAATACCTATGGTCTAGATCTATTCTAGGTATTAAAATATCTTAATTAGAAGAATTATAGTTCTTAATTCTAGGTTGTTTTTTTTTGAAAGGTGAACTCAGTGTATATATCCAGTCTCTAAGAGAGGAAGAAAAGTGGGGCAGAATTCTAAGTGAGAAATCACAGGGCTCAGGAGCATCTGAAAACCAGACATAACAGCTTCTTCATGAAGCAAGATTATCTATTTGAATATTGTCCAAGCTCATTACTGGGGAGGTGAGCAATATATTGCTACAGTGAAAATCCAGAACTCCTGACTTTGGTGTTGCTTGTAGGGATTTAACTGGAGATTTAATCATGTACTGAGCTCCTGAAGGCATCTTGAATGGAATTATTTGCCCCTGCAAAGTGATAGCACAGTTGCAAATCCACATAAATCCTTCCATTTCAGAACTTATTGAGTATATACATTCTTAACATTTTTGTGCAAGACACAGTTGACCATTCCTGCTTGATTTTAGAGACACATCTTTTTGATGCTGTTCAATGGAGCACTCTTCAGTAGACAGTAAACTGATCATCTTGGTAACTATCCCTATCCTGTACTGAACTGTCAACAAATCTAAGCTTGCCTGGAATCTCTGTCAAGTCTCTTGGTTGGCAGATAGGGCGTAACTAAATTCCACTGGCATGACAGCAAGTTTGAGGGTGAATTGATCTTGATTTGACAGACACTATGATGGCAACAGAGTTCAGAAGAGGATATGTGTCCAGTCCACATAGAAGCAGGGAATACTCTTGTGTTTCCCAGAGAGTCTGTTGTCTGCCTTAGTTTTACAGGTCCTTGGAGCTCAGGTTTGTGTTGTAGCTTTTCCCTTGAGCTGTTAATCTGTTAAGGTGAAGAGTGTATCTGCATAGAGACATTTCTTTGCTTGAGCAAAAGCCTGAGGGAGGAATGCATTGTCATGGCATAGGAAATTGAAGAGGCCATGGCACTTGGAGCATGTTTGTGATTCTCTGCCCCTCTTTGCCTAGGAGTGAGATAGGCAAGTATGCCATCTACTGCCAGAGATCAGTAGAGCGCACCGTGCAGGCTGGAGAGAGGGAAGCCAAGCCCTCCCGGATGGAGATTGTGTCCATCCTGCTGAGGAATCCCTACCACCACTCACTCCCCTTCAGCATCCCAGTGCACTTCATGAACGGAACGTACCAGGTGAGGCACCACAGCTGCCTTTCTTCTGGGCACTAGAGGACTGCACCATGACTTGCCTCCTTCCTGTGGGTGGGTGGCACCATGGTATTTATACTTACCAGGTATTGGGAGATAAACATTGCTTCTCCTCCATTCTGTTTCAGCTGATTTTCCAAGAAAGTGAAAGGAATTCATCCCTAGCTCTACAGATCTTAGGAAGAAAAGGTAGCTGAGAAAAAGGGAGAGATGTTGGAAGTCTCTCAGCGTGGGAGAGAATGTGATATGAAGGGAGATAGTACACAAGTGTTGTCGCTGGAGCTGGCAGTTAATCCTGAGATACTAATTTGTAGGAAACCACCTTCATTAGTTGTGATACCCCTCAATGGTCACAATTCTCGTATCCTCAGTTAAGTCCTCTTTCATTGCAGGTTGTAGGTTTTGATGGTTCCTCAACAGTTGATGAATTCATCCAGAGACTGAACCAAGAAACAGGAATGAGGAAGCCATCCCATATGGGATTTTCTCTGTTCACAGATGATCCTTCTGGCAAGAATTTGGAACATTGTTTGCCTAGCAATATGAAGGTATTAATTTTTCTCTTCTGCTACCTTTAGTATACCTCTTTGAAGGACTGCTAAATGGTTAATAACACTTTCTTGATGAATTAAGATCAAATAAGCTTGGATATTGTCTATCCAGATTAATATTCACAGGTGAGATATTAATTCCTGCACTTAGTTAACAACAAGCCCATGCAGCCCTACAGGCTGGGGGAAGAGTGGCTGGAAAGCTGCTCAGAGGAAAAGGATCTGAGGATCTTGGTCAACAGCCGTCTGAACATGATCCAGAAGTGTGCCCACATGGCCAATGACATCCTGGCCTGTTTCAGAAATAGTGTGGCCAGCAGGACCAGGGAAGAGACTGTCTCCCTGTGCTCTGCACTGGTTTTGGGCCCCTCACAATAAGAAAGATATTGAGGTGCTGGAGTGGGTGGAGAGAAGGGCAACAAAGCTGATGAAGGGTCTGGAGGGTAAGTCTGGTGAGGAGCAGCTGCAGGAGCTGAGGTTCTTTAGCCTGGAGAAAAGGAGGCTCAGGAGGACCTTAATTGCTCTCTACAACTGCTTGAAATGAGGCTGTAGCCAGGTGGGAGTCGGTTTCTTCTCCCAAGTAACAAATAACAGAGCAAGAGGAAGCAGCCCAGAGTTGCTCCAGGGGAGGTTTAGATTGCCTATTAGGTAAAATTACTTCACTGACAGAGTTTCTCAAGCATTGGAATAGGCTGCCCAGGGAAGTGGTGGAGTCACTGGAGGTATTTAAAAGATCTGTAGATGTGTCACCTGGGGACATGGTTTAGTGGTAGACTTGGCAGTGCTGGTTTGATGATTAGGCTTGCTGATCTTAAAGGTCTTTTTCAAACTAAATGATTCTATGATTCTATAATTAGCTAGCCTAATCTGATACAGTTCTTAATAGAAACATCTATTTTAGTAGGTGATAAATTGGTCAAATTTTAAAAAGTCTAACTCAGATTTTAGCACATATTAAAGCTTAATTTGTCTTGACTACAAAATTCAAACATGACTGAGCTAGCCAGCATGATCAGATATCACAACTGACATCAAATGTGACACTCCTAATTGAGACAAATTTATGTTACGCTGTGAGTGTTTTGGCATGTCTGCCAAATAAATTCCATCCGTTGGATTATGAAGTATCTCCTTGCTATCTCCAGATAACTCAGGCTTTCATTGTTGATAAGCATATGTAGGGGAGAAAGCTCTACTGAGTACAGCTTCTTTTTAAGGAAGAGTGTAGTGCCTCAGATTAAGGGAAAAAGAAAGCAGATAAAGTGTTAGCACCTGTGACTTTCATATGGAGATTTTTGCCCATGCTGCAGCTGAATGGCTGCCTTAGTTGAGCAAGCTGGCTGCCTTGAATGAGACCCATCAGATTTTGGTACAAATCTGTGAGAATATTTTGTCATACAGCCTTAATGGAGGAATAGTTATAGTGGCAACTTTGAAGAGGTCCTGATACCTGTAGGGAACTAAAACAATCAATTATACATAGTGTAAAATTTCACATTAAGCAGCAGAGGGAGAAGATACCAATAACTTTGAAACAGATGGTTTGAAAGGAAGCTATGACAATGCCAAATTATATAGTTTGTTTTCATGGCCTGATATAGATCGGGTGATTTGGAGCTTTACTGGTGAAAATAAGGAGTGATAAGGTATCAGAATAAACAAAGGATCTTGAAACAATCAAAGGCATCACTCTGCCTTGGCAAGTAAATAATAACCAGTAAATCTCAGTAGCTTAAGAGAGGTTTAGACATCTGATTATGTATTTCATGTGGCTTCTTATGTTCACATTCCTTTCACGGAGATGCCATCAAAAGAGAAGTAGGACCACTTGTAAAAGAACTAAAATAACCAGGAGGAGCTGAATGGAACAAAAAACCCAACCATGTTATTATGAAAAATATGTCCGAATTACAAAGTTGGAATCTAGGAACAAACATTCCCAAAATTTGGACCTTCACATCCAAGGGTTTGATATAGCCATGCACATTCTGCTACTGTTCAGAGAATATGGTAGTGCTTTATTTTGGCTCAGGAGGGCAGTTTTGTAGTAAACCTATCAATCATTCCTATTAACCATGCTTTGACTCAGATGAAGGAGTAACCTAAGAGCATGAAATTGATTCCTTTTACATGAAACATGAACTGGAGGATGTCATCCAACACAGTAGTGGGCTTCCAGGTCACTCAGTCAGACTACTCGTGTGGGCATGGAGATTTAGGAATGGGTGCTTCTCTCTATGCACATCCGTTCCTCCTGAGCTTTGCTACTTGCTAATATTGCCATAGCCACGAGAGTTACTACCAGACCAGAATTCATGTCTCCCCCTGCAGGTTAGGGCTGGAGTCTTCTGTTGGAATGCTTTAATTTTTACATACTGTGCAATGGATGTGTTTTGTCACTTTGAGATGAGTTTATGCTGATCCAGTCTGTTTCTTTATCTTCTGTGTTTTATGATATTTTATTAATTTACTTTTCCCTCAAGCCTTAGCTATATATTTCACCTCAGTTTGTATCTCCCCTCTCTTTGACATTTTTTAAAGATTTGTGATGTCATTTCTAAATGGGAACAAGCCTTAAAAGAATTGCATCCTGGGAAATACGAAGGTGGCACAAGAATTGTAAAGTTGACCTATAAGAACAGGTACTGTCCTCTGTTGGGTGGTCTTACTACTGCTGTTAATTAAACATTCTAGACTGCATATATCTGTGTAGATGACCAGTAGCTTACAGTATAATTGGTGCCAAAACTATTTTAGCTAAGATGCAGTTAAATCCTACAGGAGATGTGATGGGGTTTATCTGTTACATTTAGAAAAGCATATGGCCTAGGGGTAAAACCCAAACCACTTTGCAATAGCAGAGTAGACTTAAAATGAGTTAACAACTAGTTGTAGCACAATAAGACATCCTTGGCACAATTTCATTTGCCTAGATCCTAAAACATAATTGAAGAATGTGTGTTAGGTGAGAGGAAGAGAGATGTAGAGGAAAAACAAGTATGCAGAAACTTGCAATTAACTGAACAGTCACAAAGATGAAAATGATACAAGAATAATGTTCTAAATCACATGAGCTGTAGGAGAGATATGTAGTAGCACTGCCCAGACTTTTTAAAGAAAGAAATGTTAAAAGTTAGATGATAAAAGACAGTAGAGAAGGGAAGTACAACACAGATCTAAATCAAAAATTGGAATGAGTTAATCACTTAAAATACAGATAGGAATTCTGAGTTATAGTAAATCAAGAACTGTATGAGAACAAGGAATGAATTCTCTTTGCAGGTGAAACAAAGGCTGCCCCAAAACTGAATAGAGTTCTATATTGAACATATGAAGATTTTGTTGACTGTAATGGTAGAAACAAATTTCTGTCAACTTTGTTAGTCGGTATAATAGAGGTGAAAGCAGAAGTTATTGCTGCTTTTGACCCAGAAGGCTGTATGTGTTTCAGGAATGAAACTGCAGTATTATTTTGTTGGGCTGGAATGTGCATAGGCTAGACAGCGAGGATGTTTTGATAAGGTCTTTCCAAGGCTGGACTATTCTAACACCAAGGACTCTGATAAGACATTTGTAAGGTCAATATGGTCCTAATAGTGTAGTTAATCTCAAAGTGACATAAAAATAAATGAACTGATGCACTGGAACGAATATCTCGTGTAGTGGAATTGTGGAATTTATAGCCATAGATGCAGCTTGAAATTAGTATGTGAATTAGTTGCTGTGGACTAGTAAGTATGAGGAATGGTTTGGGAAGCATTCCCCAAGCTAGTGTCTTCAACCCCAACTAGTAATCTTGCTATACCACATCAAAAAAATTCCAAGTGTGAATGGGATAAAAAATTTACAAGCATGTTTCCTTAAACAAAGTCTGCTAATTGGGTCTGCTATTTCCTGCTGAAGCATTTTTTAGTAAGTAGTTTTTAATAAGTGTAAGTGGTCAAATCCAAGCTGGCAAGTCTACAAAGGTTGCCTTGTAGAAGCTTATACATGTAGGGCAGAGGTAGTTTCCTTTTCTGTGATAAGCAGAGAAGGCCATAATTTAAATATTGCCTGTCTGTGCTTGATGGGGATGAATGGACACTGATTTTGCTGTGTCTAAAAGTGGTTGGCTTACAGAATTCAAATAGCTTCCAAAGCTAGGAAGCATGTTTTGAGCCTCCTCGCTCAAATCTTGTTCAGAAGGGAAGCACCTCAGCTTCCAAATCTGTTTGGTACCCCCTCAATGAAAAAGACCCCAAAACAAAGCACACTTTTATTTTGCCTCACCTTGATTCAAGTTCCCAGCTGTACTTTCAGTTCACAGTATCTTTTTAACCTTCACAATCCTCTCTGTTTTTTAGACTTTATTTTCGGAGCCAGGCCAAAGGTGAGACAGACCGTGAGCGGTTGCTGTTGGCCTTCCAAGTGAGCAATGAAATAGCCAATGGAAGGTTTCCTGTTAATAAGGAATTAGCTCTGGAAATGGTGGCTCTAATGGCTCAGGTGAGTACGGCACCTTTGTCCTCCTTCAGCTGCACACTGTGTTTGACTAAGCAGCTCCCTTTTACAGCAAAGGCACATCAATCATACATTGTGATGTATCAAACAAACACACTGTCAGATGTACCATGACAAATATATTATAGTAGCATACATATGTTAGAACACTGTTTGTTGTAGGGAAATTTGCTCTAGCTGTGCCTTTCCTTTCCTTCTCAAGAAAAATACTGGAAAAAACAGAGTGAAGCTGCACCAGACCTGCTCCAATTAGTACTTTAGTAGAGACGTGGAAATAGTACCACCACTAGAATTCCATTAATTGTAAAAACTTCCCCTCTTGCACTGCCAATACCCTCTTACTCAGGAAGGGCATCTTCTAAGATGCTTCATTAGGTCTCCAGGCTTGCATTTAGTATTTTACCACATAAAACACACATTGTGGGTTGTGGGCATGATAAGCAGTATAATCGTTTTTTACTGACCTGAAACTGAGTGCTGTATTTGTTAAAGGGGACGTGAACCATATTATTTACAAATATGTTGTTGTTTTAACTGGCCAATTGAAAATAAATCCCCAAAGCCTGGCATTTTTCTAGGGTTGTGTCTCCTCACAACAAATATCTGGCTGAGATCATGTTCCACTCTTTTAGATCAGCAGATAATTCCTTGGGCAGTCGTGTCCTCTGTGGTTGCTCTTTTGTACACATTTAATATGGTTAATGCTGTAGACAACATTCCCCACCCTGTGTCTTTTGAATGACTAATAAACACAGTAGTTATCAGTATGAGAATTCATGAAATGATCTACTGCATTAAAAACCTCATAGCTCTGTTGCACTATGAACTATAATGTTGTCTTAGGTGGAATATGGGGATTTGGATCGACCAGGACCTTCAAGTCCTGGGGGAACATCACAGTTGAAAATGCAGCATCTTCTCCACCAGGTTTTAGATAAATTCTACCCCAAACACTACAAGCAAAACATTACTCCTGAACAGCTCAGGTAAGCTATTGGTTCTTCAATACTTTGCACTGAAATCAGCTTTTACCTGCCAAATTGTCTTCACATTTAAGAAGCCTCAAGGAGCTCTGTCAAGATTATTTGATGTAGAAGCTCAAACAAAGCAAAAGTGTCAGGAAAAGGTTCCCTTAAAGGAAAAAAACAATATAAAAAGAGCCAAATAACCAACTGATTTTGCCATAGACAAGAAGATAAGGCCTTTCACTTCCAAATTAGGAATCTCAGTTTCAACAAACTAACCCAAGCCTAAGATGAATTCTCTAGAGTTTTGTTTTACACACCCCCAAGTGTCAATTGAATCCAGATGCCTAACATTTGCAATGAGCCATAAAGCCAGCTCATATGGGTTGCTTCAGGCCATGCAGTAATTCAGGTAGGACATATTTTGGCAGGTTTTTTTTATTTTCTGACTTAGAAATTGTCACACACGATACAGAAAGCTCAAGTATAAAATTCAGATGTTGCCACAGGTCTCAGATCTATCTGATTTAAAGTGAGAGAATGATCTTCCTACAGATCCTAACCTACTTAGGAATGTAGTGGTGGAACTAACAGTTACCTCCTTTTAGATGCAAATTCCATCTGCATGTAGCAAGGTAGCTGCCAAACCATCCCTAGTGAGGCAAATCAAGAGTGAGTTAATATATATTGCCACTCCATATAGAGCATCCTACAGGCAAGCTATGAGGAAGGTGAGAAAGTATGTGGAAGTAGAGAAAAGCTAAAATAAATTCAGGTTGTAGGACTGATAGTGCTAACAGCCCTGTCTGTAAGTGCTGTGTAGAACAGCCCTTTTGGAGTAAATAGGTACATTTATTAACTGTTCTAATTTTACATATCTTTCCTTGGAAGACATTAGTAAACAATACTGTCTTGTGTCTTGGATTCCTGAAGGCGACTGACAGACAGGCTGGCCACAAAGTGGATGGTGCTGCAGGGGTGCTCTCCACCAGAATGCATTCGGATTTATTTGACGGTGGCCCGGAAATGGCCTCTCTTTGGAACCAAAATATTTGCTGCTAAGGTAACTGGAGCACACTTTTTTTCTGTTTCCATGTGTGAATTATCTGAGCAGAGACATACTACAGTCTCTGGTAACATGGGTTGAAAATGCTTTTACTTCAGAAAGGGAGAAAATGGATCAACTCTGTTCTGAACAAGCAGCCCTGGTACCATATAGGTTGAAAAAGAAGGAAGACAAGTATATTCTAACCACTAGGGGTTAGTAGTGTTCAGTAAATAAATACTGAAGGCTCCCTGGCTGTAAGCCTTGGGAAAGCTTTCTCAGGAAGGAGTTTTCTTGGACATCAAGAATGCAATGGTAGTTTAAAAAATAACATTTACATACCAGAGGGGAGGAAAGGAAGAGTTCCCCCTAAGTCACACCTGGCAGCTGATGCCAGCTGTAAGGAGAATGGGCTCTCTGCTTGACACAGAACTGGATGCTTTCCTTGCCACATGAGAGAGACAAGCACTGCTAATGTCCTCTTGCAGAAACAAAAATGAAAGTACACATTGGGTAAGCTACCAGTCCACAGGCATCAGTGGGAGAGCGAAGAACAGCTGGAGGGAGTGCTTCTCCCAGCAGCTTGTACCATCCCTCACCCCATTCCAGGCTAGAACTCTGTACCTGTTGCTCATGCCTGAACTAATGTCTTAGCACATAATGACTGTTTGAGAATCTTGTTTTGGCATTAACCATCTTCCCCATCTCAGCAGAAATTTCTGCTGCTGAAAGCTTGAGGGAAGTCTTCTTCATGCTTACATGTCTCTTGTTTTGGAGTCAAAGTTGCTCTGGTTACAGAAGAAAATCTAATGATGAAAGGGTAAATAAATATACAAGAGTTTTCAAAATACACTTATTTCCACTGTCAGGACTAAAAGAGGTTACTGTCAAAAGAGGTTACTGGTATTTGAGGTTACTGACAGAATATGTAATTGAGTATACTGAAGAATCAGAATATAGAATAGGTCCATCCACAGGTGAAATATTGGTATTCCTGATGATTAACGTATTTTATAACTTTTCAACAGTTAAACAGCAAAGCCTATGGCATTAGCCACGTAATAGCAGATTCCCAGGAAAGATTTTATGTCGTTGGCCATAACAAGTCTTCTTCAACACACAATTGATGCACATTTGCCATAAGATTCTGTAAGAAACAAAATGGCATTGATGTGATGGTACTGGGTGCACTGATATAGAAACCAGCAGGTTTCACTGCCTTCCTGACAGATAGGAGCAGTATAAACACGTGCTGAGCAGAGTTACCATGCTGTTGCTCTGTCCTAGCATTTCCTTCAGTTTTAACCATACTGATGCCATCTAACTAATTTCAAAGGCTTTGTTATCCTTGTCTCTCTTGTGCCACTACTCCAAAAAGCACATGTAAATCTGAAAATGTTATTCCAAATTCTGGGGAAAGCTGTCCTAAAAATCAAACCAGGTCACACCAGTAAGCCTTTAGGGTTTTTTTGGTGGTGGTGGTGGTGGTGGTGGTTTTTGGTGGGGTTTTTTTGTTTGTTTGTTTGTTTGTTTTCTCATCTTCACTTTATCCTTAAATCTCAACATTTATGTCAGAAACATGATTCTGGTGGTGGTCAAGAAATACCTGAATTAATTTTTTTTTTCTCTCCAGCCTATTTTGCCTTCCTCATTGGAAGACTGTCCAGTCTGGATAGCTGTGAATGAAGATGGTGTCAGCATACTGGATTATAACACAATGGTATGTTGAGGAACACTATTTAAGGGGAATACCTTACCTAGCACAGAAAGACATTCCCCTGAGTCCAGTGAAAGTCACTAACAGTTTGTCTTTAACTTCAAATGGATCCAGAAGTTAGTTTGTAAAAGTCAGAGATGAGGGAAGTCAGTATTACGTTTGAACACTCCATAGACAAAGGAAAATCACAGCTGCAGTGTAAGGTAGGGCAGCAAACATTTCATACATCTTGCAAAATCTCAATGGTGTGTGCTTTACTACCACCATCTGGAATGTAACAAAATTTGTACTATGAAGTAGTGAGGCAGGAGAAAACTAGAAATGCAATTCTCACTTGAGCTTTCTCTGCCAGCTCTTACTAACAGAGCCATCTACTGCCCTTCACTGCTGGAGACCTGGTGTTCCTGCAGGAAGTAATACATTAGTTTAAGGTAGACAACTGGAGTTTTTTACAGAACTATGACTTTTTCAAACTCTCTGTCTGCAGCATTTGAAAGTCTCTTATTCATATTCCTCTGTGCTGACCTTTGGAGGCTGTCGAGATGACTTCATGATTGTTGTCAGTCAAATGAAAGAAAGTAGTTGTGGAAAAAATAGCACTGAAAAACTCCTCTTCACAATGGCAATTCCAAAGGTAATTACAAATGAAAAGTGAGTTTCTTTCCAGCTGGCAGCATCAGGGCTGGGTGTTTTGTACAAGCCCTGGGGACTGGTACTTGTAGCTGCTGAACTAGCTATATATATTCAACAAATCCTTTGTAAGCTGGAACCTTTCAACAAGAGGCTTATTCTACGTAACTCTTAAAGACAGAGCTTTATTTTAAAATAGAACGATTCTATGGGAGAAAGCCATTTACGAAAGCTACGCAGTCAATAGATTCTAAAAATCAAAGGGCATTCTTACCTCTAGTTGACATACAATTAATAATTTTCTCTTTTCCCCAGATTGTTGAAGCAACACTTCTGATTGCCAGCTACATTAACTATCATTCGAGTCCTTCACTGCTGTCTTCTACACAGCCCTCACGAAGCAAAACACCTGCTAAGAAGTCCCGGGAGACTGAAAATCGGTGCTTTTTTCCTTCGGTGCTCCAAAGCACAAAGGGGCCCACCCTGCTCTAAGGGCTTGTCCACATGAGCTGATTTTATTGGTTATATACCACAAATTCATGCAGGCTCTGACTCTTTTTCCATAATAATAGACAAAGTTCCTTAGGGGTAGAGGCAGCATACTTTCTCTTAAAAAAAAATTCATTTGAGGGACTGTGCAGGAGTTTCCTTTCCATGACACATTCCATCCAAAATACCATTCCTCAGGTCATTTGCCTGCACAGTGCTCTAGCCATTACATCTGCACTCATTCTTCCATCTTCTACTGTACTGCCTTGCTTTACAAGTATGTACATTTTCTTTAATCCCTCTCATTTTCAGCTTTCAAAAGACAGAAACTTTTGTGTCCTTGCTCAGACATGAAAGAATTGCTGAGAAGGAAGAGGAATTAAACTTGCAAGAATAATTCTGATGCAAGTCAAGGGTGATTTAAGACTTGAAATAGGAATATAGAATTAGACTTCAGCAGTACTTAAGAGTATTTTCAACTTTATTTAAAGGTGGAAGCCTAGGGTCTCTTTGCATGTTGAGTACTCTGGACAGTTGGGACTATAACAGTGTCAGAAGATGCCCTGGCACCTATAGGACCAATACATTTTGGAAACTGATGCTGTTCTATGCAATAGATGAACAGTAGACTGCTGCTGCAGGGCAGGGCTCAGTGTGTCACAGGCTCCACTGCCAGACAAGCACTTTCAAAGATTTTCTGATAACCACTGTTGTAGATGTGTTTGGAACTGCACATTAGCTCAGACAAAGAAAGACAAGGCAAGCAAATTTTGTACTTTTTCTGTCTTTCAGCAACTAGGACAGATCTTCTCAGACAAGCTCTGCCATTCTGACTTGACAGAAGCTGCTTCTTTCAAACTCCTGCTTCCTTCATGTACTGTAAGCAAGGAGGAGGTAGTCAGCAAATGTGTACTCAACTTCTGACTTTCCTAAACATTGGTAGGTTTGATTTTTTTTATCCGCTTCAAAGGGACTTCATTATGAGAAAGTTATTGAATTTTAAGCAGATAAAAGAAAAATAGCAATTCTTCATTAAAAAAATCTAAATCTATTTAGTTAAGTTTAGCAAAGGAAGAATAACTGCACTTTGAAAAGTACCATGTCCAACGTTATAATAAATCTGCATTCATGGGCAGCTTTCCCAAATTAAAACAGTGTGAATCCAACCACTAGACAGAAGTCAGTAATAGTAAACCAGTTATTTGCAAATAAACAAACCAACCATATCAGTGTTTTTACCCCCTAGTTCCTGCCACCAACCTTGACACATCCAGCTAATGCATACAGGGGAGCTGATACATCAAGAAGGGTTTTTTTCATGCTTATGATGGGTACAAAGCCACAAACTAAAAGAGCAGGGGGCAGACAAAAATTGTTTGAAGCAATCCCTCATCAGCATCTTTGTAATATAAAACAAAAAAACCCAAACCATCCCATGGTGAGTTATAGAAACAGTATGCCAGACCTAAGACAGGAAAAGATTGTATGAACAATGACTTGATTTGCACATACTGTAATCTATCCACTTCTTATGAATTTAAAGACCATCCCTTGAAGGTATAGAAAAGGGGAGAAGCTTTCTGAGCCGAAAATAACTTTAAGAAGGTATTTAGTAATTTTTGTTTTCCCTTAGTTTCTTTCTAGTCTCTATGTATCCTATATAGTAGTTTGTATTTCCCCTCTCTCTCACAATTATCTTAGTCCAGCTATGTCAGTTTGAAATACACAAAGTATTAATCCTCTTCACTCTATCACCTGTGCCGAACAATTTGTCCTGTATCTGAAGGTCCGTTTGACAGTTTGCCTCTGGTATCCCACCAGTAACAAAGCTGCTTCAGAACAGGCTGGAGCTCTCAATGCTGGGGATCCTCAAGGCATAGAAGTCACCAGTTCACAGGGCTGTATTTCCTCACAGTGCTAACACTCATGTCCTCAAGAGACTTGAGGAGACTTGTACCAGGGCAAACAGGAAGCAGAGATGTTAAATAAACAGTAGCTCTCCCGAAACTCATGATTTTCTGCCACAACTGCACTTTAAATTAAGTAGCATGATACACAAAACTTTTTCTTCCTTATTTCTTAAAAATATTCACCAGTACTTGGGTGTTTCAGGGACTGCCCCACTCTGATGGGTGCCCATACCCCTCCTATTTATAGCTTACCTGTCTTCAACCACCCCACCCTGTGCAGATACCTACTTTGTATGATTCTTTCATAGAGAAAATAATTTTTTATTTTAATCAATGCTTTTGGCAATGACTGTTAATGCAGCATAGAATGAGATGACGAAAGCCTTTGTGTTCCTAACTGCTGTCTGTAAGTAAAAGGCTGTCTGGAAGATACTGTGAGATTTCTGTTTGTTCCTAATAAAATGCAGCTCATTAATTAATAACCATGGATTAAATGTACATTATTCTCAGAATGAAATAAACTATTTTAAAAACCAAAATATTCTTGATCTAAACAAAAACGAACATAGATTGTGTTTGGTATTCAGGCAGAAACCATAGCTGGTACAAATCTGCCCTAGACTGATTCCTTGTTTCTCTCTGCTGATCTTCTCTCAGCTTAAGTGGATGAGTACACCATGGGCACAGGATGTTGACACCTTCAAAAGATTGATAAAACAATTCTTCAGACTTCCTGCTGTGACACAGCTTCTTGGTAATTTCTTCAGTGCACATTCTGAGGACTTCATGGGATTTCTACAGCATAACCAGCATTCCCAGCACACTCTTGAGCCCCTGACTCTGTCCACTCTGTTGAGACATCTTTTCTTTTCTGACACAAAAGGCAGTGGCACATCCCCAAGCTGCTGTCTTTCACTTGGAGAACCAGAATACTTCCTGTGACATGAGCTAACCTCTGTCCTTCAAACTTTGTGGCACCATGGAAAAAAACCCACAAATCCCTTTATCTCTACCTTATAACATGATGGTATGGTGCCAAGTGTTCATTTACAGTTTAAGTGGACAAGCATGGTACAGCATTTGTATGCAAAACAAACAGGAATCCAGGCTCCTGTCAACTTGTGGGTTTGACACTTCAGTCTCCTCATTTGTATTACTACGGTGTCGAGGAAAATAGAGAGAAAAATACCAATTAAGTGTTACAGTAACTTTTAGCTTATCAACAAAGCAGCATTTCCCAACCTTAAGTTACTACCAAGAGCACAGGTCAACGAAGCTTTATTCACGTTGTCATTACTATCATTTTCAACAACACGTGTGCCTCATATTCTCAGAGTAACTGATGTGGCCCTTTAAATGCCACATCTTTTCCACGTCCTGTGTCAACAGGCCCTGCCCCAATCAGCAATGGGTTCACATTTTCCCTGTGATCCTTTTGACAGTTAAGTACTTACTGAAACCATTCTTGTTGCCTTTGACATTCTTCAGCTGATTCATCTCCACTGGGCTTTAGCTTTTCTAACTCTATCTCAAACAGTGTTGTTACATTCCTCCCAAATTACCTGTCCCTAATTCCACCTTCTGTCTACTTCCTTTTTGTGTTCAAGTGTTGCCAGGAGCAGCTTGCTCATCCATGCAGGCTTTCTGGCTTTTCTCCTTGACTTCCTACACATTGGGATGGACTGTTCTTCATCTCAGAAGAAATGATCCTTGACTATCAGTCAGCTTTCTCAGATCCCTCTTCCCTATAGGGCCCCATCCCATGGGACTCTTTCAAGCAGATCCCTGAAGAGGTCAGTCTTCAGTTCTCTTATGTTTATTTCATTAAACATAACTGAATGCAACAGTTTAATTTTGTGGTTTTGTCCTGAAATTCTCCAGTGATCAGAAAGTTACTATCTGAGTCCACACATCAGCTTTTGTATTTTGAGTGTGTTTTTCAAACAAAGGGTTAAATAAAAACCAAAGAATGCATATTTATGGCAGTCCAGCCAAGGTTATTTTATAAATTTACCATGATTTTCAGATGCATGAAAGAGTAAAAAACTGATGCACTTTCTTGTCTCTCTCCCTGTTTCCCCATAATTCTTTTCTGGAGAGGAAAGAAAAAACCTTTTCTGTCTGATTGTAGAAAGATCTGCTCATGAGGCAGTTTTGCTTGCTTTTCCATGTGTCCCTCTGAGTCCTGCTGAAAGTCTGCTGTCTTTTTTCAGCTATTTTATTTCATTTGATTGTGGAGCTGTCTTCCTCTGCTCCAGGATCTCTTGACAACTTTTGTACACTTCTATCAAGCAGTCCAGTCGTGGCTTGGAGCTCTAGAAGTCAAGCAACAGAGAATCAAGCTCTGAACTGAAACACCAATTAATTTTACCCAAACAGGAAACAGTGGTCAAAGTACAATGATTTTCCATCAATTCTTACCTGAACCAGATTAAAACCAGCAAGCAAGTGAAAGTTGCATGGTCACACAGTCCCTATGATTATATAACTCGCATGTTAAAATAATTACAGACAGGTACTAAATTTCAAAATGGAAGAGTTCCACACCTCCTTTGCTGCTGGAGTCAACTCTACCAGTACTAAGGTATTTCCATGAAAATAAAACTGTTCAGAGTTGAAAGATCAAAAAGAAGAAACAATACAGATGCCAGGCAGACCATTTGAACCTGGAAAGGAGCATATCTAACTAAAATCAGGTACTTGAATGTAGCTATCTGGAACTTAGTAGTTGTTGATTTCCAGCAAATCTACTTTTTCCCTTGTCTGTATGAGAAATATCTGATTTATATTACTGTTACTAAACATCTTTACAATTGTGGGACTGACTGAGCAAATATCAATGGAATAGACTATTTATACTCCTAAGTATTTAGCTGAAGACTGACTGTATCCAGTCACAAACTTTATACAGATTACAAAACAGTCACCAGCAGCAGGTGAATTAAGGACAGAGAGGACTGAACAGCTCAGCAGTCTAAGAAGTGAGGTACCTCTGCATTGCTTACTACCCCTGAAGGATAAGGTTAGGCATAAACACACACAAAGCAAATCCATACTAAAAATGGGATTATGAACAGTCAGAACATGTTAGCGAGAGAGAGGGGAGACGAGGTAACAGCAACACAAACAAGTTATTATACATTAAGCAAATTGGTCATGGCTTGTACCATGATCTTTGTCAGCAGGTCAGGCAGGGGAAGTTATTCCAATGCCAAGGAGGTTTTATGAGAACTTTCAGTACACACAGCTGAGAGAAAAATCAACTGCAGCACAGTGCCAGAGTTATGGTGGTAACCCTGAGCACAGGACGTACAGAAAGCTCTACAAGCCCTCAGCACCCTATGTGAGCCAAAGACTTTAGTTCATGCAAACTCCTGGCTGGGTTCAGACTGGCACAACTCCCTGTTTTTTGAGTGGAGAGCAAATAAAAAACCTCATCCCTAGTACAGCATTCTCTGAGACTTCAAATGCCACCACCCTGGCAGCCCAGCCAGGGAAAGGCAACTGTTCATCAGCTACCTGTAGTGGAATAAAAATATCCTTATCCTGGTGCACACACAGAGACCACAATCTGGATTCAGTCAAACTCACCTGAAAGAGTGGCACAACCTCGGATATACCCTGAGGATCTTCCGGGTCCTGGAGAAGGATACACAGGTAGTAGATAACTTTTTGCTACAAGACAAACAGACAAAAATCACTGGAGTATAAAGATGCTACCAAACTGCTTAAGCTAGCACAGAAATAGGATCTGTTTCAACTCACGGGGCTGAAGGCAGATCCTGCCAGATCACAGTCAAGTCTACAAATTTGTATCAATAGCTTTCGCTCAATAAAGAAAGAATTTTACGTGTTTTTTTTTAATTTTTTTTTTCTGTTAAGTTTTTAACCTGAAAAGAACACACACATGCTGGAAGGGTAAGGTCTGCTTTTCTACAGGAGCTTTGCAGAAAATCCTGGCAATAGGAAAAAGCATTGTTTGTGCTGTCTTAGCTTCTGATCTCCATCTTGACCACATATGGAGCTGGGCATCAGTATTTGTAAGAACAGCATAACACAAAGAACTAAACCCACTAGCTCAATGCCAGTGCCATTATCCAAGGGATGGATTTGACTTTTTGATGTTATTTGTTTGGTTTGAGTTCTCTTCTTTGAAGGAGAGAGATGACAAAATAAGAAAAATCTGCAACAAAGTTCCTGATGTCAGTAAAGCTATGGATGGTGCTGTATTTGATTGCTCTGGTAAATCATGCTCATGAAAATACACTGGATTTGAGTGTGCTCAGATACAAGAAGAGAGACTTAGTATGATTACCATATGGATGGCTTCATTGATAACCACATCCTTCACTTGACCCATCTCAATGAAGATTGTGCTCTCTTTCCCTGAGGCGTAGGATGAAGTCACCTGAATGCCAAGGGAGCCAATGACCAACAGGGATTCCTGGTCAATCTTCACGAAGTGCAGGTAAATGATCAGGCCAATCAGCGTGATGAAGATGGCGGCAGAGAGCACCATGCTGTTCTGTAACACAAGCCAACAAAAGGCAGAACTCTGGTCTTAAAATTGCTTTAACACAGCTTTAGACAAAGTAAAATTGCACAGTAAATTGTACTATATATTAAAGCTACAGGTGCAAAGCCTTTTTTACTTAGGTAGAGTCCTTTTATTCTGGCTGATATTATATGTTATGGGGCTTAATTCAGTCTTTGCAGTATGCACTAGAAGAACTGGGACCTGAAACTGAAAACTGCAAGAAAATTCTATTCCCTTCCACGTTCAGTGCAGAAATCTCAACCCAAAGAAGCCAGTAATATCAATGAGAGTTAATTATACCAACTTCTAAAGATGATGTCACTGACAAAGAAGCATTGTGAAATCTTTACAAGAACAGATTTTCAGAGCAGAGGAAGTCTCCTTCAGGATAAACACTGCCCTGGTAGTTTTCTTATTATGAACTGCCAGTCTAAACTTGTTCAAACCTCACCCTCTTCTTGCCTTAAATACCATAAACTTAATACTTAAATCCAAAGAAAATCTGCTTTATCCTGTACTTTGTCTAAGGATCAACGTCTTTTGCATGCTGCAATTTTAATATATAACTGAGGACACTATAGTCACCAGTAAGTCATATGAAAACCTGGTAGTAAATTCTAAAGGCCCATTACCTGCAACCTGTTTTGGGGACATGTTTTAGAGAACTACCTACCCATGAATGAGAGTTATAAATGACACTTCCTAAAGAACCAGAACTGCATAGCCCTACCAGTCAAGCTGAGCCTGTACTACCGCGTGAGCTAAAGAAGCCTTGGCTTCAGGAAGTACACAGGACTCCTCCAAAAGTTTGTTATCACAGGGGAAAAAAGACCGTCATGCAGTACAGACACTGAAATCCACAAAGAGAGATAGTTTCAGACCTGATTTCCTGGCAAAAGGAAGAATTGCAGTTGTCTAAATGCAGGCTGCAAGAGCATGTGTAAAGGCAAGCAGGAGGGCAGTGGGTGGTAACCACTGACTGTGGTGTGTTTCCATAAAAAATGAAACTCAAACATGAACCATCTTTTCCTACCTGATTCCTGACAATTGACTCATAACGTAACCTCTATCTTAATTTCTTAGAAAAGATTACTGAAAAAAATTGATGTGCAACAGTCAAAGCATGGGTCACAGTGACCAGCTTCTTGGTCAAGCTACTGACTTGAGTCTGCACATAAGTCCAGCCTGTGATAAATCCAAAAGCATTACTACAGAGATCAGCAGCTTTTGAAATCTGTACTGCAAACATCTCTCTGCCTCAGCTGTGAAAAGTCATGACATTCATGGTGCAGTGCTTTCTGAGTCACTCAGAAAAACTCCTTTTGGGGATTAATAATCATTCACCTTCTTCAACTCCTCCTTAATTCCACATTCTCACAACTCATCTGTCCAAGTGAGCACGTGTAACTTGTACTGACAAACACGTGCCAGGCATCGCTCAGCACCCAGACACACATCTACCCTGTCATGAGGCTACAAACCGACAGAGGCACCCAAGAAGACACCGGGGCAAGCGGGTGGCAGCCAGCGGCCCTCGGGCTGGCACAGCTCTCCCTTTGCCACCACACACCCCTGCCCACGGGCTCCGGCCGCCCCCCACGCCCCGGGCGCCGCCAGCCAAAGCTGCTGCGGGGACAGGCGCGGCCGCCCAGCCCGCGGGGCTCCCCGGTGCCACGGCGGGACACGGGCCGCGGAGGGGCCGGTACCTCGCTGAGCGCGAAGAGCCCGTAGGCCGCCAGCCAGACGGCGGAGGTGGCGGCGCTGAGCGAGCGCAGCTGCAGGCGGGGCCCGCGCACCGCCAGCTCCCGGCAGGACGCGCTGTGCTGGCGGCGCCGCAGCATGATGGGCGCCCCGCAGGCCGAGCGGAACCGCCGCTCCTCCGCCATGCCGGGCAGGCGGGGCTGGCCCGCCCGCGGGAGGAGCCTCAGCCCGGGGAGGCTCTGCCGGGCACTGCCGGTGCCGGCTCTGGCCGCAGGGCGGGGCTGCCTCTGCCTTGGCTCGGTTGGCTGCACCTCGCCGGGCGTCTTTCCCTAATCCCGGTGACATCAGCAGTTCCTGCGGTTTGCACAGGTTGATAATTCATTGCTTGCTTCCTCTGTTTGTGGAGTGTGAGTTTTAAAGGGCACAAGGTTTAGCGCCTATCTCTTGCCGTGATGAAGAGAAGTTTTCATGGAATTATGGAATGTTAAGGGGTTGGAATGAACCTTAAAGATCATCTAGTCCTGCACCACCTGCCTTGGAAAGGGACGCCTCACACTAGACCAGGTTGCTCAAGGCCTTATCCAGCCTTGCTCTGAACGCTGCCAGGGTTCGAGCATCTACATCCTCCCTGGGCAATCTGCTCCACCACCCTCAAAGGGAAAAAATTCTAATATCTAACCTAAATTTCCCCTCTTTCCATTATTCCTTGTCCTATCACTACAATTCCTGATGAAAAGTCCCTCTGTGGCTTTGCAGAAGGCCTTCTTCAGATACTGGAAGGTTTCTATGAGTTCTCCTTGCAACATTCTCTTCTCCCAATGGTTCTCTTTCTCTCCTTTGTCTTTATCATGCTTAGCAACTACATAAATGTATTTTCTTCTCTGTACCATGCTTAGCTACAAGCTCTTCTGATTTTTTTTTCCCCCCAAGGTTTAAAGCAGAGTTTTCTGGTCCCTTGACATCTAAATACACAATATATTGGAGACTTGGCTTTGCATACAGAGACTTTATGGGTCTTTGTATTGTGCTCCCTTTTAATGCATTTCACTTATTACTTCACATGACTTATGTGGCAGTAATATAAAACTATAGCTCTGTGTTTTCCAAACTGCCATCCTGATTCCTTTGGCCTTTCTGGTTTTTTCCTTTCTCCCACAGTTTTTGAGTGAGTGTTAGCTTGGATTGCAGGTGCCGTCTTTCTGTAAGCAATTTACTTCACTCATGGTATCTTCAGAGCTCTTAGGTGGATACTGTATTTTAAAAAACCACAAAACCTGTTAACTTGTTCTCACAAGGGCAGCAAAGGAGTCTCAAGGGACATGAAAAAGCAAGAGGCATCAGAGAGTCACTACTGAGGCCTGGAGGAGTGGTTGGTGGCTGCCATCCATGGGAAATCCTGTCCAGGATGTCCAGGATCTCACTCTGACACAAGAGACCAGGTGGAGGGATAGGGCAGAGCTCTGTGAGGAAAGGTGAGCTGGCCTGGAGGGGAAAAATGTAACAGCACACAGTGAACTGCAGAAATGGAGGAGAAAATACTGAAATTCAAAAGAGGGTGAAAGAAGTTCATCGATGAAGTGAAAGTGGAAAGAACCCAGTAAATTGAAAACAGGCTTTTAAAAGAGGGAAGAAAGGTTTGAGATGGCGGGTGGGAAGGACTGAAGTAAATAAGCAGGAGTTATGATAACTGGTATGGCAACTTCAGAGGTGGGGACAGAGAAGGGGAGAGAAAAATCAGAGTTAGGGGATAGAAGAGGTAAAAGCGCTGTGAACAGTGAGGTCAGTAACAGGACAGAAAAGAAAAGTGAGCTCCTGGATGAGTGGTAATGATAATTCACATTAACAACAAGACATGGGAAATTACTAAGATAGAGAGACAGGAGGAGAACTCGAAAGCCTTAAGACGAAAATGCGAAAGTATGCTTGGATTTTTATGTGTGTGTCACTGGCAACTCCCTGTTTAACCACGTTTGTGCCCTGTCATCTCATGAACTGTCAGCCTTTCTTTCAAGCTTGTACATAAAGACTGCACATTTGACAGTGGGAGTCCTGTTGCCTTGTCACAGCGGGGAAAGGTAGGGACTTTCACTCGTTTTTAAATCATTTGTTAATCATCCTCCAAATGTGCCTCTAATAAGCACAGCCGGAGACCTGAGAATCGTCTCAGGCCACGACGCTCCGAGATCAATATTGGAGGCAGGTGCTGGAGGAGTGGCTCTGCAGTGAAGCCGCGGAGCGGCGTTCCTTCACGGAGGCTCCCGGAGCTCAGCGTGGCCGGAACAGGGAGCCCGGCCGAGGTGCCTCTTGTCCTCCGCCGGGGCGGGGGCGGAGGGAGGCGGTGAAGGGGCGGCGGGGCGCGGCGGCCGCAGTGGAAAAACCCCGGGCGGGCGTGAGGGGAGCGTGAGGGGAGCGGGGCGGGGCGGGGCGGCGCGCGGGGGGCCGGACACACCTCCGTGCGCGCGCGCTGCCGTTGGCCGGGCGGCTCGCGGGGGGCGGAGGGGGCGTGGCCTCGGCGCGCGGTGGGCGCTAAAGGAGCGGGGCGCGGGCGGCGCGCGGCAGCCCGGCCCCGCCATGTCCCTGCGCGGGCCCCTCGCCCGCCTGCTCCGCGCGCGGCCCCGCGCCGCCCCACAGCCGCTCCGGGGCGCGCACTCGGTGGCGCTGCTGGGAGCCCCGCTCTCCCGGGGACAGGTGGGTCACCCGGCTCTTCCCCCCCCCCCCCCTCCTCCTCCTCCTCCTCGCCGGGGCTTTTCCCCACCTGGCTGCGGGCAGCGCCGGCTGACGCGTTCCCCCCTCTCTTTGTCTCGCAGAAACGGCGGGGAGTGGAGCACGGCCCCGGCACGCTGCGCGCCGCGGGGCTGGTGGAGCGGCTGGCCGGGCTCGGTGAGCGCAGCGCGGCGGGAGGGCGGGCGGGCGGGGGCGGCTGTGGGGCTGCCGGCATCTCCCCCTCCCTTCCCGGGGCACCGTGACTCAGCCCTGGCCGCGGGCGGGGGGAGACAGCTCCTGCCGCCGGTGGCTCACGGGGCGCACCGGGCCCCGGCGGTGCCGCGTTCCGCACCGGGAGGAGCCGCGGGGGTCCCCGCACAAAGGGCGGGCAGCTCTCCCGGGCACCGGGATGCGCCGCACAAAGGAGCCTGTGCCGCTCCGGGCTGGCCCCGGGAGAGGCCGCCTGCATCGCTCTGTGCGCTCAGAGCATCCTGACAAATAGCTGAGCTCCTCGGGTTATCGCATAGTATGCGCTTTGCCTTTTTCTCTCCTCCCCCCTCCCTCTTTATTCGTTATTCTACAAAGATTCGTATGCTTCTAGGTGATGAAATTCAGATTTTTCTGGAGAAGTCCTCGGTTTTATGTATGAGATCTTGTCTGAAGTCTTTGAAGATGCTTTAATGTAGCACCCTATGAATGGGGCTGTTTCTGGTCTTTTTGTGCGAGCAAACCGTGCACTTAATTGTGATTCAGCTTCTCACATCTATTGCCTCTACAAGCTGAGACCTGCAGAAAGCTGTACCACAGTTACTGGGAACAGGACACGAGGGATAGAAACTTGTGAAGCTGAACTGTGTCTTGGAGAATCTTTACTCTAAAAAGGGTTACTGAAAACGGTGTGATGGGGATGGATTGCAGGGCTGGACCACAGAAAGATCCAGTATCTGCTCCCTGGGTGGTTACTGTCAGTGCAGTTTAGATGCATACAGAGATAATTGCCTAATAACCCTCTAGCAATTTTATTCTGAATTGAATTGAAGAACTCTTCAAAACAGAAGCAATTGTTCTGTGCAGCCCTGTAGGCTTATCCGGCATATTTTATGATTCATAAGCTGAAAAGTCCCAGTTGGCAACCAAATGAGCAGATATTCATTTCCTCTCTTGTTTCATTCTGAGTACAGACACTTGCCATCCTTGGCAATACTTGAATTTTAGTGAACATGATCTATAATCTCAGCAAATGTGGAAGAGGGCAAAAGAGGTTCTTTGTACTGGAATAGTTACTGAACCTAAAGTTTATTTGAAACTAATGAGTTGCTAGGTTTGAAAGGAGGATGCTTGTCTAAATAAGACTGTAGGCAGCAGATTATTTTGTATCAGTAACAGAATTTTATACTGGAAGGTTTTCTTTCAAGTGGTTCAGAGCTAATGTTTCCACTTTGTAAGAATTCCTTGAGGAAAACCCCAAACCCACAAAACCCAACAAAATTATAAACTAGAAGAAAAAGCCCTCTCATTTGCCTGACACAAGCTCACTTCAGTAGGAGCTTGTAGAAGGTAGAAAGAAAGGGAAATTCGATTGTGGGGAGGCAGATGGAGATGGTGCTGAAGGCAATCTTGCCCTTGATATATTGCAGCTGTCTTAATTATCCAAGAGTGGGAACAGCCCTGCCCTCCCAGCTGTGGGTGTGATAAAGAGTGAGTGAGCTGGTAGAGAGTCAGCTGGAGTCTGCTGGCCTTGCTGTGAGGTGGAAGGGACAGGAGGTTCTGTGAGGGACAGAAAGGGTCAGATGCCTCACGAGGGACATACAGGGTTAGGTGGCTGTGCTGGGGACGGGAAAGAGTGAGCTGGAATTGTCGAAGGAACTGAGAAGACTTCAAGAGCTGGAGCTGTGTGGAGCTGCCCTTGGGAGGACACATAGGAAATGTATGAAAGGCTTTTAGATAACAAGGTGCTGATATTTAAAGCCTCCTGAAGTTTTATCAAAGCGCTCTGAGTGTCGTGGCCATCTCAATACAACCACATTCAAGCCCTTTCTGGATTCCAGTATCAAAATGTTATGGGGCTAGAAATGAAGCAAGCTAAACTAAATTTAAAAAAAAATTCTTTTACTGCTTAGTTTCTTATAGGTTGTTTACTCATTAATCAGTTATGCAGATGGAAATATTTTCTTGCAGTTCCCTTACAATTTTTAGATGCTCTGGGATTTCTTCCTTTAGCAGTTGCTGGCAAGTTCTTCCAGTGGGGTGGGGTTGGTTTGTTTTTTAAGGTGTTGTTGATGTCTATTGCTGCTTAAATCTCTGCAGCTCTTTTAAGAGCAGGTTCTTCTGTGGGGGTCCATCCTGAAATGATGGCAGTCACCAGCATGCACAGAGGAGTGGTTTACAGTGCAAAGACAATTTGCTTGAGGGGAGGGTGGTAGATGGAGGAGGTTGCTGCCATGTAGTCTTTTAGTACTGTACACATTTGTCATTTGTGAAAACTTAAAAAAATTATTTTTGTGTGGGCTGCTTATTTTTCTTCCCTGGGATGCGAGGATAGCCTTGGCTGCAGTGCTTTGTAATAGTGCCAATACTTGGAGTCCTGTGGTATCCTGAACTGGCCATAAAACATAAGCTGCTTTCTTTGTCTTTCTAACACTATGAATTTTCTGCTCATACTTTTAAGAAGGTCACAGTATGAATGAAGCCACAGTATGATTCTAATTAATTTGGATAGTCTATTTATCTGTTTTATTATAAGAGTTAATAATTTTCATGGATTCTTGTTTGTTTTCCAGGAACAGGCAAATTATGCTGCAGCAGACCATGTTTCTCCTTTGAAAAGAAATAACATTTGTCTAAGATACAGGACTTCTTCATCTGCACTGGCTAGTTCTGAGGCATTTGTCACCACAGCATCTGTGTATGTGGTTGCATATGGAAAGTGTTTGCTACATGCCCCCATTCCCTGCTTGGTTATGAAAGAATGCTATAAACTTGATTTTTCCTTGTCATTACAAGTTTGAAACCACATATGAAATATGGAATGATGTTTCCCAGTACAAGAGTGAGGCTGGATTCTGGGCCATCTAGGGAGGTCCAGATGGGGGAAAGAGGCAGTATTCCTCTGCATTACCAGTATTCCTCTGCATTAACAGTAACTCTGAAAATTGCCCTCACCATCTTTCAAACAGAAGAGATTTTGGTGATCAGACTCTTCTGTTTGCCTGAAATTTTAAAGTTCATTTATTTAAAGTTTTGATTAATTTTCCATTTGTAATTCAAGTTCAACTCGACCTGTATAAATTGAAGGTTCTCTGAAGGGTCCTCTGAAAGGTAGCATTTGGGTAGTAACATGCTTATACTATATTTGTTTATTACTTGGAATATGAAGTAGCCACATGGCTCTTCACATGTTTGTCTGCCTTATTTAATGACTTCTGTTGGTAGTGCTCCAGCCACATCAGAGTGAGAACACTAAACTTTTGTTTCTGCTTTTTTGCATTATTTTGCACTTTGCTTTCAGTGGCTGGTGTATTTGAGAGGGGCAGATTTTACTGTTCCTTTAACCCTATCCTAATTTGTTTTTTCATAGTCCTATTGCAGTGTTGTGAGCTGCTATTTCAATTTCTATTTTTATAGGGGGGATCCCTCCCTTGAAAGATTCTGTCACCATACCTACATGGTCCTGTAACTTCTTAGCTGCCTCAAGAAATGACTGACTGCCTGTGAACTGCTTGTTTATGCATAGGCTGAAATCCGAGCAGGGAGCCCAGAGGCAGATGTCGTTGCTAGTCTGTACCAGACTGTCAGATTCTGAGCCAGAAATTTGACTTTCATCCCCTTGTTAGAAGCAGAGAGAGCACTGTTACCTGTTGGTAGTAGCTCAGGGTGTGGTCAGGAAGAGTTACTGCAGCAGCAGTCCATCTCCCAAGGCAAAAGCAGTAGGTGTGCAAGTCTAGCAGGAGTAAATTAAAATATAATTTACTCGGCCTGTGGGGATTTTTATTCGCCTTGGTGATGTTTGTCTTTTGGCTTTGCTTCTTCTCCTAGGGGAAACTAAAATATTATCACCTTGAAGGGCATCTTGCCAAAGAAGCAAAAGTGCCATGTGAAAATAGAGACCCACAACTCTTTGGCACGGGGCAGAGAAGGGTGCAAAGCATGTAGGGCTGTGTATTGCTCTAACAGTAAACAGAAAAATGGTGCAATATGTGGAGGCTTTTGGACTTTTGTTGGTTAGGAATGGGGAAGATAGGTGGCAGATGCATAAGCTACTGAAGGTGCAAAGTGTGAAGTTTTTTTAAAGTGAGAGTTTCTTGGGCCTCTCCTCTTTGCTGCACAGGGAATCTGATCAAACTTCAGAGTTTTTCCTAGCTCTCTTAATTGAGGAGAGAAAGGCCTTACCCGGTTTTATAGTTACTAGATAGCTACTGTGTCTTACTGTAGCCTTTGAGGTGACTTAGAGCACACCTGTGCTGCTGCTGTAACTTTAGTGTAAGATTTCTTCCCAAGTATTCATTCTTGTATGTTGACTGTTGTTGATTGTTGAATTAATTTTTTTTTGGTCTTTATTTAGAACCACATGCAGCTGGGTTGCTGGACTTAGTCAGGCTTGGATTTGGGTTACTGTAGAATTGATCAGCAGAGTTTGGATCTGAATTTTGACAAGCTGGTGAACTGCAGAGACACGTGGCTTACGCAGTGTGACCTGTACTTGTCAGAGAGAGCATCCTGTCATCATTCTTCTGTTTGACCAGAAAAAAGCTCTTCAGTAATGGGTTTTATGAGGGCAGTGTAGTGACTCAGAAAGGAGTAACCTCCTCTGAAAGAGGAGTGGAGCTGTTAATCCCTGTGTCTCTGGATTCACACTGCTTTGCCCAAAACCATTGGACTCCTACTGACACCTGCTGCCAGAAATAGCAGTTCAACTTTGCTTCTTCACCAAGATAGCCCATATGGTTAATAAATCATGAGGCAGCTGCTTCTACATATCTCTTCTTTGTCCACCTAAATCTTCTTCAGTAAAGGGTTCAGAAGGAAGATAAACAGTTTTTTTAGTTATGCACCAATTATGCATAAATAAGTATAGGTGTTGGGATTCAGCAGATTTGGACTGGCAAGAGTTACAGCTGCATTGTTGGGAAAATAATGTTCATCAGTCCATCCAGTAACTGTGTTTAAAGAGTTGCCTGTATCCCTGAAGAATCTGATAAACAGTTCTATTCTGCTTGCCCTGTATTTGAACTAAGATGGGGTTTACATGTTAGAAACAAGATCTGTCAGGAATGGATTCTTGAATTCTTGGATTAGATTCTAGCTTTGTTTTGCACTAGCTTTTACCTCAGTTGTTTCTCTTCAAAACTCAGTATTTAAAGAAAAAAATCAAATATCTCTAATCTCTAGAATTCCAATAAAGGCTAAATGTATTGTATAGGTAACATCAAGATCTGGTTTTTTTGAGTTATGTTTTCTGCTGTTGATGAAATGGAAGACAGGCAAAATGCTAAATAACTGCTGGCATTTAACCAGCGTATTGTTTAGTTAGATCTCTGCATTGTTGAAGTAAGAAATGCTACTGTTTGTCTTTATTTCTGATCACATCTGGTGCTAGTACTGTCAAAGCTAAGTATTCTTTTGCTAGGAACATTCTCAGGAACAAAAATCAGTTTGGATATAGCATAAAGGGGTCAGACTAACAGCTAATTCTTCTTCCCTACAAAGCAGAAATAGGAATGCTTTTTTTTTTTTTTTTTTTTTTTTTTTTTTTTTTTTTTTTTTTAAATCCAGGAACACCCTCTCCCCACCTTTTCCCCTGAAACAGAGTGGGTAAATGGCAGTCCTGTTCTCTTTCCTTTCCCTTAGACACAAGCATGCCCAAACACTTCTGTTTAATAATATCAGTACAACATACTTATTTCTGGAACTAGACTTAATTACCTCTTTTTATTTATACAGAGATAAAGATCCATGAGACTCTGCTATTCTTGTTTGCCTCTCAAATGTGGATTAGCCATGACTGGTTACCTTCAAATATCAATGGTTTGTCAGAAATCAAAGCACAGCCAAATGGGCTGATTTTAACCGGCATTTGCGATGGGTCTCTGAGATGATGCCCGTTGTCAGAAGGCATCGAGGGCAGGTGCTGCTCCACTCTCTGAGGGAAGGCAGCCAGGAACTGGCTCTGACCTGCCAGGCAGAAGGAGCCCTGCTGGGCTTTTGGAGGAGAACTGTTTTGAGGAGGCCTCCACTGAGACTGTTTTTAGGTTGCTTCTTCCCAACAGACCTCATTGGCTGTTTTGCCTTGAGCAGGGGAGGTTGAGCTCCCCTAGGGGAGTTTGCTCTGCTGTGCACAACTGTGCTCAGCAGTTTGGTTTATCCTTTTGAATGTTGTACCTTTGATATTTGCATGATTACAAGTAGTCTTGGAAGTCAGGAGAAAAATGCCAACACTCAAAATACAGAGTTGGAGCAGTCCTTGCACTCACTTGGTTCTGATATTCTCTCCCATTCCTCGTGCTGCTGGAGTACACAATCTGCTTTGGAATGAAAAGCTTTGTGTCCTAGATTTTGTTTGTTTTTCTCTCTCTCATTTGGCTGGTGCATACTCGAGGTTGCACTCTATGAAATTGGCTTTAAAATAATCTTTGTGAATTTGGGGTAAGTGTCACTTGTTGCCTTAACTGCAATTGTTCTGTCAGTTTAGTTTAGATAACTTTAAAAAATAAAGCTATGCTGGTGAAGATCAGGAAAACATGAATTATTTCTTCCTAATCTTTAAATAAAGGGAGAGTAGAGTCAAGGACCAATAAAAAGAGCTTTGAGGGGGGGTTGTATTTTTTGGATTAATGGTGATAACCCTTCATCCTAGTTATTTTCATATTATAAAATTGGTTTTAATACATTACTTACCTGAATTTCTGCACCTATGTAATTCTCTCTGGATTGGAGTACATTTAGATCACAACCTGGTTTATTTTTTTACTTTTAATTCTGTTGAAGCAGTGGAGTTACTAGGGGGAGGCACAAGGGAAGATGACAGAGGGAAAATTAGTAATAAGTTGAGTTTTGATCTGCTTCACAGTACACATGATCTATTACTGCTTCCTCATTTGAAACTTTAATCCCATGTCTCATTGTGGATTCACAAGACCAAGATTCCTATGGCAGCTGTATTCTTATGTGAGTATGGTATGGAGGACTGGTTTTGGATGAAAGGTGGAAATTTCTGTTATAACATCACTTGCTGAAAAGCAGGGAAAGAAGCACTGAAATTAAATACAAAAAGAAAAAAAAAAATCCACAAACCAATAACCCACTAGACTTTTCATTTGCATATGAAGAAGTGATCAGATGTTAGTTTCTCCCAGCTGATTAAGAGGGAGGAAGAGGACTTCAGTTATGTCTAATGTGTTCTGTTGTCCCTTCCTCTCAAGTGTTGCCTGCCTGGGTTAACTGATGTAATAACTGCTTACTTTTGTACCAATGTAAAGCACAGTGTGCTTGTTGAGGAAAGCTCTTTTGGCATTATGCTCCTCGTGGCTGTGAGTGCCCCATTGTGCTCCTATCAGGAGCCGTGTCTGGGTTAAGCTCATTTAAAAGGACTTAGAACATGTGCAGGGTTTGTTGGTGTTGGACGCAATAGCTACACCCTTCTCTGTGATGCAAGCCACAGTGCAAATGTTTCCCAACACCTCAGACTGACGTTTTTGAAGACCTGTTAAGGTCAAGTGCACTGAATTTCATCAGAGATTAAAGTTATAAGCAGTTTTCAAAGTGAAATGAGGTGGCTGCTCGATTTGGGGTTGGAAAAATATTTTTTGGCTCACTTTATGCAACGGACATCTTGACCACAGACTTGGAGCAGTGGAATTGGGTTTGCTTGTTGCTTTTGTAAGAAGTGAAGCTTTTTAAATATGTACAGATACAGAAAATTTGTCTTAAGTCAGATCTTTCAAAATTTCAAATAAAAGGATGGGAATTTCTCAGACAAGAACTTGCCTTTTAGGAAGTGAAATTTTAGAGCTGACAGGTATCTATTGAGCCATCAACTATGAATTCAGTAGATTTCTTCCAGCAGATACCTATTGAGTTTAAAGAGCAGTAGATGCTGTGTAATGAACTTCCTAGCAAGAGGGTTATGATTAAATTAGGCTGCTGAAGTCTGTCTTGCAGTGAGAACCTTGCTAGTCGAATTTCCTGGATAATTCTGGATGGTTAAAACTGCCTTTAAAAAGAAAGCTTCAGAATGTGCTGGTCATAATGAGTATAATCCTTTCTCAGAGACACTCTCAAAATGTTACACAACAGCAAACAAATGATTCAAAAGTCCCCACCCTAAGCCAATGGGTTTATACTGAAAAGAAGGATGTTAACTTGGTTTCATTCATGGGAAGTAGTTTGCCCATAAACATTATTCATAATACTCGTTGCATCCCAGAAAGCCTTATCACATTTATTATGTGAATGTGCCATGGGGCAACGTCAGCAAACATCCTGGGTTTAGAAAGCTGAATCTCCTACTCTCAGTTTGCTGCTTCTGTTGCAATTTCCCACTAGAGGAGGATTGGTGAGGGAGGCTTTCCCTGCTGCTATCTAGGTGTTTTCCAGTTAAATGCCACCTGATATGAGCTTGCCTGCTTTTACAGAAGAGAATTCTCTAAATCTGAGCAGGGAAATTCCTGTAGTAACTGCTGGCTACTGTGTTTATTTTGCTTATGATAGGAAGTGAACTACAGACTTGTCATACAGCTTGCTGAAAGACATCTTATGTCTGTTATAAGCATCACTAAGTTGAGCATGAGTGATACATTAATAGCCCATTTGAAAAGGTGTGCAGAGAACTGGTGTGGGGGGGAGGGTTTGGTGTTTTTGGTAGTTTTTTTTTTTTTTTTTTTTTTTTTTTTTTTTTTTTTTTTTGTGGGTTGTTGAGGGGTTTTTTGTTTGTGGGGGTTTTTTTGTTTGTTTGTTTTGGTTTTTTTTCTTTTTTGTTTGGTTTGGTTTTTTGTGGTTTTTAAGTCTAAGGTTCCTAAGTAGGAAAAGTGAGGATTTGTTCTAGCTAATACAAGTAAGATTCTGGCTGTGCAGGCTGGATAAATGGCAGCTGTCCATCCACTGGTCTGTAGGTTGAATGCCTGTGTGATCTTTCCCTAACCTGTTCTGGTCAAAAGAAGTTAACCTGGGAATGATACACTGCGCAAGCTGTGTCAAGCTAATTTGTTAATTTTTTGGCTGCAATGTGCCCCCAGGCAGCTCTGTTGATGCCAGAGGGGACATTGAAGCAGTGAGGATTGCACTCCCAAGCTGTGGATGCTGCCTTTCCCTGCTGGCTGCTCATTCTGACAAGACTGTTGTGCCTATGCACGTGTTGGTTATGTAACTACACTGTGTGTTTGTGCTCAGATTGGCACCTTTATCTCCCTTCCATCTCTTTTAAGCTTCTCTAACAGAAATAGATTATTCAGGCCTGCTTTTTTTTTTTGTTTTCCTCACTTCTAAAAGGGATCTCTGCTTGAGCCAGAATGTTGACCTGTGTGTATTTGGTTTCTGTAAGTTTCCTGCACTGTTGATAATTGACTAATAAATCAAACATAATATATTTTTCATTTGAAAGTCATTTCTGTTAGGGCTTGAAAGTGTGAACAAAAGACTTTTGATCACATCTAATTTCATATTCTTTAGTTACCAGCAAAATGTCTGTGCTGTTTATTCCTTAAGTACTGTATGGTATGTTTCAATTTAAAAGAACTTCAGCTCTAGCCAGGGTTAATCTACTTTACTGTCAAATGCTGTGGATGCTGTGCTTTCTAATGAATGTAAGGAAGCTGTCTTCCCTCTCTGCCCATAGCTTTTTCTTCCTTTCAGAACCTGAATTTATTGCCTTTTAAAAGGCCCCATATATTCTTCATGTTAACTTTTGATGCTGATTTTAAAAGCTCTTTTGTTTATAAGTATTAGCATCTATATAAAATAGTGTCCCAGCTACCAAAGAAAGTAAGTGGATATTGCTTGGTGAGGTAGATTTTAAAATCTTTTACTAATGACCATATAACAGCAAAATCCCCCTGTACTGCACAGCAGTACAGCATGTCTATCCATTGAGCAGTTTCTGTGCACAAATTATGTAGTTGAGAGAGCTTTGATTTAAGAAATAAACTTAAATCTATGTGCAAGCAGGCAGATGAAATGGAAAACAGTTCAGGTCTTTAAGTTTTAGACTAGTGCTGAGATTTTAAATAAAAGCTATGTCAAACTATTAAAGCAGTTATTGATGTATTAAACTGTTTTTCTTTGTTCAGTACTGTTAAGAGAAATGTGCATGTTGATTTCATCTCTAGTATCTGGTCATTTGAAAAACTGTGTGTACACACGCACATACACTTCCCACACTTTGGGATACATGGCATATCTAAGTACTGTTTCTTTCTCTGAGCACTATCTAGTCACTGAGATTTCCCTTTGCCCTAAGGTCATTTAATCCCAATTTTCAAAACACTAGGCACCATTAAAAGAAATAGCAGTAAGAGAAGATATTAATGTTTGAGTATTGGATTAGTGTGTACTTGTGAGATAAACTGTATCTTACTCAGCTAGCCTTCGGATAGCTGGCTGAAAACATTCCTTATCACCCTGGGAAACCTGAGCTGTCCTCCGCAGGCTCATAAAAACAGTGGGCCTAGAGATAAGGGATGCACAAAGCTGAGAAAAACTGCTCCAAGGTTCACGAACCCTATCTGAACTTCAGAAGATGGAAACAAAAACTGAAGGCATCTATTCTATTGTCTTTAACAGACATTAGGCTTTTCTGTGAAAATTAACCAGAGGGAATTATGAGTACCATGTGTTCAAAAAGTGGACAAGATTGCAGAATTCTGGACCATATAAGTGTGAAACTATACAAACCTGCTGTGATCCTAAGAATGGGGGTTTTTATTCAGAAGCCGAACCAAGTCTTTTTGCTCTACAGTGGGAACTTGGTAGTGAGCAAGGTAAAGCAGAAATTACTAAACACTTGCTACTTCTCTAAATACACTTGCTCAAATCTGCCACATGTGGCCTGCCCTGAGCATAACCTGGAGCATTTTAACTGATTCCTTCAAGTGCAGGGAATGATGGCATGGTTGGATCTTTGTTTTATACTGGTCTGAAGGTGGAGCTTTGTGACAGAATTAAACAAAGTTGGGTTTTGTCCTTTAATGGGTAAAAATACTGCCATGTGCTTGTATGTCCTGTCATTCAAATCTAAACAAAATGGGCTTTTATTCCGGAGTCTTCATCCTGTTGCTTAATTAGGTATTGTCTATGGGAAGAAAAAAAAGCAGTTGGGTACCTGTGTTGCCTTCTGAAAAGCAGGGAGTACATGTCATGGTCCTGCTTACTGCTTTAAGTCACTGCAGAGAATGTGTTTTCTCAGAGTTGCTAAGACATTTCTTCAATCCTTTGTTCAGCAGCTGACATACATGTTCATTTGCAAATACCACATCTGCCCACCTATGTCCCTGCTAGAAAATGTATGTTTGCCTGTTTCCCAGCACCAAATCTCCACAAGTGACTCAATAATTTTGCTTCATTCATTTCACCACTCAAAACTCCTTTTAAAATATAAAGAAGTCACATATTTCTCAACTATGCTTTTATGCAATATCCACAAAGCAAATTCACAGAGCCAGTTTCTTAGACATTAGACTAATGGCTTACTGGAAATTAAGCAGGAACCCAGAGCCCCAAGTAGGCTGTTTCTTCATGTTGATTTGCCTTAAATTTTTCAAATTGCCCCATTAAGCACATGATGGCTAAAGGCGAAATGTCAAGCTCTGGCCTGGATGCTTTGAACTGCAAACAGAAGCAGAGGGGACAGGCATGACCGGTATTCAGGGTGGTCTTATTAAGCCACTGTTGGTGCAGCTGTAAATACCTTGGGGCCTTTCCTGCCCTCATCAGAGCCTGCAGTGAGAGGTCTCTCAAACTGAGAGTCTCTGAGAGGAAAGGCTGAGTTTTACACCCAGAATGTTCTCAGGTTCAACAGCCAGTCAGGCTGTAACTGTCAGTGAAAGGATCTCAAAGAGTTTTGGGATAAAAGTCCCAGAATTAAAATGCCTTCTAGAATATCTTGTGTTGAGAAAATGGACAGCTTCGCCTAACAAAGCACTAGTGAATCCTCCATGGAGTTGCCTGGAAGTACTGTAAGAAAATTATTTGTTACTTGGTATTTCTGTGTCTGGATTTTTGGGGGCCTTGAAAATGTAAAATAACTGTAGCTATAGTTAGTGAAATGTGTAGTCCTTGACATCTTTGAGCAATTGTGCTTATTTGAGGCTGTATATGATCTGTCTAAATGGGAAAGGAAGATGGCAATGCAGACGATAATTTTTCATGATAGAATTTATAATTAAATAATAATTAAAAAATACAGATTTTTTGAAGTTACTTTTTATGATTGCCATAGCTCATTGCTAAATCAAAGCTGTCTTAAGCTTAAACTGATAATGTTGTCCTAAACTTTCTAATTTGTAATGCTGTGACAGTTTGCATCCCATGCAAGTAGTCAGATGGATCCGTCCCTTTCCTGTTGTTCCTTTCATACCTGCCCAACTGATTTTGAGCATTTTCCTGGGTGTGGGGAAGGGATTTGAATAAGTCACTTTCTCCTTTTGTTGATGTGTTCCCAGGATGCCAAGTGCATGACTTTGGAGATCTGAATTTCACTCAAGTTCCCAACGATGAACTGTACAACAACCTGGTTTTGTACCCGCGGTCGGTGGGCTTGGCCAGCCAGGTGCTGGCTGATGCAGTGAGCAGAGCAGTAGCTGCTGGACACAGATGTGTGACTTTAGGAGGTGATCACAGGTGAGCTGACATAATAACAATTAGTGGTTCATGCTGCAGGTTGACACTTGGAGTGCAAGAATTTAATTTAAAAAAAAGGAGACTGGGGGAACAACTCAGGGCTCATTTTTTGGCAGTACCTTAGGGATGGGCTTTTAGGGTAGAACATAGAAGAGAGCTACAAAAAACATGACCTTCTCAGATAGTACTGCTTAGTTCCAGACTGGTCTGTGATCAGTTTTGTAGACACACAACTGAGGTTTTCCTCTTTGGGCAAGTTTGTGTCATCAGGTTCCTTCAGAAGAACTGTTCAGTTTCTTTATTGCTGAATGTTTAGTGATGTGTCTCTTGCCCATCACCTCTTAGGATAGGTTTGTAATGCCTACTCACAGACAATTTTGCAATAGGTCTTACAACATGAATATTTTTCCACTTCTTCACTAACCTTTGGTCTGAGAATTGGTTGAAGATGGTAGGGCATGTAAGGAGTTGTGGGGGAAGGTGTCATGACTAGAATAAAAGAAGGCTGGATTTTCTGGAGCGTTTAGATCTAGAGCAGGTGAAGATTAAGTGTGTGGGAAGAGTGACAGTAGAGACAGCAGAGAGCTCTGGGTTATCTGTAGAGTTACTTGGCATCCTGGTCAAAGCAGTGCCATGCCATGCAGTTTGTATGGGATGCTCCCTTTATTGTCACAAATCTCTAATGTGTGGAAAGGTAACAATGTGGCTGACTGAAGCTGAGAGACTGCCCATTGTTCTTGTAGTTGTTCTGAAGGAGAAATTGTAATAAAGGCTTTGTTGCTGTTTCCAGCTTGGCACTTGGTTCTGTCAGTGGCCACGCACAGCAGTGCCCACACCTTGGAGTGATCTGGGTGGACGCACACGCTGATATCAACACACCTCTCACAACTCAGTCTGGAAGCCTCCATGGACAACCTGTCTCATTTCTCCTGAGGGAGCTTCGAGATAAAGTGAGTACACTGATTGTAGTTATCCTAAGTGTTAACTTCAGACATTGCACCATTGCTGATGTCAGGTCCTTTCTTACCTGCTGCAAATGCAGAACTTTCCCATCAAAGTACCAGGAAGAATATGTATTATTGTGCGTGTACACGTGCACACATATATATAAGTGCCACAGACACACATATAAACACAGACAGACAAAGGAGAAGAAGCTTTTCTTTGTGTTTGTACCCTTGTGGGCTGTGCAGTGAGCTGCACACAGCAGCTGACTGTGGTGCTGCTCCTGTGTCATGAGCAGGGCGGTTGCTGAGGCTGGGCAATGGCAGCACTGCTACCAACTGAGCAGGAACCTCCCCCCAGCTCAGCCTGTGAGAGCAGAGCTGAGCTCACCTCCAGCTGGGTCCTGCATACTGTGTACGCTGCTTCTGCTTAGTTTGGCTCTTCCATGTTTTGACAACCTTGGGGCCTGACAGGGGCTGTTCCTGCATGATCTCTCCTAACTGGCTGCTCTGGCATTGGCTCCACTGTAAATATTACATATCACAAGAGTTGTAACTGCTTGCAGTGAACTTTTAAAGAGAGAGCCTTTTTATTGGAAAGAAGTCCAATTATCAAAAAGAGCTGTTTCCTGGGGCACATGGAATGTGCATGGCCCATTTTTGCTGCTGTCAAGATGCTGAACAGTAGGTTGACCTAAGGCCTGTGTACCCTGGCTTAGCTGTGGGCTGTGTCACCCTGTACAGGGACCTGCAGCACCTGTGCAGGGAACAGCTGAGTCCTCTGCAGTAGGGACTTTGATGCAGCAATCTGCTTCTGCTGAAGCTCAGGCTGGAGAGTGAGAGCAGGATCAGCAACTGCATCTTGAGAATGGATGCTGGAGCTGCAGAAAACCTGACTGCTTTATTTTGGCCCCCTGCATTGCTAGTTACTAATTCTAAATTTCTCAGTTCTCTCTGACAAATTTGAGGTGCTGTGTTGCTAGATGTATGCCCTTTCCAAGCAAGAACAAGCATGTTTACATCTGTATGGCTACTGAGGATACCACTACATCAGTTCCTGTTCAGCATGGCAAGATGACTGCATCATCTTGTAAAGCTCTTCTGCTTTTTCTCCTGCAAATTCTTTTGAATGATTTCCATCCACAAGTCAATAGAATCATTTGAGGCTTTTGCCTACTTTACTCTTTCTAGTCAATCTTATGTGGTCTCTACAAATGTGTTGGAATTCCCAAATTAATGCAAAATTAATGGGGCTTTTTGGAACATCCCCTGAACATGAAAAGGTTAATACAAAAGGATACAGTATTTCCACTTTTTTGCCCGCAAGTTAAAGGGAGTGATTTTTTTTTTCTTTTTGACAACTGTACCCACTTTCTCGAGGGAGGTAAAAGAAAATTCTGTGAATTTTAGAGCTCACTTAAGGTGATCAGTTTATGGCTTGATGGGAACAGAACAAAACTAAAGTTCAGTGATAGCTGAGGAAGGAGGAGATACTGGTCTGCTGGGTTCCAGTTCCTGAGCAGCACAGAAAAGCAGTAATTTTTTACAGTTATTGGGGTTTTTTGACATGCTGGCTTTACTATCAGCAATCCCTTTTCCATTGTAACAAAGCAAAGATCCTGTCAAAGGCAGTTAATGGTTTCAGTTTTATTTATTTACGAACAATGAGGTGCACTTGAAATTGCAGTATTAAATCTATGGAATCATCGATACTAGAGAGTATCTGACAATATTATCATTACTGTGCTCAGTTTATTGTGTGGTGATGGGTTTTGCAGAATTCATTTTTGAAACTTCAATTTATTTTTCCTAGTGTTCTCCAATTAATTTATTCCTCTTTGTAATTTATGACTGGAGAAGTTTCAGGTCATTGTTGTAGATTAGCAAATACTTTTATAATCTGTGCTAATTTAACCCAGTGTAATTAAATATAGTATGGGTGTATTAACCTTTAAAAGCATCCAATATTTTAATTAGATTTTAATTAGTAATTTAGAAGTCTAAGAGGGAAACAAAACCTTCCAGCTGCTTGACAGCTGTGCTGGCTGTAGCCATTTTCAGAGCTGGGAGGAGAGAAATCTGAGTTAATTTAAATCACTCCTAAAGTTAGTAGGTATTATTAACTGAATGGTTTCATAATTCCATACCATGACTACTTAATTACCAAAGCTGAAAAATTATGACCTCATAATCTTTCAGTTGCTGTCCTAGACCTACTGTCTTCAAGTCTGCATCAAAAGCCAGCATGATGTAGCCCACTGTGGATGCCCAACTTCTTGCCCTGCCTTTTTTCCCCACTTTTTTTTTCCAATTTCCCACTTCAAATTTATCCATCTTTAATATTGTTTTTGTAAGTTTGCATGGTATTGGTAGTTCTCCTAAAAAGACATAGGTGCCTTTGGTTTCGTTCTTCCACCTAAGCATAATGTACTGGGTAAGTTACAGAGTATCACCATGAAGTGCCCTGTGTAAGTGATCTACATCTGGGTATCTACTTTAGCATCCCCCCTTCATACTCACTGATGCAAATTACCTATTGCTTATGGATTTGGGCTTTTTAGTCCTCCTCCTCTTCAAACTGGAAAATGCAGAAGAGTTAAAAACTTCATCCATTAACATTTAACTCAGATTAAGCCATATCATTTTACCTGAGTTGAACACAGAAATGAAGGTAAAGACTGATTACAACAGGCAAACCCTCAAGTGCAGAAGTCTCTCTATTTAGAGAGAAAGGATGCTATAAATGAATACAAGTTTTCAGGGAGGCATTAAATAGCTTTTTTTTAGGTATGTCATTAAACTGACTTAATACCAAACCTTTGCTTGCAGGTACCACAACTTCCAGGCTTTTCCTGGCTAAAGCCCTGCCTTTCAGCATCTGATATTGTGTACATTGGATTGAGGGATGTGGATCCTGCTGAGTAGTAAGTTGGTTTTGATTAAATGATTTTTGTAAAGACTGAAATAATGAGCTTGAAATTATGTCCATAAGGGCATTTTAGGATATGTCCATTTAAGGACAGCTTAAACTAGTAATGATTGTTTTTAAATAATTATTTTCACAGCTATATTTTGAAGAACTTTGACATCCAGTATTTTTCCATGAGGGATATCGATCGCCTTGGAATTCAGAAAGTTATGGAAAGAACCTTTGAACAGCTGATGGGCAGGTAACAAAGTATTATCTAATTGAAACTACTTTTGTTGAACATCTGCTTTCCTGAAAGTTATTTAAGTGAAGGTCACTTGATCTAAGGTGGCCATACAGAATTGTGACAGTGTCCAGTGATTAGGAAAGTCTCAGCTCTGGAACCATTTCACTGTGTTTGGAAGATGGCTGAGACAGATTACATGACTCACTACAGTTGTGGCTCTGTTTTATACTATTTGGTTCTGTTAAGTAATTCTGCATTTACTGCAGTTTGACAAGATGTTTGGATCAACTCAGAGTGCAGGATATACACTATACTTTAAAAAATACATACAGCAACTTGATAGTAACTTGAAATGAGCTGTTGGCATAGCAGGTGGAAGCATCTGATGGCTTCCTCCTTGGACTGCTCATGCACCATGTCCTGATGGTGGTGGCCAGTGCAGCTGGTAAAGTTCACTTTTACCACTCCCTTACTGCAGTTCACTAATGCCACCTTTGTGAGCCTTGTTCCAGTTTGGGGAACCAGGTCAGGGAACAAATCATGCCAGCCTAGGAGCTGGGAGAGAGTCAGTTAGAAAGGGTAACCTCTCCCACAGGTTAGAACCTCTGCTGCAGGCTGCTGTTCTCTAAAGGTGTGCTCACCCTTCCTAGCTGCAGCTGTGCCAAGTAATGGCAATCCAGATGCTTCTCCTTACTGAGCACCTGCAGTAAGTTGGAAGTATGCAGTCTCCCAGTTAAATAATTCATGTGAGTGACAAGCAGTGTCCAGTTTATTAAGCTGTCATCAGCTGGCAGATGATACATGATATAGTAACTAACATTTTAGGTTTGAAATTATCCTTTACTACTTCATCAGTTAGGCTACACAGCAGGGTTTGGAGACAGCCTTTAAATATTGACTGGAAAAATGCTCATCTTGATGAACTGTCAGTGAAATCCTTGAGCTCGGTGCTTCCTCCATCCTAGCTGCCATGCACATCAGTGTTTCAGCCTTCACCCTGGCTTTCTGTACAAAAGGAGAAAAGGCTGGATTGTATCATGCACTTCTCTACATCATTCCACTAAGATGACAAATACCAGTTAAGATGGTTTGAACTAAAGTACTTCAACCAAATCCTCACTGAGTAGATGCTTTTTTAATGTATATGAGACATGGTTCAAGGAGTTTGATGTTACTTTGCTGATTAGTCTGCATAGTAAGAAATGCATGTAGAAAAAGTTTAAGGCTCTAAGCTTGCCTTTCTTGTTTTATTCTGCCTCAGGAGACAGAGACCAATTCACCTGAGTTTTGACATTGATGCTTTTGATCCCTCACTGGCTCCAGCAACGGGGACTCCTGTTCTGGGTGGATTAACTTACAGAGAAGGGATGTACATCACAGAGGAAATACACAACACAGGTAGGAGCTGACCAGCAGTACAGGGCTAAGCAAGGACAGAACTACCCACCCAGAGCCCATACTGGTTATGTTTTTCCTGTGTAAATAGATAGTAAGTGTACTCAAAGCAAAGGTGCCTGCAAAGTCAATTCAACCTTCAGTAAAGGAAAAAGCAGTCCTGTAGTTGGGCAGTTCCCAAGGTATTGGAAGCAGCTTAACCATCACCAGCTTCATCTTATCAAAGAAAGTAAAAGACACAGTATGTTAACAACTAATGTCAAAAATGTGTAATATTATTGCCTAATCCTAAACATGAGGCAAGATGTGAAAATGGGCATCTGGAATACAAAAATGAGTGCAAACCATCTTAAATAGTCTGAAGTTCCATTCTAGGATTCAAGACTAACAAACCAAGCTTTCATAAAATAAACTGCAGTTGACTCAATATATGAGGACTTTTCATCTTATTACCATGAAGTTTTTATTTAATATGTTTAAGCAATATTATTTGCAGTAAAAGAAGGTTGAAAAAATCCCAACCAGACAATAGTCTATAGATTATTGGATAGGATGGCAAAAGAATACAAGGTGAGACTATTTTATAACCCCTCATTTTTGGACTGGGAGAAAAAAATGTTCCTCTCATAAATGTGTATGGAACATCAAACATTTTTCCTGAATCCTGAAAGCACAAATGAGTGAGGTAGTGATGATGTAAAAAAAAAAACCAAAACCACAAATTTGCATCTGAGAACAATAACCTCATCCCTCAAGAGCCAGTCTTACTTTAGGTCACAAACCCAAATACTAGACTTTGCTACAATGAATAAAAGGCTGTGAACAAAACCTTGCAGAAGCCTGTACCCTTTGTCAGAGTAACAAAGCTGTAAATCCTTTTCACAGGAATGCTTTCAGCTGTAGACATGGTTGAAGTCAATCCACTGCTCGGAGCTTCTCAAGAGGCAGTGAAAGCAACTGCTGGCCTTGCAGTGGATGTGATAGCGACGTGCTTTGGGCAGACGAGGGAAGGAGCACACATTGCTTTTGATGAACTCCCAACACCCAGCTCTCCAGATGAATCTGACAGTCAAGAGCAAGTGAGGATTTAAGAACCCAAAGTGTTGGATATATTGGACATTACAGAGCTCTGAGGCACTTGAGTGGATAGATTGTCAACACTTGGCAAATACTGTTAACTTCTCCATTTTTAAATAAACTAGCTTTTCCATTATCAGTGGTTACTTTATTACGTACCAAGATTTATTCACTAGTTAAGTATATACAAAATGAGACAATAAAATATTTATTACCTTCTTATTAATCTTACCAGTAGTTCAAGCCTGTTTCTTTTTACTCCCATTCTCTGTCAAGTGTCAGTACAGTTTCAGCTGAATGTGCTGTCTTATGACTCAGTTCAACCCTCAGACAGTCAAAGGGAGCAGATGGCTCATCCTGGTCCTCATCAGTAGAAAAGCTCATCTTGGTCATGAAGGCTCATTTCTTGCGGAAGAACTTTAAGTAGACAACACCGCCTAGGATGGCCAGTTCCAGGATGATGATAATTGACAGCAGCAACTTATTTGTGGTTACTCTAGAGTTAAAAATAAAAATCCAAGTAGGTTTTTTTTCACCTTGTTTATGAAAGCAGATTCTAGATCCAGATCACCATCTTACCTTCCCTGTCTCAGCAAGACCAGATTGTACTTTTCCAAAGCTCTTAAAAGGTCAAACTCAATAGTTCATTACTCATGTTTTCCTGGTGTTGGAGTCCAGGGCATCCCTCTGGGCGCCCTGGGAAGTCACAGACCTCGGTAGAGAGGCCTGGGACCCAAAAAAGAGGGTCTGGGGTCTGTGCAGGGGGATTTGCCTGGCACAGAGCCCAGGAAGACACAGGCTTTGATTTTGGTCCATGAGAAAAACATCCAACAGAGAGAAGAATTGCAAGTCACAAAGGTGTTACTGAGAGTAGTGTAGTTATCACTGTGCAGAAGATTTTGTAGTTATGGATTTTTAGAATGTAGATGCAAAGGGACAAGATGGTGATTTTAGGGCAGTGCCCTGGGTTCTTCTTCTTCTCCCTTGGCATCCATCTTCTGCAGTGACGTGGGCACAAAATAGTTTCAGTGGATTGGATCAAAGTAGAAATGACCGTGTTAGTATAGGTGATAGACATTGGCACAGAATTGTAAACAATGGGTACGTAGTTATCTGTATAAGAGGTAGCGACCTCCCATCACAGGGGGGAGTCGCCTTGTGTCCGAGCTGCTGTGAACACCATGGCCGGACACAGGAGGGGAGTCGCCTTGTGTCCGAGCTGCTGAGAACACCATGGCCGGACACAGGAGGGGAGTCGCCTTGTGTCCGAGCTGCTGAGAACACCATGGCCGGACACAGGAGGGGAGTCGCCTTGTGTCCGAGCTGCAGTGGACATCATGGCCGGACACAGGGGAAGGGGAGTCACCTCGTGTCCAGGCTGCTGTGAACACCATGGCCGGACACAGAGAATTGTAAGATAAGAACTAATAAACAACGCGAGAAACCAGAAAACCAAGACCTTGAGACTCCTCATCATTCTCGCGCCGAACACCGAGCACCGAGCTCAGCACAGAACACAGAGACACAGAGTCAGACAGCAGACCCTAAATCCTTCAGAGGTCAAGAGGGAAAATCACTCCCTTCGTGCCCACACGAACCACCAGCCAGCATTGGAATCTCGGGTGGAAACAACCGGATTAAACCCCGAGAATTGGCGTCCCTGGGTGGGCACACGAGTGGGCACATGGATGGGCATGAACGGGCACGAATGGACACCGGTGTGGGCAGAATCGGTGCTTTCCAGTGGACACAGCAAGACCTCTGAAGGAAAGAAGACAAGCTGAGAAGACGGGAAGAAATCTCTAACCAGAGACGGCAGCTGATTGCAAATTCACCTCGGACCGACGAGTCCCAAGGGCCCAGGACTCATCTCCTGAAATCTGCAGGTCGGTGATCAGGAAACCTCCGAACTGAATTTGAGAACACCTGCACTGCATTCTTCGATTTTGGTAAGAACAGTTAAATTTAGAACACGGGAGGAGACCCTCTCCCGGGAAAAATAAGGGAAAAACCTTCTCCGTGCAGCAGCAGTGTAGCGGGGAGGGAGGAAGAAACACTTTACCAGCTGGCCTGCAGCCAGCACCGGGTTTGTCTGTGGCCAGCAGCGAGCAGCGGGTTCTTTTGCTGGCCGGCAGCCAGGCAGGTCCTGTCGTCTGTTATCAGCAGACGGGTCTCATACACCTCTTACAGGAGGTGGGGAAGGGGAGAGCCATCAGCCTCCTCTGAGTTTTAATAGGAAAGGAGAGATACCAGCACCCTCAGGATTACCGCAGGGAGGTAAAAAAACCCTCGAGACAGGAGAGTCAGCAGGTCTCCTTGAGTTTAGCACAGAAAAGTCATCAACTTTCCCTGGGTTCGCCACAGTCCTCAGGAATTCAGTCCCAGAAATTCGTCTCGGGAAAGTCAAAACTTCTAATCCATCCCGAGATAAGGGCATGCTTGTTTTCGAGGCATGTTCCGTGAGCACGGGACACTTGCCGCAGCAGTGGGGGAGGGAGAGGTGAGACAAAGTGCATCCAGGAGTCTTTGCAGCCCCCCTCAGACACAGCGCGTTCAGACACAGCCTGAAAGTTTTCACTGCCCTTTCCCCTTCAGCGCAGGGACAGACAGAGAGAGGGGGGAAGGGGGAGTGGAGGAGACACCAGGAAAACAGGGAAAACAAGCCCAGATCGCGTCAGTGGTGAGAGATAACACTGCGGCGTGTGCGCGCGAAAGCGATCGCGACTGGGGGCGGCCGGGGAGTGCCCCGTGTCGGGACAGCGCGGGCGGCGCGGGCGGAGCAGGGCCTGTGTCGCGGAGCGCGAGTGAGGAGCCGGAACAGGCAGAGAAAGTACAGAGTTGGAAACTACAAACCCCAGAAAGCCTTGCGGTTGGTGCATGCGCAGTGACAGAGCCAAGATGGACGGCGCAAGTGCAAAGCTAGAAACTACAAATCCCAGAAGGCCTTGCGGCAGGCAGAGAGCAAGTGGGATGCAGCTGGAGCAGTGGGATCGCTCCAGGCGGGACAAACCCCGACAGAGAGCGAGACGCGGGCAGCGCCGGGGCGGCACAGGCAGTGCCGAGGCAGGTGGTGCCAGCGCAGGCAGGACCGGGGCAGGCAAAGGCAGAGCAAGCAGGGAGGAGGCGTGGCCAGGGCGGAGAGTTTCTCCAAGGCGCCACCCCCTCAGAGCGAGTGCTGCAGAGCCTGACCCCGCCCACAAGCGGCACTTTGACATTGTCAGTCCAGTTCCCTCAAGTTTTCCTTTCAGCAAAAGGTAGCCAAGTTTCCCTTGAATCCACTGCACACACCCTTTCTTCATTTATCCTTCGGCTACATGCTGGGTTTACCCTTTTCTTAGAGTTTTAAAGTCTCCACTCCTCATCCAGGAGAGGGAGGGATGCCGGGGAAGGCAGTAACCCTCGGGGTTAGGAGGGGCTGCATTCAGGCAAAATAATAATAATTCAATTAAAGTTACAGGTTTTGTGAATTCAGAAGCAGAGATCTGGAAATCATTGGATGTTTGCAAAGCAGCTGCATGATCAGGAGCAAAAGACTTATTGTCATGACATGGAAAAGGATTTTTGATTATAGTGTTGATGTATTTGGATCCAAGTTGATTTGTGTTTTAGTATTGACATTAGAAGTGATTTCTATGTGGTTTTAAGTTTAAGATTTGTTAAGTAAGTAAAGTTGAATTTAAGATAAGGATTGATAAAGTTTAAGTAATAGATTTATATTTTATAAATTTAAAGTTTTATTGTATGTAAGTTTTAAGTGTATTTTATGTTAAGATAAGTTAAATAAGTTGAGTATATTAAGTTTTAAGATAAGATAAATAAGTTAAGAGAAAGAGTTTTAAGATAATAAGTTAAGTTTTAAGTTAAGTAGGTTAAAGTTAAGATAAGAAATAAGTTAAAATAATAAGGTAATAAGTAAGATAAGTTGGTAAAATAAGATAAGTTTAAGATAATAAGTTTTAAGTAATAAGTATTGTTAATTGTATCATGATACATTTCAAAATTCTTCTTTATGTTCTTTAGTTGTTTAAGCATTTCATAATTGTTGTTGTTAAGAGCTTTGTTCCAAAAATGTATTAAAGGATATTACTCTAGGTAAGGCCAGGGTTTTGGCCACACCTTGACTTTAACTAGAGGAGAGATGTGTTCATCAACAAGCACAGATGTTGCATGTGAAACTTTTCCTGATGGATTTCAGGTTTTAACAAGAGTTGTGCATTTTCCATCAAAGTACAGTTTTAACTGACCTATGGCAAAGAAGTAGCTTTTGTTTCTGCAGATACAGAACACAAGTGAATTTCTGCAAAGAATGTGGAAATCATGTCAAGCGCAGAAGCTCTGACGGCTTCAAGAGTAGAGGAGAGAGCATGCAGATGTGAACCAGTGTCAAGACTGCAGACATCTTTCATTCTGCGTGCAAGGACTTATATCTTGCGTTTTCTTTTCCTTCTGTATTGCATGAATTTGTCAGATGGTTCAGAATCAATTCACGAGAGCACAGAGCGGTTGGGAAATGGAGTGAACAAACTCAGAGAAGAAACCAGATCACAGATGAATGGCATGTTTGATTTCTTCAACCTTTCACGGTTGTGGAAGAAAATTTTGAAAAAAATTGTATGTATTTTATTGAGACTTGTAATTCTTCTCATGATCAAGTTGTGTTTGCTTTAATGCATATGGCAAAGCAGCCAAAGAGGTGTTTTTTGGTGAAAACAAAGGGGGGAGATGTTGGAGTCCAGGGCATCCCTCTGGGCGCCCTGGGAAGTCACAGACCTCGGTAGAGAGGCCTGGGACCCAAAAAAGAGGGTCTGGGGTCTGTGCAGGGGGATTTGCCTGGCACAGAGCCCAGGAAGACACAGGCTTTGATTTTGGTCCATGAGAAAAACATCCAACAGAGAGAAGAATTGCAAGTCACAAAGGTGTTACTGAGAGTAGTGTAGTTATCACTGTGCAGAAGATTTTGTAGTTATGGATTTTTAGAATGTAGATGCAAAGGGACAAGATGGTGATTTTAGGGCAGTGCCCTGGGTTCTTCTTCTTCTCCCTTGGCATCCATCTTCTGCAGTGACGTGGGCACAAAATAGTTTCAGTGGATTGGATCAAAGTAGAAATGACCGTGTTAGTATAGGTGATAGACATTGGCACAGAATTGTAAACAATGGGTACGTAGTTATCTGTATAAGAGGTAGCGACCTCCCATCACAGGGGGGAGTCGCCTTGTGTCCGAGCTGCTGTGAACACCATGGCCGGACACAGGAGGGGAGTCGCCTTGTGTCCGAGCTGCTGAGAACACCATGGCCGGACACAGGAGGGGAGTCGCCTTGTGTCCGAGCTGCTGAGAACACCATGGCCGGACACAGGAGGGGAGTCGCCTTGTGTCCGAGCTGCAGTGGACATCATGGCCGGACACAGGGGAAGGGGAGTCACCTCGTGTCCAGGCTGCTGTGAACACCATGGCCGGACACAGAGAATTGTAAGATAAGAACTAATAAACAACGCGAGAAACCAGAAAACCAAGACCTTGAGACTCCTCATCATTCTCGCGCCGAACACCGAGCACCGAGCTCAGCACAGAACACAGAGACACAGAGTCAGACAGCAGACCCTAAATCCTTCAGAGGTCAAGAGGGAAAATCACTCCCTTCGTGCCCACACGAACCACCAGCCAGCCTTGGAATCTCGGGTGAGGAAACAACCGACTAAAACCCCGAGACCTGGAAATCCTGTTTAAATCTCCTATTTCAGTAGTAGCAGTTCTGTTCCTCTTCCCCTGTCCCACAGAAGGTGGCAGATCATTGCTCTATATATGCCTGCTCCTTCAGTTAAGCAAAGAGGAAAACTTTTCACAGACCTGAAGTCCTGTTGCTAAAACCCTCATTGTGGTGCTTTTACTTGAATGATGTTGTTGAAAGAAAACTAAATTATCAAAATAACAAAGTACTTATAACACTGAAAACTAGACAGTTATCACAACTTCCTGTAGCAATGGACATAAAGGAAAGGTTGTGAGGAGGTAAGTACCTACTGGGAAATACACTCTATGAACTGTGTTTCTAAGGCTAATTAAACAATATAGCTAAACTGCAAATCTACTTAAGAAGCAAAGGTTTTAGCCATCAAAACAGTACATGGTCCTCCTCAAAATGTCTCATGGGCCAGGCTAGGACTACCTGCTCTAGGGCACTGGTGGGGGCTAAACAGATTTGTCCATGTCATCAGGCATCTAATTTGCCCAATGCTGCAGTGGTTTATGGCACAGCTTTTCCCAGCCTGAATGAGGAGCATCTGAAGGCACCACGAGCAATTCACTCTAACTTGCGTCTGTCCTCACCACAGTTTGGATGGTTAAAGACCCCACATCATCCTGACAGAACAGCACACATTCAGTGCTCTTCTACAGCCTGTACTCTGTTAAGCAATTGCCAGAGAGGAAAACACAAATTAACATGTGCATGTGGGCACACATTCTGTTTACACATCCCCTACAACCTCTGCAGTCCCAGCTGATGCTCTGTTTCTCCCCTAAATGCAGCAGGCACCCCTAAATGCCCCAGACTGCTGTAGTCACCCCACTCACCTCCGGGACATGGAGCGCAGGATCTTGCGACTCTTGCTCAAATTCTCACTTGTGTTCACGAGCTGAAGAGAGACACAAGTTACGTGTCAGTTAAACAAGCACACAGCAGCTCTGGAAAGATGCATGTGAAAGCAGCTGGTGTTGAAATGCTGCAATGAATTATAGGACCAAGGTGACCATGTACTCTCAAAATTGAGACAAAACATTGTTTTCTACCCACAATACCAGCTGGAATTTGCCTCTTTTCTAAGGACAAATGAAGACAGGTAGAAGAATTATAAAAGAAATGCCTCATAAAATCAGGCCTGTTCTATTAAATTCACAGCTGGCCTGTGATCTCTTCTAAGTGTAGTTAAACAATTTGCAAGTTCCCATGTGAAAACAATCTTGGTATGAAAGGTTCGTTAACACAACAAAGTATTCTTGGGTTGAAAAATAAGTGCATCTGTGTAAACAACAAGATCTGTTCCATGAGAACCCATAAAGGAAAAATGTAAACAACTTGACTCTTAGCACAATACACACAAATCACTTTCTGACCAAAAAATGAAGTGGTAAGAAAACTACCAGCCAATTGGTGTTGCACATGAGGTGTGTAAAAACTGTATAAAATAAGTTATGTGAATAAAGAATTGGCTTTTCCAACATGAAGAAAATGGAGTCTCGGCTAACTTATTACAATATATACTTTCCCTTAGATACATACAAAGATATGCAATTTGAGACCACTTTCTGCCTCTTTAATTAATATACAAATATCAGAAAGTTGGTATTAGCTTCTTTCATTAAGATTGATTTCATTATTCTAGTTGTTAACACCAGAAGAAATTGATACTGGTGTGTTCACCCCAGTGCATATCAAATTGTTTGAAATGCTGCTCAAGCTTTCCCAAAGAAAGAACTGTGTTGCACTGACAGGTCTAAGTGACCCAGTGGGTACAAGCTCAGAGCTGTTAATGGCTAATCCATTTGAGCTTTGTATTGCCCAGAAATGAACTGCCCAGCATACCCAGTCAGCTATTAAGAACATGTAAAATGAAGTGTAGAATAGACAACTAAAAAAGGTATTGCTTCACAGACACGATTCGTGATGCATGGCCACTGGTCTCCAGGTAAGATTTCACTATTCCACTTCCAAACCTTCTGGGGAAGTGAAGGGTAAGTCAGGTCACTTTTATCACAGATACCTGCCTGCACACTTCCTCTGTAGTTTAACATGCTGCCCTCAACTGCAAAACTGCTTGTATATTTCTTTGCACTGAGATGGACTGTGCAAACTATCAAATCAATCTTGAAGTCTTCTACGTTCCCAAATTTTGGAACAGGACAAATCAAATTCTGACTGAAATTACAGAACTATTTAAATTAAAAAGCTACAAGCTTTGTTGCAATGAGTAGAGGGAACTCCCAAAAGCAGGGGTATGCTTTTTGTTTTGGCTGAGTGGGTTTATTTGCCAAACTCTGTGTCCCCTGAAGTCGCTCACCTAAAAGCTTTACACTCGGGGATCCCTTGCACACACAGAAAATCCCTTCAGTTTGTTAGTTCAAAACTCAAACTGTCTGTTTTGCATACACGTGTAAACAAAGCAAGTGAACTAGTTTTTGAAGCTTTCACAGCAGAAGCAGAGCTTCTTGAACCAAGGATGAGGAAGAGGCATTGTCTGACATTTTCTCCCTCTCTGCAAATACTAGAAAGCTAGTAATTAAGTTCTCTTCTAGTGAATTCATTTCCGTTACAAAAACTTGCTAACTGCTTCCAAAATCTTGACTTTTACTAGTAATCTAGTCACACAGTGACTCCTTAACAATTTTCTAATCTGTAACTTTTTCAGTAATGCTATTTTTTCTAGCAGATCTATAGGTCTAATCTCCCATCTTACACAGACACAGTAGCAGACGTTTGACCGCCATGCTTTGGACCCTTCTACAGTAATTATTTTTCTTTTATGAGAACAAATAGAAACACGGCAGCTTGAATTTGGTCTGTAAAAATATCCAATCGGATTATTATGCCTAGGAAGGTCCCTGAGAGCAATTAGTGGCATCAGACTGTTTCAAAGCCATGCCCAGTTTCCTGCTCACCCTGCTCTTGGTGCGTTCCAGCTGCTCCCGCTGCTCCCCGAGCTCCTCGATGATGTCGGTGCCGATCTGGTCGGTTTCCGCAGCGATTCGGTGCGAGCGCTCGATGCTCTCACTGGCCCGGGTCAGACTGTCTGTGCCCTGGAGAAGCAGCACCCTCTGCGACTGCAGGTTAGTCTGAAAAATAATGGGATGTTTAACTATTAAGCACAAAGACAGTAGGCTTCTGACATTAAAAAGTTATATGCCATCCATCTGTGTTAGCTGTACATACTTCTAATGTCAACTGATGCAGCCCAGTTAATTTTGGCCGAGCCTTGTTTACTTTGTAAGATTATGGCCAAATCTGGTTAAATTGCAAAAATTTAAACAGCAGTAAAGAGTTTAAAAACTTCCAGAAAACTGTCTTTGTAATAATTTACTTTTCCATCAAAGAATATTTACATGAAAATAGTATCTTTCTTTTCCAGATGCTTTTACTTCCATTTACATCCAAAGTCAGCCTTATTTGCAACTTCACAGTTGGTTGCCAGGCAGGTAATTAAGACTTTACAGTCAAAAGGATTAGGAACAAACAGCACTAACAGATGGACTGCTAAGTAACAAAGATCTTCTTTTCATGTCAGTAGCCTGGGCTAGAGGATAAGGAATGGTTGCTGACCTTGGGGTCAGAAGGTGGTTTAAAATAAAGTCTTTTCTTAAGCTTCAGAAAGTCTAATCTATCATCCAGCTCTCAGGTTTCAGAGTAATCAAAAGGAAACAAATGCAAAAATTTCCCAAACTACATCAGAAGGAAATACTACGCAAAGAACCCCCTTCAAACCATCCTCATCTAAGGCAGAAAAATGAAAAACCCACCTCCATAAACTTTCTGTACAGATGACAGCACTTTGAAGGCAATAAGGAGATTTAGTCTCATTAGCTCAGATATCTCTAAGCCTATCTGGTAAACAAGAAATTGGTGCACTTCTTGCATTGCAGCAGCAAAACCATACCGAAAAAAGTGCTAGAGGAAAAATCCTTATATTTTCTTGAAATTATTTACACTAAGATCACTTAAAGATAACTCTACCAAAGAACCTATACAGTGTATAATTCACACTTTCCTAGTTTTGGAGATTAGAACTAGGTGAGTTAACTTTTTTTTTCATTAAGGAGCATCACTTCTGTGTTTTTGCCTCTGTAGGGGAATAATTTAACTAAGTTTCGGTGCAGAATGTTGTGCAAATTACTAACTGCATGGTTTTCAAGGAGTTCCATTTTGATTACCTCTCTATCTTTGTTTTAGAACAGAAAAGCTCTCCTCTGAGTTCCAGGTGTTCTTTGTCCTCCCTGTGATATTCATGTTACGTGTAGAGAGATATACAGGGAGTTATAAAAGCACAGAGGTGGTTTAAAATAGTGACACTATAAACAATGAATCTGCGATACTGCTTCTGCACAATCACAGCAATGTTAAATAATTTACATCTAATCCTTACACTCTGTTCATTTTCTGTGGCAAAGATCCCGTATTTGGTATCGCCTTGGTTTCCACGGCCCAGTCCCAGATCTGTGCTTCTCATCTCTCTCTGGAACATGGACAGGTCTCTTCTGTAGGCTCGGATTTTGCTCATCATTTGGTTGCGGAAAGGCAGAGGAGCGTACTTCAGTTCTTCCTCCATTTCCCGCAGCTTTAACAAAAGAAAGCACGTTTATTCTTTAGAGCACCAAATCTATTCTTAGCAGGAGCCATACTCATAACTCAGCACTAGATGAAGGGATTCACATGTTTGTGTTGGACTGGCTGAGGGGGATAACCCCAAACTCTATGCCCCATCTAGTATTGAGTAGGCTGCCCAATGCTGTTGAGCCCATGTGCATTTTCAGATACACAGTGCTTCAATTAAAAAAAATTATCAAGCTTAAACACTTGATTTTTTCTTTTCCCCGAAACTTCCCTCTAAATTTCAAAATTTGCAATTCTCACTTTCTTATAGTTTAAGCATTGATAGGATGGGTATCAGCTTTCTATCTCTGTGCAACAGAGACATAATCACAGAATAGTTTGGGTTGGAAGAGACCTTAAAGATCACCTTGTTCCAACACCTCTGCTGTGGGCAAAGACACCTTCCACTAGACCAGGTTGCTCAGAGATCCATCTAACCTGTCCTTGAACACTTCCAGAGATGGGGTATCTAGAGCTTCCCGGGAAAACTGTTCCCGTGTCTCACCAACTTCACAGTTAAGTTTCTTCCCAATGCCCAATCTAACCCTACCCTTTGTCAGTTTGAAGTCATTACCCCTTGTTCTGCCAGAAGCCTCACACTCACCGTCTCGTTGGCTTCACGCTGCTTCTCATCGAATTCTCGAACCAGTTTTTTCTTCTCCTCTGGGGAAGTAAAAGCAGCATGTCAGATAAACTATAGAGAAATGACAACAGAACTCCAACTCAATCCACTAAAACAAGGAAGCTGCCACAGAGGGCTGGCTGCAGAACACCAGGTCAAAATTTATCTCAAATGGGAACAGCTCGTTCTTACAACATTTCAGAAGGGAGTGGGGCAAGAGAGAAGAAGTTGCTCTTCCAAATGCTGAGCACTGCCTCTGGTAGACAAAAGAAATAATTCTTCAAATATTTTTCTGACCTACTGTTCTTTCAATGTCCACTGACAGAATTGCATGTTGAAAAATACTTAGTGTGAAAGAACAGCAAAGAAGACACATTGGCAAACAGCTCATAAATATATTTCTTATTTTTTGCGAACACTTGGCAAGATTATTGAAGGCTGAAACTGTAATTTGGATTTGAACAGAACATCAGGTCAATCTACATCTTCAAGTGAGCCCTGAAGGTCCTGGCAGATCTGGCACTCTGCATTCCCATTGTCATAACATACCTACATAGACAGGATAAGCATTCCAGAGTTCTCTAAGATAAAAGAGGCCACCAAGGTGTCACCTCAGGGTCACAGACTAAAGCCCAAATGCTTTCCTCTTCTGGAATGACATGAGTTGTTTGAATCAGCCAACAACATTAGACATTTTAGTTGTTTGAGACAGTCATTTACCCAGATCTGTGTAAATCCTAGCCCAAACCTAGGGCTTTGGAGACCAAAACATGGGTTTCACTGCTGTTACTCTATTTTTAAACCAAACATTAAGGCATATATTTTTGAGGTGTTTAAAAGTTATCATATCTCTCTAACATCCACCATCAATGAAAGTCTAAATCTGAACTCAACTGAGCAAAAACACATGTTCTGTAATCTTTTGCAAAAGCACTGAAGATAAGCACCAGTGGACTGTTGTAGAATACTGCAAACAAAACCAAATTCAATCAGAAACCTGATAATTATGCATCTAGCTCAATTCACCTCTCTCTGAGTATTATTCAGTCTTAAACTAAATTCTAGGCAGCAGAAAATGTAGACTGCCATCTTGGTAAAACTTCTCCAATTTGATTAAAGACAAAATTACATGCAACATTATAAAAACATTATCACAGTAAAAAAAAACAAAAACCTCTCTTGATAATGCCTTTTGGTAAGCACAGTCCTCTCCAAGAGAAGCAGCTTTTAAACCACTGAGTAGAATATAGGAAAAAAATGAAGTGTTCAGAACACTGGTATATAGCTCCTCTCACACACACAACATGCCTAAGCTGTGGGCTTTCCTTCTCAGTTTAAATTCAGATTAAGCCCAGTATTTGAACTGTAGAGAACTTAAGACAGAACTAAACCCCATCATCTAAAGAAGTAGCTGTGGTCTCATGCAGCACACAGAATTATTACAGACTGAGCTACATCATGACTGTCAATATACTACACATCAGCCAGCAGTACCAAGAAATGCAATTTCACATCCCAATTTATTCAGGAAGAAATGCTGACTTAGGAGGTTCCTGAATACACCCTCCTCAACTTCCTCCATGACTTGGCACCATTTACATTTGTGCTGATGCTGTTTGTGTAGCTGGGTTACAAGTGAAATTATGGACGTGAACTGTGGAAAAACAGCCTTTGGAAGTAATTTATTTCATACAGGTCATTTCACTAATCTGATTCAAGCAGTGAATTAAAGCCACTGCTGTCTCAAAGTCATGGAAACCCATCACAGAACTGGAAAAGCAGCATTCCCCTGCTTTGTTTCTCCCTTGCAGGCTAAGGAGATGCTGCAGCCAAAGAAATGCCAACTTCCAAAAGGCATGGAATCATGGAATGGTTTAGGTTCATAAGCAGCAATAGCTTGAGACCTTTTTGTCTACAGACCAACAAGAAATCCAGCAACGTGGCTTGAAAATGTCCTACTGGATCAACACCAAAACACACTGAGAGATTCCCTTGCCCTTGCTCTTTCAAAAAATAGTGCCAGAATTTTTGCAGGAAAAAAAATTAAAGAACAGAAGAGTTATATTAAAATTCTTTAGCATGTCTGAGAATTCAACTTGCAATTATCTGCAATCTATTGAAAAAAAAATCCCAAGTATTGCAGAAATGTTTGCCTGTAAATATTCCATTTAAGCCCATGGCTCAGAATTCATTGCTCATGACTACCACAGTGTCGAGGAGACCTGAGTTTTACTTCACCACGAAACTGATCATGCTCATTTCTACCACAGCCACGTCCCGGGTCCCTACAACTGCAAAGCTGTGTGTCCCTACAACACAAAGTCCTGAGGGGACAGGGCCTTCCCAGCTGCTCAAACACTCCTGTCTAATGGGAAGCTCCCGAACACTCCGGCCACGGCCCCACAGCCGGCGGGGCGGCTCCAGGCCCCGTGGGACATCCACTTCCCCTCCCTGCCTCACCGGCCGCGCCGCCCCGCAGCCGCTCGGGGACGCCCCGCAGGTCTCCGTGCAGCCCGCGGAAGATCTCGTGTAGCCGCTCCAGGTGCTCCGAGGACGCGGCCCCGCGGCCCGCCATGGTCCTGCCGCCCCCGGCCCGGCCCGGCCCTGCCCCGCCCCGCCCGCCGCTTCCGCCGCCGGGGCCGCCCCGCGCACTGCCTGCTGGGAGCTGTAGTCCCGGGCGGGCGGGCGGCCCCTCCCGGCGGCGGGGTGTGTCTGTACAGCCGTGGGCGGGCGGGGTGGTGGCCGCGGGCGGGCCCCGCGCGGGCAGAGGCGGGTCCAGGGGCGGGCCGTACCTGAGGGGAGCCGTGCGCGGGTGTGGAGCCGCCGGCAGCGATGCTCGACTGCTGGGAAGCCGCGCTGGGCGCCGCCGTCTCCGTCCCCGTCCTGCTGTTCGTGGCAGCGCCCTACATCAGGTGCGTCTCACCGAGCGCAGCCCCCGCCCCTCGCCTGCGTTCAGCCCCGCGGGGCGGCGCGATTCGTGTCTGTGTGTGTGTCTGTCTGTGTCTGTGTCTGTCTCTGTGTCTGTGTGTCTGTGTGTGTGTGTGTGTGTGTGTGTGTGTGTGGCGGGAGTGCGGACAGCGGGAGTCCCGCCGTACAGCCCGCGCTGGCTCGGGAGCTGTTCAGGCCGCCCCAGCCCCAGCCGGTGGCGCTGCCGGGCCTGGCTCAGCCCGGGCTCGGGGCTGGCTCAGCCCCTGCTCATCCCGGGCCGTTCCCCGGGCTCGGTCCCGGCACCGGCGCGGCGGACCGGCAGGGGGCGGGGCCCGCATTCTCCTCAGCGGGCGGTGGCGCGGCCCATTGGCCAGAAGGGCCCGGGGCGCGCGGCGGCAGCCAATGGGAGCCGTGGCTCCACTTGACGCAGGGGCGGGGCGGGGCCCGGGAAAGCGCGGGGAATGGGGGCGCGTTCCCGCTGCACCGGGCACCCCCGGCCGTCACTGCCCGGGGCCGAGCGGGGATGCGAACCCCGGGCTCTGGTGCCCAGCCCCGGCCCCCCAGGGGGCAGAGGTGACCGGTGCTCCCCTCTCGCAGGCGGTATGTCGCCGGAGGACGGTGTCAGTCGGCAGCGAGGCTGGAGGGGAAGGTGGTGATAATCACAGGAGCCAACACGGGCATCGGCAAGGAGACCGCCAGAGACCTCGCGCAGAGAGGCAAGTGCAGTCTCGTCAGGGGACATCCCTGTGCGGATGGGGTGGCTGTGCCTGGTGTCAGGAGTCCCTTTTCTGCACCTGAGGAAGACGTGTTGTAGGCTTATATTGCAGTAAACGGGATTCCAGAGTTACTGCAGATGAGCCAAGTGCTGTTCCTTCAGGGGCTGTGACCACTGAGATGCAAGTTCCCAGATCCTCAACTGTTTTCACTGCTTGGACTCTAAAAATGTGCCTTGGGGACATGAAAATGCTTTGCACTGCAGCTGATTCCAGAGGACTGGGGGAGTTCCTAGACTCTGCTTGTATGAAGCTGGGAAATGCCACAGATCCACAACTGTGTTTTAGTTATTCGTGTTTCAGGCTAATTTGATGTAAATGTTATTTGGGTAACTGGTAAGAAGATTAAATTACCTGTTCACAGTCCATTTAGAAATTACTCTGGCTGGAATCCATCACCTTTGTGCTCTTGGCTTGATGTTCCCATTATAGAGGCAGATACAACCCTATCATACCAGTGTTGTTGTGTGCACTCCTGACCTGGGACAACCTGGACAGAAGCACTTAAGATGTGATTTGCCTGGCCTGAGAGCATCTTTCAGCTGGATTGTAGCTCACAATTGACTGGGAAAGGCTTTGTCCCTTCCAGCCACCCCCAAGTGATGTCAGTTCCCCAAAGAAACAATACATTGTTTAATTGCTGTGCATGGTCAGCCTACTTATCATAGCCTTGATCATCCAGCGTGCTCCAGTGATCTCAGTTTCTGTTCCTGTTGTTCCCCCCTCCCCTCCTTGCAGGTGCAAGGGTAATTATTGCCTGCAGAGACATAGCAAAGGCAGAAGCTGCAGCCAGTGAAATCCGAGCTGAGACAGGGAACCAGCAAGTCATTGTGAAAAAACTGGACTTGGCTGATACAAAGTCCATCCGGGAGTTTGCTGAGAACTTTCTTGCAGGTACAGTCTCTAGATTCTTCTTTTTAGTGAGAATATTTTACAAAGGACTGCTGTCTGCTCTTCTAACCATTGCCAAATCCCTGGCCTGCTTGTCTCTTGTGTACTGTGGTTCACAGCAGGGGCTGGTCAGAGGCCATGAGCTGGAGATGTATCCTTTTTTTAAGGTGATGTGGCTGCAAGTCAGACAGCAAGGGGTGACTTGTGCTACCTTCTTGTTTGCATTCTGTTTCCTTGTTTAAGGATGTCTGTTGTTTCTTGCAGAGGAGAAGAAACTCCATGTTCTCATTAATAATGCTGGGGTAATGTTATGCCCTTACTCCAAGACTGCTGATGGCTTTGAGATGCATCTGGGAGTCAATCATCTTGGTAAGGCCAGTGGAATCATGTTTGCACTCAATATGGAATCACAGAATTGTCAGATGGTTTGGGTTGGAATTGCTCTTAAAGATCATCATCTTCTAACATCAACATCTGTTGCAAAATGCCAAAGGAAAATCCTGCTTTTAGATTTTCTCTTCCTCATTCTTCCTTTTACAGGAAGAACGGAGGGCCAGAGTCAGACTTCTGGCAATGCCTTGTGATGGATTTGCATGTCGTGGATCCAGTTTAAGTATCAGTACATGTTACCTGGGACATTTTGAAATGTATGACAGTTCCAGCATTTTGAAGATGAGGAGCAGAATTCGAAGGCCCCGGATAAGTGTAGATGTTAATTCGGGGGAATTTAACAGAAATTTTCTTTTTCCTTCACTTGAAATAAGGGCAGCAGTAGGATCCCACATACAAGCAAGCAGGGGAGCCCTTCCTAGAAGGATGACCTTTCATCTCCCCCCTAGGTCATTTTCTCTTGACTTTCCTCTTGCTGGAGTGTCTGAAGCAGTCTGCCCCATCCCGCATCGTGAACGTGTCCTCGCTGGCCCATCACGGAGGGCGAATCCGCTTCCATGACCTCCAGGGGGAGAAGAGCTACAACCGTGGCCTCGCCTACTGTCACAGCAAACTGGCAAACGTGCTCTTCACCCGGGAGCTGGCCAGGAGGCTGCAAGGCAAGTTCCCCAGGCAGGTGGGGTGTTTATCTGCTTGGCTTTCTGAGCACCATGGATGGGGAGAGTGGATTGAAGAAAGGGCTGCAAATTGTCTATACAGAAATTGAATGGTTTGAGGCAAATGTCACCGAGAGCTCTTTGCAGGAAGAAAATATCTCCTGTCTATGGAACCAGGAGACTTACAACACAGATTGTCTTTACAACAACAGAGTAGAGGAATTTAGTAACTTGGCACAGTTGAATGTATCTCATTTTTCTTTGGTGCTTGTCAAAAACTAGCTGCATCCACACACAGTTGTGGTATGTGGGTGGAAGCTGAAAACAGCTACAGTTGCAGTCTCCAATAGAAAAGCTACTGCACACTGCTTAAGGGTGCACATAACCTTAAAGGTTGGTGGCCTGTAGAACAAGCATAAGATTAAACAGCACCTTGTAAGTCACATCATCTGCCACAGTGTCTTCCCCAGCAAATTAGTATTAGAATAAATCAAGAGAGGCAGGTGTTCTCAAAAGCCTGATGGAAACTGCTGCTGGTTGAGCACTCAGACCCTCTAGCACTTTTTTTTTTCAGGAGGCACATAATGACTCCTGTCTTAGAAGGGAGCAGGGAATGCTCCAGTGCCATGGATGAGTGGTTTAAACTGCTTCAAGAATCACCATTAAAGGTATTAGCAGAAGTGTTTCTAACCTGATGTCACAAAAGTGTGACTTAACAAAGTTCGATGGCAAGGTTCACGCTGTTACGTGGAAGACACCTACTAAGGAAAACTAATTTAGAATTGAGTTAGAATGATTCCCACAGGACTGGAAACACACTATGTAAGGAGCCTCCTGTTGAATCATGAGGCTCAGCATGGAGCCCTGCCCTGTGCTTTTTAAACTCCTTAGGGAGCCTAGGTGCAGCTAGGTCTGGTTTTAGTCTCTGACTTCGATGATTTATATGGAATGGAATTATCTTTACAAAGTTTATAATAATTTGTACTGAGTAGCTACGGTAATGTTTCCTCAGTATTAATTTAGCAATCAGTCACTTACCAAGGATTTGTTGCAAGCAAAGGGCCTCTTTGCCTTGGTTAGGGAAGACTCTCTTAGTCTCAGGTAAGAAATCTCAAACCTTGAGAGGCATCCCCACTCCAGAGTTACCTGCTGTGCAGTCCAGTTGCAATTTGAGCTGAGGTCCAGTTGGGCTCATCTAAAGGTTTGGTGTTGGTAAAAGGTCTCTGCCTTGAGGAGCAACCTGGAGAGGTGAGCCAGCTCAAGGGAAGATTGTCACCCTGCAGTCATATTGCCTAGCAGGGAGAGCTCAGACAAGGCTCACTTAGGCTGTAATATTTATGGAATGGAGTGGTTGGCTTGTATTCAAAGTGCATACAATGGGAAAGATAGACATGAGACTCAGTGCCTTACATACCTTAACAATCCACAACCTTATTTGTTCCTGGATAAAAGAGTATTGGAAAAGCCATGTGCTACTTGTGTTAACTGCCTGATGGGTGTTCCAAGTTCATGGGTGCTGATACTCACTGGCCTCTGTGGGTTTCCTAGCGGAGTTTTGGCCCGTTTATGGCTCAGATCTTTACTGTCTTTGGAGCCTCTACCAAATTACTGCTGATTTGGCTAAGAGGTCAAGTGTATCCATCACATTCAGCATGCAGTAACTGCAGAAGACTTTACTTACTCTCTGTATCCAAGTCTGGACTCCTCCTTTAAGTTATAGAATATCTATAGGTAGAATGGAAGAGTCGATTACCCTTCTTTTAAAGAGACTTTGATCCATGCATATTTGTCCTGGACTACTTTATTTTGCCATAGGCACTAAAGTCACAGCAAACGCTCTCCATCCCGGTTCTGTCTCTTCTGAACTGGTCCGGCACTCATTTGTAATGTCTTGGCTGTGGAAGATTTTCTCCTTCTTCTTGAAGTCACCTTGTGAAGGAGCTCAGACCAGTATCTACTGTGCAGTAGCTGAGGAGCTGGAGTCTGTGACAGGACAGTATTTCAGGTGGGTGCAAGCTGATGAAGTGATACTCTGTGGAAGGCAACTTCATTGGCTGGGGAATATGGGACTTTTTCTTTACTCCCCCTCACATGCGTGCTGTTGGAGTCATTGTATCTTTGCAGAGCTTTCTTCTTGTGATCTGTGACCAGATTAATCTCTGTAATGACATCGCCTGATCTTCATTTGGGAGTTTGTGCCATCCTAATCAGACTTGAATATATAAATAGACATCTTAAGTCTTCCTTGGATGACTGTCTTGGGATAAAAATGTAGCATTGATGTCCTGAAGTACAGAAACCTGGTGGAATTTGACCTCATTTTAAAAAAAAGGAGTTTTGGACAGGGTGGGAAATGAGAAGCTTCAACACTAATTCACAATTTACATTGGACTAGCCTAGAATCCTTTCTACTTTCCAGGCCATAGACTATAAAATGCAAGTGTAGACATTAAGAATTTGCACGCCAGAGTGAGACAGGTGTGAGTCCACCAGTCATTTCAGGAATATTAAAGACTCCATCTATAAACACTGAACTGAATGGAAAACTTACAAGATGCTATTTCCTCTGTGCTCTTAAACTTCCAAGTTATTGCAGCATTACAGCTGAGAACACAGGGCCTCTTTTCCAGACTGACTGCTTTTTGATTGCAGGAGCTGAGAAGACAGTTCAGACAATAATGAAAAAGGGGGTGACCATACATGGTTATTACAGTGTTATTATTCCTGGGCATATGGTGGGATAAATAGTTCAGAATGAAGGGCTGTCCGAGTGACTTTCTTGCACTGTTTGTTAGGAAATGTGCTCCTGAAGAAGCTTGGTTAGAGTTTATAACCCTTTTTAGTGCTACTAATGAGAATACACTGGTTTCTTTAATAGTTGAGATGACAGATAGAGCTAGACTTACTTGCCAGTTCTTGGTGCCAGTGGGAGAGATTCTTCCCTAGCTAGTTGGAAAGAAATCTTCTCATGGTGGCTTAGCACCAACCCTTACTCCTTTGCTGGATAGCCTCCCACTGTTCTTGAACTGGTCTTGAGGTAAAGTGATAGAGAGAAACTCCCTAATCTTAACAGACATTTCAGTCTACTAATATAGATGTAGATCTTAGACTTGAAAGAACAAAAATAATGTTTTTATTACAGTGACTGCCAGCCAGCGTATGTATCTCCACGTGGTCGGGATGATGAGACTGCAAAGAAGCTCTGGAGTGTAAGCTGTGAGCTCCTTGGCATCCAGTGGGACTGAGGAGCACCAAGAGTGTCCCTGGCTGGGCCTAGCAATGCTTCTCTGGGGAACAGCACTGCTGAGAGACCTCAAGAGTAGAATGCTGATACTTCAGCTGCCCTAAGGATGGCATAATTTGAGTTTCCGGAATATTACATTTAAGGATTGAGATTTGTAAGCAATCAGTCCCTCTTCCTAGCTGGAGAATTAGAGTGCTGATGCAGGGAACAACCTGCTTGTTACCACACACAGCAGCTCGAGGCTATGGTTCTCTGGCTTTAGAATAGAAAGGGAGGTTGTAGTCTTAGGTTTAGATTATGAAGTAACAAGGAATCACTTTAAATAAAGTTTGGTTGTTTTTTTTTTCGTAACAGCTATAGTAAAAAGGTAGGACTCTAAACTTATGATCTATGAGATTACTTTCAGTTCCTACCCTTTGAACTGGCAGAGCAAAAATACTTTAGGATATTAGATTTTCTGCCAAGGTATGTAAAACAAATACTCTCAAGCACACAGAAACAGGTCCTGGCCTTTTTGTGCCAAGCATTAGGTAAAGTTTTTACATGGAATCACTTTCTCTGCACGCTCTGCAAGAAGCTGGACCTTAGCCACTGAGGTGTTTGGCCTACTGATTGCAGTGAGTTAACTGAGGGTTGGCAAATCTTCCAAGAACCCAGGTTTTGGTGCAAGTGACTAGGAGGTTAAAAGCTGCAGGAGGGCTGCAATTGTGCACAGGCAAGTTATTAAAAAAATCAACATTTCTCTTGTGAAGCATTGAACAAAGACAGTGTAAAAGTAGTTACAGTAAATCCCCCAAGCTGCACTTTAAATGACTTTAGAACCTAGAAAAAAGAGCAGAATGAATAAGGAACATCTCAATCATGTTAAAAAATATTAAACAACTTCAGCTGAGACTTTAGCTTTAAATGACACCAAACTCTCTAGAGCTAAATAACTGAGGCAGGAGGCAGGACTATCTTGGTATTATGGTCAAGCTGGCTCCAGGACAGGAAGGTAAGACTTGCACACAAATCCTTGCATTTGTCTGCCCAGCAGTTACTGGTTGCCAAGGCTGCCAGCCTGCCCCTGCAGGACCACACAGCTTGCACTTCCACAAAGCAGCTGGCTCAGGCCACGTAGCACTGGGACTGCTCCCTTGGAACTCCAGTGCTACGTCAGTGCAAATTGCTGGAGTGTGATCCATAATCAGAGATTATTTCTGAAAGAGTTAAGCAGTCAGAAACCAAGTGCCACAGCTCATAGGATTATCTTCTGCTTCTGAAAACCTGCAAGTTTTTGGACTTGCATATGAGCCTGCCACGGTGACCAACTGCCAGTTTTGGAAAACAAATGTTAATTTTAATTCTTCCTGTCTGGATGCTATCTATGCAGATCAGTCCTGTGCTACCTCTGAGCAATAATAAATAAAGCCATTTTCCCTTTACAACAGGACCCTGTATCTTCTTTCAGAAATGTTGAATCCGTTTACTTGGTGTTGCTGTTATCTGGACCTACCTCACTAATGTAGGGAATTCAGTCCAGGTAACATTTTAAAAAGTCCCTTTGTGTTTCTCCCTGTCACTCCACCTTTTTTTTTTCCCTCCCTCTTTATGCTTCATCCCAATTACGAAGCTAAATCCACAACTCTAATGTAGCAGTAGACTGTTACCTACCACTGGAGCCTTGGCTTGCTTTCTCTGTGTCATTCTCTGATCTTGAGAGTGGCTTCAGGAGCAAGAGAAACCATTTCTTAAAAAAGCAGAAAGGTGTCTTTGGTGTGAAATGTTTTTGCCTTTGCAGGTCAATGCTCTTCTCAAAGTATGATTGTAGATTTAACATAAGATGTGTTAAATAAACATTTCCATAGACATACATCCACTCTCTTTGACCTTGAGCAAGTAATTTATACCTCTCAGCTGATCTGTAAAAAATGAGGAAACTAAAGCTCATTTAGCTGTCTCAAAGGGAGGCTTGTAAGGGAGAGTTAGATTAACTTGCAAAGCTCCCTGAAGAGGATTACTGAGTACATGTAATGCATGAGGCTGAACTGCCTAGGCTACCTAGCTGCTGAGGGGACTAATAAAGATGTGAAGTTCCAGTCGATCTAAATATTGAGGATACTCAGTAACAGATAAATTTGTCATGACAGAACAATTATCCCACTGCTAATTACTCCACTAAGCATAGCCAAAAGCAAAATGCAGATCTAGAAAGACCCCTAGCTCTGCTGCGATAAAAAATAAACTGAAAATACATTAACAGTCATAATACTTTATTTTTTTTAAATTGTAAACAAACCTTGGTCAGTAACAGAGAAATTCTTTTAAACTGGCAGTATTCAATCCCTTTTTCCTGCTCAAAAATTCAAAGCCCCTTGATAATTGCACTATTTATGACACAAGGTAATTAATCAGGGTCAAAATTCCAGTTCTGCTGGTACGAGAAAGATCCCTACGATTCCAGGTTAAGAACATCAAATTACAACAAACACTATATAAAGTGCATCAGGTACAGTGCAAAGAGGTCAGGAAGAAAGGCAGGTATGGAACTGACAGGTCTGCATGGCAAACTCCACTCTCAGTGCTCTCTGCAGCTGAAGGAACTCGAGCAGAACAGGTGGTGTTAGAGCACTGCAGATCTGGATACCCACACAGAGTAAAATCTCCTCCCCATAATCAGAGATTTAAAAATGACTGAAGCCAATAGGTAGTGTCACATTTTAGGATTAGTCTGATGGCTGTAAGCTGATAGAAAGCTACGTCAGTCTTGCCAAGGAAACAAAAGCTTTCATTAGTACTGCTCGCTAATGAGATAACACAAATCTGTGGTCAGGGGATTCTGAAAGCTGTATGTGGTCATTTCAGCTCTAGTGAGCAGAGCAGAGCACCTCCAAAAAGAGGTGTTTGTGTCAGCTCTTGAAACCTTGAAAAAGATGGACCAAATTATTTCCAACACCATGGAAGTCTGTTCTTTCGTTACAGTGAGCTTGGGGATTGTGCAAAACTCTTACTTGACAGTCTCAATATTTTCTGTACTAAAACTATTTACAATTACACTTCAGAAAACTGGTTGGTTTTTAGATGTAAACAACTTTTTAATGAGAAAGTGAATTAGTTTTCCTGCTCCTTGTGCTGAAATACATGTAAACAGCAAACACAAACTCTTGTGGAAGGTCATGTTTTGTTTTGTTTGTTTTTTTTGGTTCTACTACTGCCTACCACATTCCTGCCAGTTTCTCATGTCCCAATACTAGTTGCAGAGAAGCAGCTACTTTTTTTCAGCATCTCTGAACACAGACATTACACAAAGATTGCTGCTTTTTTCATAAAACTGATTAACCTAACACTTCCAGAGCAAAATCCATCAATACAGGGCATGTTCACCTTGGTGTTCTATTGTACTTGACAGGGACAAATAGTCCTGGTAACAAATAAATAAATGCATCCCTATGTGACAGGGATACAGACCACCTGTTTAATTTTGCCACGGCTTGCTCTATCCTTATTCTTTGCTATACCTGATGAAAATCTGTGGAAGTTTACTGTCAGCTATTCAGTCATAAAGCTGCATCACAATGATTTATTGGGTATTACTGTAGTAAGGAAAGAGGCACGTGGTTTTTCAACTCTTTTAAAGGCTTATTTTCCCTTTATACTCCCCTTACAGGATATGCCCTTTGTAACTTCATTCATCTAGTTGGCACTAGCCCAAGTGCCACACCTATGGCACACATCACACAGTGTGACTGGTAGGTACAAATCTGCCATAAAGAATCAGTTCCCACCTTTTCAAACAAACTAAAAAAACCTGGGTACATTGTACTAGTGAGGGGGATAAAAAAGAAGTAGCAATGATTTGTCTAGAGGCTTAAAAAAAAAAAATCTCTGAGTTTTAGTCTTCGTAACAGAAGAACTCTCCAATCTTGGAAATTTTACAGGAAACATCACAAAAATTTTATACTCTAGGCTACATCAAGTTGATTAAAATTTTTCTGTCCTCTCTATATATGTTTTCTGGATTAAAAATAAAACACATATTATTAAGTTCAGTGCTTTTCAAAAAATATCAACCTTCCAAAAATTAAAAAACAACAAAACCCAAAAACTAAAGCCAGAAACAGAACTGCTCTCTTCCATACATCTAAATCCTTGCTTGTTCAGTTTGAAACTGCCCCTCTCCCCCCATTGAAAAGAGAGCCAAAAAACACCCTGAGGTAGTGTTTGTCAAAATACAGGACTGGCACTTGTAATTTAGTTCCCTTCCTTTCACCAGAGGCACATTAGCAGCATCCATTTGCCACTGACATCAGGCAACAGAGTTCCACTTTACCTAGAGGCTGCTGAACCAGACACCTTCGAGCTGTCTTGAAGCCTTCTCCTTCATCAGTACGACGGCGAACGTCAGTTCCACGTTACTTCCTCGTGCCCTGGGGGAGGCGATTCCTCCCCTTGGGCTGGTGCACGGAGAGCCACTGGGCACAGATGGCCTTGACCACGTCGTCGCCGCTGCTCTCGGCCAGCTGCCACACGTGCTGGACCAGCTGCACCGCCCGGCCCTTCTCCTGCCGCACCGACACCAGGTACGCCGAGCGCAGCTTGTTGCACAGCATGTAAGCCTGGATCTGAAACAGAGGCAAGCAGAGCTGGGTCAGAAAAGCTGCAGCAAACTCATGGACAAGCTTAAGCGAAGACTCGGGAAATACCCAGTTTAGAAGCGTGTCATATAAGGCAGTAGCACCACATTGTCAAACAGAGCATGGCATGAAGTGGATCCCAGTAAAAAAAGATGGGCAAACAGGTGTATTTTATTAAGTTTGTGTCTTGTAGACACTTCTTTACTGTATGACCGTGAAATTAGTATCAGGAGTCCTATCTCGTGCATTAATTACAGTATCCTCATAGCAAAGAGTCTGAATCTGTAATTTTCTTCCACTGCTGGTTCTAGAACAACTCCCATCATTCAGTGATAGATCTTACAAAAAAGCAGAATTAAAAGTCGATTTTTCAATCTGCCTACAACAGTGAGTTTGTCATTCAGAACAGACAGAGGACTGTCACAAACCTTTGGATTTTATTCCCAGTTATGTCACTCAGGATCTACAACGATCCCCAAATCCTGAGTCACAGCCACTTCTGTGAACAGGCATCTACAGTTCTCCATTGGCTTGGCTAGCTGGTATGAAAGCCAACAAAGAAATAAACTAGTTTAGGCTTCATTTCCTCTAAGAGAAAAAGTCTAGCAGAAGCTGGAGAAATTTTATCATTTAACTGTTCAATCACCACAGAAACAGTATAATCCTCAAACAATAAGCTGAAGTGGTCATCATTAGCTGTCTGCCATTACTAGAAATGTACATGCACGTATGCGAAAAGTTGAATAACAAAACCAACAAATCCACTAATGTGCCTTTCTGAAATACTTTTCCTCTCACTCTAACAAAGTCCAGCCCTCACTCAGAGGGCTCCCAGGGAACTAATATGGATAGTCCCAGTTGGTACCTGTATGTCACAGCTTTACAGTCACAAACACTGTGGCTTTGAGGAATTCACAATGATTTCTACAATCTAGGAAGTAGCCTTCAAAAATCTTATTTGCATGAGGATGAGAGAGAAGACAGTGAAAAAGAGCCTGCAAGCTGCAGACCAAGACTGTGCTGTTTAGTTCTTGCTACTGTGCTTTTACTTACCTTGTTCTCATCACTGTCCATATCCTGAATCAGATTATCAAGATCCTGTATCCAAAGAAGGGAAAAGGTGTTCACATTTAAAGTGGTAATAGTCGGCAAAATTTTAAGCCATCAGGGATCAAACCCCTGTGGACAGACAGGCCTGAGATCACAGCAGGTGTTTAGACTGTCCTAACTGCAAGAGTTGCAGAAAATATAAATAAATACTAATTCCAAGTCTTCCCTTTACCTACAGGTTTTCCAGCCTGCCATCTCTGGGGGTATCCCTGGAGAATGCTATGAGTCTCATGGACATGGCTTGTGTTGCATGAAATTAATTTGTAAGTTAGTAGGAGTTACCCCATGGCCACCCTGACACAAAGAGTGGACTGCATCCCCTAATCTAATTGATAGAACTAGCACAGTGGATCTCTTCCTTAACTGGGATGGAAAAAATACTGTGGTAGGCAAAGGGAATCACAAAATTGGCTCCTATGGAGGCAGGAGGTTTCTGCCTCCACACATCCTCTGTGTCAGCCAAGGAAGCCTCACTGAAGGGAACACCTCCTGCTGCAATCAGCAGCATCTGACAGGATCTTGTGAAGGAAATGTTCTGTCCTCCCCATGGGTATCCATTTGGGAAGTGCAGGGTAGGACTGCTATAGCTATTTATGGTTTTCTCTCAAGAGTATCTCGCACAAGGCAAACCATGCACTCCCATCTTTAAACTATGCCCGTAGTATGGAGCTGGGACCTCCAAAGGACTCACTAAAAGAGCAGTACGGGCACCAGACTTCTCTGTAGCCTGTACTGTGTACATCCTTTTTACTTCAAAAGGGACACAATGCAGGATAGAATTACCTCAGCAGGAATGTTTTTGAACTCATTTAGACAGTTTAGGATAATGTTATCCCCATCATTTTTTGCTGCCACTCCAGACTCATTGACACACTTCAGGAGCTGCTGGATCTCACTGTACTTCTGCTGCTTCACCAGCTGCTTGGCCACTTTGCTGTACACTTCTGTAGCCTCCAGCTGGAAGTCCTAGAGGTAGTTGGAACATCAGAGCAACATGGTCAATGTTCTCAGCAGGTTTCCTCAGAGGGAGTCTACACAACTGAGACAGTCTCTCCTAAGGACTAAAATACCACACCACACTCCAAAAAGTCAAAGCTGTTTTGGAAGCCTCTGATTCTCAACTCACCACGGCTCAGGGTTGACTTAAAAGGTTTTTTTATGACCAGATTGTAAAAATCAATCCTGCTTAAGAGCAAGAGTGCTGTTACTACCTTCTTTTCAGGAGTGGCAAAAAAATCAGTTTTACTTCTTCAGGTAAAAATCTTTCCTAAATCCCTACCTACCTCTCCCTCACTTAGCATGTTCCCACTGTATTTCTCCAGCCCTCCACCAGCAGTCACCCTTTGGATACCCCAAACAGGAGGCAATTGACCATCATACACCATCCACATGCAGGAAGAGATGATAAAAGTTGTGATCTGATCCTGCAATGAGTAAGTAAAGAAAAAAAAAAAGGATGGAAATGGTAGTGATAGGCATCTGGACTTGCTGCTCCATTTTTACTGGAGGTAGTGGCTGCTGCTGCTGCTTAGAAGTGCTGTTTTTCTAAGGCTCTCCATCTCCCTACAAACAGGAGTTCTGCCTTGTACATCCTGACCTGAAAGAAGGAGCAGGGCCTGCCACATCATAAATACTCTTCTAGTGTTCCACCTCTGTCCAAAGATGCCTTACTCGACTGCATGGGACTATATGGAGGAGAAACACTCAGAAGACTTTAGAGGTTCATGAGCTATGCTGACTGATAATCACTCAACTTCTACCCAGACATGAGGAATGAGAGGTCCTCAGTGAGACTTTCCAGTTAATGAATTTTTCTCTCAAATCAGGAGAACAGAACAGAGAGCCCTGGCCTCATTTATTCACTGTCTTTGCATGACTGTCTTGAACTGCAGAGAGCTACCACAGGAGAGGTCTCTATACACATCTATGATTGTGGTTTACCAGAGTTAAGACACTGAACAAGGCGCAAGGCAAAGGAAAAGCTGTACTTCATTCCTTTGTAGGATCCAATTACTCTAAAAATGTCCTACTGAAAACAGCATCTTAATTTCTTTACCAAGCTTACACAAGTACATGGTGTAAGACTTAAACTTGTGACTTTTCTCTCAACAAGTTTTTATTTGGGGGGAATTAAAATACCTTTGGGGGAAAAAAGGCTTTTATTTAAATAATTGCTGCTTTCAGGAATTACTTTGTAATAATATTGCTTGTTATATCAAGTTTTTCCATACCTGGAGAACTCTAAATGCAATCCCAAACCCCTCCTCAATGTTTTTGCCTTCCAATATGACCTGAAATGAGAGGCATAGACAAGTCTGGGAATGCACATTCCTTTTTGATTATGTACAGTTAAATAATATTAATGCAAATCCAGATTTTGCTCAGAGGCCAAAAGAAAATGCATTACTCCAACAGAAACCAGCACCATCCCAAGATGTACAGCAAATTATAGAGTCTGTTGTCACACACTGCTTCCCTGTGGGATATTAGGCAATTTACAGATGGAGATGAGCCAAAGTTAACAATGGTTAGAATTATAGCATTATTTGCCTTGCTTCCAAACATAATGGGATGCACAGTCAAAAGGAATATCACTATTTGTATTTTGGATGCTCTGCCTCTGATAATTTGAACTTTGAGGAGATGAGCTCCAAGTTCTCACATGTTCTCTGCTACTTTGAAGAAAAACATGATTTTTTGATAAATGATGGGTTGCATTCATGCATAAGTAATCTGCCCATAAAAATACAATAAACTGCTCCAATCATCAAATGCTTCAACCTGCATTACAAGTTAGTATTGTTGATGAAAAATAGACTGTGTTTAAAATAGCAATTAGTACCTTGCAAGCAACATCCATTTTCATGTTATTGTTTCCAAAGAGTGTGGGCAAGGAGGAATCTGTCACTTGAGAGGCTCCTGAGCTCTCACACTGATGCAAGAACTTTGTTACTTCCATCTGCAGATCAACTGTATTGATGTGCCTAGATAGTGAAAAAAATCTGACTTTATTTTCTAATAGGGAAAGTGTCAATTATTATTTATAGGAACTAATTTCTTCAATACCTTTCAAAAGAAGGCATAATTATTTTGGTTGCTTTTTGACTTTGTCCATTGCACAAGTCTGCAACAATATTACTTTTCAGATCTGTGCACTTAACATGCATCACAAGCTGAAGCTGAGCAATTATTCACATTATTTCAAAAAAGTGAGCCAGAGAAACTGGATCCTCAAATAAATATCTATTCCTGCTTTTTCACCTCATCACTCACACACCCCTCCAGGTGTAAGTTAACAGTCTAGCCTAAAAAAAAAGAAAGAAAAAAGCCTCTAAGAAAACCAAGATATAAAACCCCAAGTACAAGAGAGATCTGGCTAAATTTACACTTTGACTTTTGAATACAGGAATCCAGTTATCTCTGGTACCTACAGCTTGTACATAGTGCAGTGTTTTGAGTTAACCCCTGCAGACAGTGAAGCACTACAAAGCTGCTTGTGTTTGGGGGAGGAAAGGAAGAGAAAAATAAATAAAAACTTGTGGACTGATGTGTACTTGTCTATGCAGTGTAGGGTTCCTGTTTGTTTTTTAAATTAAAGGAGGGTAGTCTGATACACATACATATTTTTGGCAGAAATAAGTGCCCATCTCCTGGTTTGGATTGCTGAGGGGAAAAGTGATTGGAGTCCTACATTTTTAACTACATAAAAGCAGATTTGGGTCAGGGACATCAGTAAGTGTTAGCTAAACTAATAAAAGCTCTGAAGTCTAAAGCTTGAATTTCACCTCTCCTAAAACTTAGCTTCTTGTTTATAGATACCTCGACACATCTGTAGCAGACATTTTCTTCCGAAAAGTGCACGCCATTTTTTTCCTTCCTGAACTTCTTGAGACCTCCTGCAGATAGACTTTGAGATGGTCCTTGATCTTTAGAAGCCATGCCTGTTTTCCTCCAAGTTCAGTGTAAGACTTTGCTCCATGAGTGAAAAATCTAATGCAGGTCATTGCAGCACGGACATGATCCTGGAAGAAATGCACTCACCACTAAGATGGACCACAGGACACCACCTTCTGTAATCACTGTCTGCACTAAAGGGCTCACACAAAGCAGGCAAAGTTCTGTTTTCTTTAATACAATGTGCCAGATCCATGACATGGATCAGGTCAGATTTAGTAAGGCTCAGGCCTTTCCATGTTTTCTAAGACTGTTAAGAGGCAAAAATATACTTGTCCAGCACGCAGGTTTGGACTAAAGTAAATAACTCAAAATCTAACAGTATTCAGTATTTCATTGAAAGAGATGGCACTGTCCCTCAACTTACCTTCATGAACTGTTGCAGCTCATACAGAATATGGTAATAGTTCTTTCTTTGCAAGTATTTGCAGGCTGCAATCAAGTAGACTCCCCAGCTTTCCAATCCCGGATCAATGGTTTCCAGCAAGTTCTCTAACATATGCAGTTTTCCACTTTTGTAACTTGGAATGAAGATCCCTTCAATAAACACTTCTGATGGGGATTCCTACACAAACAGAAAGTAGCTTGAAGCAAAACCACTGTAGCTTATTTTCCTTATGTAATATAAAGGCATATTAAGTGACAGATCATAAAATTAATAAATAATTTAGATTGGAAGGGATTTCTGGGGATTATTTTGTTCAAAACCCCACTCAAAGAATGACTTCCAAGTTAGGTCCTGCTGCTCTGGACCTGTCCAGTCAAGTTCTGAGCATGACAAAGCAGAGTGATTCAACAATCTCCCTGTGGCCCTGGTCCTGTGTAAATATATGCACCAAAAAAACCCCAAAACAAACTCCAAACCTTTTTCATTATATCCAGTTGGAATTTCCCTTGCTCCCAATTGTGTCCACTGTCTCTTACCCTTTTACTGCACATATGAGATAAGCATGGCTCTATTTTCACTAAAATCACCCACTTGGTAGCTGAAAACAGCACAGTTTTCCTCTTGCCTTTTCTTCCAGCAGGAAAAATCTAACTATCACTCTCCTCAAGCATCAGGTGTTTCAGGCCCCTAGACACTTTGGTGGCCTTCAATTAGACTTGCTTCACTTTAACAGTGTGTTTTGTACTTGGAAATCCACACACACAGCTGTTCAGATGAAATCTCACAAGTAGTGACCTGAAGGGGATATTTACTTCCCTTGACCTCTTGACTGTGGTCTTGAAAATGCAGCCTCACACATGCTTCTTTCCACAGTGACATTAATATGTGCTAACAGGGCCACCACAAATGTTTTAAAGGCTTGATATGAAATTTTTGATTTTTTTTTTTTTGTATCTCAGAGTAAGATACAAGTGACAAAATCTGTGCACAAAAAGTGTATCCAAACAACCAACTACAAAATGTATAGTCAGAAGCTTAATACCGTAAAGCTTTAGGAGAACAAACCCTCCTCTCTGGTTTGTATGATTACTACCAGTTCCTTGTCCAAAACTTCCACATCAAATTGTCTATCTAGAATATTTTCCATCTGCTAATTAAGAGGTGAAATTATATCACCTACATTGTAAAAATATGCAACTTTTCTTTAAAAGCAGATTTAAACTGATGTAAAGGATATATTTTAACAGGTAATGCAATATGCAGATGACTATAAGAGCTTAGAATGACTGATGGTACAATGAGAGAGCAGAGTGGATAAGGCAACTCAATTTTCTATCACCAAACCTCATAACCAGATAATGAAAGTTGGTGTTTCAAGTTGTACATTCTCAGCAAGGGTTATTCCAAATAATAATAATAAAAAAAAAATCAGTAATTCAAACATGAGCACAGCAACTTAGAAAAGGAAACAAAGAAAACACCACATTTTCACAAGCCAGTGAGATATAATGGATTCATATCTCCAAAGAAGCACCCTTAATGTCTTAGTAAGAACCTGGAATAATTTCTAGATTTAATTGTAGTTTAGCACCAATAGAACTGTTTACTCCAGAAATACTTAAGTCCTCTTACATTAGGCAATTTCCTTAAGGGAGAGCTGGAAACCACATTTTAGGTTCCCTAGACTTCTGTCCTCGTATTCCCTTATGTTCCTAATAGTTACAGAAATGAAACATAGGTGATCTGATTCAACAAACAATACCACGAGATAGAGGCACAGGGATAGAGAGTAGTGTCTAGAATTCAAGATTTTCCTTCTCTCTTCTGAAGCCAATGACAACAGTCCCAGATTTTCCACTTTGTAGAAAAAAAGACAAAGCGCTGTTGATGCAGGACCTCTATAAAAGAGCCAAAACTGCACATTCTCTTCTCTAGATCTGTAAAGATCAATGTTGTTGCTCTGTCTCTTTGCATTCCTGTCAGTCACTGGATGGTTTGCATAAGAGCATTTGAGGAGCTCAGCAAACCCGCAGAAAACCACCCAAACGCTGCATGATGCCCATTGCTGTTTTTCAAATTTCAGTTTTGGTGATGAAAATTGAATTACTCACCTTATTTAACAAGTGAAGCAGTGCTTCTCTCATACAGTCATGCCTCATGTAAAAGCTTATTATTGCCAGATTAGTGCCATAACTATGTAAATAGAACAAGCACTCCTGATAATAGCTGTTGTGTTGAATCTTCCCCTCACACATCATCTCCAGAGACAGACTTCTTGTTCTCAGTGTTGCTTCAAGTTCCCTCAATGTGGCAAAGTAGTCATCATCCTGCCATTAACACAGAGAACCAATGATAGGTGATCAGCAAGAGAAAACCTTATTTTCAGATAGGTCTTATCTCTTATCTCAGCCCTGAAGCATTTCTGTTACTGTTGTTTTTAAAATAGGCATTGGTTGAGAGGGGTGAGAATCCAGCAATGCTTATTATAAACACTAGACTTGGAAACCTGCTATCACCAGATGTGCTGAATGTTGCTGTACCCAGCATAGCTGTTTCCAAGGACAGCTAGAAGGCTTACTTTAAGAAAATTCCAGTGTCAACAGCTACTTCAACAACCCAGTTCAAAGAGGCATTTTTATTCTCCTAAAAGATGAACTTGCATTATCACAATGCTGCAGTTACTTAGTACAAAAAGTAAATTTTTGGTACCTAATCAGAATTCCAAACCATTCAATAGTGTTTTTTGATGAGGGAAAGCATTTGAAAGTCTTTGAACTTCTGTAAAGCGACCAGAGTTTCAGTAGAAAAATTGCATCATTGCGGCATCATAAAATACTGCTGGGATTGAGTTTAGCTTCCTTAGACTGTAGTAACAGTACATTATCCAGTACAGCCTCTTTTCCCTCCACAAAATATATCCCAAATTGCTATAAAATCCTATGATCTGGTTCTCAGACACCACTTCAGTGTGATGAAACAGATAACAAATTTCTCAACAATATTCAGTTTGCTATACATAACCATGACAAAGAAGGAAAATAAACACCCAAACACCTGCTATTGTAACATACATTGCTACAAACTGTACTAAACCATCACTACTTGGCTTTGCCATAGCCCCTCAGAGCAGACAGGGAAGATCCTTACTGTGATGAGTACTGGCTTCACTGTGGACTCCAGGTACTGTATCACATCCTGGACCAGCCTTGAACCATTGTTCAGCTGGTTTAGATCCATGGGTGGCTTTAAACATCGGATAAACTTTTCTCTCGCTGAAGTTAAATTTCCAGCTTTAAGGCAAGCCATACCCCAGGCATGCCATGCTCCACCTGGATCCAATCCAGATTTTGTAGAAACCTAAATTAAAAATCATTTGTTAATATTACAACACAGTCCCAGTACAGCAAATAGGGAAAATGGCTTATCACACACAGTCTGTGATTCTGATCTTTCCTGTCCTAGAGCACATCTCTCATTAAAAACAAAAAAACTAAACAGCCATATGAAAAACCCATGCTGATTACTTCCACATTAGTGGCACAAAAGGCCAACTACCAAAACACCCATAATCTCCAAATGTGGAAGTATTTTTTATTGTATAAGTTTAAACTACTGTTTAACTGGGAAATTTCAGCTTGTGAGTTCTAAACCAGGACATTTTCACATCTGTTTTTCTAAAGCAGATGATTTTTACAGAGCAGAATTCATCAGATTTGTGGTTTTAAAAAAAGCAACAGAAGATGCTTCATGAACTGCCAAGATATTTTTTATGTCACACAACTTTGCTGATAAAATTTATTCCTGATTTTCTTTAGTAGACCTAAAGCTCTTTTAGCTGCTTTTAAACAAGAGCTATTTCTATTCAAATAGGTCATCTATTCTTGCTGTTTATTACTGCTTAACAAATCTTAATACTATTTGTAGTATCATAATCCTGTATTTAACAAAGTGCAATGCCATAAAAGAGAGTGATACAAAATCCTGGGAGCAGGATTAGACGATGATAAACCACATCAAAAGAGCTCTGATGTATAGATTTGCCAACATTGCTGATTTCCAAGTAAATGGCTGGGAATGACCAATGTCTGCTGTCAGATTACAGACAAATAGAATCTAACATTTAAGCTTCAGATAAAGTCCTGCCACAAAGGGTGTCTCACCCCTTCTACTGGCTGCAAGGTTCCTCCATTTAATGACTCCTTGCAGTAAGTCCATTCCAATCTTAACTGTACCAGGAAACAAGGCTGTTTATCCTTCCCTTCTGCAGCCTGCTCCACAGCAGGACTTTTCCATTTCAGAAATGTTTTCCAGTGTTCAGAAAATTAATTCTTTCATGTAAAGAAACTTAATCTCAGTTTGTAACTGTTTAAACATTGTCCATTTCACACATCACATCCATCTGAATTCAGGAGGGAGGAAAACAAAAGCCACTACTGAAGAATTAACACTGATATCCCTCCACTGGCATTACCTCGATAGCGAGCTGATAGTACTCTGCTTCCAAGAGCTGATTTCTCAATCTTGTTACTGCTGCTGGGAGAAGGATCTGATCCAAGGATGGCACTGGACGGTAGGCAGCAGCAACCAAAATATTCAGTACATCCACTTTGCTGATGTAGCTAGAGGTTAAACAAATACATATGCTTTCATTATTACCATACATTAAAGAACTTTATGTCAAAGACAATCCTTAGGCCAGTGGTTTCTAATCACCAGTACACCAGGTGTCTCTATCCATCATATCATCCCTGTCAGAGTATTTGTTATTGTTTGGGTTCCAGCTATATCTTACCAAATCAAAGCAGTACAAGTGAAATTTATATATCACACCTGCCACCTCAAGCTCTGTAGGACAAAACATTTGTAAGACAAAAAAAAGTGTAAAATGTTCATTCTCAGGAAACATAGGTTTAAAATCCTGGATTAAAATACAGATTGAAAGCAGATACACAATATCAGAAATAAAGTATGTGCATATCTTTGTGGATTATCTCCTAGTTAGAGAATTCTCTCAATAATTATTAAGTAGTCACATTACTTGAACTTCTCCTATTTGAACTTTCACATTATTCCTGCATTATGAAGTTCTCATTTAAACTGGTCCACAGTACAAACACAAAACAATCCTCCCACCTCCACTCCTCAATGAAAAAAGATAATGCTCTTGACAGTACCACAATACATCCTAGTGAATATCTGATTAAGTCACCTGTCACAGAGAGCTAGGTCCTGGCTCCTTCCAGCTTTTACAAACATCATTTTAGCACTGAAGAGCAATTGTTTCATGATGTCCATGAGGAGTCCAGCATCCACCTCAGGATTGGTGAGCCCTTGGGACAACTTGCAGCAGTGTTCTATCAGTTGGTGGCCACATACGATGCTGTCACTGTGCAGGCTAAGGATGGCAATACACAAGGAAGAGCTGGGAGCCTGACAATTTGAGGAAACACAGACAAATATAGGTATTGTGGTAGTTTTCCAGTGAACTGCTTATACCGGACTCTCTCCCGACCTCACCTGTTCATAATAAAATTCTCTGCGCACAATTTCATTCTCCTCTTCATTCAGGGAAAAAATCCATTCAAGATCAGTGGCCTTGGGTATTCGTACCACTGTGGAATATTCATTATTAGAAGTTTCTACAGCAAAAAAGAAAACACCAGGTAAAATCATTGCACAAGAAGCAACTAACCTAGCTACAAACACCTAATGCAGAACATTCCTATCTCTCAAAAAACAGTCATCTATAAATCCTCTCATTGTGCCATTTCCTGCCAGCACCGCATGTCCAGCACAGAAACATTTCCTCCCCTCAGCAAGCTGCCAAATTGTACCTAAACTTACTGTCACTGTTACCAAAAACCGGTTCCAGTAACATATATTCAAATGAGTTTTTAACTCTTATGCTACTGGGCATCAAGCACAGCTGCCTTCCCTCTTTATCCTTCCCTCAGGCAATTTATTAAATATTTCTGAGCTGGAAGGAAGTGGAAATATGAAAGCTGTGGGTTTCAGCTCAAAGGGGAAAATAAAAAAAACAGTTGTAAAAGGAAGGGTAAATTGACTTAATCACCTCTATTTTCTTTTCAAAATTCAGGTGATTTGACCATAGAGTCCATGAGCTTTAAGCCAAAAGATTCGAAGATGACCTAACTCCTAATGTTAAATTCTCTTTAAAAATAGTACTGCAGAAAACTGGAGTTCTGATCAAATGATTCAAGAAATATAATATCTGTGAAAAGTAGTTTTCTTTCCTCCAGATTAAGGAAATACTTGTAACCCAGAATAGTTATAAATCAAATACTGTCTGTCATCTGAGTGTAGCTGAGAGTGCACAAGACCTCTGATGCTCAAGTTTGTGATTGTGGTTCCAAAAAAAACCAGTGGCCAATCTCACAATGCCAAGAAATGGAGAATAATGACAATTTGCTACTCTTTCCCTGATCAGCTTCCTCTGGAAAAAAGAATTTAGAAAGTCTCAAAATGTACTCATTTAGAGTTCACATCCCATTTCAGAGAGTTGAGTAACTCTAAAACTATAGGGTGAATAAAAAAAAAAAAACCCAAAACCTAAAGAAACCAAACCAGACCCCAACATCCCCCCTGCACTTTTCCAAGTGGAACTGGAAACTGAATTTGTAAAAATAAACTAGGCTAGGAAACATTTAATAAGCCTTCTTCACAGTCTCACCAGCTAAGTTAGAAAAGCAAAATAAAACTCTTTCCCTCTTAAATATGAAGATTTCCACATTGACTATTGAGGATATCCACTCTTATTGAATGGATCACATAGGCCCAGTGATGTGCAGCAATGCTACACAAAAGCTACACTTCAGCTGTTTCAGTCTTGAAACAAAGGTAGCAGTAAATCAAACTTCCACCAACAGCAGGGAAAAAAACCTCTCAAATAGCCCATCATACTTTAAAAAGGAACAAATAGGAAAAAGCATTTTTATTTGCTTTCTTATTACACAAATGCAAAATTTGCACCATGTTTCATGCTGTTGTTATAAGCACTTCAAATAACTGTGTTTTGTTCTGATAGAATTTCACATCAGTGTAGGAAAATTTTGCCGAATCACCCAAAACACCAAAACCAGTAAATACCTCCTGAGGAAAAATGGCAGAGCCAAAGTCAATTAAATTTTGCTTTTATTCCTGAAGCTTAAGGTATTAGATTTGGAAATTGAGGCACCAAAATGCAATTACTATTTTCACACAATCAACACAGGAGATGGAATGCAGGACACAATCAGACTCGTGAGAGAGGCCTCATCCTGTGCCACCTACCTCCAGGCAGCATGGGGTATTAAAACATCACAGCACACTGCAGCAGCACTCAGAATTTTATTGTCCTGGTTTATAAAAAGAGGATCCCTCAGTGCTGCTTTGTAGTGAGCCAATTAGTTCCTACTCACACCACTGCCTCTCACTAACTGCTTCTAGAATGAAAAGTGGATTCTCCAACTTTTTTTCAGTTCCTTTCTATAACACTCATCCAACATATTCAATACTGGTTGAGATATCTCTCCTAAGTCTCGATATCCATTCACTGAAGTTTGAAATGCTCAATTTCAGCCTGCACATGCAAGAACCATCAGTGATATTTTGTAACTGAAGTTCACCCTTTAGCTGCAATTTGGTGTATCAGCTTCCAGTATCTAACTGCTAATCAGGCACATTAAAAAATTGAAGTTTAACATTACTCCATTCCTTACCTTCCATTTGGTCCTGATCTTCTTTTCTGCTGTAATAAAATGACAGAAAGAATCATCATGCCTACTCCAGCACACTGAGGAAACGTGGTTTTACAGCAGACATTAATATGACTACCCTCCTCAGAACAGTTGTATAAAAATCCAACACCTATCCTTACCTGTCCTTTTCAACACACTGCCCTGCCCCTAATCCCTTCTGTTTGGAAATCTGAGATTCTGCCTCTGTATTGATGTATTTCAACTGCACCAAGTAATTGGCTCTTATGACCCTCTGCAGGAAAAGCACAGTTGCATACATCAGAAAAAAGCCGACACCGAGAACAAGAACTGCCCAGTATCAGGACATGTCAGAGCTAAAATGAAATCTTTGGTATCCAAGTCTCTGTCCTTAAGATTTAGTTGGGTTTGATATACAAATGAGGCAAGTATAAAAAAATCCCAGACAATTAATTAAAATCTGGCAGGTGGCATTCAAGCACAGTGTTGAGCTCTGCTGGCCTAATCTGGCAATGTAAGAACCATTCTGACACAGACTGTTCAGCCGCATGTGACCGCTTGTTTTTTCAGATTCCTCTTCAGTTCTGCACAGTTGCTCTTTTCCTCTAGGAAGCCTGCTGATACTGCCATAGTGGATACTACTATCTGCAGGCTTGATAGGAAAAGGGGAAATGCATCTGAAAGCATGGCTGGAAAGGGTAAATCTTCCTCTTTGTGACCCTGTCAAGCCTGCTCAAGGTCACAGAGAGTAAAACTCTTTTCAGCTGCACTTTACGCCAGCTAGCCCGTGTACACATAATGAATTTCAGTCCAGTTCTCAGCTGAAAGCAACCACATCATGAAAATCTGTCATCACAGCTGTCCCTTTTATTAAAGGCAGTTTCAAAGGCTATCTAATCAGAAACTTGCTTTTTAATTCCCAAGGGTTTGGGGAGCCATAATCAAGGGATTATGGAAAAACTAAAACACTGATATGTTCAGCAGAGCTAGTCAACATGCAACATTAATCCAGGAGCTGAGTATACTGCAAGGAACTTTGTCACACTTTTGTACCAATTTGTGCCATATTTTGCATCAAAGCATTCAATTCTTACGGTAGTGATTAATTGATGCTTAAAGAATTACTGATACTTAAAGAATGAAAGAATTTGTTGCCTGACCCTCCAATGTTCTTTCCAATGCGAAAAGTAAAGTGAGGCATAAGGAACATTCTCACAGTACCAAACCTGAAAATCCCAACAGATGGGGGACAAACAGCTGATGTTACATTATCCAGAAAAATCCAAATGCTTATGTCTCTCTCATTCCATTCATGCACTCTGCTGAAAATTGAGGAGAACTAGGACAGAAGGACTTACATGCTTGTGTCTTGCACCAAGCCAGGCACATTTTCTCTGTTGTAGTAGCTATAGCATTGATCACACACACGAGACAGATTTTCTCTGCAAGCTTCTATTTCCATTTTCTTGGTGGAGCATGAGCTGCACACCAGCCTGCCACAGCGCCTGCAGTGATGGCGCCTGTTAAACTAAGCAAAAGAGACCATGGATGAGGCACTTAGAGAATTTACTAAAGTCCCCTCCTGTGTCTCTCTCCACTCGTGAGTAAACTTATTCCATTTAAAAAGAGAAAACACCATGCAGGAAAAAGCTTTTCAGAATTACACAGTGATTGATTCTCTCTGTTAAAATTACTTAATTCTTTTGCATAGCAAAGAAAAAAAAAATCAAACCCCAAACCCAGAGGCCAGTATTTAAAATATGTTTGCAGCAGCCTTGGGCTTCTATTACTTCAATTATCCCAGTTTTGATCACAAAGCTAATTAGATGTCCTGGGAAAGTTAAAAGCTCTTGACTATTTTTCTGATACCATTGTAGAAATTTCCAAATTCAAATGCAACAGATACTTTTGAGGAAACACTACTGTTTCTAAGCAGCAGAAGATAACAGACTGCCAGCACACCTGCAAAATTAAAACTTAATATTCTCCCTTAGAGCACCAATGCAGTTGCTCAAGTACTCTGTGAAAAAATTGTTTTTAGAAAAGTGTTACCAACAGCAAAGATTTAATTTTCTATACTTGTAATCCAAATCATACAGTGATCATGTTATTTCTTGCCAGCAGAGTCAACTAGAGAGCCTTTTGGAAAGTTAATACTGCTGCTGTTACACATTTTTGAGATCCCATAGTTGTCTTCTCTCTGATGACCAGATTTCCTCTTTAGGCTCTACCACTTCAGGGAACTCTGCAAGGAGCCAACTGTTGCCAGTCTCCTCAACCACTCTAAATAGAAACCAATGGTTAAATAGCAAAGGATTGGCAACCTTGTCAGGCCCATGGTGATGCAGAAAAACCTGCTAAAGTAGCTTGGATCTTTCAGGAAAAAGACTATGAGGAAGTGCTCATATTAAGGTCACAGTTCTAGGAATGTCTGTATTTCATTTTTGCTCCTTACCATAGTAAAGCGCTCAGTTTTGCAAACCATACATATTGTTTCAGTGTCATCAGGTATCCATTGCTGCTTTGGGGGTGGCTTCTCAGGAGGCACAAATTCTTGAGGAAACAAGTTGTGCTGCAAACTTCTGTCTCTGGGACTTGCAGACATGGTTACACCTGAAAATGAGCAAGGCCAAGAAAAATATGGAATGGGATTTAAGCTCTTTAATAGAGCCTCAAGTACCAGAGAACACTATAGACTCAATGGGGCTATAAGATCTTTCTGCCTCACAAGATGACTACTAGCATTATCTTTCAGCTGGGCATGGCAGAATAACATTGTATAAGGAATATATATGTTTTAAATTAAGACTGTAGGATTGTAAACTTACAGTACTTCAATGCTGACAAGCAAGAGAATGTACTTAATAAGAGACCTTTACCATAACAATTAGAGAGGTATAAGACGTGTCATCATCTGTTCTTGTATCACAAGCAGAGACTTGGAGGAGGAAGAAAAAAAATACCATGGATACCATTGGATACCAAAAAAGCACTACAGCATAAAATAGAATCTTTACTGGAGAATGGGTTGGATACCGGTCAGCAGGTGGTGGGCAATTGTATTATACAGCATTAGTTCTTATTGGGTTTTGTTCTTCTTTTCCATTTTTCTTATCTTCTTTTTTATCATTGTCATCCATCATCATTAGTATAATTTACCTGATTTCAGTTACTAAATTGTCCTTACCTGAACCCACAGGCTTTACCCTTTTCCAAATTTTCTCTACATCTCACCTGTGAAGAGGCTGGTGGGGGAATTATCAAGCATCTGTGGTTGCTGCTGAGGTTAAACCCCAACAGGCACCAAGATCTTAACCTTACCAGTAAAGCTGGCAGAAGACAGTTCTGATGATCCTGATTTAGATGATGCTTCACACTCCAATACCTGACTGAGACTTTCTTGAATACGTATCAGAGAATCTAGGGCAAAGGGAAGAAAGGAGGGAAAAAAATCAGAGGACAATACTGGTCAATACACCTATCTGTTCTCAAGAAGATTAGAGGAATCCATTCACAGGAGTAAGTAAGAAGGTCAGCACAAAACAGGACTACCTATGGAATTACATATTACTGTTTGCAAGCAAATTAGTCCACAGCAAGTAATGCAAAACTGTATAAAATTCGATTATATAAAAAACAAAGACAGGGATCCTTATCAAATCAAGGGAGTAATGAAAGCTATAGGAATAATACAGCAGAGATGTGAAAACAATTGGTTAATACAAAATACTCATGGCAAATATTAAATGCTTCACATTACAGTGGAAGGAACATGCATACTTGCAAAGTTATAGACCGTTTGGCAGGAAGAGATAGATAAGTCTGATGTTTTTATGTTAGCAAGAGCTGCATCTTTAAATCAAAAAATGAAGTCATCACTTGGAAACTAGCATAATGCAAAATGGTACCAGATCAGCAGGTATAAACAGATAGAGATAGGTACAGAATCATACGTTTTTAATACAGTGACACAAAAGCACTGGAATAGATCTGCAGCACCCTCTGCTGCTCCAGTTCTAAAACCTTAAAAGAAGCCAAGTGCAAGAGACTCAAAGACAACATGGATGAGAAGGGATTTTTAAGCCAGAAAGGAGAACCACAACAAGATTGTTAAACAGAACTACAAGTCTAGAAGCTTTCTATTTAAAAGGAATAGCATTCAGGAGGAAATACTACAGAAGACTAAATCCCCATTCTACTTGAGGGAAGATGTAGTTGGCTACAGGCTTTAGAAATGTTTAAGTTATCAGTGACTTTGCATTAAACAGGAGTAAAATAAAACTTATCAGTATTATACAAGAAAAGAAACCTCAATAACGAACAACAGAGAAAAGTCTGAGAAACTTTTGGAGCTGTTGGTCCTTGAAAGCATCTATTTACAAGAAAGGCAAAGACTTTAAGAACATGTTCTGGGCTAGAGGGAGACTGGAGGCACACACCTAAAAAATGTAATGGCACAATTGCTGAAATTATTCTGGGAGGATTTTGGCCTTGCTTTTCCAAAGGAAAACCAGCATTCTGATAGACAGTTACCTGATCTCTTTTCTTTTAATGTGAAAGGGAAGTTGAGAGCTTTTTCTGCGTACTTGGAAAGCAAATTGTCAATGTCTTCTACAGTAAAACCAATTTCCTGCTCAGCTAAAAGCTGGTGCAGTGTCTGCACAGCTACAGCTACCCAGTCCACCTTCATATTCATGAGGAGCTGCTCCAACATGAGCAGTGGCTTTGAGGAGAGATGGAAGTAGTTAACACGGGAGAGCTCAGGCAGAGTCAGCAGCACCTGAGACACAAGGAAAAAATGGATCATAAAATTACACACCTTTAAATCTGTGTTTCTGTGAGATTAAAGACAAGAAACTAGAGCAATAACTTATGCAGAGAATGGAATGACAGTTGGAGGTCAAAAAAAGGAGGTGGGACTTCTCCAAGACCAATTCCTACTTCTGTTAGAGAATTACTGAGAGGATTTGCAGAATCACTTAGCTTCTGCTTTCCATTCTATATAACACTGCCTCATTTCAGAGGATATGGAAGGGTGGAAAACCTTTTGTGACCCTGTGACAAGTATGTTCAACCAGAGTACAGCACATTCTCTTATTAAAATAAACTTATAAAAAGCATATTAGCCCAATCCTTATCCTTCTATCATTTGAGGAAATGTTAAGAGGAGAATATAAGAGCAATTCTCCTCTAGAAGGACAGTTAATATGGATGCTTTTCAAATTAAGTCACGTCTTCAGAAGAAACAAGTAAAGGAAACAGGCAGCCCAGGAAATATACTGTTGTGACATACACTGGAGCAAGCTGCTGTTTATAGTCCTACACCAAAACAGACATTATCAACAGCACTCCATTTTGTTTACATGTAACACATTCAACTAAGGTAATCTTCTGATTAATGCATCTATTCCCAGGCTGAGCACAGAACCTGTGTGACTTCTGTAAAGGCAGTGGCCATCCAGAAAGAGGAGTAATACTCTCCAACCTCTGGAAGGCACTTGGGAGAAACATGAAGTCAAAAAAACTACATATGGGTGGGCATATGTAGGACACCTGGTATTACTGATACAGAGAGTAAGCTGAGGATACTTTCTTCTTCATTTGGGACAAAGATAGCAATAATTCTAATAAACTCCACCATTTTATTTTATTCCACTCTATTCTGTTTCAGCCTGTGTTGTTCCTCCACTCCCCACAGCTCAAACACAAGACTGCTTTGTTCATAATATAGAACTGCAAAAATGGAGAAAGAAAAGAGAAGCTTTAAGCCATCTCTGATTTTCCTTTGGATCCTGAGACTCAGGATCTCACCACCAGATGTGAGAATGCTCTGGTAAAACCTACAGGCTTTTTATATTACAGAAATATTCTGCATTACAAAATTACTTATACAGTTATTTATTGCAGTTAATCCCTCAAGGCAAGGGTTTTACTGACCTTTGATCCTATATAGAGTGCCTGGATTTCATTCCGCCGTGCTGCTGTCAGACTGGCATAGAAGTGAGCTGTGAGGTAATCAGCCAAGAAGTGAGAGGCTGCTAAGTTTGGGTGCTGGTCAAGGGACTGTTCACTGATGGCAAGGCAAACACCAGGGTCTTCGATTCTTTGTAAAAGCTACAAAACCAAACAAAACACAGTGAAACCCTACAACATTCCTGGAAGGCCGCCTTTTGTCCACGACAGCTTATTACCCTACAATGTTCCAGCAAGCAAATTAATTCACCCTCTAAGTGACAGCTCCATCATTATCAAAACCAAAAATGTTCCCACCACTAATTTGAGCACTGAAGCGCAGCTGACCAATTCTTGTTATTATTATCACTTCTGATTCTTCTGCTTAAACAGCAATGATATGCTTCATTATGATTTTTCAAATGAAAGGAGCCTTGTATTTCCATGTAAGTGACATTTATGCTATTAGGTCCAAGAACTAAATTGCCAAGCTGGATTTTTACTTAAGCAGAACAGGGGAGAGCTAGGATCCTAAAAGCTTATCTAAGCAAATAACATCTTTAAGGGTGGAACCAAAAAGACCATGAAAACACACACAAGTGAAGGCAGAGAAAACAGCTGTAAACTTATTTGATCTGTGGATATGAGACTGAGAGCATCTTGCTCTTACCTGCAATGCCTTTTCCATGTCTCCCATCTCCAGTAAGTGGAGAAGGTGCTCACGGTGAAGGTTGATCAAGTCTTCTCTCGGGACAGGATACAAATGTCCCCATTCCTCACACAATTCATAATCCTGAAGAATGAAAAAAAAAAAAAAAAAAGTAAAAACAAAAGGACAAACTCTACCTTCCCTGATACAGTTGTTTCTCCCAAAGTTCTGATCAAGAGATTCTGTAGCTCAGAGTCCTCTCCCAGACTAAAAAAAATAAATTACATTGACAAGGGAAGATGATAGTCAATTTCATCATTCCCAGCCTGCATTTAAAGTGCCTCGTTTACCTTACAGTAAACAAGTTCATTTTTCAGAAAGTCACTTAAAGCCAGCCAGGTTTACAGTATTAGCATTTACCTAATAATCAAATCTATATTATGACCAAAATTACACTATTTTAAAATCTTCAAAATTGTAAAAGAAAAGAACAGATTATATCTCAGAGTAAGAGTTTTAACTAAAACTTAAGAATTATTAATTACATGTAAATCTTGATACTAAACACAGATCTGTATTTGTTTCTGTAGTGCAGAGCTGAATAAAGGAATACTTCCTCCCAAGGTAATCTCCAGTGATCACTGTTTTAAGATACTATTTCAATAAATTTATTTACTCAAAGTTTAATGCATTCTAATTCAATAAAATTCACATGATGATGTCTAACCTTTGCTTTCAGAATGATATTCATGACAGCCTGGGGGTCATCAGTGCAAGCTTTTTTCAGATCCTGCCAGTCATTCCACAATGGTTCATTTTGCACATTCAAAATCTGAAAAAGTTAATATAGAGTAGCACAAAACTTAGAACTTTATTTTATGGCAATCAATAGCCTAAGAAAACAGCTGAGCTGATCGCATCAAGAGCTGCTTCATAGAACAAAAAATTCAAAAAGGAGACCCAAGTTTATCTCTAGCCCTTTGCAGGGATGATGTAATGCCCTTGTACTCAAAAAAAAAAAAAACTTCTCAGTTTTCACAGATGTGAGTCTATAAAGCACATATATATAGGAAGGATTAGATGGCAGTAATTATGGATGTAAAAGTACACGTTCACTGCAGATGTCGCTGGCACTAACAGAGAGACAACTGAGCTGTCAGTTAGCAGAACTCCCACCAGACAGAACCCAGCAGGGATGGCTCCTTATTTTGCCTTTTGGCTTTTCAGTCTGTGTTGAACTTCAGGCCAGCCTGTCTGACTTAACCTGGGTATCTGTACTATGCTGCAGTTAGAAGAACTGACTGCAATACAAACTTGCTTCTTGGACCACCAGTCTTGTACATCACCTGCACTTCTCAAACTTGTGAAATGATTAACTGCCATGGAAAGCTTCCAGAAGCTCTAGAATTTGTATAGAATGGAAAATACTTTGCAAAACAATCAGACTTACACAAACGTTTATATCTAAACATGTTTGCAGATCTGAATGCTAATAGGCGAGTGGGAAAGTTATGAAGGATGGAAGCTGAGTGTTAATTGGATACTTCACATGAATTGTTCTGGATAAAACTCTGATAATCAATAAAGAACCAAGGGCTAAAGCTTTTCAGAGGATAAGCAATATTTGCTTCCTGCTGCCTGTTTCATCTCCCTGGTTACTTGAAGAATGACTGTACCTTTTGATAAACCTGAAGTTCTTTCTTCCTGCTCTGCAGATTGGCTTTTAGCTCCTGAGGTATGCCCAGATCAGAAATGCAATAAGCTAGAATTTCCAAACAGGCATCAAGGGGCCACTTGTCCAGACAGCGCAAGGCCAGTCTACTTCTCAACACTGCATTTTTTACTGGGAACAAGTATTGCCAACCATCCTTATCTGTGAAGAAAACAAAACATTTATTTGAAATTCAGTTTCTATAATTCGGAAAATAATTTTAAAATCCTTATCCTTACTGGATCACATCAACAAAAGAAACACTGACAGAGCTGAAAAATCTTCATAAGAGTCATCCCAAGTATCACATTCTGGGAAACATCAAAAGTTAGCATGAGACTATTCAGACTCCAAAAGGCATCTTTCATAGATCACATCATCCATGCATGACAATGACACTGCTGTAAGAGATGCTCCATTAACAGTACAATTATTACTGTGCCCAGATGTATTCAGCTCTTCACATAAAAATAACACCACAGATGCATTCCAGTTCTCTTGTACTAAATTGGTACACAAATGATTTATACATTTGTGAAACAGAAACAATCACCAGAGAAAACAAATTTAGGATGAAGACAGGAAAATTATCTATTTCCGTCTCCAGGTTTGCCCAAGGACCACTACTTTAGTTTCTACGTCTTCATCCAGGCTGAATTCTTTATTAAAAAAAAAAAAAAAATTAAGGAAAAAAGAGGAAAGAAAGCCTGACTTAATCCTTCTTACCTTCAGCAGCTGCACAACTCAGGACAGCATCCCTCACATTGACCACTTCCTCCATGTCCTGACTGTACAGATCCAAGACCTTCAGAGCTCTGTCCCAATCCTTTGCTGCAAGAGCTTGTTCAAAGACTCCCATTAATACTTTAACAGCTGTGGTGGAATGTAATCCCAGGAGAACCAGAGACATGTATGCCTTGCCAGAGAAGACAGCAGCCAAACTGCCATCTTCCTCTTGATTCCAAAGTGGGTTAAACATAGCAAGAAGAAATCGTTCCAATATTGGGAACTCCTTCAACAATGCCTCACACTCCCTGGAAATCTGTTCCAAGCCTAAGGGCACCTCCCGTTTGCCCCGAAATTCCATCCAAGACAAACCTGATTTGTGAATTTTCTGTACATTAGATGCACTGAGACATGCCACTGTAGCCATTAGCTTTGATTGAGACTTCAGGAAGTCCAGGGAGGAGGCAGTCAGTGTGTGCTGGCTCAAGTCATTCAGAGAGGATGAGGTCTGAGTGGAGATATCCTCTGAGGTCACTGCAGTATTGTGAATAGGTATTTCAACATCTGGCAGGCAGTGGTAGGCACACTGGTGTGTCAGGTTGCTGAAGTTTGTCAGAAGAGACTTTGCCTGGCTGTTTTGCCTTGCACTGCATAAGGACAGTGGTTCACAGCAAGAGTTAACAATGACTTGCTGCACATTCAGGTTCAACTCTTCTTTAGCCAAGAGAGAAGAAAGTCTGTAGGATTGAAAAGAGAACCAGCTTACCCAGCACATATAAAAGGTACTTTATAATTATGTATTTTAATAAATCTTCCAAATGCTTTGAGAACACAAGCCTCCTAATATTCTTCACAGGTACATACACAAGAAGATTGCATATACTATTTTAACTCAGAGCTTATGCTGCCATTCCTTTACCTTAAGAAAAGGAACTTACTCCTCAAACATTGAATTTTAGCTAAATGCAAGCTACTAAAATAGTTTACCATTAGCACTCATCTTTTTAGAAGCTACCTCATGAAATCAGACAGTTTCCATGCCCACCTAATTCAGCAGCTGCAATGGAAGGAGTCTAGATTATCCAGTTTACCTGCTGACCAGGGCAAGAGTCATGCCCAGTATTCTTAATAAGACCTACTAGCCTACTTTATTGTATTACATTGACAAGCTGCAAGTGCACTCCTCTAAACCGCCACATAGTTAAAAAAAAAAAAAAAATCCACATAATTTCACTCTCACTTCACAACAGATAGTAATTGTTAAAAATATGGAGCCACTGTTCTTCCCATCAAAAATCTTCAGGCTGACGGAAAAGGCATTGCCTAAGCTCCTCCCTGCACACCAATCCTTGCAGCATCAAGTGATCACCCGGTGGGACACAGCAGGCTGTACCACCTGTGATAAGTAGCCAAAGAATTTAATCATGGCTGATGTAAAAGTCACCAATATCAAAATAACCTAAATGAGTGCATAGTCTGAAAAAACACTGACCTGTCAGGATGAACTTGTTTCTCAAAAACAAGCTGGGAAAGCAGCTGAGATGGACTCTGCTGTAATAGTATGAAAGGGTTTCCCACTTTCACTTTTGCAGATACACCTTAGGGAAAAAAACACCAGAATATTTATTATAATACAAACACATTAGCTGAATACACTGACCAACTTCTATTTTAGGAATATAAATTTTAAGGCCATGAGTCTAAACCACTTTGACTAAATTCACAGAGTTCTAAATTCACATGAGAATGGTAAAATCCAGAGTAAATTGTAAGGCATTTGTGATTATGATAAGTCTCTGAATCTTGCAACATTATGTTGGACATCTTACCAAAACAAGTGGAGCAGAGATTCTTCAGCCTTTAAGCCAGATATAGGTTCAAACAGTTTTTTCAAACTTTCACCAAAATATATATTTGTTGTGAGAAGTAGAAAACATTCAGAATTATTTTCTGATGAGTCTCTGGATGTAGATTCGTGAGTCCATACTCTATCGAAGTCAGTTAGCAAGGGCAGAGGGAACTCACAGTTGTACAGGTACTTTTATAAAGGAGTCAAACCCTGGCCACTACTGCTGGAAAGCATTTGTATCCACTACTGAGTTATGTCAAGTAACTTTGGACACATTCTCCTAAGTTTACCTTTTCCTTTCATCTTCCAATACAGTTACATTTCCCCCAAACTCACCCAGCCCTTGAATATTTTTGTGGAATTTTTGGCTTTGGCAGTTAGCCAGCAAGGACTAAATCATGTCCATGCAGAAGTTACAGTTGGCATGGCAGCGATGTGAGCTGAACCAGCATGTCTGCAAACAGATCTTTGCCCTTTTTTCTTATCCTCTTAGGAAGGTATTCCCTGAAATCAGTACTGTGGGATTTTCTATTAGTGCAGCTCAATTAATATCAACTTTAAAACACAGATAAGCATTTTCACTCCTAGCACAGTGAATTGTTCTGCTCTTCTGACATCTTTATGTGCTGACAGTACATTCCTTCTCATAGACCACCATTATCTGCTGATTCTATTAAAAAATTCTGTCTGGTTACCTCTGCATAGCCTTCTACACACTCTTTTCTTATCCCTGTGGAGCAGCAGGGTGCTTGCTGCCTCTAAGGGAACTGTAAATTATAAAGTATGCTGATCCAATGGATGCAAAAATCAATCTTTGCCTTACGAGGTGAGTGCTAAGGTGTTTTAGATGTCAAGGGCTGTTTGTTTTGTCTCCTCTCTAAGTAGAGTGCAGAGTCTGGGTCATAGTCAGGATTTCTGTTCTCATTTTCCCACTGACATCAACTATTTTTATGTGATCTGTGGGTGGCATAAGTGTTATGAAATTAAAGAAAAAAATAATAATCAGTTGAAATCAAAACACAGGTAGTAGGTACGTTTGGCAAGGAAACATTTTTGCACAATTACTTTCCAGAATTACGCCAGACTACACAGTCTGAGTATCTTCACCCAGGCTCAGCCTTTCCAGCAGAAACTCCTTACCCAGCTCTGCATTCAAGCTTCGTAACACCACAGCAGCCAGAGTAGTGATGTAGTCAAGGAAGGCCTTCACAAAGTTTGTCTGCATGTTGTTCTCTGGCATGGTTTGGGAATGCTGGTCAAGAGTTCTCAGCAGGAGCTGTGTTTGGTTCCAAACCAGGTGCTTCTCCAGCTCCACGGGTTTGAGAGAGCCCTGTTCCACCAAGGCGCCAAGCAGGCTCCCTTTAGAGTCTGGTTTAAGAGAACAGATGCACATCCAAGATTCAAGGATTAAATGTCAAGAAGAAAGGAGGCAGAGGGGTGGGAGAGAAAGAGAAATGCTTTAACTTTATTTGCTCTCTGCAATTACAGATCTCAGTATAAGCATTTTAATTTAACTGAAAGGAAGGAAAATTTTTATTATAAGCATTACAATTCAACTAAAAGCATGAGAAATTTTCACAGCAGAATAAAACTACAGTTCATCTAAATTGGTAACCACAGCTCTGACAAGTTAGAACTATATTAAGGCAGACCTAAAATATATTTAGTTCTGTGTGATTAACATTTATTCTAAAACACAGGTGCTGACCAATACTTGAGGTCCATAACGTTTAGGTCTTAGAGCTCTCCTAAATTTTTACTCGTAAGTATTTTAAGAACACCAAAATGCCATTTAGAAATTTGGTGAATAGAAGAGAAACACTAATGCTATATAAAGAAGAGAGCTGTAAGAAAAAGCAGCTGTGGTAGGGTATGACAGTCCTATGAAAATTGGAAGGTATTATGATATGACAAAGGTTTTAAGTTTATCTCCATTTTGTTATTAAAAAAAAGAGAAAAAAGCAAGAGTAAAAATAATTATCTATAAAGTGCCATGTTAAAACACACTTAAAGAATTCCTTGCTAGGACTGCATAGAAATAGGATAAATAACATCTCTGACAAGTTCAGAATTTTAGCTGTGAAAACAAATATAAGAATTACAGATAAATTTTACTCTTTGTATTCATGATTTTTAAAATATGTATTAGTGCATATGTCAAAGAGCATTACTACTGGATTTATTGCTGTCTGGAAAGGCCAAAGCAAAAATTTAGATGCCTATATCAATCAGTCTTTATGGTCACAAAAATAACTCACCCACAGAAGATTCAACATATGTCAGTGCATTTAGGATAAGATCCACATTTTGTGATAAAACAATTTCATTAGTAATACTTTCTTCAGTCAAGGCAGGGTAGCAAGCTTGCAGAAGGTCTACAATACTGCATCGAAAATGACTCCCTATTTTCTCATCTGACACCTCTACAAAGAGAGAGAAAGAAACAGCAACTATAACAAAGACACAAGTATTTTTGCATAGAAGAAGGCCCACAAAACCAGAAGTGTATTATAATACAAAAAACCAGAGCATTTCAGATTATTCAGAACTGACCTCTGGTCAGGTCCCCCTCGCCTTTTTTGTTATAAATACTAAGCTAAAAAATGGGAAGTTCAAATTTACATAGCAACAGAAGACAAGAATTTGATTTAAGCACATTTCAACAGAAAGCCTTATCAGCAAAGCATACTACCTGGTCTGGATTGACCTTGCGATGTGCTGGAATAGTTGAGAATTCTACTTATTTGCTGGAGAACTGCTGGAAAACCCTTTATACCTTCAGAGTGCAGTAAAACAAAGTCAGGTCTGTGGCCTGGAAAAGTCATGGTGCAAAGGGAGACAAAATCAAAGTTAGGAGTGGAAAAAAGAGACACTAACATGAAAGTACAAAATGAGATTTAATTAACACTTGGGTTAGCACAAACAACACAGCATAGAGAGGCATTTTCATTTATCAGCCCATGCTGATAAACATAAAAATCAAAAGCATACCCCGAGTTTCAAGGCTGCTGTAAAGTCTTCTTTCTGCTGTCTCCAGAAGCTGTTTGCATGTCTTCCAAAGATGGCACTGAGTACAAGCTAGGTCAAATGCTGCCATTGCTGAAGGACTGAGGTCCTCAAGGACTTCTCGCAGAGGATCAGTGTGCTCCAGCTGGATGTTCCTGATCCAGAAGTTCTCTTGAAGAGTAGGGGCAAGACTTCCAGAAGTTGCAAGCAATTTATCAGTAACATCCGAGATGGAATAAAATACCATACCTACACATGTCATCAAAAACACACAATCACTGGTTAACAGCATAATTAGATCAGATCCTGTAATAGGTAATTATTTTTTAATCCTTACAGAAAGTAATTCCATAGGTAGCCTGCTTCATGGACCAATCAATTACTGTAGCATGGATATAACTAACTGGGCATCAACAGCATTCATAGTCTCTTTCTAACTCAAAGAACCACAATTTACCCTTCTGAACAAACACTACTCTCTTTTTGACAGCATTCAAGTTGCTTTTTCATGTTTACCAGTTCTCCCCAATCCTTTGTGACAACTCAAAAAGCCCAGTCCTTACCAGCTGCTGCTGCATTCCCAATAGCTTGCAGTGTTGAACGGCCACTGCCAGATTTCCTGATGCCTCCAGTGCCATCTGATGCTTGATTCTCAATATTGTGCTCCACTCTTGCCATTTCTCGTACTGCCTCTTGGTAACGCTCCATGAAAACCAATTCACCATAGCAAGGGGAAGTCTCCAGATTAAACATCAAAGCCACCTTCCAAAAGTAACAATAGATGTAATTACACAGCATGCCAAATGAAGTTTTCAAAGGTCAAAGGGCATGGGGGGGGCAGGAGGCTTTAGAGGAGACAAAGGAATAAAATAAATACTTTCACATTCCCAGACACAACAGGCTGAAATGGTGGGGTTTTCTCCTAGAGTTTCAAGTGTCTGAAAATAAAAGCCCCTCAGAGATGTTTTTCAACAATTATTATAAAGCTTATCTATTATTTGCTGCAGGACTAGGGCTGAATTAATTTTTACAAGCCATACCTTTTGGAATTACTCTTCACAACTTCAATACACTATGTAATAAGAGATATCTATCAAGTTTGCCTCCAAAGTAGATAGTTTCAAATAAAATCTTATTCAGCAAGGAATACCTTCTCAAAATTTAGACAGAGTAGCTAAGCAGAGCTATGCAAGTCCCTATTATAAAACCAACAACAGAATACAAACCAAGCTTGAATGCTTTATCATCAGTGATATTGAAAATAAAGACAAAAGAGCAAAAAAAAAAAGCTCCTTTGGCCCTGTAAGTAGGGAAAAGATGAAGTGGCATGCCTGGAATCAAACAGAACAAACTGGCTGAATAGTAGCCTGATGTTAATGATGTTGTGGAAGATGAATCAGGGAAACCCTATAAATATGATTGCTTAGCAAAAGATTATGAAAATATGAAACCTATAATGGAAATAGAAATGAAAGCTAGCTTTGAGTTGTAGGATACCAAGCCTTAGTTACTATATAACCAAAGAACAATGGTCTAGCCAGCTGAAGGAGAATCCCTTTTGATTGAACAATATCCTTCTGCTGGCTGAGGGATCCAAAGGTCAATGTAGCAAAGTGAATAGTCTAAAGAGTAGCTTTTAGAGTTTAAAATGTAACACAGTATAGTAATGTAGTAGTTTTTATAGGTTGTATGTAGATTCTGTAGGATTTATGTCTTGTACTGGTTGGTTAATGTAAATTAGAATATCACCACAAAAAGATATAATGTATTATAACAAGAACTTAGCCTTTTTGCTCTTTACTCTTCCGCTCTTGCCTCATTCCTTCCCTCATGCTCCTCCCCTCTTAGCTTGCCCTCTCTCCCTCTGACCCACTCTCTCTCTCACTCAGACACACTTATAGCTGTGCCTGGCAGCTTAAGCAGAGCTCTTGCACCCACGACCTATACAATAAACTACATGATCCAAGAGCTGCCCTGGACTCCAGAGATCTTGCCCGTCAACTTCCCATCTGCTCCAACAATTTCTACATAATGCAATGTTGAAGTGATATGAAGTGCTCCAGTATGGCTCAGTGGTGAGTATGGCTCATCTGAAACTCAGCCAGGTCACAGCTTTTTACAGAAGATCCACTCATTGATGCACTTCAAGATTTTTTTTTCAGAGCATCAGCTCAAAAGCCACACAGAGAAAGGTATGCACAGCTGTGAGAGAGCAAAGAATCACAAAGATGCAGACTGTCAATTTTTGAGTCTTTCTGCCTGTTTTGAATACCACAAATTTAGTCTCAAAACATACCTCCTTCAAATGAAAGTAATCACTGCTTTGAGTAAGAAACACCTCTGTATCTTTCTACCAGGCTTACAAGTGGAAGAGTGTCACGATTTTGAAAAACTGATTAAATAAAGCAGTCCAGATGCTGCTTCCTCATGAGACTTCACATGACCCCTTTGTGTTATTCAGTCAGTTGAAACACTAGCTCTCATGAAACATTTGCATGCTTTGAGATGCCAGGTGTAGAGAAAGCATTTTTACATAACAAGGCAGAAAACCCCCTGCATCCATGGTATGTTGGTTTGGAATATCTTTGTTCCTTCCACTTGCTTCTACTTCTGAAGTGATTCTTTCACTTGGAAGTCCTATGTTTGCTAAATGCAGAAGGGGCAGCAATTTCATTCAAAAATCGAAATACATCTTATTTACCTGGTGGGCTTCCACAAAGTTTCCTCTCAAAACACAAGAAACTAGCAGTGATTCTGGTGGGGAAAGCATCATAGGAATGAGGGAGTTCTGCTGATGTGGTCTTGCCCTGCTTTCCAATTCACTCAAGCCAGACACACTACTGGTACTTCCCTCTGCAAGACAGAAATAATCAGTATACTATTAGGGAAAACATATTTCACCAAATAACAGACACCTATTAGACAACAGCATTTCATGTATTTAGCACAAAAATATAGGAGCAGAGTTGCAAGCAAGTTTTAGAGTAAAGAACTCAACATAAACATACCGTTAAAAATTCTTGTAACATTTCACTATTTGGTCAGAATTTGTAGTTCAGGTCTCATCCCCGTGTAACACTTTTCAGCAGCTACATGATATGCACACAGTGCCAGGCACTGGTTCAATATGGTTAAAGGGAGAAGTCTAAAGATCTGACCTATAAGATCAGGTCCAGCATGCTTTAACATGTCTTGGCTTACATGACTATCAGTTCATTAGCTTTTTTGATGGTTTGCAGATCACTACATTGCTTGCATACTGTTTCCTGCAAGCCAAAGGTATCAAGAAAAATCCAATTCTCTTATTCCAGAAGAAGACACATGTGCTATCCTGACTAGAAAAGAGTCATCCAAAAATGGGAGCTCTGAGAAGCGAAAAGATATAATTCTGTCCTGCACAAAGCAGTAATTCACATTAACTAGTCAAACAAATTCTTCATCATGCTCATTGAAAAGACAAAGAAAGACTACTTTTGTAGCTTAATACCTGAGGTACTGGTGCTTAGCTCACTACTTGTGCTTTCTAATGATGGACTGGAAGTTCCCTCTTTCACATCTAAAATGGAAACAAATCAAAATCAGCACATTAAATGCACTTTTACTAGACAAGGTAATTAAAAGTTACTGCAAATAAAAGATTGGGCAACCTCAAGGAATATTCAAGATTATCTCATAAATGAGCCACCACTGATATCTATGATAAATGCAATTACTGCTGAGTTGAAGAAAATATTAGGCTAGAGACTATGCTGGGGTGACCCATCAGTGACTCAAGTCAGATATTTCAAAGCTTCTTATTTTGGAACATGCCTCTCCAAAACAAGACATGACTTTTAGAGGCTATATAGAAAAAAGGTGAGGAACACAACTTTCTCCTAAGACTGCCAATTTATGCCACAGATTCCTCTTAATTCACATCCAAGATAATACTGCAACAGGAATGAAAATACACCAGTCATAAGACATAGTGGAGAAAGGGAAAAATTAGTACTGTAGTTGAAGTTCTCCCCCTGCTCCAAATCAGACTACGTATGGAAGAAGTTATTTGTGCAGGTGAGCTTTAGAAAACAACCTCAATCCAAGTGGAACTGGCCTAAGACCCTTCAAACCACTTAGAAAACTAAAGGAAATAAATTCTCTACTCCTAGGACATGAGATCTACTTGCATTCAGCTATGAGCTCAGCAAAATTATGCACGTTTCAGAAGTGCCTTCTCTAAGTCACTTTTTCAACCCACCTGTCTTGTACCTCCGATATCTACTTCGTTTCTTAAAGCTGGAGCACCTGATTAAAGAGCAATATCTCCTGGAGGCTGCAAGCTGATGTTCTGTGAAATATTTAAACAAAAACATTACCAAAGAGCTTTACAGAGGGAGACTCTAAAAACAGTTCAAAACAAGTTTGGAAACTTGCAATATTTAAGGTCCAGACAGTGAAGTCTTTCTTGGGACATGGAGCTTACATGGTCTGAGATACACAATAAGCTACATATGATACAAGACAAAACCTCACAGCAGCAGGGCTAACAGGTCATGGAGAAGAGTGGGAAACAGGTTCCTGAGTGTGTTGTTCCAGCTACTTCAACAATCATCCAGAATAATACAAAACGGAGAGAAAAAAGACCCAATCTTTCTGATTAGAACACAGATCACTTCTGTTGGAAAATGGTGCAAGAACCAGGTAGTCTCTAAGTAGGTCATTCTCCCAGTATCTGCCAAAATGTGCTCCCTCAGTAACATGCTCATGGAATTTAGCTTTGAGATGACTGTTTGGACAGCTGTAACATACCAGAAAGGGCCAAATACAAAGCCCACCTGCATTTCTGTTACTCATCACCACCTTGTATCGCCAGTGAGCTTCAGAAAGGTATTTGGAAAACTGTAACACGCGACTTCCAAAGGCATCTCTGCTTGCAGAAAGATTCAAGCACTCGACAAGCTCCAGCTCTTCACGAAGCACGTTACTGGAGTCCCACGGCAGAGAACTCTGAATTTCCTCTAGGTGACTGAGCAGGAACGTGAGGAAGGCCTCCATGGCTACATCATCCACTAAAAATCCAGTAACACCACTGGTGAAGTGTTTCAGATCCAGGTAGCTTGGCTTAGAGGTTTCACAGCTTTTGCCATCTAATATGGAGTCACAAAGATCTCTGGGATCTGTGTGAACTGTTTGTGCAGCCAGCAGATGCTTCTCTGATTTTTTTTCAGCCTCTGTTAGGTGTTGTGGACTTTGTGAGGTGGAAGACCTCCGGCTGGCACCGCCTTCTACACTCAGAGCAGCACTCTTTTTGTCAAGGTCCTCATCCTCTGCATAGTCCTCAGGTAGAGGAGTCTCAGTATAGAGGTCATTATAAGAAACAAAAAGCAAAGAGAAAATATTCTCCAAAACCTCCAGGCGCAGAGGAATGGGAACACTCCTTAAGAACTGCTGACACTTCACAATGTACTGAGGAAATAGTGAAGAACAATCTGTACAATTAAAAACAAAAATAAAAAACATTTACTACATTTTTCAGGGATTCCTTACTCCAACTTTTGTCTTCTAAGAAAATCTCAGAAGAAGGAACTAACCCAGTGGCCCAGACCCAAACATTCCTCCAAAATCTAAGTAAATATATGTCCAACATTTTACATTTAGAAAGGCAGCATGCCTCCTCCCTCTGAGCAATGGCAATTATTACTTTATTCAATGTTGAGAAATTTAGATTACACCCATTCTAGCCATTAAATCACTTTCAGCTCTGGGAAATCATAATCTCTTACAAAATTATCTGTCACTACAATCCTATATCTAGTATCATCTCCTTTTATTTTTTGTACAATTACGTTAAATGTTTTAAAACAAGGCCAGTAAATTATTCATATCTATTAATACTAAAGATAATAACACCTCAAAGATGTACCATTGTACTTCTTGCAAAGCATCTACAGTCTGCTGAATAAAATACCATATGCACACAGAGTGCAACATTATCCCAACACTCAGCAATAACTCAGAGCCCAGCAATTGGCTGGAGAAGCACATGTTACTGAACCTGAGAAAGGAGGCCAGTCACCTGCTGGTTCTCCCAAAGTTGCATCCTCAGGGATATCACCAAGAAGGCTGTGTAGACAATCCTTGCACTTGGCATGCCTGTGTGCATTCACACAGAGAGCATAGATTGCATACTTCATGGCGCAGAACGCTCGGAAGAGTGCCAGGTTGCGCTGCTGACTCAGGCTGTTTGGGAGTGTGGTCGCTGTGGAGGGAAATCAGGGCAGTGAGAGGGGAGGAGGTAAACAATAAAGCAAGTTAATTTTCTCCTGCAGTTCCTGCACAGCAATACTTGTCCAGTCTTACTTCCCCAGTGCTGTTTTTGTCTCAGCTTTGATCTATCTCACTGTTACTTTTGGAAAAAAAGCCCAAACAACCCAACCCACACAGATAGGGACAGAAAAATCAGGTCTCAATCCCCTTCTTAAAAAGAAAATTTTCTGTGAACTTGTGTAACAGGACCTGGCTACAGCACAGAATGACCAAAATCCCTCACAATGACTCCATTAGCAGTGTGTGGTTAAGCTGTACTGCTGCATTTACAACAGAGGGGCAAACCCGGTTTCACTTCAGCATCTTAAAATTGTGTGCTCTAGTACACAGTAGGTGAGTAGGGAAACAGTGTAGACAGGCTATGATTGCAGTAAGAACAGAGTACCACCACCTCTTCAGATTTATACTAATAAGTAGATATCATGGTTGATTTACAGTGGCTGACACAATAGATCAAATACAATCTCCAACTTATTAAAGAAGAAGTACAGCTCCCACAGTTTCCTTCCCACATTTATGATAAAGGCAAACTGGGGAAGTACTGCACCCACTTCTCCTCCTCTTTGGGGTTTCTTTTGGAGGAAAGGTATCACATGCCAGAGATATGATCCCTTCTTAGCACAACAGAACAGGAGAGCTCCAAATTGTAAAAATCACATCATCATCCCCTTCACCCAGGAACACAATATAGTGTCATATATTATGTTATGCTGAGTTTAGATGAATTATCCATCTACTGTAAAAAGGTTAAAAGAACCTGACAACAAAGAAAGAAAAAAAAAAAAAAAAAAAAAAAAAAAAAAAAAAAAAAAAAGCCCAGAAAGCCCAGACAACCACACAGTGTTAAATTAGTCTTGGAATCCACTGTCCTGTATTCTTACACAGGTGATAGATTGTCCCTATAACTGCTGTCATGCAGGAAAAGCATTAGCTAAGTTACTTTCTTTAAACAAAGCACTGGTACAAAGAGTCTTCTGAACTCTTCTGAAAACTACAGAGCAGCCAACCAAAAGGACTGGGAGAACAAACAGTTGGAAACAGTTGTTCTTTATCACTGCCATTCTAAACAGTGAATGGGACATATAATGGGACAGTGATGGAAAATACAGTGTAGACAGCAGACAGAACTGAGGAGGCATCCAAGTATGAATCCGTTGCAGAACCCACATGGCCACTGAAATTCGACTGTTGCCCAGAAGCTCTACACTAATATGTAAACACCCGAACAGCTCTCAATATCACTGTTTTAAGAGGAATTCAGGCAGGTAAAGCCAGAGATTTGATAAATGCAATCCTCTGGAAAAGAGAAATAGCTGGAGATGCTATAAGACAGACAGTGGTAAACAAAAGTAAGTTTAATACACTTTTGCCTCACAAGTGGGTTAACTTGGATGCAGTGAGTCTGTGTATTTGTACCTAAACCAATCCTTTTCCTTGTACCAATACTGAAGAACAATCCTTTAACTATGGTTTTTCCTATGCCAGAAATACTAACATCTTCTTGAATACTGTAACTCATGAGAAAACTGCCTTATGATGACTGATCAAAACCAGTGTTATTCACACCCTGAACTCAGCTGTTTACCAGAACCACTACTCTGGTTTCACTACTGCAGTTGACAGATATGTACTAAAAAGAAGAGGAAGAGGGCAAAGCACGTGGGGTGATGGGAGGAAAAGTCCTGTTAACACCACTACCTCTGACAAAACAACAGTTTATGACTCCTCTCTTCTCTTTAAGGCTCAAAATAGATTATTTTAAAGGAGATTCCATTAAGCTGTGTTTATAGATCATCTGAATTCTGCAATAATTGCTGGATTGAAAAGAGAAGGAACACTTGTCTTCCAGCATCTCCATAATGAAAAATGTGAAAAACAAGAAGAGAAACTGCAGTTTCTTGAGTTCTTTTTTGCTACAGTAATGCGGCTCCCAGAAGATATGATGGGTCTGCCTCTTCCTGATTTTGAAAGGCTTTGACAGAATTTAAGCAGAAAATAATTAAAATGTAAGAACTGATTAAAATACTCCACAATACCAGCAACAACAAAACAATTTCACAAAGCGGGACATTGAAAATAAGGATCTATATAGAGCCTCAATTCCTGCATCTTTAAAGATTATTCAAGGCAAGTGTCATGATAATTTTAACACCAAAACCTGTAAAAGTAGGAATAGAAACCAACATCACAACAGAATGATAAGGAAGGAGAGAAACCTGCTTCTCACTAGGTAATCTAGAAAAATCTGTGCAAGATCCATCACTGAGAGCTCTCCATGCAACTTGGGTTGAAATTACAGATGTCCAAATTTCCAAACATAAAAGAAATATTTAGAAAATAAATATTGCAGCTTCTTAGGTTCTAGTACCTTCAGGAAAACAGAGCTTCTGTATCATTATTAAGAGGCCCTATCAGAAAACAGTGTATCAGAAAAATGCAGCAGCTGAATCTAGACTCAGGCTGCAATCAAGAGTATCCAAAGAGAGTCACTTGTAAGCGATCCCATGTGTTTAATAGTATTTTAGGTACCCAACTGGAACATGTGAAGATGAGAGAAGTGAGGCAGGAGTGATGTAAACACAGGCTGTAGCTAAGTCTTGTTGATTTAAATACTAAATTTAAATTTGGTAACAGTTAGTATTACAATAACTCCCCCCCCCTTCTTATTTTTTTCAAAACTGAAGATGTTGTAGTACAAGATATTGTCAATTTCATCTGGTTTTACTCTTTGATTTTCAATTAAAGTGCACTGAAATACAAACCATACACTTCCTTTTCAAACTAAAGGTATTACATAGTACAGAAGTTACAATGGGCAGCATTTATCATGAGCATGAGCAAAATCTTTTTATCACCTTGAAAAAGCTCTTTCAGAGATCTGTCCTTGTGAGACCAAAGAGATCTCACAACTCCTTCTTGAAATACAATTTATTCCCCAAAAGGTTTCTAAAATAATTTCCACATGCTATCTAGATTTCTTCCACAAAACAGCTAGTAACTGGTATCTTCCACAATTACAGAAGCAGGTCAAGAGAACAAATCCTGGCAGAAGTACTGAACATATGTACTCAATGGATTGTGAGTTTTCTATGTTCTCACAATGCTACACACATTTACCCTGCATCTGCTGGTCTCTAGCAGGAACTTTTTGAAGAAGCTCAATAACATCATCTTCATTCAGTGCCAGAAGATTGGTGAGATGATGCAGAGAATACACTGCAGTGTGGCAATCCAGATTGTGCAAGTGTTGCAACAAAACCTTCCTTGGGACAGTAATACTGCAAGAGGGAACAAAGAGGTGGCACAGATTTAAGTCTCAGCCAACCTTAAAGACGTAACTCCCACTCTAATTCTGATTGAACCAAACTACTGCAATTAAAAAGAAAACCAAAGAGCATAACTGCAGCCTATGAGAAATTTTGAGAGCTTGTATATACACTCACTACTAGATGATTAGCCAAGAAAATACTATCTTTTCTATTTGCATGCATAAGCTGATAACAGATAGATTTGGCAACATATTTTGGAAAAAGCCCTTCTGATCATTTTACCTGTTTTGCTGAATGCACCATTCAAGAACTTCCACATGAGCCCACAGCCCATCACAAAAATCTTTCAATACTGAATCATTGCACAGATCCTAAATGGAAAGACAAACAAAACGATCTCTTTACAACAAATCCCTCAGCCAGACAGCAGAACCAAGCCTATGCCACACACACGTTTGCAAGACTTCTTTACCTAGATAATAAATTTCAAATACAGAAAATTGTCAGATTTATTACAAAGCCAGCAAAGGAGGGCTATTCTGACAGAACAAAAAAGTCAGTCAGCCTCCCCTTGACACATCTACAGACCATGGAAAGGTGGCCAACCCCTTTTCAAGAGTAGCTCATAAAATGCAAATTAATGCTTCTTAGTAACAGTCTAAAGCTAATCTCTAGAACTAATCATATACTAAAAAGATGACATACTGGGTAGCAGATGGCTATCCTCCTTTCCCACATGCTTTTCTACTATAGATGACTGCCTGCTAAAATCAGATCTAAGAGTTTAACTTGCAGAAGCTACTGAATAGACTTTTGGTGTATTACCAACAGATAGTAACTCCCTGAAGGCAATACCAGCTTAGGTCTGCACTGTGACCCAGCTGTACAAGGCTCCTCATCTCCCCACCTCTGACAGCCAAGCCAGGCAGGAGGCATCATCTGAAGTGCAACTACACCTTCAGAGCTGGAACCCGGTTTCTTTTGCACAGATGAAGACTGCCCCCAAACAAGGTGGATCTTTTGCTCTTGTCACTTATCATTTTGCTTTGAGAATGACTAAGGGGAATTTCTAAGCTACCCTGTTGTTGTACTCAGGCCTGAACTAGTCATTACCCAGGGATGATTCACTGGAGGAACTTACATGAAGTAAAGATGCCCCAGCTCTTTCCAAAACTAATCAGCAACCATTGCCATCTTTTCTCTCAGGTTAACAGCAGAGGCTGTTTATGAGTTTATGCAAAATAAACTTTCAGAGTCTCCTTTGCAGTCATTCTCCCTTCAGAGCCAAGGATTAAGAAAAAAGGCAAGTGTCCCATAACGTTACCTACATGTGACTGTAATACCTTAGCTTTTTAAATTCCATTTTGAGGAAAACTGACATTCTCACTAAAACCTCCCTGGTTTTACTTTTTTTTGAAAAAAAAAAAAGCATTATCTGGACTCAGACTGGGATACTGCCACTTGCTTTCTGCTGATTTACCTGAGTTTTGTGCAGAGTCCATAGCAATGCTTTTGCTGATTCCAAGCTTTGACAATGAGTCCATCCTAACAACACCAAGAGGCGGCTAAGGGGGTTGAATTCTCTCCTCAACAAGCTCTTCAAGCCTGAGTAGTCTTCTCTTTTTAGTAAAGCTAATGCAGTCACCTAGAAAATAAAAGGAAGAAGCATTTATTTTTCCAAAATGTGGAGACCCATAATGCCTGGCAGACTATGTAAGCGAATAGCCGTTTCAATATTAGCTTCATTAAAATAGTAAAGTTCTGCATCTGGAACTTCCAGATAAACTTATATTGTCCAAGCCATCAGGATACTCATCAGTAAAGTTGTCTTGAGGAAAAAAGCATCATTTCAGATGCTCACTACAGAGGCAACTCAAATTCCACTCTACATTATCCTTGCATTCTTTCTATTGATTATGTCTCTGCCAAAGGCATCATGTAAAAGACTTCTAAAAGCACATTACATAAAAGTTGAAATACATTTAACTTTAAAAACACACTTTAACAGTGAACATCTGCCTATATTCTATTTTTTCTATGTAAATACATAAAAATCAATTCATTCATAACAGACTATTTTCATCATAAATTTTACCATGCAAACTAGTCTCACTGCCCAAAGTCTACCAGCATCAGAAAGTAACAAGGACACGAGGTAAATGGTGTATCCAACAAAATTACAAGCAGAAAATGACACTTCTTAAACCCTGAAGATTTAATCTTCAGTCTGCATGCAGATGAGCTTTTCCAAAAATCTCACCAGCAGTTTTATGTTCATTGCACTATTGCAAGTAGGGGAGTTATTACCATTACCTCCTTGTTCCTATTAGTCACCACCCCTGGCAAACACAATTTGAATATAAAATGCTTCTGTGCAACACCAAGATATGTTCAACACAGGATTGACCTTAGCCTCCACTAGATTTCCCTGTTAATGATTTTATGGCTGTACCAGAATCTGCTCCAGAAAGTGCTTGCTGTTGCTCAAACAGTAGAAATAGGCTGTCTTCCAAGAAGGAGCTTCTTTGGGATCTGAGAACAAACTCATCACAGTTCGCTCTGTATCCAGCTGCTCAGACGAACCTAAAAACATCACAAGATTACCTTCCAGTAGAGAGGGGTACCTTTGAGAGAAGCATAATTGCCATTAATTTAAACTGAGAAACACTCAACATTTCCTCAAGAACTAGCAAGCTGTTACATGTTACCAGCTAAGACTCTTGGATATTGCTACTGGGTAACAGGAAGGCCAAGCAAAGCAACTTGATAGCGGTCAGATAGAAAACCAGAAAAACTGTATCGACAATCATTAACATGACAAAAGCCTGCTCAGCACACAGGTTGTTTGCATCAACTCAGGACACAGTGCCTGACTTTCTTTAGCCATGCACACCTCATCTGTGAGTTGCACGAATTCTCACTTGTGCTACTTTGCAGGGCCTTAACAAAGACCTGTCCAGCACTGGAACTTCTCACATCTGTGCAAAGTGAGACCCAAACTACTCCCAATGAGAGTGAAAGTATGTGGATCTCCATTTCTCTCTGCCCACGAGGAAGCACTAAGTGTAGTTATTACAGTTAATTCTATGTGTAGAATTTCTAGAGCCTGCTCCACCAGCCTGTTTCCCTTCAGCAATCCCTGAGTGAAGGAAGAACTGAGGATACAAACCCTACTGACTTACACCTCAGTGAACAGAGGTGAGCAAAAGAGGGTAGGCATTCTAGCTTTTCCCTCCTTGCCACTTCACTGACAAGATCATGGGCATCACTTGACATTTAGCTTCAGCTGAGATCCTCATAGAATCACAGAATATGCTGAGCTGGAAGGGACCCACCAGGATCACTGAGCTACAACCAAATGTACCAGTCATAGGAGCTAGACAAAGCCTGTGAAGCCATGGTTGGTAAAAACCAACAGCTGGACTCTGGCAATGAAAGTGTATCTTCTCTCCTGCTGGGGTATCAGCCCACACCATAGTTCCTTCCACTTTCAGAAGTTTTATTTTCCAGTATTATGGGGTTTGAACATTTGAACATTTTGGGATTATTGAGGTGATTGAACTGTTACCGACCAGAAATGGAACGTACTCCAAGACAGAAGACCCTGAGTTAGAGGTGAACAAATAAAAACTGTATAAACATGGACTGTCACACTTCTAATTACAAGCAAGATTTTCATCAAGAGAAATGCTGAGCAGATTAAAATACAGCACAACAAGGGGTGGTAAAGGAAGTAATCACAAAACACAGCAGAAACTGCAGAAATGTAGGGGAGAGAACCAGTGTTCCTATGCAATTCCCTCCTTTAAGGCTCATTTTAGCATCATCTTTCTTTTCTTAAGACCCCATGGTTTGTTAAGGCACCTTAGCAAGAACATTGCCTGACTTCTTGACCACTTGTCTGTTTAATGCCTTAATGGTTTTGTTAAACAGGAGATTAGTACAAAGCAAAAAGTGAAACAAACCTTTTTGTATTGAATTTGACAACAAAAACTTTTCTCTTGTTCTTTCTGTGAGAACATTGCTATAGAGGCTTAGCAGGCTATGGCTCTGTTTCCTCAGCATACAGTTCAGTAGCTTCTCTTCCCTCAGTGGGCTCCCCTCAGCCCAGCATACATCCAAGAGCTCCCTGAATAAGTGCTTTACTTCATCTGCTTGATGCTCCACCTCAAAAGTCACTACACTTAGAGCAGCATAAATTGTATCTACTAGTTCTCTTTGATCTAGTTCAACTGAAAGCTCAGAACTGCTCTGAAGGCTCTGCAGAGATTTCAAGGAGTCACAAAGAAACTCAACAAAGATGTTTTGTAGAGAGTGATATTGCTGGGGTGAGGAGCTGTGTGTTCCTTGTTCCCCCTGGAAGAACTCCAGCAGAGCTTTTGCCCTCTGGGGAGCCCGCAGCAAAAGCTTCCGGAGAGCTGAAACAACATCCAAACTGAATTTGTGAGAACAGCCATCTCTTCTTTTGCTGTCTTTGATATCCTTGTTCTGCGCACACTCAAATGCTTCAAACAGCTCCTGGTAGGGAAATAATAAAACAGTAAGCCTTTTAGACTTCATTAATATATCAAATGAATTATTTAAAAAAATAGAAGACACTTGAAAGCAAGCAGATAAATCAATTTGGAAACACCATACTACCTAAGAAATCCATTATTAATGGTCCACCTTGTCCAATATCTTTCCTAGAAGAGTGGATATGCATGAATATGTAACAAAATACAAAGAATCCTGTAAACCACAAGTACACTATAAGGACCATGTACAAGAAAGGAACCATAGCAGTCCTTATGGGATGGCTGAAGCACTGCCATATTCTACCTCTAAGCAATATCCTCATGGAACTGTATCTTCATAGATCACTAAGAGCATAATGATTAGTAGGTTTTTTAATCCTATTTTTCCAAATTTGTACCATCTATCTACCAACTATATCCTCATCAATATTTCAAATATGATTAAAACCAATCAGCATATTCAGAAGCCATCTCACAGACTTTTCTTAAGCAACAATAATTTTTCTACCTATCAGAGGCAAACCTACAATTTCAAAACCAGGAAGGGCAAAACAAAGAAACAAAAAAAATCCCAGTTAGCCCACCCAATAATAGGTGGGAAGGTGAGGGACAGGCCAGTTGAACAGCACTTTTGGCACTCCTAGAATTATGTGAGAGCTGCCCTTGGCTCAAAGAGACACCTCAGAGATTACATAGGGGAGAGGTGGTTGGAGTGCACAAAGAATGAGAATGCAATACCCTTTTTTTTAAATATTATTTGCTGGATCAAAATGTAACTACCTATCAACATGTCTCTAACAGAAATTGTGACAAAGATATGAGACTGTTGAATCTCATGTTTCTGTGCAACACTGGTGGACAGTGTGGACAATGGTGGAGTCATGCATGACCTCAGAGGTGAGATGGTAACATGCACAGACCTCATTACTCATTAACAGACTTCAAGCAGATTAATTTTAATCAACATTCAAGTTTACCTTGCTTGTTTTCATCCTGTAATTACTAATTCTGTACTTAGTGAAATACTGAACAACTTTTCCTAAGCTGAAATAGCCCCTGAATATAGTAAGTTTTCATTTTCCTCTTAAAAAATAGACAAACCAAAAAAGAGTGTCTTTAAGGAGTTAGAATCCATAGGACTAGAAGCATCATCTTATGACATTTCACATACCACATCAGATCCCAATCTGTTGTAACTAACATCAAATTGGGACAGTTCTACAGTTAGTAACTTTCCTGATATTCTGCTCTATACTTGCTTTTGATTTAAATCCATCTTTGCATATTTCCACATACTTCTCCAATAAATCAGCCTGCATCTTTTAATTAATAAAAGAAAATGGATCCTGGACCTCAGAACAGACATCATACCAATCCTCAGCAGTAATAGTAGAGTATCCAAAAACTTCCAGAAAGGGGGAAAAGGGGTGCATAGGAGACGAAATTAAGATCTCTAATGAAAGAAAGAGAAAATATACATACTTTTAAAATGTGCTTACTGACTATAGTTTATTTTGGCTCACAATGGGTTGTAGGTTTATGATTATTACAGGTGTCTGTGGATTGAAGACTGTGGCAAGCAGCTGCAGTCAGAACTGATGTGTGTTAGAAAGAGCACGTAGAAAAACCTGTTCCTTGCCTGCCTGCAGCCTGCACTCCAGCCAGAGAAATCACTTGCAGGCACATTGGATTAACTTCACAAAGGGATCTGAATTACACTCTCTCTCAGTTGCCTAGAAGATTAATAACACATTAACATCTCAGGCAGTTAGCAGGAAGCATTAACTTCCATCTGATGAAGCTGGGCATGCTGCAGAACAAGAAGAAATAGGGCATAGAAGTAGCTCACCTTTAGGACTTCCTCAGAGATATCTTTCTGCAGTTCTTCCAAGAATAATAAAAATTCAGTTTCTCTCTGAAGAACAACTGGAACTGTTTTCTGAAACCATGTAAGAATGAGAAATACATTAGTCAATAAAACTTTCATTTACATTAGTATATAAACATAATCATAGCTATTTTACAATCTGCCACTTTGAGGCAGACTGAAACATCTTTCTGAAGTAACTTAATCCTCAATTAAAAGCTATTCCAGTCAGGTACTGCTCTGACACCAGTTGATTTTATTTATCCATACATTTGGAAAAAGAGAATCACAAGAATCACAAAACCATTGATTCCTCAGAACATAAAGAAAAAATGTAGTACCAAGGACAAATGACTTTAAAAAAGAAGTCATCATCTAAAGCTTATAAAGAATTGTCTGACCCCTGAGCTATTTCATCTTTACTGTAAGAGAGGTGCTACACAGATGCAGAAGCTGATACACTCATGATTTTCATTCATATGAACGGCGAAAAGCTAAAATATTAACTTCTAATATATTTTTTAAAATCCCTTTTTTTCTCTTCAGTATGAATATTACAGTTTTTCCTTGATAAATTTGTTAAAAGCAAAAGCAGTGCATGTCTCCAGATACCTTGAGAACTTAATTCCAGGAAATGTGGGAAAGCCTATTTAAATAAGCAACTAGGGAGACATTCTGCACTTGGAGGTCAAAGCTATAAAGTGCATTTCAAAATCATTAAGATTTTGAAATCTTAAAATCTGTACCTGATTCCTGGCAAGCCATTTTTCCAGCACAAGAAGCCAAAGCCATGCTGTTCTCCATGGGCTAGAATTCTGTCCCCACCTACAAGAGCAAGAAGCACATACAGTGGATTATACAAGGTTGTCTCCATTGCCAAGATCCAGCAAAACAGTGCCAGAGATCATTTTGATTTTGTGTTTCTTTGAGTAAGCTAAAAACAAAGACAAGTAAGTAGCCACAGACAAAGGAAAAAAATGCAAAGAAACCAGAATATTTGTGTTCTTGCACATCAATTCAGTGATTTCTGCTCTGCAAATAACTGCTTTTAGATTGGCCAAATACTACTGGCATGATTCCTCAAAACAAAGAAATCTAGTCCTGTTCCAAAGTTCAGTCTGTGTAGCTCTCTTTGAGCATTTCAGCAGATTTCCTTGAAATGTGACCACTTGCCCAACACTGATATTTCCTGTTCTGCCTATTTCTATCGAAAAAATGAAACTAAGTTTTAGGTCACAGCAGCCCAAATGCAGCTCTATCTCCAACTTAAAAGTGAAGCAAGGTACTAATTAAACAAAGTATCCTTCTAATTTCCATCAGCATTTCACGTGCTCCAGCACTTCAACATCCCAAAGCCTACAAAGTTAGGACATATTGTACTGTCAAAGGGACTAGGAAAAGGAGAAAGCACAACATAGTTTCCTGTTCTTTAAAAATCTCAGCACTACTAACTAAAGCCTTTAAAGTCCTCAGACTCCTTCAGCTCCTGTCAGTGTAAATTGTTTCTTAGAACCTTTACTGAAATGTTACACAAACTTTATTGTGAAGAAGTATGATCATTTGATTAGACAGGAGGAATACCAATGTTCCCTGAAGTGCCAGAAAGTCACAGACACCTAGCTGAAAAAATAAAGAGATAAAAAGTAACTGGGATTACTGAGTAAAACCGATGCCATTCCAAAATACGCTGTGAGAGAAACAAGAAAATCAACAGCATAATTTGAACCTTTTAGAATTGCAGTTTTAGAAATTAGGAGGTTTTTTCAAGAGTTGGAAACAATATTAGATTTTAAATAACTATATTGCTGATCTTGGTGGTTTCATTTCTAAATTAACCAAAACTCAGTGTCAAAAAAATGTAATTTCAAGAGATGGTCCTTTTCCTTCAGCAAAATCTAACAAAATCAGTTCTGAAATGCTTCCAAGTAGTTTTAAGCTTGTAGCAATCACCATGTCAGCTAGGTAAATGAACACAACTGGTTATCCCGGTGGGATGGGCAGCCTGCTGCGTTCTGGGTCAGTGATAAGACACCAAAGTCCAGACAACAGCATCACAAGACACCTGAGCACAGAAGCACAGCCAACGCTAAGCTAACTACTGTTCCTCCCCATTTCACATTCAATCTAAGGAACCTTACTTACCTTACCCCCACGGGGCAAGCTACCAGAGCCTGGAGAATCGCCTCCACCTTCCCGGGGCCGTCCCCGTGCCACCGGCTCAGCTGGGGCACGCAGGCCTGTGCCAGCTCCCAGTGCCCACGCCGTGCGCACTCACAGAAAAACCCGAAGAGACGCTCCAGAGAGTCCGCTTCTTCGTTCCCAAAAGAATGCATCTTCCCGGGACGAGGGGACGGCCCGGGACGGGGCGGCACACGCGAAGGCGATGCGGCACTCCCCGGCGGGGCAGGGCTCTACAGCACCGCCCCGGCACCGCCGCCCCGCGCCGCCGCCATGTTGGGCGCCGCCTCAGCTGACCGCAAGGCGCCCGCCCATTGGCCGAGCCGGGGCGGCATGTAAATAACCGCCACGTTTGTTTGGGGCAGCTGAGGCCGCCGCGGGGGCTCGGGCAGCGCAAGCCCCGCCCCCAATAACCACGCCCACCCCCGTCCTCATGCGCCAGCCCCGCCCCTCGTTCGTGCCTCGCGAGGCTCTGATTGGCTCCCTCCCGAAGCTCCGCCCCCTGCGCCGACGCGGGGTCCGTGAGGGGCCGGGGCGGATCAGGCGGAGTGTTGCTGTGGCCGGGTGTGGGTGCGTGTGTAGACCTGAATATACCTACATACACGCACAGACGGGCAGGGGTATACATGTGTGTGGGAGTATATGCACCACCTGTACAGCTGTATAGTCCTGCACATATACGTCACTCTGGTATACATATACATATATACATACATACATACATATATACATATATATATATATACCCCCCAGATATATACACAAATACATATATCTATACATATCTACAGTGTATTTTATATATATATATATATATATATATATATATATATGTATATATGTATATACAGGGTATACAGACCTGCATGTAGGTGTATACATAAGGCTGTAAATGGTATATAAATATATATATATGTATGTAGTTATATTGCTCTCTGCTGGGAAGCACAGCACATCTATATATATGTATATATGTAGCTATGCATTTGAGAGAGGAGAGTTTTGGTATCAATAAATAAATGACGCGGGGTTTGTATGTATTACGTACATAAATATGTGTAGGTAGTAGAGAGAATATTATGCAGAGTCACCCGTAGTTTTCAATAGGTGTATAAAATAAAATATGCAGGCGCTGTGAGCCTCCCCACAGGGCCGAGGCCGTGACTCAGCTGCTGGGCTGGGTGGTGTCCAGCAGTGTTCGGCAGAGATAACACCCCCTTCAACATCCTCCCTTTATTCCGGGCTTTTTTTGTTTGCTTTTGTCCTGCCATATAAAACAAAAACTCCTCCGGGGACTGCAGCGGCGAGGCGAGTGTAGGAGGGAGAGCGGTGATGACAGAGGAGAGGTGTGCCAAAGTAAGTGACCCAGTCAGTCCTCAGGGCTCCTGAGTGGAAAATACGGGATGGGAGCTGTGCACAGGCCGGGACCCACCAATAAACCCCTCATGAAGCTTGCAGGAGTTTCTGCTATTACTTCCTACAGCTTCCTGAGCATTTCTCACCTGTATGGTTAACTGAGTGTCCACAGGTGAACAGTGTGTGGGCAGTCACGCCTCCCAGTTTTCTGGATGAGCTGTAACAGTTGTGACCATGTGGTTGTCATTTGCTCTATTTAGTCCTGATACCCCGTGCCTTTAGTGATGGCACTTATTATGATGTGCCTCTGCACAAACCATTTCTCAATGTACACTTTTGATTTGGGGTAGTATTTTGTATCTTGTCTCCAGGCATGGAAGAAGCTTTAGTGGGACGTGAGACCTGTATGAGCATGAACTTCATTTAACCTGAGATATTTAATGCTTATTACCCGCTTTCTAATTGCTTTATTTAATTTAAAGTATCTCCCTACAGTCAGATTCTTTACTTGACAAGCATATGTAAGACATATCAAGTGCTTAATGCAGCTCTTTTTTTACAAAGTTCAAAACATACTTGCTGGAGTCACCTGTACGCTCCTGCAAGAGTAAATTTACATCATTAACAATTAGTAGTACTGCTGTAATTTTTGAAGTATTTTTTAAAAATTTTTAAATTTTTCTTCCAATATTTACCTTGTTAGGAATTAGAGGTTTATTAATATATCTGTGGAACTCTAAAGGTAGCTGGATGTGAATATCAAAGTGGGAAAGTAAATTGTGTAATGTCATCTTAGCAGAATATACAACTAGTGTAATAAAATTAGGAAATGAGGTACAGGCAAAACATGTTTTTCTTGAATTTGTGTGCATGTATTGTGCAGGTCTTCTGCAAAACTGTCTGAATTTTTACCTTGGAACACTGGAACGATAAAGCTCTTTTTATCTCAAACAGAGTCTGTTGTGCATTGCCTTGGAATATTATCAGTGTTATGCAAGTTGCCAATAACATTTTGTGTTTTATAGCAGCTTCTTTCTACGTGAATCTGCACAGGGAGTGATTACATGCTGCAGTGTAGTATTCTGACATTTACATTTTAAAGCCATTTCTGAAAATGAAGCCTCAAAACATCCCTATCAATTGTTTCCAAGGTCTCTCTCTTTAATATTTCCATGTCAGCTATGGCCTGTATTAGTTCTTCCACTGACCACCAAAGCTGTTAGAGAATTGCTTGGAAAAAGCAAATATAGCTCAGATCTTTTGGTGCAGGCTGCAACTACAGGTCTCTGTGAACAGAACAAAAGCAGATCCACCAAGAAGCCACTTTTTGCCTCTGAAATAGTGTGACTTTTCAAAGTCACTGTCACAAAAGGGCTGGGATTGCCTGTGAGGATGTGGCCAACATGCAGTGGCAGGGCAGCATCTATGCTGCTTTCACAGTGGAGGACACAGGCTGATGGCACCGAGTTAGCCCACCAGAATCTGGTAGCAAATTTGGGGTGGCAGGACAGAATAGGTTCAAGAAAAGTCTGTGCCACACATCAAGCTGCCACAAAGCTTCTCATCTGCTGCAACCAGAGCAACTGGGGTGCTGTTTACCAGATTTATTGTGTCATTAGAGCGCAAGAAGTACTTTGAGCTGGAAATACTTTCAAGGTCTTTTGTACATGTAAAAATAAACCCAAGTTTTATCAGGTGATCGAAGCAGCTGTTAAAGCTGGTTTACCCACAGCATGACCCACTGCAGCCATTTTCACTGTTCCCTGCAGGTGGAGCAGTATGTTGGTGAAATTAAAGGTGGCCTGAGACCAACCATGAAACTCACAGTCATAGGCATGGTACACTCCAAACCCAAGAGGTAGGTGAAGGGACTGCTGGGGGCTTCACCCTGTTATACATGCTCCTACCTCTCTTCTAAATCCAGACGCTTTCTTGGAGGAATATGCTCTTTGAAGAAAGAAAGTCAAACAGATTAACAATTTATGGCCTTATTTAATTTTCCTGCACTCAGACTAAGATTAAAATGTCAGGGAGGAGTTCACTGTTCGGCCTTTCTGACTGCCCTGACAAGATTTTCTACTACTTGCCCTTATCTAATGTGAACTGGAGGGAACACACAAGTGGCATTTCTCCTCCAGGAAGAGATGCAATTCTCAACCTGAATCTTGGCTGTCTGCAGGGGGTTGGAATCAACACCATTTAAAAACCAGTTTTGGCGCAGGACATAGAGAGGTTCATTGCTGTCTTTTATCTGGATAACAGCAGCTCTGCTCATCATCACACTTTTTTGCATCTACAGCTATCAACTCCACTGCTTCCACTGGTGAAGAGTATGCCATAACCTCTTTTAGGACAAAAATGAGTACATGTTGAAGGGTTTAATTTCAGTCAAGACAAAGGGAAAGCAATATCAGAAACCAGTAGCATTCTACTGGACACTGGGGCAGGAAACAAAGACCAGTCAGGTCTCATCCCTTTCTCCAGCTTCTAAGCCTGTAGAAGTCCTGTGTTTTAGTCTGACATGAAACCAACACCTGTCTCTAGTCTTTATAAGCATCTGCCATGTTCCCTATGTCCTTTTACATTTCTGAAAGTTCCAGTCATTTAATAGATTTTTTCAGCTTTTCAGTGACTCTGCTCTGTGATCCAGTGGATGCCAACAAAGATGTTGGGCTGTTATTTACAGTTAACTTCAGTGAGAAATCCATCACCCGAAATGCACGAATTGCTGGGAAATGGGGAAGAGAAGAGAAGACCATTCCCTACTTCCCATTTACAGCAGGTGACACGTTCAAGGTAATATTTCAGGTACTATTGTGATAAAAATAGGGTAAAAATTCGTGTATAAAATAATAATTCGATGTATAATGAAACAAAGCTAAAGTAAAATTGTAAAATCCAATAGAAGGGTAACCGTTCTCTCTCAGCCTGCTAATCTCAGTTGCAAAGACAGGACGAAGGTCATCAACTTAGACAAAAGACACTGGCCAACCCTTATAAGAATCACTTCCTCGCCAAGGCAAGGAGAAATTCCTTCCTCAACCTTCTGGTGCCACAAGCAGAATGAAATCAACATAAGACAGACTCTTGGAATTGACATAAGAAAGGAGCCTTCCCGGAATGAGACAACTAGACTTGATGAGGTCTGGGAGGGCCATCGAAAAGAAATCCGGACTATTCAACCCACCTTGGACACCTGGACTGCCTAAGGGCAGAAAATTCCTATAAAACGGTGGACTGAGAGCTGCACTGGCGTGGACTAGGGCGTCTGGTACATCGGTGCGGACCTCTATCCACCCAGCGCGCGCTGACAATTTCCTATTATTGTGGTTTTTCTCTTTTTCAGGTGCTCGATATTCTGTTATTAATAAATTGTCATTTATTAACCTGAAATTTGCCTTTGCATTTATAACACTATGAATAGGATGGAGAAAAGGAGAGGAGAAAAGCTGAAGGCTATGTATATGACCACAAACAGCCAGCTACTGACATTGCCAGGTTAACTAGTCTAGTTAGCAACAGGCAGCAACAGTTCAAGCCCTGATGGGAAAGATGCATCCCTTTCTCTGACCATCATGAGAGTACCCCCTGGAGCTTTGCAGTACCATCTCAGAAGAAGGGTAGGTTATTTATTAGGAGCATTTCAGAAGAACTGGTAGACTTTGTGCTTTGCTATCCCCATAACATTTCATTCTAAGCCCATGCTGTTGAAATCAGTCCTGCTGCTGATCTCCAACACCCTTCCCTATCCTTTTCCACTGCAGATGGAGCTCTTATGTGAACACCAGCAAGTGTCTTCTCTCCGGAAGTGGGGAAACACGTGACCTACATACCCGGAAGTGGGGAAAACACGTGACTTCCATACCCGGAAGTGGGGAAACACGTGACTTCCCGAACCCGGAAGTGGGGAAACACGTGACCTACGTACCCTGAAGTGGGGAAACACGTGACTTCCCGAACCCGGAAGTGGGGAAACACGTGACTTCCCGAACCCGGAAGTGGGGAAAACACGTGACCTACATATCCGGAAGTGGGGAAAACACGTGACTCCCGAACCCGGAAGTGGGGAAACACGTGACTCCCGAACCCGGAAGTGGGGAAACACGTGACTTCCCGACCCGGAAGTGGGGAAACACGTGACCTACATACCCGGAAGTGGGGAAACACGTGACTTACATACCCGGAAGTGGGGAAACACGTGACTTCCCGAACCCGGAAGTGGCGAAACACGTGACTTCCCGAACCCGGAAGTGGGGAAACACGTGACTTCCCGAACCCGGAAGTGGGGAAACACGTGACCTACATACCCGGAAGTAGGGAAACACGTGACTCCCGAACCCGGAAGTGGGGAAACACGTGACCTACATACACGGAAGTGGGGAAACACGTGACTCCCGAACCCGGAAGTGGGGAAACACGTGACTTCCATACCCGGAAGTGGAGAAACACGTGACTCCCGTACCCGGAAGTGGGAAAACACGTGACTCCCATATTAGGAAGTGGGAAAACACGTGACTTCCCGACCCGGAAGTGGGAAAACACGTTACTTCCCATACCCGGAAGTGGGAAAACACGTGACCTACATACCCGGAAGTAGGGAAACACGTGACTCCCGAACCCGGAAGTGGGGAAACACGTGACTTCCCGAACCCGGAAGTGGGAAAACACGTGACCTCACGAACCCGGAAGTGGCGAAACACGTGACTGCCATACCCGGAAGTGGGGAAACACGTGACTTCCCGAACCCGGAAGTGGGGAAACACGTGACCTACATACCCGGAAGTGGGGAAACACGTGACTCCCGAACCCGGAAGTGGGGAAACACGTGACTCCCGAACCCGGAAGTGGGGAAACACGTGACTTCCATACCCGGAAGTGGGGAAACACGTGACTCCCGTACCCGGAAGTGGGAAAACACGTGACTCCCGAACCCGGAAGTGGGGAAACACGTGACTTCCATACCCGGAAGTGGGGAAACACGTGACTCCCGTACCCGGAAGTGGGAAAACACGTGACTCCCATATTAGGAAGTGGGAAAACACGTGACTTCCCATACCCGGAAGTGGGAAAACACGTGACTCCCGAACCCGGAAGTGGGAAAACACGTGACTTCCATACCCGGAAGTGGGGAAACACGTGACTCCCGTACCCGGAAGTGGGAAAACACGTGACTCCCATATTAGGAAGTGGGAAAACACGTGACTTCCATACCCGGAAGTGGGAAAACACGTGACTTCCCGAACCCGGAAGTGGGGAAACACGTGACTTCCCGAACCCGGAAGTGGGAAAACACGTGACTCCCATATTAGGAAGTGGGGAAAACACGTGACTCCCGTACCCGGAAGTGGGAAAACACGTGACTCCCATATTAGGAAGTGGGAAAACACGTGACTCCCATATTAGGAAGTGGGGAAAACACGTGACTCCCGAACCCGGAAGTGGGGAAACACGTGACTTCCCGAACCCAGAAGTGGGGAAAACACGTGACCTACATACCCGGAAGTGGGGAAAACACGTGACTTCCCGAACCCGGAAGTGGGGAAACACGTGACTCCCGAACCCGGAAGTGGGGAAACACGTGACTTCCATACCCGGAAGTGGGGAAACACGTGACTCCCGTACCCGGAAGTGGGAAAACACGTGACTCCCGAACCCGGAAGTGGGGAAACACGTGACTTCCATACCCGGAAGTGGGGAAACACGTGACTCCCGTACCCGGAAGTGGGAAAACACGTGACTCCCATATTAGGAAGTGGGAAAACACGTGACTTCCCGACCCGGAAGTGGGAAAACACGTGACTTCCCATACCCGGAAGTGGGAAAACACGTGACTCCCGAACCCGGAAGTGGGAAAACACGTGACTTCCATACCCGGAAGTGGGGAAACACGTGACTCCCGTACCCGGAAGTGGGAAAACACGTGACTCCCATATTAGGAAGTGGGAAAACACGTGACTTCCATACCCGGAAGTGGGAAAACACGTGACTTCCCGAACCCGGAAGTGGGGAAACACGTGACTTCCCGAACCCGGAAGTGGGAAAACACGTGACTCCCATATTAGGAAGTGGGGAAAACACGTGACTCCCGTACCCGGAAGTGGGAAAACACGTGACTCCCATATTAGGAAGTGGGAAAACACGTGACTCCCATATTAGGAAGTGGGGAAAACACGTGACTCCCGAACCCGGAAGTGGGGAAACACGTGACTTCCCGAACCCAGAAGTGGGGAAAACACGTGACCTACATACCCGGAAGTGGGGAAAACACGTGACTTCCCGAACCCGGAAGTGGGGAAACACGTGACTCCCGAACCCGGAAGTGGGGAAACACGTGACTTCCCGACCCGGAGGTGGGGAAACACGTGACCTACATACCCGGAAGTGGGGAAACACGTGACTTCCCGAACCCGGAAGTGGGGAAACACGTGACTTCCCGAACCCGGAAGTGGGGAAACACGTGACCTACATACCCGGAAGTAGGGAAACACGTGACTCCCGAACCCGGAAGTGGGAAAACACGTGACCTACATACCCGGAAGTGGGGAAACACGTGACTCCCGAACCCGGAAGTGGGGAAACACGTGACCTACATACCCGGAAGTGGGGAAACACGTGACTCCCGAACCCGGAAGTGGGGAAACACGTGACTTCCCGAACCCGGAAGTGGGGAAACACGTGACCTACATACCCGGAAGTGGGGAAACACGTGACTACCCGAACCCGGAAGTGGGAAAACACGTGACTCCCATATTAGGAAGTGGGGAAAACACGTGACTCCCGAACCCGGAAGTGGGGAAACACGTGACTTCCCGAACCCAGAAGTGGGGAAAACACGTGACCTACATACCCGGAAGTGGGGAAAACACGTGACTTCCCGAACCCGGAAGTGGGGAAACACGTGACTCCCGAACCCGGAAGTGGGGAAACACGTGACTTCCCGAACCCGGAAGTGGGGAAACACGTGACCTACATACCCGGAAGTGGGGAAAACACGTGACTTCCCGAACCCGGAAGTGGGGAAACACGTGACTCCCGAACCCGGAAGTGGGGAAACACGTGACTTCCCGAACCCGGAAGTGGGGAAACACGTGACCTACATACCCGGAAGTAGGGAAACACGTGACTCCCGAACCCGGAAGTGGGGAAACACGTGACTTCCCGAACCCGGAAGTGGGAAAACACGTGACCTACATACCCGGAAGTGGGGAAACACGTGACTGCCATACCCGGAAGTGGGTAAACACGTGACTTCCCGAACCCGGAAGTGGGGAAACACGTGACTCCCGAACCCGGAAGTGGGGAAACACGTGACTTCCCGAACCCAGAAGTGGGGAAAACACGTGACCTACATACCCGGAAGTGGGGAAAACACGTGACTTCCCGAACCCGGAAGTGGGGAAACACGTGACTCCCGAACCCGGAAGTGGGGAAACACGTGACTTCCCGACCCGGAGGTGGGGAAACACGTGACCTACATACCCGGAAGTGGGGAAACACGTGACTTCCCGAACCCGGAAGTGGGGAAACACGTGACTTCCCGAACCCGGAAGTGGGGAAACACGTGACCTACATACCCGGAAGTAGGGAAACACGTGACTCCCGAACCCGGAAGTGGGAAAACACGTGACCTACATACCCGGAAGTGGGGAAACACGTGACTCCCGAACCCGGAAGTGGGGAAACACGTGACCTACATACCCGGAAGTGGGGAAACACGTGACTCCCGAACCCGGAAGTGGGGAAACACGTGACTTCCCGAACCCGGAAGTGGGGAAACACGTGACCTACATACCCGGAAGTGGGGAAACACGTGACTACCCGAACCCGGAAGTGGGAAAACACGTGACTCCCATATTAGGAAGTGGGGAAAACACGTGACTCCCGAACCCGGAAGTGGGGAAACACGTGACTTCCCGAACCCAGAAGTGGGGAAAACACGTGACCTACATACCCGGAAGTGGGGAAAACACGTGACTTCCCGAACCCGGAAGTGGGGAAACACGTGACTCCCGAACCCGGAAGTGGGGAAACACGTGACTTCCCGACCCGGAAGTGGGGAAACACGTGACCTACATACCCGGAAGTGGGGAAAACACGTGACTTCCCGAACCCGGAAGTGGGGAAACACGTGACTCCCGAACCCGGAAGTGGGGAAACACGTGACTTCCCGAACCCGGAAGTGGGGAAACACGTGACCTACATACCCGGAAGTAGGGAAACACGTGACTCCCGAACCCGGAAGTGGGGAAACACGTGACTTCCCGAACCCGGAAGTGGGAAAACACGTGACCTACATACCCGGAAGTGGGGAAACACGTGACTGCCATACCCGGAAGTGGGTAAACACGTGACTTCCCGAACCCGGAAGTGGGGAAACACGTGACTCCCGAACCCGGAAGTGGGGAAACACGTGACCTACATACCCGGAAGTGGGGAAACACGTGACTCCCGAACCCGGAAGTGGGGAAACACGTGACTCCCGAACCCGGAAGTGGGGAAACACGTGACCTACATACCCGGAAGTGGGGAAACACGTGACTCCCGTACCCGGAAGTGGGGAAACACGTGACTCCCATATTAGGAAGTGGGAAAACACGTGACTTCCCGACCCGGAAGTGGGAAAACACGTTACTTCCCATACCCGGAAGTGGGAAAACACGTGACCTACATACCCGGAAGTAGGGAAACACGTGACTCCCGAACCCGGAAGTGGGGAAACACGTGACTTCCCGAACCCGGAAGTGGGAAAACACGTGACCTCACGAACCCGGAAGTGGCGAAACACGTGACTGCCATACCCGGAAGTGGGGAAACACGTGACTTCCCGAACCCGGAAGTGGCGAAACACGTGACTTCCCGAACCCGGAAGTGGGGAAACACGTGACTCCCGAACCCGGAAGTGGGGAAACACGTGACTTCCATACCCGGAAGTGGGGAAACACGTGACTCCCGTACCCGGAAGTGGGAAAACACGTGACTCCCATATTAGGAAGTGGGAAAACACGTGACTTCCCGACCCGGAAGTGGGAAAACACGTGACTTCCCATACCCGGAAGTGGGAAAACACGTGACTCCCGAACCCGGAAGTGGGAAAACACGTGACTTCCATACCCGGAAGTGGGGAAACACGTGACTCCCGTACCCGGAAGTGGGAAAACACGTGACTCCCATATTAGGAAGTGGGAAAACACGTGACTTCCCGACCCGGAAGTGGGAAAACACGTGACTTCCCATACCCGGAAGTGGGAAAACACGTGACTCCCGAACCCGGAAGTGGGAAAACACGTGACTCCCATATTAGGAAGTGGGAAAACACGTGACTTCCCGACCCGGAAGTGGGAAAACACGTGACTCCCGTACCCGGAAGTAGGGAAAACACGTGACTTCCCGAACCCGGAAGTGGGAAAACACGTGACCTACATACCCGGAAGTGGGGGAAACACGTGACTCCCGAACCCGGAAGTGGGAAAACACGTGACCTACATACCCGGAAGTGGCGAAACACGTGACTTCCCGAACCCGGAAGTGGGGAAACACGTGACTTCCCGAACCCGGAAGTGGGGAAACACGTGACCTACATACCCGGAAGTGGGGGAAACACGTGACTTCCCGAACCCGGAAGTGGGGAAACACGTGACTTCCCGAACCCGGAAGTGGGGAAACACGTGACCTACATACCCGGAAGTGGGGGAAACACGTGACTTCCCGAACCCGGAAGTGGGGAAACACGTGACTCCCGAACCCGGAAATGGGGAAACACGTGACCTACATACCCGGAAGTGGGGAAACACGTGACTTACATACCCGGAAGTGGGAAAACACGTGACTTCCATATTAGGAAGTGGGAAAACACGTGACTTCCCGAACCCGGAAGTGGGAAACACGTGACTTCCCGAACCCGGAAGTGGGGAAACACGTGACCTACATACCCGGAAGTGGGGAAACACGTGACTGCCATACCCGGAAGTGGGGTAACACGTGACTTCCCGAACCCGGAAGTGGGGAAACACGTGACTGCCATACCCGGAAGTGGGTAACACGTGACTTCCCGAACCCGGAAGTGGGAAAACACGTGACTTCCCGAACCCGGAAGTGGGTAACACGTGACTTCCCGAACCCGGAAGTGGGAAAACACGTGACTTCCCGAACCCGGAAGTGGGGAAACACGTGACCTATATACCCGGAAGTGGGGAAACACGTGACTCCCGAACCCGGAAGTGGGGAAACACGTGACCTACATACCCGGAAGTGGGGAAACACGTGACTTCCCGAACCCGGAAGTGGGGAAACACGTGACTCCCGAACCCGGAAGTGGGGAAACACGTGACCTACATACCCGGAAGTGGGAAAACACGTGACTTCCCGAACTGGAACTGTTTTCTGAAACCATGTAAGAATGAGAAATACATTAGTCAATAAACTTTCATTTACATTAGCATATAAACATAATCATAGCTATTTTACAATCTGCCACTTTGAGGCAGACTGAAACATCTTTCTGAAGTAACTTAATCCTCAATTAAAAGCTATTCCAGTCAGGTACTGCTCTGACACCAGTTGATTTTATTTATCCATACATTTGGAAACAGAGAATCACAAAACCATTGATTCCTCAGAACATAAAGAAAAAATGCAAGTCTAAGTAGTACCAAGGACAAATGACTTTAAAAAAAGTCATCATCTAAAGCTTATAAAGAATTGTCTGACCCCTGAGCTATTTCATCTTTAATGTAAATGAGGTGCTACACAGATGCAGAAGCTGATACACTCATGATTTTCATTCACATTAATGGTGAAAAGCTAAAATATTAACTTCTAATACATTTTTTAAATGCCCTTTTTTTCTCTTCAGTATGAATATTACAGTTTTTCCTTGATATATTTGTTAAAAGCAAAAGCAGCGCATGTCTCCAGATACCTTGAGAACTTAATTCCAGGAAATGTGGGAAAGCCTACATTTAAATAAGCAACTAGGGAGACATTCTGCACTTGGAGGTCAAAGCTATAAAGTGCATTTCAAAATCATTAAGATTTTGAAATCTTAAAATCTGTACCTGATTCCTGGCAAGCCATTTTTCCAGCACAAGAAGCCAAAGCCATGCTGTTCTCCATGGGCTAGAATTCTGTCCCCACCTACAAGAGCAAGAAGCACATACAGTGGATTATACAAGGTTGTCTCCATTGCCAAGATCCAGCAAAACAGTGCCAGAGATCATTTTGATTTTGTGTTTCTTTGAGTAAGCTAAAAACAAAGACAAGTAAGTAGCCACAGACAAAGGAAAAAAAAAATGCAGAGAAACCAGAATATTTGTGCTCTTGCACATCAATTCAGTGATTTCTGCTCTGCAAATAACTGCTTTTAGATTGGCCAAATACTACTGGCATGATTCCTCAAAACAAAGAAATCTAGTCCTGTTCCAAAGTTCAGTCTGTGTAGCTCTCTTTGAGCATTTCAGCAGATTTCCTTGAAATGTGACCACTTGCCCAACACTGATATTTCCTGTTCTGTCTATTTCTATCGAAAAAATGAAACTAAGTTTTAGGTCACAGCAGCCCAAATGCTGCTCTATCTCCAACTTAAAAGTGAAGCAAGGTACAAAGTAAACCTTTAAACAATTAAACAAAGCATCCTTCTAATTTCCATCAGCATTTCACGTGCTCCAGCACTTCAACATCCCAAAGCCTACACAGTTAGGAACATATTGTACTGTCAAAGGGACTAGGAAAAGGAGAAAGCACAACATAGTTTCCTGTTCTTTAAAAATCTCAGCACTACTAACTAAAGCCTTTAAAGTCCTCAGAGTCCTTCAGCTCCTGTCAGTGTAAATTGTTTCTTAGAACCTTTACTGAAATGTTACACAGACTTTATCGTGAAGAAGTATGATCATCTGATTAGACAGGAGGAATACCAATGTTCCCTGAAGTGCCAGAAAGTCACAGACACCTAGCCGAAAAAATAAAGAGATAAAAAGTAACTGGGATTACTGAGTAAAACCGATGCCATTCCAAAATACGCTGTGAGAGAAACAAGAAAATCAACAGCATAATTTGAACCTTTTAGAATTGCAGTTTTAGAAAGTAAGAGTTTTTTTCAAGAGTTGGAAACAATATTAGATTTTAAATAACTATATTGCTGATCTTGGTGGTTTCATTTCTAAATTAACCAAAGCTCAGTGTCAAAGAAATGTAATTTCAAGAGATGGTTCTTTTCCTTCAGCAAAATCTAACAAAATCAGTTCTGAAATGCTTCCAAGTAGTTTTAAGCTTGTACCAATCACCATGTCAGCTAGGTAAATGAACACAACTGGTTATCCCGGTGGGATGGGCAGCCTGCTGCGTTCTGGGTCAGTGATAAGACACCAAAGTCCAGACAACAGCATCACAAGACACCTGAGCACAGAAGTGATTCTACCTGTCTCCCACAGCCAACGCTAAGCTAACTACTGTTCCTCCCCATTTCACATTCAATCTAAGGAACCTTACTTACCTTACCCCCACGGGGCAAGCTACCAGAGCCTGGAGAATCGCCTCCACCTTCCCGGGGCCGTCCCCGTGCCACCGGCTCAGCTGGGGCACGCAGGCCTGTGCCAGCTCCCAGTGCCCACGCCGTGCGCACTCACAGAAAAACCCGAAGAGACGCTCCAGAGAGTCTGCTTCTTCGTTCCCAAAAGAATGCATCTTCCCGGGACGAGGGGACGGCCCGGGACGGGGCGGCACACGCGAAGGCGATGCGGCGCTCCCCGGCGGGGCAGGGCTCTACAGCACCGCCCCGGCACCGCCGCCCCGCGCCGCCGCCATGTTGGGCGCCGCCTCAGCTGACCGCAAGGCGCCCGCCCATTGGCCGAGCCGGGGCGGCATGTAAATAACCGCCATGCTTGTTTGGGGCAGCTGACGCCGCCGAGGGGGCCCGGGCAGCGCAAGCCCCGCCCCCGATAACCACGCCCACCCCGGCCCTCACGCGCCTGCCCCGCCCCTCGTTCGTGCCTCGCGAGGCTCTGATTGGCTCCCTCCCGAAGCTCCGCCCCCTGCGCCGACGCGGGGTCCGTGAGGGGCCGGGGCGGATCAGGCGGGGTGTTGCTGTGGCCGGGTGTGGGTGCGTGTGTAGACCTGAATATACCTACATACACGCACAGACGTGCGCGTACAGGGGTATACATGTGTGTGGGAGTATGTGCACCACCTGTACAGTTGTATAGTCCTGCACATATACGTCACTCTGGTGCACATACATATATACATACATACATAGGTATATACACATATATATATATACCCCCCCAGATATATACACAAATATATATATACATATCTACAATGTATTCAGTACATATATATATATACACATATATACACATATATATAGGTGTGTATATACAGGTTGTACAGACCTGCATGTAGGTGTATACATAAGGCTGTAAATGGTATATAAATATATATATATATGTGTATGTAGTTATATTGCTCTCTGCCGGGAAACACAGCATATATATATATATATATATATATATATATATATATATATATGTAGTTATGCATTTGAGAGAGGAGAGTTTTGGTACCAATAAATAAATGATGTGGGGTTTGTATGTATTACGTACATAAATATGTGTAGGTAGTAGAGAGAATATTATGCAGAGTCACCCGTAGTTTTCAATAGGTGTATAAAATAAAATATGCAGGCGCTGTGAGCCTCCCCACAGGGCCGAGGCCGTGACTCAGCTGCTGGGCTGGGTGGTGTCCAGCAGTGTTCGGCAGAGATAACACCCCCCCTCAACATCCTCCCTTTATTCCGGGCTTTTTTTGTTTGCTTTTGTCCTGCCATATAAAACAAAAACTCCTCCGGGGACTGCAGCGGCGAGGCGAGTGTAGGAGGGAGAGCGGTGATGACAGAGGAGAGGTGTGCCAAAGTAAGTGACCCAGTCAGTCCTCAGGGCTCCTGAGTGGAAAATACGGGATGGGAGCTGTGCACAGGCCGGGACCCACCAATAAACCCCTCATGAAGCTTGCAGGAGTTTCTGCTATTACTTCCTACAGCTTCCTGAGCATTTCTCACCTGTATGGTTAACTGGGTGTCCACAGGTAAACAGTGTGTGGGCAGTCACGCCTCCCAATTTTCTGGATGAGCTGTAACAGTTGTGACCATGTGGCCATCATTTGCTCTATTTAGTCCTGATACCCCGTGCCTTTAGTGATGGCACTTATTATGATGTGCCTCTGCACAAACAATTTCTCAATGTACACTTTTGATTTGGGGTAGTATTTTGTATCTTGTCTCCAGGCATGGAAGAAGCTTTAGTGGGACGTGAGACCTGTATGAGCATGAACTTCATTTAACCTGAGATATTTAATGCTTATTACCTGCTTTCTAATTGCTTTATTTAATTTAAAGTATCTCTCTACAGTCAGATTCTTTACTTGACAAGCATATGTAAGACATATCAAGTGCTTAATGCAGCTCTTTTTTTACAAAGTTCAAAACATACTTGCTGGAGTCACCTGTACGCTCCTGCAAGAGTAAATTTGCATCATTAACAATTAGTAGTACTGCTGTAATTTTTGAAGTATTTTTTAAAAATTTTTAAATTTTTCTTCCAATATTTACCTTCTTAGGAATTAGAGGTTTATTAATATATCTGTGGAACTCTAAAGGTAGCTGGATGTGAATATCAAAGTGGGAAAATAAATTGTATAATGTCATCTTAGCAGAATATACAACTAGTGTAATAAAATTAGGAAATGAGGTGCAGGCAAAACATGTTTTTCTTGAATTTGTGTGCATGTATTGTGCAGGTCTTCTGCAAAACTGTCTGAATTTTTACCTTGGAACACTGGAACGATAAAGCTCTTTTTATCTCAAACAGAGTCTGTTGTGCATTGCCTTGGAATACTATCAGTGTTATGCAAGTTGCCAATAACATTTAGTGTTTTATAGCAGCTTCTTTCTACGTGAATCTGCACAGGGAGTGATTACATGCCGCAGTGTAGAATTCTGACATTTACATTTTAAAGCCATTTCTGAAAATGAAGCCTCAAAACATCCCTATCAATTGTTTCCAAGGTCTCTCTCTTTAATATTTCCATGTCAGCTATGGCCTGTATTAGTTCTTCCACTGACCACCAAAGCTGTTAGAGAATTGCTTGGAAAACGCAAATATAGCTCAGATCTTTTGGTGCAGGCTGCAACTACAGGTCTCTGTGAACAGAGCAAAAGCAGATCCACCAAGAAGCCATTTTTTGCCTCTGAAATAGTGTGACTTTTCAAAGTCACTGTCACAAAAGGGCTGGGATTGCCTCTGAGGATGTGGCCAACATGCAGTGGCAGGGCAGCATCTATGCTGCTTTCACAGTGGAGGACACAGGCTGATGGCACCAAGTTAGCCCACCAGAATCTGGTAGCAAATTTGGGGTGGCAGGACAGAATAGGTTCAAGAAAAGTCTGTGCCACACATCAAGCTGCCACAAAGCTTCTCATCTGCTGCGACCAGAGCAACTGGGGTGCTGTTTACCAGATTTATTGTGTCATTAGAGCGCAAGAAGTACTTTGAGCTGGAAATACTTTCAAGGTCTTTTGTACATGTAAAAATAAACCCAAGTTTTATCAGGTGATCGAAGCAGCTGTTAAAGCTGGTTTACCCACAGCATGACCCACTGCAGCCATTTTCACTGTTCCCTGCAGGTGGAGCAGTATGTTGGTGAAATTAAAGGTGGCCTGAGACCAACCATGAAACTCACAGTCATAGGCATGGTACACTCCAAACCCAAGAGGTAGGTGAAGGGACTGCTGGGGGCTTCACCCTGTTATACATGCTCCTACCTCTCTTCTAAATCCAGACGCTTTCTTGGAGGAATATGCTCTTTGAAGAAAGAAAGTCAAACAGATTAACAATTTATGGCCTTATTTAATTTTCCTGCACTCAGACTAAGATTAAAAGGTCAGGGAGGAGTTCACTGTTCGGCCTTTCTGACTGCCCTGACAAGATTTTCTACTACTTGCCCTTATCTAATGTGAACTGGAGGGAACACACAAGTGGCATTTCTCCTCCAGGAAGAGATGCAATTCTCAACCTGAATCTTGGCTGTCTGCAGGGGGTTGGAATCAACACCATTTAAAAACCAGTTTTGGCGCAGGACATAGAGAGGTTCATTGCTGTCTTTTATCTGGATAACAGCAGCTCTGCTCATCATCACACTTTTTTCATCTACAGCTATCAACTCCACTGCTTCCACTGGTGAAGAGTATGCCATAACCTCTTTTAGGACAAAAATGAGTACATGTTGAAGGGTTTAATTTCAGTCAAGACAAAGGGAAAGCAATATCAGAAACCAGTAGCATTCTACTGGACACTGGGGCAGGAAACAAAGACCAGTCAGGTCTCATCCCTTTCTCCAACTTCTAAGCCTGTAGAAGTCCTGTGTTTTAGTCTGACATGAAACCAACACCTGTCTCTAGTCTTTATAAGCATCTGCCATGTTCCCTATGTCCTTTTACATTTCTGAAAGTTCCAGTCATTTAATAGATTTTTTCAGCTTTTCAGTGACTCTGCTCTGTGATCCAGTGGATGCCAACAAAGATGTTGGGCTGTTATTTACAGTTAACTTCAGTGAGAAATCCATCACCCGAAATGCACGAATTGCTGGGAAATGGGGAAGAGAAGAGAAGACCATTCCCTACTTCCCATTTACAGCAGGTGACACGTTCAAGGTAATTTTTCAGGTACTATGAATAGGATGGAGAAAAGGAGAGGAGAAAAGCTGAAGGCTTTGTATATGACCACAAACAGCCAGCTACTGACATTGCCAGGTTAACTAGTCTAGTTAGCAACAGGCAGCAACAGTTCAAGCCCTGATGGGAAAGATGCATCCCTTTCTCTGACCATCATGAGAGTACCCCCTGGAGCTTTGCAGTACCATCTCAGAAGAAGGGTAGGTTATTTATTAGGAGCATTTCAGAAGAACTGGTAGACTTTGTGCTTTGCTATCCCCATAACATTTCATTCTAAGCCCATGCTGTTGAAATCAGTCCTGCTGCTGATCTCCAACACCCTTCCCTATCCTTTTCCACTGCAGATGGAGCTCTTATGTGAACACCAGCAAATACGAGTCCTGCTCGATGGACGGCAGCTCTGTGACTTCACTCACCGCATTCAGCCTCTGAACTTAGTGAAGGCTTTGCGGATCTCAGGGGACATCAAGCTTACCAAAGTGGCTTGAAAAAAGGAGACCACAATATCACCAGAGGACAAAGGAAAATGTACTTTCTCTTGTCTCAGACATGTTTTGTCTTTTTCCCTTGGCTCATTCTGGAGAGTGGGGATTATATCTTTTTAAGCCACTGATGTGTTAGAGATACACATATTTTCCCCCCCATACACTCATAGCAATTGCAGAGCTATGGCTGGTCTGGATAAATCTCAAAGCCCTTCTGAGATACACTTCTGGCCTTCCCAAACTGCAAGATTTATGATGTTATGCAGTATCTCACATCCTTATGTCTCTTTTACCCCTCAGGCATGCTAGGTGGCAGAGCTCAGTCCTCTATTGTGGGTGGCTGTTGTTAGCCTTGTGACTAGAACTGGGCATTATGCAAGTGGTGGGTCTGAGAAAAGAGAAGCAGGAGATTTTCTCATAAATGAATAAGGGAGTCTGATAGGCCCCAGCAAGGCTCACGTTATTAGGAGGGAATAGCTTTTTCTAGAAGCTCTGCTCAGTCAGTGCAAAGCCATCTGTGCTTCCCAGCAGAGAGCAATAAATGCCTTACCTGCCCTACCCTGTTTCTTCCAGGCAGCTTTTCCGGAATTGAAAGGTTTTGACAGCTGTGGATTTCACAGTCTTCTCTGGACCAGCCCTAGGAAATGGTAGCTGTAGCTGAAAGTGCTCTGCCCATCGCTGTTTTTGCATCTAATTAAAACTGCACCTTTGGTGGCAAATTTCTTTATGAGCTCTCTTAAATATTTGAATGCATGTAAGTGTTGTACTGTTATTTCATTTCTGTAGCTTTTGAGGAAAATCCTAAATACATGGCTATTCTAATAAATAAACAAGCATGTATCATATTCTGCCTTTGGTGATGAAGAGACTCCTTTTCAGTACACAACTCAGAGAACAAAACGTCAGTACAGAAATGAATCTGTGGATAGAGGGTCATCATATTCTTCTATGACTTCAGGGAAGATATTGAGCATGCTGCCTGTTTGAATGCTCTGCAGAATCTGGCTGTCAGATACAGGTACCCAGATAAAACAAGGAATTTTATGAAAATAGTGTATCAGCAGGCTGATTGGGTGTTTGAATGACTTCCTACATTCCATTTTTGCTACCTCTGGTGTCTCAATTTATATATAAATCTAAAATTACAGTGTATTAAACCATTTTTTTCATATTATATATTCAAACTGTCCTCTGAGAAAAAAGGAGAAAAATCCCTAAAAAGCACAGGATATTCAAATGCAGTGGTTTTTGTGGTTTTTTAATATTTAATGTTACCAAAGACAAGTTTAGTAGACAAATAATGGAAAAAATAATGACATACGATAGAAAATGCAGTGAGGACTGCTACTATAGTTCTCTGTCCAAATGGTGCTCCAACATAAATGGACTTAGAGTAATAAACAGAAGAAAAAGTTTTGCTGAAGGATTTCTCCCAATATATTCAGCATCAGAAATTGTCTGGAACTTCCACTGGTCTGATTTGATACTCAGGATCCTGTTCCACTGTGGGACATTACCAGCATAAGAATAATCTATATGGTGGAGAGCAAGATCCTTTGTTCTTTTCCAGTCTAACAGAGAACTAAATAGTAGAGCAGATGGATGGACAGACACCCCCCTTGTTTGTTTTGCAATGCATATTATCCTGGCAGCTGGGTTGTGTGGTATACCAAGAAAGGCAGCCTCAGACACCAGCACCTTTCACGGCTTAAGTGTTTCAGTCTTAAACTAATTGAGTTTATGAGCCCCATTATAAAGGGGAAAGGAGCAAGACAATTCTGCTTTAAGATAAAGCACAACCTGGATCTGTCATCCAGACATAGACTGAATACTTGTACAAAAGTTCCTTTTCTTCCTTTTCTTCCGTCTTGGAATATCTCATAGTTTCTTTGTAAAGCACCATTTGTCCATATCCAGCTGTTTTGGTCTCTTGGTTAGATGGTAAATTCAAGGGGGGGAATTATTCTGCACTACATGATTTGGTATACTTGGTCTGCCAGGAAATGGTACGTGTTATGGTGATTCAAACAATAAAAATAGACTATCAAGGGAAAAACAACACTCCCAGACAATGAGAGTGAGCAGTTGGTCATAAATGTGGTTTGTCATTTGGCATGGCGTCCACGTCACTCATGTCAGTGGTTTGATTGCCTCAATCCACTGCACTCGCTCTGCCTTGGAGCTGGCCTGGATGTAATAATGAATGTCATTTTTGGTGATGATTTTGAAAAGGTTGCCTTGCACATTGCCCTTCACTCCTGCAGAGAAAAAAAAACAAATAAACAACAACAACAACAACAACAACAACAACAACAACAACACAAAAAAACAACAAAAAAACAACAAACAAACAAACAAACAAACAAACAAACAAAAAAAAAAAAAACAAAAAAAAAAACACCACAGATGAGGAGGGTGCCCAGAGAAAATCCTTTGGGCAGATATGAAGCTTCATAGGGAAGAATTTGAATTTCGTGAATTAGGGAATCAAATCCTTTTATTATGGATAAGACATCTAAAGCTTTTGTGCCTTTGATTTCCCTCTTCAAAACCCCTGGAAGTGTTCAAGGCCAGGTTGGATAAGGCTTTGAGCAAACAGGTTAAGTGGAAGTTGACCCTGTCTGTGGCAGGGGGGTTGGAACAAGGTGATCTTTAGGGTCCCTTCCAACCCAAACCATTTGTTGATTCTGTGATTCTATGAAAACATAGTATAGACATTCCTGCCATAGGTTGTATGAACTACTGTGCACTGTACAATATATTTAAAATAGTCTCTATTCAGGTGGAGACTATTACTTGAGTTATACACTGGAATGATGAACCCCTACCAGTTTACATGGTAGATCAGATTTTCTCCTACCCATATCTGGGTTCCTCTTAGCAAGGAGCTCTATTGTTCATCATGTCCCCCTGCCCCTAGACCAAAGCTTTTTCAGACCCTTTCTTTAGAAAGATGTTCTGTATTTGATATCTACACATTGTGCTTACTGTCATAAAATAAATTGGTTTAATAGCAGAAACACTTATCTGTGAGGCTGAGGTTCTAGACAAATGCCTGAGCTAAGCCTATGCTCCAGCAGAACTGGTGTTTATTGCTGTCTTTATGTCTCCCCTACATTTGGGTTCTAGCAGGTCAGAAAGGAAAAGTAATAGCATAAGTTGAAAGGACACAGAAATGGATGGCATCAGAGGATGCTTCAAGACTTTAAGTTAAACAACACCCAAAAAGAAACTGTTTTCTATTTGTCTGTTAACTCTGGAATATTAAACAGTCTTAAGACTGTCTCAGAGTTCATATGACTAAGAAAAGCCCACATAAAGAGAACATCCAAGATATGTGGAAATAAGGCTAAAAAAAGAGTCCCCCTTGATGTGGACAGCCCAGCAGAACAGGGATTTGTGATATGCCTCTTCCCTTGTTTGCAAAGGGAAATGGAAAGTCAGCCCACTTGTGCATACAAGCAGCCATATATACAAACCCACACCCAAAGACTGTATTGCTACAGCATAAATATAAATGTATGAAAGTTGAGAGGCTTGTGCTCACCTGCTGGGACTCCATTGTCCTCCAGAGCTGAGACAAGACAGCCACGAAGAGAGAATCCACCTACTGGTTTGTTATCTTCCTGCAAAGAAAAAGGAAACACGGCATAGCTGGAAAATATCATTATTTCCCAGAGCACATGCATTACTTTTATGAACTTGGAGACGTAATGCTGGTTTTTCCAGGCATGAAACATCTGTGTCACAAGAGAAATTAATTAGAACATGTAATTAAATGCATTACTATAACTTTTCAGTCCCAGATGTTTTTCTGTTGTAGCTGGGCATGATGTAGATCAGTTAAAAGCGCAAGGGTAGGCAATCAAACTTCAAATGTATGTATGGTTTTGTCAATAACAAAATACTGAATTATATATATTTCTGTAAGCATTTGGCTTGCTGCTTTTCACTGAGACCGTATGGGAAAAATCTGGCTCTTTTCCCTAGTTGGCTGGCACTCTTGTTTCTTGCCTTCAGGTTCTGCAGGTTCAACTCATAGCCTTACAAGGGTAAGTTGCAGTGAAAGAAAAAACCATGAAGGAACAGGAAACAAAAAATGAACTGGCTCCATAAGCTCTTTTCACTGGTATGTTGTTTCTATTCTCTTTAAAAGTCACATAAAGCAGTTCTATACATGTTCTTCTTGCAATCCTATTTGGCTTTGTGGTACCCTAAGTATGAGTTGCTCACATTGATTATTATATTCATGAACATAAATTCTGCTTTTCATGAGGAAGTTTAAAATTGATTAGTAGAAATTCCTATAAATGCTTTGGCATTAAGAAGACCCTATTCAATGCTGGAATAAGGATGTAAAAAATCCCAGTACTAGTATGATTTTCAAATGGTGGGATTTCAGCCCAGAAAGATCACAACCCAGGAAGAAACCCCGCAGGACCATAGTCCCAGACTGTGAGGGTACAGCAAAACATCAGTCCCAATAAGACTGTTGCCACTCAGCTAAGGAAAAGGAATCTCACTGGGAAAAAGGACAGAAGGTGCAGGGATACAAAGTTCTACAAGGACAACCTCCAAGAGTAAGGCCAGAGAGGTCTAATTCCTGGAAATGGATAGAGGAACACAGTGTGATAGAAACAGCATAATTAAAGTGATAGAGTGAATTACAGCATAATTCATTATAATGTTTATGTCTCTAAAAGGATTTCTGGGGATGGTAACTTCCCACTAACATACCTTGGTGGGATCATAGTAATGCAAAAAACCAGGATCAGCTCTCAAAACAAATTTTCTCACCTTCCAGTTTTTCCTCTTGTGCCCCTGCAAAATGGAAGAATTAAAATTATTACTTCATTAAATAACCACCTTCCTACAGGCTGTAGGGGAGACATAAATAAATACCAAAAAAGAGGGTTTGGACCCAACAGAGGAAAATATTTCCTAACATCTTGGTAGTTCCCATGACCTTCTGCTTATCTTTCTTCTTCATATGTTGACAACTCCTTTGTCTCTTCCTTCCCTATGCTGAGAGCTAAGAAAGCAGAGTGACAGGAACAAATGGTCATATCCCTCATTCCTGCTTTTAATTTCAGGTTAAATATGGGTTTCAGATTGAAACCCCATGCTGTGTGTACTCTGAGGAGCTTATGTCAGGTCCTTTTGCAGCTCTTTACTCTCTCATCACAGCCCTCTCACTGCTGCCAGGCCCTGTGAGCATCCCCTCTCCTGGAGGTTTGGTGCTGGGGCTGCTGGGGGCTGTCCCTGGCCTCTGCTGACCATGGGCAGAAGCTCCTGGGCAGCTTTCATGTCCTGTGGTGATGGGGACTGCCCCTGTGGGGATCCTGCAGTGCCCTGCCCAACCCTCACAGCGCCCTGGCAGCTGGAGGCTTGGGAAGCACCTGGTGACCCAGTTTGCACAACACTCAAACGGGGGCTCTGGGTACAAGGCTTCAGAGTAAGAGGCCATGCAGTGGAGGTGGGGTTCCATTTGCAGGTGGCTGTGTTATGCTTTAAAAGATTGACCCTCATCTTGTTCATAGCAAGAGTTGGAAACTACATCTCGCAGGTCAAGGGTCAGATCTTGGAAACGGTTATTGCCAACAGGTATTTGTGCCCAAAAAAACCCATTTCACTGCCACCAAGGCAGCCATGTGTACATGAGTCACTGCCCACAGGTAAATGTCCACTTCATACAAAGGTCAAGCTACTCAGCTTTGAAATTTGTCTGTGTCCAGCAAAACATCATCACTGTTCACACTACCTGGATGGGATAGGTTAAACCAAAGGAATGGTGGCTCTACTTGGAAGTGAATGTAACACCTCTGGTAGGATTTGGAGTCTGTGTGGTAATTCTGCTTTTGATGCTGTTTTGTACCTTTCAATATATGCTCAATATGTACAGAATTACCAATATATCCTCCCTGAGCAAGTTCAGTTCTTTATAACTTGATACTCTTAACTGCAACACCTCAAGTACTGACTGGCAAGTTAGTTCTGCTGGGCATATCTGTCCAGCCATCATTGTGTAAGTCACATTTACTCTCTAAGAAACCCTAAGAGCTGTATTTTTCTTGTTTCCCAGGGCAGGTTCTAAGACTATGCTTACCTGTTTTACTAAGAATCCTTGCTTCACAATTGTGCCACTTAATTCAGAGATGTTAAAATGTACTTCTTCCTTCGAACTGGTATTTTTCTTACTGCTCTCAGCCTGCAAATAGGGAAAAGACAGTTCCACTCTTCTTTTTAATCTAAACAGACGTTTAAGTACAATTTTCTGCATTTTATTATCCATTTTATTTTCCTTAGCTATTTTTAGTTTATATTTCTTGGGTAAATTCTACTCCATAGCTCTGCTGCTCAGCCTTGTAGGAGGACCAAGATTCACAGGCAACAAATTACAGCTGTAAACCTGTACACGCTGGATGTAAGTGCTGTGGCCTTGAGCTGTAGCACAACTACAACACGGCCTCCAATACATGCAGACACAGCACTGCACTCCAGGGACACACCTCTTTTAATGCCTAATTATGTAATTTGTAGATCTCTCCGTAGCTATGTAGCTATTTGGCTCCAGCAAAAGTGCCAGTGTTAGTACTACTAAAAGACTAGAGCCGCTCCTTCTGCATTTACTTTCTCAGCCTGCACATTTGCCTTTGGTTGCATGCTGTGCACCTCTAGCCCAAATCATGTGTGTGACATGGGCCAGAGGAGCTGCCTCACTCACAAACATGTACAGTGCGGTGGAGTCATCGAGGAACTTCTCCGAGGGGTCGCTGGAGCGCGTGGCCTCCGTGCTGCGGACCCCCACGGGCCTGATGAAGTTCTCATCCATCAGCATCGATGCCAAGGTGACGGCCTCGAATCGAGACACAGCAAAGCTGTTGGAGATGAGCCAGTCCACCAGGGCAGAACCTGCAGGAAGAAAGGCAGCTCTCATACCAAGACAGGGTGCTCTTCTGAGGAAAGGCAGATGGTCTCCTGCCACACAGGTTTTCACTTGCTGAAACGTTTTGGCACCATCCCAAAGATTGTCAGAGAAATGCAAAGTTGACCAAAAGTGTGGAGTTCAAAGTGTGCTTCCATACATCCAAAGAGCAAGAGAGAAAGGTGTTGGAGAGCTTGGCTGCAGTGCCAGGTTCCACTGGGCCAGAGCTTATCCCAGTATGGAGGCAGTACAGTAAGTAGCTCCCTTGTCCCTGCAATGTGGCATATCAGATGTGAGTGGCTCTTTGCCTGCAGCAGGTGTACCTGTGAAGGTCTCTTTATATCTGTTGCCTTGATCCAAATTGCGGGTCAGCTTAATTCCAGTACTGCTGTCATACATTCTCTCCACTATGTTGCTGCAAACAAGAGCATAGCACAACATCAGCAGATGAGAGAGATAGGCAGAAATAGCTGCATGCTTCTGTCAGTGCCTGGGAGGTCCTCATGATTATCCACATAAAGATGGAAAGTATTTTAGGTACTCCTCCAGAAGCACTGTCCGAAGTACATTCCAGGAAAACTTTATTCTCCCAATAGCAGCACTAAACAAGATGCCTCAAAAAGTATCTTTCAATTTAAAGCACTCTAAACTGATCAATAGTCAGCCCAATTTACCTGTTCAACACAAATCAAATTAATGTAATTCTTCTGTTTCTTAATCAGACTCTGCTTTCTCTTATTTAGGATGATGCACCCTAAAAATCCTAGTCTGGATTCCAGATATCAGCTTTGAAAAGTCAGCAACAGGGCACAAAGTCACCACCCAGTGCTTCCCTGATGTTATATCATCTGAGGTAATACATGTCCCCAGTGAGAACATTTGCAGCTGAGTAGGAAGGTATTCAAGCCAGCAGTGAAGTGCCCATGCAAACCCCACATACTCCCAAAAGATGACGGCCAGGAAAAAGTGCATTCCCTGGCTGAAGTGTGTGCAAACCTAGGGCAGGGCAGCCAGTTTGGAGGTTCCTGGCCACACAGGAGCAGATGTGTGCAGAAAGGAGCTTCTCTTGACCCTCCCCATCCATCAACTCAGGTGCTTTGCCAACTACAGCAACAACAGAAGGAGAAATCATATACACTTACTGGAGGCTGATGTTTTCTAGAAGTTTGAAAGAGTTCTTCATTCTGTGAAGTTCTTGTACCTGTACTGGATGACCAGCATGAATAGCTCCAGTGATGTCCAAAGCCCAAGAGTCACGTTCCTCCCTGGAGCAACATTCAAGGAAATAGTCTGTATTGGTTTTTGTCTTTAGTTTGATGAGTAGCTGTGGAGAAAGAAGGACAAAGCAATAACATCATTTATCTATTTTGCTCCTTTCGCATTTTGCTTTATCACTGGCCCAAGTGACACGAATAAGTCTGACAGTGCATCCTACCCGAGCAGTTCAGAGCAATTCTTGTTCAGAAGAATAGTAGGCACAAATCTGGGTTGTTTTTGGTGGTGGTGTTTGTTTGTTTGGGTTTGTTTGTTGTTTGGGGTTTTTTGGGGTTGGGGTTTTTTTTGGCTCTTCTATCCCTGCATTTTCAGTTATAAACATGGTTTGGATGCATGGAGCTCCTGGTACTTAGAAGAGAGCAGACCACACAGATACCCCACACAGAGGAAATCTGCATTGCTGCTACCCATGGGTGAGCAGAGAAACACAGGAGGCACATTTTCTTCCAGAGTCCTCTTGCTGAAAACTCTCTACAGCAGCAATATCCCATTGGTGAAGGAAAAAGGAGTTATATCTGGCTGCTTGGGAGCACCCCATGGATACCCAGGCTTTAAGACAATTCCTTCAGATGGTATTTCCCTTTTTCCCCACCTTCCTCAGATTTTATTGGGCTGTTTGTGTCCTCTTTCCACACACTGTTGGGCTGATGCGTTTGCATTTTTTCTCTTCACTGCGTGTACAGGAGTAGTGGTTGGGGTTGTTTTTCTTGTTAATAGCTGACTCACATTTGGGCACAGAGAAGAGCAAAGACACAATGAGGGAGTTCAGTGCTTATCCTGGTTACACTGCTAGTGGCAGCTTGCTTTTGGCTGGGCCTAATTCTTGAAGCACCCCAGTGCTATGGTTGCAGTAATCAAAGAAGCCAGGAGGAGAGGAAAAGATAGGAAGAAGTTAGAAAATGAGTGACATAGAGAAGAGATACATTTTTCCAGTCATACCGGTCTGTTCTCATATTCCAGGCATGGACAAGTAATAGTGCAGCCATCCAAAAGGATCCTGCCCTTTGGAGAAGGCTCCTTCTTGCCTCCTTCGATTTTGTAATACAGCAGCTTATCCTGAAGCAGAACGAACCATCTCACTTTCCAGTTGCGAACAACATGTCCCTGGAGGGGAGGAAATCCACAAAGCTGATTTTAGCACAAGCATTGAGAAATTACCATATTTTCTTCTTGGCTTCTTGTATGAAAAGAAGCACAAGAAGTCATCGTGAGTCCTGTTCTCCCTGAAGTAACAAAATAGCACCGCTCCATCACTACAAAATCATAGGGGAATAGAAAAGTGCTGTGCTCTTTCTTCAGCCAAGAGAACTTCTTTGCTGGCAAGACTTATTTCTTGTAAAAGCTCACATGAATTATCTCAGAGAGCTGATTGAGGTGCACACCTGTCTGCTGACAGCACAGGCAGCAATAGGGCTAAATCTGAAATGTGTGAGAGCTCTTGGCAACTGGCTCCTCCTCTCTGGTGACCCTGGGTTGTGTCTTTTTCATTTTGATGTGGCTTTTTGTGCCAAGTGGTTTTGCAAGTGCTTTGCTGGATGAATTGGCTTTTCCTTACATCCCTCACTTACTGCAAAGGAGAAGTTCATTTCAGTCCCACCTGCCTCCAATCTCCTGGGCTAAAACATTCCCTATACTCCTGTTTCCTGTAAAGGAAATATACTTTTTGATGACAAAAGACTGAATGAAGGCTGCTGTTGAATGCCTCATGGATTATATAATACAGACAAATCCTCCTATTTTTCCTCTGTAAACAGCCCCCAGCTCTCTTTCATCTGGTTAAAGGACAGCAAAGCCAGTGAGGGCTGGCACTGGCAGGTTCAGTCCTGTCTGATGGTGTCTGGTCCAGTTTTGCTGTACAAGAAGCTGTCTTGTGTTTCCACAGGGATGGTGCATTACTGCCAGCAGGCAAAGCAGGGGGTAAAGGAAGCTCTGACACTGGGATAGGGTGGGCATGGCTAGAAGAAAGAAACATGTGAGGTCCAGTTGTGCCACGAATCAAAGCTCATTAGTTCTCTGTAAATAAAGGGGAAACCCAGCAACCTCCAAGTAAAGGTGGAGTAACGTGTCTCTAAAATCCAGGGCACTATAAGACCCGATGTCTTCTAGTCCATACTAAATACAATTTATCTATCTCAGGTTTGTTCTCTCCTCCCTTTGCAGTCCTCAGTGTTTTTTTCACCTGTTGTAAAGTTATTTGCCCATTTTTCCTGTACCTTCTTTGCTATGGCTCTATTCTTTCCTTCTGGAAAATGTTCTCTTTTCTCAGGAGGTTGCCTTACCTTCTTTTATTTATCTTTACCTGAACTCAACACATTTATCTTATATTTATAATGCATTACAGTACATAATTCTGCCATTTATAATGCATTTAGATAATCTCTGTGCTTCTATTCTCTTCTTTAAGAAAGCTCTGTTTTCTTTACCTGATCCCATCCTTTTCTCCTTTTTTCTCTGTGGATCCCTGGTTCCCTTGTCCCTCAGTTTCCTTTAGTCATCCTCTTTGTGGTCTCCTTGCTGTCAGGCTGTGTATTTGGGTGATGTTGTACACACTGTGGCAGTCACAGCTCCATGTGCTGCCAAATAACCAATTCCTCTCACATACTTGGTGCCTTGGCTTCCCATTTGTATTCAGCAGTCACTTAAAAGCCACAAAATACAGCTGTAGCCCAGAGAGGAGACTGGGAGTGGGACTTGCTGCAGAAGGCAGGATGGAGAATAGCCCCTTTTCCACAAAGAACTTCACACGGCCAATGTCTGGCCGGCCAACTGGGCGGGAGCCCTGCCAGGAAAACTCCTGACCAGGATTACCTTCGTGTTAGCTCCAGAAACATTGCCACGTACTGGGGAAAAGCATTTCCCTAGGCGTGGCAAAGCTTTGAACAAACCTCTGAATCACATTTTTTTCTATGAAATCAAGGACCATATTAATCATTGAGACAGGGTCTTTGTACTAAAAGCAGTTTATGCCCCTTGCTAAATTGCCTCCTTGTGTTCCAGCAATGATTGATTTGGTCCTACAGGGAGAAGTACTGGGAAAGTTGAAATCTTTCAGCTCTTCTCACCGTATTTCAGCTAAAATTTTCTAAAATAATTGCTCGAGTATGGAAAAAAGAAGTTATTTCAAACGCACTTTTAAATTTGCATTGCTCTGACCCCCTTCAAAAAGAATATTCTGTTTTCCATTCTCTCATATAAATGGGAAACCCTGCACAGACATGTCACTGAAGAAGGCACAAGCTATCTTAGCTGACTGTCAAAACTCCTGCTGTCCCCCACCCTCCCATGGTCGCCCCCACTGCTGTGTGCAGGTGTGCGAGGTGCAGACACGTTGTCTTTCTAACACCCGGGTAATCCTGGCTAATTCACCTTCCTCGACAGAAATGCAGCACGGGGAACCTCGCGAGTGGGGAGTGAACTCTGGTAGCTCCCCTGGTGGGCATCTGCACAGATGTGGAGCAGCTCCTTTCCCAGGGCAGGCAGGAGCCCCTCCAACCCAGCACCCCCAGGCTCCCCTGCCCTGAGCCCTGCCTGGCTCCCTGTCCTGCCCAGGAGCCGCATGGGGGGAACCAGAGCACTTACCCTTTTGACGAGGAAACCCTCCTTCAGCACTCCAGCTTCTTCCTCCATCGTGGCCAAGGAACAGAGCAGAGCCCCCGCCGGGAATTGCCCGCGCCCTGGCAGCCTGTCCCTCTGCACAGGATTTGTTTGAGAAAGCTCATTTTTCTTTGCTCCCCTCCTCCAGTGTGACGCACTCTCCCTCCCCTGGGTTTTTTCCTCCCTCCCTCCCTACCTGTGAGACATTAAACAGCGAACTGGCTCTGATGTATTACCTGCCCTCGGGGAAGTAAAACAAAGGGATGTCTAAAAAGGATCTTGAAAGAAAGAATTTCGCAGAATTTAGTAGAGCAAGATACCACCACCACCACCGAGCGAGCTGGCCAATATAAGCGGCTAGAAAATGACAAATCAGGTATTGCATGGGAGGGGGAAGCAGAATTTTAAAACCACATTCCTCAAAACTTCAGGCCAAACAACTACCACTTAAAATGTCTCATCTAACCAATCCATCTCTCAGGAGTTCTACAGATCAGCACAACTTGTAAGTGTAACGTATAGAATATTATGATTACAAGGTGACTTTTACAAATCTTACAGTAAATTCTTTTGCTAAATTTTTTTTTCCCCAAAGAAGCTCCAAAGCAACTAAAAGTCTACTCTACTTTCAGTGACCCCTTGGTATATAAGCCAATATTCTCAACCCAATATCCTAAATCTCTACATAAGTAGGCTTTTAGTAAAGCAGCCTGATCCTTGAACACTGCACTGACCTCTTGTACCTCCGGAATGCCTTGAAACAGAGTGCCTTTTGTGTCTAAATACAACCTTAGATGGTTATTGTATTTTTGAAGACTTTAGCCACCATGACAAATCTGTTCAATAGATTTGTCTAATCTTCTCCTGATGAAGTAAACCAGCATTAATACTTCAGAGAGTGCTGCTGTTCAGAAATAATAGCCTTTGCTGTACTGTCAGCATTCCATGACTCTCACTAAAATTAAGGTGATATATGTGGGCAGAGCTATGGGCTGTGATAAGAAATACAAGGTAGAGTATAGCAAATAAATAAAAGCACTCGTTGCTATGTAAAGAGTCCAGAGGTCAGTAAGGCAAAGTAACTCCAATATCAAGGGGCACACTTTCATGCACCAAGGAAAAGGAACAAACAAATAACTTCTTTATCTTTATACAGTTTTGTAGCTTTTAGCTAGGAATAGCAAGACACTGAAGAATTGAACCAGAGAAGAGTCCTGCAGAGGCCATGAGAATACAGTGGGTGACAAAACACTGCTGGAAGTTAGAAAAGTTGATTCTGTGTAAAGAGAAAACATGCTGGCTGAGATTTCAAAAGCAGAAGTTACCTGTGTAGCTCCTACACCTTTTGCCTCTTGGGAAAAGGCAGGCAGCTACGAGGCAACAGGCTCAATAAGTTATATCCCAGTATGTTTGTTCTTCAGCCCACCTAAACTAAGTACATAACAGAACACTTGGAAAAGTGCTTTTTGCTGATGGTATGTAGTCTTTTAAAAAATACCAATGGAAATTTTTGTAATTTTTAAAAGTATAATTGTAGCCTCAAAATAAAGCAGAAATTAACTAATTTCTTTTTTTGTTAATTGAAAAAATAATCTCCATCTCTGTGTGTATATATATATGTGTATTTGTAGATAAAAGCTGTATTGAGAAGCAGAATCTTGGAAAAAATACCCTGATAAAGACAGCAGGAAAAAAAAATAAATCAGCTCACCATGTTTTGTACATCAGAATTGCACTGGAGGGGAAAAAAAACCCAATGAATCTTGAGTCCAGGCTCACATGAGACATTATTGCTCCATGCATTTCCTGGACATGCATTCTTTATATAACCAGCGTCAGGAATACAGTGTTCCACCGTTTGGTATTTGAGGTTTGACTTCACATTGTTCAGCTTGTTACTGCAGGCAGTTTATTCAAGGTGCTATTTCATGCTAGGGAGGACAGGTAGAAGCTTGCAGGGGGCTCTGGCTCAGACAGTGATCTCAGAATTGCTCCATAAGCAGTCCTTACTGAAGATCTGACAAGCTCCTTTTCTCCAGCATGCAGACCACCCACAATTCAGCAGACAGATCTTGGCAAAATTAAGATTAGCAACAAAGAATGCTATTGTCAAACTGCTGCTGAAAGGTGAAGCAAACTTTGCTTCAGCTGGTCATTAAATAACAGGCTTTGTATCAACTACTTCTTATAAAGAGCCTTCACTTCCTTCAATACCTCTGTTCAAAAATATTTCTTCAATACTTTGGATATTTATCTTGCACACACCCCTTCCTCCCTGTCTCGTTCTGTAGTTAATCAAGGCTGAAAAACTGCCCCTGTATTGCTCCCTGAGGGTGAGTAAACAGATATTTCAGGGTCAGGTAGTATAAAATGAGTCAGTATATCTGGGCTGTCGTATTCATGCATGGGCTGGGAATGCAAGTTCTGGCACTGAACTCTTCCGCTGGAAAAGGACATGATTTGATCTGTATAAGCTTAGGGAGCTTTACATCAAAACTTCTGTGGGCCTTAAAATTCACTGAAAAGAAGAGTACCCATTATCCTCAGATCCATTTTAGAGGGCTTTGCATTTCAGTGTGGTATTATAACAAAAAAAGAAGAGTTGAGTGCTTGACATTTTCTTGCCTTCAAAGTGACTCCCAAATACTTTATGTGCTTCAGAATTTGGAATGGCATGGCCAGAAAGAGCCGCCTCCAAGACCACAGGATGCTACTCAGGGATACAGGGAGGGAGGAGCAGCCTCCACAGTTCTGAGTGCAGGCTGTGCTGTTTCAGCTGGCAGACCCTGCTGGTACCTCCCCTTCAGTCCTTCCAGAAGCCTCACCCAGCTGATTCAGGGAATCTGCCCGAGGAAAACCCCGTCCCATGCTCTGCTGTGCCCAGCGTGTATCATCAAGTCACACATGGCATTGGGGCATTACAGACACCACAGGTATCAAAGCAGCTTCTTAGGACTTTGCCCTCCGGTGCAGCAGTCTCATTAAATTAGTTCCTTTAGTGGATTAGGGATGAAATATGATGCAAACAAACCACATCAAAATAAAGCATGATGAAACATTTCTAGATAGAAGTGAAAGACAACAAGCATTCAATAGTATTCTGACATAACAGCAATTTAAAAATAACTGTAGAAAGATGAAAATATTTGGAAACAGTTGATTCATTGTCTACACTCTTAAATATCAAAGTGCAAATTCTGTTAGGAAGAACAACACACCAGCTCCACTGCACCTAAAGAAAAAAACCCATGGGCCAAAATCAGAGAGAAAACAGCAATGATTTGTCATTGTATTAAAACCCAGACAAGCCCCAAGGAAGAAGGGCACCCCTTTTTGAAACCACTATTTTCCTTCATTAGACACAGGACACTGGGATGTGTGTTACCAAACTCTGTGCCTAACCTGAGCCAGTACACCTGTTTGGGTTGGACTTTTGCATTGAGTCCTTACCAGATGTTCTAAGTGAAACTGTTTCCAAGCTGTCAATCTTAGAAAATCAATTTAGGGTAGGAAAGTCAAACTGAGATCCTTATAATTAACATATCAGGCTGAGCCCTGTCCATAGGTATACCTGTCCCCTTCTCTTCCACTGACTATGTTAAATGCAAGTGGAGATGTTGGCCTTGTGATTACAATTGCACACACAGCACAGTAGCTAATGAATAGCAGGAATGTGTTGCCCGGATTTAGCAACTCAACAGAGACATTCACAAACTCCCCTTATTTTAAGCATTTGGTAAGCAAAGGCAGTTCCATGAACAGAGCCAGGTTGAGACAGAAGGCATCAGCTCAGCAACTCCTAAAGATCTTTTAAGTGGTGCAGCACAGCACCACTTAGTTCTCCCTCATTAAGGGCCTCCAAAACACCCATCTTATACCTCCTCCTTCCTATTTCTGTAATGCATGAGAAGGATCCACCAGGTTGTCTCATGCCTTTCATTTATTCTTGGTTGAAATATGCTCAAGAGAACAAACAGAGCCTGTTTTTTTCTGCCAGGATGACAAGTGATTGAAATGCATTCATCTGAACCTCACTGTCTTGGCCATTTTTTCAGGCACCCAGAACTGACTCAGACTTTTACCCACCAAGATACTCCAGCTCTAATTAGAAATGCTCTGGTAGCTACTGAAAAAATTTAACAAACTTCTGTTACTGACAGAAACAATGCTCACCGATTAACACACCAAAACAGCTCTCACAGATTATACAAACTGTAATCCCTTCATTGCACTCCTTCCTTCCTTGGAGCATGCATGGCTCACTTGTCAGTCCTTTTTCCTTTACACAATTATGGCATGGAGATCAGACGGTGACAGAATTTTAAAACACTTTGTTCTTTACTCTGAGAACCCACCTATTATGTTTAACAGAAGTCAAATCACTATTTTAGTGAATGGGCACAGTCAGAAGGCTGTTATACACAGCTGCTGAAAAGACAGTTTGAGAAAACAAAAATATATTTTTCTTTGTTTTGCAAATTTGCACAAATATTTTCCAACATTCTGTGAAGACTGAAAGTTACCTTTTTTGGCTTTGCTTTACTATCAGAGTTGGGTCCACATGAACTTCTGATACCCCAGCATGGACGAGCAACATGTTGCAATATGTATGCCTTTTTAGAATCCTTTTGTGGCAACACCACATAGCAAGTGTATAGTTTGTACCATGGCAGTAATAAGAATGCCTAGTTAAGGCTCAAAGCCTCATCCTTCATGCATTTTCCCTCTAGCATCACAAAATATTAAGAAATAAATAAGCAGTATGGGACATGAAAATGAAAAAAAAAAATACCAACACATTTAGAAATTTAGCAAGTTGGAAAGGTTAGTTAAAAACACAACTCTTTCCCCTCAATTCCTACTGACAAGGAAAACAGGATTTAAATTTTTTTTAAACTCCAATTTAGAAAGCACATCTTGTTTCTCTTCTTCAGAGATGATAAACAGTTTTTTTTCAAGAGTGAATATCTCAGTCAAGTGTAAATGGGATGTAGGGTAGGCAGAACTGAAGGTCATGTTGCAGTGAGCTCACAGACAGTGCTGCCCATTTTGAACTATGTAAGTTCATTAAAGCTCTTGCTATATTCACCTATCAGAGCAAAGTGCAACTGTATGTAGTTTTTCATTTATCAGCTATGTTTATTGGAATAAAACAAGCTATTTTCAAAGTTTTCAAGTTCTCAGTTCCTAAATGTAGATGATAAACAAAGAAAATGCTAATTTAAACAAGTCTGCATCAACAAACTTGCAAGTAAAATGTTACTATAAAACGTTTTGTCCCACTCATTCTCAGCTTGATTTAAAGCAAACAAAAGAAAGCCCTTTCAGTGTTAAAGAGGAGTCACCCACTGATCATACTGTTCCAGGTTTTATATTCACACCACTTTAGGGCATGTGACAGAAGAGGAAAAAACCCAAAACGTCAGAGTTACATAGGCCAGAAATTTATTAAATGTTTGCTCAAATACATTCTGTATAGAACTGTTCCACTTGCTTGGTTTTGCTGCTCCCAGGAAAGATCATGAACAGATGCACTGAGCTGTAATCACCAATTAGGAATTGTTATGTATGAAAGTGTTAAGTATGGGGCTGCAAACTCTGTCTGGCCAGATCTGTATCTGGAATTTGACTAGGCACCTTCCTTTCAAAGGGCTCGATTTGTGTAAGCTGCTGCACCAAATGTTATTTAGAAGAGCATTTTACATTTTGGTCTTTTTAGAACAGGAAAACACTTCAAATATTTGAAGTTTTCAATACTGGAATCATTTAGTCCAGAGTGTTTGCAATGGGGTTTCTAATTTTTCATACGGTCTCTCTAAGTATCCCAGAACATTTAGTCTTCTGTTTTGGCTTCCATTTCCTCGGCATCATCATCCCCATCCACTTCAGCATTTTCCCTCTCCAATCTTTCCAACTGCCTTGCAAGCTCAGTCTCGTCTGTGTCAGTGACCACCTTAGGCTGAAAAAAACCAAACCAGAACACATGGCAAACTGTCATAAAGAAAGCTCACATGATTTGCAGACTCTGATTCTACATAAAGAGATAAAATATGTCCTGAAGTCACACAATAAACCCAGGAAAATTAGATTTTCTGGCCATTTGTTTATTTCAGGAACACAGAGGTTCTGATTTTTCTTGTTTTTTAGTAACTTTTTGCTAAGATTTCTTGTAGCACTACTGATCTTGCTCTATTTTAGAAATATTGCAAGGAAAAATGTTGTATTTTAGAATTTGTTCTTACCTCCATCTGCACATTAAAGACTCCTCTCTTCTCCTCAATTTTTTCTTTAATTACAGCCATGGCTTGATTCAGAACAGACAGTCCTTCAGTTCTCTCCAGTGTTGTAGTAGTCATCACATAACGAGGAGGAGCTATCAGATTAATCTATCACATTATAAAGATTGGGGAAAAAAGTGAAGTCGGTAACAATGGAAAATATACTATGCTTAGTTAGACCAAACAATTAAAAGCATTAAAACCCTTTTTTTTTTTTTAATGATGACTGAATAAGTAAACTATTTCTTTTGTTACAAAAGACTATTATTGAAATAGTCTTTATATCTTAATAATCTTTACAAAAATTTCAAAGTAATTTTCAAAGGAGAGAGCACTTCCAAGTTTTTTTAAAAGCACTTATTCAGTAGTTCACTTAACATCCAAAAACTATTGGGGAAGAAAAACTAGGCCTGGGTACAGCAGTCATTCTACCAACACTCAAATGTAAGTAGAACAAACTTTCCTTTTCTTACATAATCTTATATCTGAAAATAAAGTTTTCCCTAGTTAAGACTGCATAAAGGAACAGTGAGTATCTTTTGTGCCAGTACCAGACTTGAATAAACGGAACAGAATAAATACAGCTCCCCAAACTTTGAAAGGCACTGCACAAGCACAGGAAGGACTGCCAGCACACAGCTGAAAGAAGTGTGTTACAGCCCTGCTGGAGAAGAGCTGGAAATCAGGCACAAGGCTTGATGGGGCAGAGCAGCCACATACTACAAGTCCCCGAGGGAATCAGAAAACTTTGCTTTTGATTCCATTATGAAGACTGACACTCACTTTGATGGGCATGTTCTCCGTGGAACAGTTCAAGCCTGCTCTCAAAGCTTCTTTTACTGCATCTATGCCTTCATAACCATAACAGGCCACCTCAATATCTATGACAGAGAAATACAAATAATAAAATTTTACTGTTACCAAGAGCTGCAAAATATTAAAGCTTTTTAACTTAAGCTTTAATAAATCCTTTTAGCAACCAATGTTTATCCACAGTAAGAGCCTCAGTAGCTCCCAAATCTGAGGAAGGCATTACATTTGCTTGACTTGTAAGTTGAGGTAAGAGTCTTTATAAATTCTTTAGACAATGCAACATTTCACACTGTGCTTTGAAAAGCTGGGACACAAAATTATACACTCATATTCACTCACTTCTCATCCAATAAGTACGACACCAATAATTATGTACTTCACATGGAGAGATGAAGATATAAAAGCAATAAATGCAAGATCAGGAAAAGTGAAACTTGAAAAGGAACACATCCACAAAGTTACAGAATTCCATCAGCAATTACAACCAAGGCATCACTTGAGGAGCATTAGAATACGTTTTTATAAGGTTAACATATGGTTAGAATTATAGTTAGCTATAGCCTTTTGTAGGTGTTTGAAAATCAGGGCATAAAGCAATGCTGGTGATATCTGTAATACTCTGACCAGTGTAAAGACAAAGATTTCTTCACCTGCATAGCAATGGCACAAGACTAAGCTACACAAAAAAGTTGGCTTCCCTTCCAGATGACTCACAAAAAGCTGCTAATTCTGAGCTATCAGGAACAAATTTACAGAAGAACATCCCAGTCAGCCTCAGGATGAGAACAGAAGCCAATGGGAAGATTCTACACTTGTGCTGATGACAAAAATTAATGACTTAGACCATCAGAACAAAAAAGGCAGCATGAAGGAAGTAAGAAGACATACTCATCAAGTAACTTTGTCTTCAAAAGTGATGTAGTGCTATTCATGTTAGTAAATGCACTCTTCATGGCAATCAAATCAAATTTTTGAAGCCTATGTTAACTCCTGGCAGTCTAAAGCAATAGGCAGAGGAATTTTACATTACCTTACTTTTTGTACTCTCTTCTTGACTTCAGTGTCATGTGGAAAAGGCTTATCTCTTCTCTCCACAGTAATCAGCAAGTGTTAATGCTCTTCAATATACCCTTGCAAGGGCAGAGGCAATTTCTCAATCTAGTTAAAAATGTGATTCTGCTACACTATCTGTTTAATGGCAAGCATGCCTTTAGGCTGTTCTGTTGAGCCAGATTTACCATTTTGGAGTATGTCTTCTGAAGGCATGCAGACATGTGCTTTTCCTGCCCACAATAAATTAATAAGAGACAAACTAGTTCATACATTAGAAATGTGCTAGGCTTGAGCTGATGTATTCTACTGAATGGTTTGCAATCAACCCTGTAGAAATACTATTTTCACATGTTTATGAACAAGTGACTAAGGCACATTTTGTAGCTGTGCTGGCAGAGTTCAATCATCCTGTCAGGGAATCAATGAATTCCAAACTCTGAATAATGAAAAAGAATATTGCAGATGCAGTAATTTAGTTTCATTGTGTGCCAATGCAATATGACAGGCTGCATTATCTATCATGACAACCAGCTCATGATCCAAGGAATCTGCACTTTGAGGGGGAAAATAAAAGCCAAACCACCTTGCACTTTGGGATGGAACCCACACAGGCAATTTGACAGCAATCCTTGACTAAGGTGTCTTAATTCTGAACAGCTCCATTCAAATACCAGCATTATGAACCCTAAGTTTTAACTGAGATTGTAGTTTGCAACAAGATACACTATCTCAACCTGAGCATCAAGACAGGTCCAAGGAGCACGTGGGAAGAACTCACCAGCTCGGATTTTGACTGCCTGCGGTGTCAGACGTCTGTTAATATTGTCAATCAACACGCGCCTCTCCTCCTCTGTCAGATCCAGGCTGTCCAGGATTGCAGGGTCTCTGAGCCAAGAAAAGCAATGTTACACAAGTTATACTGAAGAGGAATACAACACAACATAAACTTGTGGTGCTATTTCTATTTCTTACAAATAATCCTAGATATCTACTAGGGAAAGAAAACAGAGAAGTTTCTTAAGAACCCACTGTAACACTGCAAGAAACTGAACACATCTATTTTCAAAGCATTTTCTATTGGTAAACACAGCAGGTAAGTAGTTTACTCAGTCTGTTCCTGGAAGGAATCATCTGAAGATTTGATTCTTTTTTTTTTTTCTAAGAGAAGGAATGGCTTTTCCTGCTTCCTTTATATCAGATAAATAGAATGTGACAAGTATCCAGCTTCTTGATATTGTTGTACTTCATCTAATGTGAAGATAAACTCATACCACATAAAAGCAAATCCATGATGAATCTGGAGTTTTAAAATTATTTTAGTGTTTCATTCAAATACAAGATATTTGTCATTCTACAAAGTAACCCACATCCATTCCATATTATTCCTACTTGTTTTTAACAAACTGGATCAGAGACAGATAATTATCTGCTGGCTACATTCTCGGCTAAAGGATAAAGGCTTTTTAAATCCCAAGCTAACAGTTTCAAATTCAGAGATCACAAAAGCAAACTCCTCTGCTGTTTACCAATATAAATTAGGAGCTCTTTTTTGAAGAAGTGGTGTCAATTTTCTATTGCTGTATTAAATTTATCCCAAATCTATCTGGAATAGAATACATAACCAAAAAACTCACAAAACCAGCTCCTGTTCTGCAGGGATAAAAGTCGCAGTTTTCTGAAAAAAATACCAGATCACCTACAATACTACCAGCAGGCAAACATGAAATAAAATTGCCCAAAAGCCAGAGTTAGTACTAGAGATTGGCCTCTGCTGCTAATAAAACTTCGTGTTTCTGTATACAAAGTATAGAGTAGAAGGGCCAAACAAGCAAACAGAACCCAGAAACATGACAGGTTTTACAGATCAAAATATGAACCTGTATGGCAGAAGTGATTTATGATACATACAAATTCTGCTTTATTTCCAAACTATCGTGTTCAATCCACCTGTTAAAGCATTTGGTAGGCTTTCAACAATAGGTCCCCAATGTTTAATTTTTACTGACTAGAAGGGAAATATACTGTCTAACTTCTCCACAGGTATCATGCTGTGTGAAACTCCCAACACACAAATCCTCAGTACAAAGAAAGGAATAACAGCACTCCAGCAAGAACAGCAGTATCCACAGTGGTCTACTCCACTGCTATACATTTATGTAGGAGCACAACAGGAACAAATTAAAGTTACTGCACTCCACAGCCAGAAATATTAAGGCATTACTGATGGAAAGATGTTTTGAGAACAGACAACTTCAGAATTTTATGCTCCAAACTGGATAGCAAATGAGCAACAAAAGGCTTGAGCTCAGGAGTTTTCATGAGTATACAACTGAAGCTAAAACAGACAGTGTAACTAGAGGTGTTTTTTTAAGAAAACCCACACCTATTATAAACAAAAAACAATCTACTATTAAAAAAAACCCCATTCTATTATACAGGTGTTTAACTAAGTATTTATGAGTTAAGAGTGATCTGGGATTCCTTTTACAGCAATATGCCCTTTACCAGTAAACCTGCCATCACCAGAAAATAATCATTACAATATGAAACAAAACACACTAATTCTAAACGAAGACACAAGCTGTTTCTTCCCTCAAAAGGCAGAGCTGGTTTTCAGTTACTTAAAAACACGACTGAGTGCCGGTTCCCAGAGTCACTGCCATTTCTAAGAGCATTAGTACTGCCATCTAGCGTTCAATTCCAGTTCATCACACACACTTCGGTGCTATGAAAGAACAAAACTGAAAATGTTTACTGAGAAATCCAGTTTAGGATTGACAATTTCACGGTAGGTTCGTAGAGGGAAACCAGATACTCCAAATCCAAAAGCAAATTAAAATATCAGACTCGATTAAAAAAATAAAAGCACTCTATCTCAGTGCACACTTCCTTAGCATCACTATTTCCACCTCTTTCTGTTCATAATTCCATTTCTAAGTTTATGATCCCATTCTTTAAGTTTGGAAGTGGAGAGAAGTAACAAGTCAGCTTCTTGCACTTGAAAAAAGAAAAACAGCTGCCTGTGCAGTGGAAGAGTGACAATCAGCTCTGAGTCTTCAGACCCAAAGCTAAGTATTTCTGATAAAATCTGCCTGGGACTAAACCAGGCAAATTCTGACAGACAAATGAAGACCAGTGGTTCTTCCTCTGTTCGACAGATGTCAAAATTTATGAGATTTACTTGACCAGTATATTCTCCATCCTGATTCTGGGAAAGGAACCCAGTGACACAACCCAAAAGAACATGGTGACAGATACACTTCCAGGAAAAAACTCCCTGCAATTTGAAGAAAGGCCTTAGAAGCACAGAAGAAGTTCCTTACGAGACTGCATGCTTGAATGCATCATAAGCACCATATCCAGGCCTTTTGTACTTGTCATCAAACACCCAGGCAGTTCTCTGGAACAGGCTCTCCAGCTGCTCATCCTTAGTGTACTCCAAGACTTCAGCAACGTGGCGAAGGATGCTGTAAACCTGCAACACAGGAGTGGTAAAAACCCCAAACCAAACACTGAAAGCAGACAAAAATTTCTACTTGGAAGTGTTGAGACCACACAGTAGTAAGGATGGGAGCCTGAAACTACCTGCTCATCTTTTCAATAAAAAGTTGCCCACAGGATGCTAAACCATCACATACTTTTGGATTTCTGATCATTTAAATATACCCTTTCACATCACAAGTTCTCAACTGACATCTTTCTTGCTCTATTAACTCCTTAATAAGCAGCTTACCATGTAACTCTCACGGACACATGAGCTGATTATATGGCTTTGCATGGTGAAATGAGAATCAAAGTATGCCTAACACATAAGTGCTTTACTTATATCTTTTGTCTGTGCATTTTGGCTGCTCAAGAAAGAAGCTGGAAATACACAGGGCCTAAATATAGAAAGGTGACTTACAGTCTTTGATTTTGTGAATTTGTCTTCACATTTGATTGCCTCCTCTGGAGAAACTCTTCTTTTTGACAAATCAATATAACCTATTGGGGAAGAGGATTTTAAAACTGTCAGCCATTGTGCAATCTAAGCCTGACTCCATCAAGAGAAACTCCTGAGGAACAAACACTCTGGCTCAGGATTTGCCCCCTGCCCTACAGTTTCCCCATATGTTGCTGCAGAGAGAAACAAGACCAAACCCTGATGAATTTAAACAATTATGATCCAAATTACGATACAAAATTCTTTCAACTGTAAATAATTAAAAGTAGCAAAATTTTGAACATCATTCTTTTCAATTACTGCCCTAATATTTTCTCTGCAAATTTTGAACAAATTCTCCTAATATCTTAGCAACTAGTGATCTATTTTTACATTTCTGTACACATTTTGGAAAAAAAGTCACTCCAGCACACAAAGAAGTAAATTTATTGCATATTTTTCTGGTGCTCAACACAATTTAATTCAAGGCTGGCACCCTATCACTTTAGCTCTGAACAGTTTCCTAATAAAACATGCTCAGCCTGAAAGAAATGCCTGAGAAAAAAAATCTTTTGAATTCTCTTCGAAATTTTAAAAGGACTTCACCTATTTCTCACAAATTACAGGTTCTCCAATAAGTTCAATAAAAGACCACTAGATTAATTCCAGATGTGTTTCTCTGTTAATATAAAAACAAAATTAACTTTTAAAAGTGTAATTTCATTACAGATGTTGGGAAACTTATTTCACTGCAGATTTATCTGCAATAAATTTATTCTTGTCCTGCCTCTGCTTTTCCTTACCCTGTCATTCATTATTCATTCTCAGAATTAACTGTAGCTTCAGAATTATTCTAGAAAAGCATGTAACTTGAGAAACATCAACAGTAATATTTCTAGGAGATGTGCTCAGTATGGATTATTCCTGTATAGCTGGATAGACATCTTAGAGATTGTGTGGAACAGTATTACCAAAATCTGAAATATTCCCAACAGAAGTTACATTTATAAAACCTTCGAAGATTCAAATGTCCAAAAGACAACAAAAACCAAAACTGCCAATAGAATTTTAACTTGTACCCTACAGAATTCACAATGATTACATACTTGTCATGACCTTTATCAACAAGGTTTGAGACTTGTTAACAAACAGGATGGGTGAGCACTAACTGCTTAACATCTAGATTTTTATGTCTACAGCAAATGATTCTTCTCTTCAATTGACTTAGAAAATCTACAGTTATCAAAAGAAAACTCCACTTCACTGTACTTCAGTGACTGATCTGGTGAGGACCCACTCAAATATTTACTGATGTGATTTACTTCCACTAACCCAATTCCCAAAGGACACAGAGGAACAGAAGAATGATCACAGGTATGATCAGTGATGGTCTATTTTTTTTCAATGCCCAAAAAAAGTTGCTCCACAAACAGCTGCTTAGTTCATCTGCATTTCTGTCTATGAATTCAATCTTGCCAGAGCCCCCCATACCCCCAGATACCTTTCTCCTTGTCGACTCTGATGACCACAACGCACTCGTTCCTGCCGATGCGGATGAGTTTGTTTATGGAGCGGATTCGCCTGCGGGACAGCTCGCTGAGCAGGATCATGCCTTCGATGTTGTTGTACTCCAGCAGGCTGACATAGGCCCCCATCTCAGCAATGGAGCGCACGTTCACCATCACTACATCTTCCACCTCAGGGAATTTGTGCTGGTAGAACCTACAGCTTAGTCCCGGCATTCTGCAATTCAAGCAGAAAAAACAAAGACTTTATTTCACAGTACATCGCTGCCTTCTCCTACAAACACAGCAATAAACCAGAAAGGAATGGGGAGGATAGAGGGGAACAGTGGCAGAAAAAGTAGCAATTAGGATACAGTTGTGCTTAGGTTTTGATAGAAATTAAATTATAAATTAACTTGTATTTCCACCACAACCATTTCCTAAGATGCTATTTTATCGCATCAACGTAGAAAATGCTTTGCTACCCAGACTTCATTACCCACTTCAGCTGTCATACTGCCTAAAGGCTTCTTCAGGTGGTGGAAAGGTGGCCCTGCACACCTCACAGGTATCTAAATTCATGAGAGTGTGTGACATTTTCACAGATCCACAAAATATTCTGAATTGGAAGGGACTCTCAAGGATCATTAATTGGACTGGAAGAGCAGAAGGACATATGAGAGAAGCCTGCAGGACTCCTGAAGGACTTTGGATGCACATAAGACAGAAGCTTCTATAGTACTGAGGAGAAGCAGACTCCAGATGACTTTTAAACTCAGCACAAGGTGTTCAGAGTAATCCTGCAAGACCTGCTCCAGAGGCAAAATGTCAGCAAAGGCATTAATCAGAACAGAACTAGCCTGGCCTGAAGTACTGAAAAGGCAAAAAAAAGCATCCCCCAACAGACTGCTAGTCAGGAGGGGAAAAAAACAACAATATCACAAGACAAAGACAGAATTCCTTCATTATACATTCAAAAAAAAGGGCAAAACCAACATTTCACAATTGAGTGGTGGTAAGAAGGAATGCTTAAACTGCTTCAGTTTTCTGAGGATGGATCCATATCCTCTTAAATGTCGAACTAGGTTAGTTCAGTTGTCTATGCCTTCAAGTTTCACACAGAAAACTTTCTACAGCAGCAGGAGCCTAAGATGCCAAGCCAGATGCATCACTCCGTCAGAAGGTTTTAGTCACCATTTTGAAGTTTTAGTCATGATCTTTACAGCAGTGCCAGGGCTTTCTAGATGTAAGAAAGTTTAAAATCAGGATAGGAAGGTAATGCCAAATGCTATGTACACATCCACACAAATCAGAAGACCACGTCCACCCTTATTGCCATTCTTAACTTGTAAAAAGGGAAATACAGACTAGCAAAGCATTATAAAAACGCTCTGAAGGTTTTGTATAACTTCGTGTAACCTGAAGCTGAACAAAGAGCTCTAAGGTTAAAAAGGAAAACTTTACAGTTCGGCTTTCTAGTCCGCTCAGTGAAGCTCTGCTCAGTTCTGCAGGGACTCGTGGGGTACATGAGAAAGCTGCTCTGCAAAGCAACAAACTGGAGCCACAGCGAGCAAGAGTGAACCAACAACCGCCCAGCCCTTCACTCCTCTCCCCACAGTCACAAGGCTTTTATTTCGGCCTTCCGTGGAACCAGGAGCTCGAGCAACGCTACGCCCACCGCGCCGAAGCCGGAATTCATCTTTCCAGAGGCCGGACACGCCTCGGCCGAGGCCCTCTGAGGAAACCGGCGGAAACGGAGCCAGTCCGGACCGGCGCCGCGGGCACGGGCGCTGTCCCAGCACCGCCGCCGCAGCGGAGAGGGGGCCGGGCCGAGCCCACCTCCGGCAGGGCGCCGGCGGGAGGCCCGGGGAGGCGGCCCGGGGAGGGGCCCCGCGGTGCGGAGCTCCGGGGCGGTGCCGGTGCCGTCCTGCCGGGCCCAGGCGGTACCTGAGAGCGGCCCGGGGTCCCGCGCTGCGCTCGCGCCCCGCACTCCCGCGCTGCCCCGCTCCTGCCGCCGCGTGCACCCGGCCGCCGCTACCGCCCCACTGCGCAGGCGCCGCACGCAGGGGAGACAGGGGCCGGGCCGCGCTCCAGCGCCCCCTAGCGGGCGGGCGGCCGGAACCGGGGGCTTGACCAATCGCGTGTCCTCTTGTGGTACCCGGGAGACACGTGACCGCAGGGGGCGCGCCCGGGGCCCGCATCCGGGTTCGGTCCGTGCGCGCGGCACCGCCTCGCGCGGGGGCGGGGCCGGGTCACGTGACGGCGGCGGCCGCTGCGGCCCCGGTGACAGCGGCCACAGCCCAGCCCAGCCCGGCCCGCCGGTGACAGCGGCCACAGCCCAGCCCAGCCCGGCCCGCCGGTGACTGACAGCGGCCACAGCCCAGCCCAGCCCGGCCCGCCGGTGACAGCGGCCACAGCCCAGCCCAGCCCGGCCCGCCGGTGACTGACAGCGGCCACAGCCCAGCCCAGCCCGGCTCGCCGGTGACTGACAGCGGCCACAGCCCCGCCGCAGACATGTCGGCCAAGGACCGCATCGAGATCTTCCCCTCGCGGATGTGAGTGTCCGCCGGGACGGGTCGGGATACCCCGGGGGAGGGGCCGCGGGGCTCGTGCCGTGCCCTGAGCGGCGGCTCTCGGGGCTCCTGTCGGGCCCGGCGCTCGGAGCCGTTCCCCCGGGCCCCCCGGGTCTGTGGGGGAGCAGCCGAGCGCCGCCGGCCCCCACATCCTGCAGGTTCTGCTCCACGTCGGCCCCGGCAGTCCTGAGGGCCATGGCAGGCCCGGAACCCATACCGGGTGTGGGATTTAAAATCATGTGCTCACACAAACCTTACTTAAAAAAGAACAACTTGTAGGATGTATGTGTAGGAAAAACGGGCAAGTGGAAGCACAGCTTCCCGTAACTTTGCAGCAGACGGTACTGCTGTACCAGAGGTTGGCCGTAAAGGGTTAAGAAAGAAGAGGGAAGTAAAGTGCTCCCAGTGTAGGGGACAGTCAGGTAATTTTCCAGATCCAGACAGCAAACTATCTGTCATGAAAGCAGATGTCTCCTGAGAAGGCTTAGAAAGCTGCCAGCGTTGGAACAAACACAAACAGTTGAATAAAATTGCTGGCTTAATAATGTTGTTCAGTTTCTATTTGGAATCCTCCAGGACAGATACTTTGCTTTAAGGTGAAAGGCTGTTGCAAATCTTCTTGCACAAAAGTGGGTTGATGCCTGCACATAATCTTTATAGTAAAAAGGATGCCTTGCAGGATAGAAAACCTCAAACACAGAACAATAATTATTCACTCTGTATGAACTTAGGACATATAAAGTAACAGTTTATATGGAAAGATTAAGACATTACACGGTAAAGGTTCTGTTTTGAAATTTAGTTTAGAAATAAACTATTGCATACACAGAAATGAATTATTGCATACACTAAGTCATCTGGTCTCACTCCTGCCCTTTGGGAGTGCTTTTTTTTCATTCAGTTTAGGTGTCCAAGGAGGGGGCACTTCAATCACTCTTTGTACACTCTTGAAAGGTGGTTTTGTGAGGTCATTTGTCTGCAACAATAAATTTTGTTAACTGACAGAAGAGGGTTTCAAAAGGTTTACTTTTTAAGGTTGGTTTGAGGGTTTTTCTGTTGTTATTAAGTGGCTTTACTGGTATGAGTCTCTTCTGTGCTGGATATCTTCAATTTCAGAAGCTGCTCAGTTTCCTTGTGAGTAAACAAGACTTTGTTTATTGCACTCTCAGAGTGAGTGAGATCTTGCTTGAACTAGAAGGCCAGCCAGTCTCTGGCAGGTGGTGAACAGAGCAAACAAGTTAGCTCAAGGTAACAAACACCTACTTGTTGGGAAAGTAAAATTGCCTTTTTACTCTCTGATTTTATTTTATTTTTTTTTTTAATCATAAACATTCATAAAGTATTCATGGTTTTCAGTTCTACATATTAGGTAGAAGTTAATGGAGCCATTCTTGTCACATGCCAGTAGATGTGGCCAGTAATGGATTCCACTGTGTAGAGAGAATCTTAATTATACTCAGTTTTTCCAAGGTCAGGGAGGAAGTGTGTGAGAACTTGACTTGAGCAGTGTCCTTTGTGCACAGTGGCTGCATGTAGAAAGCAGTGCAGTCCCTAATTTCATATAGGAAACCTCTAAGTGTGCTGCTGGAAGGAAAGGTGAAAGCTACAGCTAACTCATTAATATCTCTTTTAAATTGTTGCTGCTTTTGATTGTCTTTAATAGCTTATAAATCTCCTATGCATCATATGAAGCTAAGGGAAACCAGAATGTACAACTGCTGCATCTTCCTGCTCTGTAAAATCAGAGCATGGCACCAGTTGTTATGACCACATGAAGAATTTGCTGTGCTGCTGATTTTGAGAAGATGACGTTGCACTAAAAGGACTTAAAAGCAATACCAGTGTCTCTGTGACAATGGGTATTTGGAGGAGTTTGGTTTCTGGTACTTCTAAGTCATGAAGAGAAATGAAAACTCTTATTTCCTACTATGGAAGCACTGAAAGATGTCAATTTTCCACGAGTTTTGACTTCACAGTTAATAACCCTGTAGTTCTCATTGATGATGGAGATAAATATAAATTCCCTTGATTTTAAATGGGAATTCTGTCCTGAAGTGGCCATCTTGTTTTACTGTAGTTCATAATTTCAGTCATACACATGTCAGAAAACTTCACATAAGTTTTTTTCCTAATCCATTCAGATAATGCAGGACGTTTTTTCTATATTCCTCTGCTCACCAGGGCTCAGACCATCATGAAGGCTCGTTTGAAAGGAGCCCAAACAGGTCGTAACCTCTTAAAGAAAAAATCTGATGCTTTGACACTTCGATTCAGGCAGATCCTTAAGAAAATTATTGAGGTAGGTAAATTAGAATTTGCCTTTGTTTGGCTCACTTTACTTGAAATCTGTCTTTTCTGTCTGTTGTGCATTCCTGTTCTGCTAACTTCATTACACAGGCTTTCTGGCTAACCTGTTTTTTGTGAGACTGCTAGGAACACATGAGCAGAATTATGTTTTTTTGGTTGCAATGATACAGGAACTTGAAAGAGTTAATATTCTTCACCTTTTTCTAAACAGTCTTAGCCTCTGCTTTCTTTTGTGTCCCAAGTTCCCTATCATCTCTTCTATATTACAGGGGATTTGCTCTGATGCTGCCAAATTTTTTAGGATTGGTGTTAACATTTTCTGTAGCCCCATTTTTGTTGCTTTATCTGGCTTGAGGGGATAGTGCAGATCTATAATGTTTCCTGCATGACTAGGTACACTAGCAAGCAGAAGTTTTGTCTAGGTGGGACTTATTCCTTTATGAAGAAACGCAGAGTCCTCCAAGGGCTACAAATCTGTAAAAACTGGAAAAAAAATGGAGTGGGAGGAGAGTGCAGCTTCACAAAGATACATTTGTATCTTGAAAATCAACTTCAGCTGTCTCATAATATTCCATACAATGTGAAAAAGTGTTTTCCTACTGAGCCACTTTATTGTTGTGATTTAACCCCCATGTAATAGAATTTCATGATTAAGACAAATCTTTTACTGCTTCGATGAATTCTACAATGTGAAACAGCTGAAATATTTATCTTTTTTTGCCAGTCACCTGAGAATTACAATTCCAGTTTGAGAGTAAGCTATGCATATAGGACTTTCTCACTCACTTCAGTTTCTTCTCTTTATGCTGCTGATTATTTATCCTGGAAAAGGAGTAACAATGTGCCTTGTATTTGCTGCCTTTTTTTCTTTCTTTTTTTTTAACAGACTAAAATGCTGATGGGTGAGGTGATGAGAGAAGCTGCCTTTTCACTTGCTGAGGCAAAGTTCACAGCAGGAGATTTCAGGTGAGGATTACTGGGCTTCCATGAGGATGTCTTACCTATTGGAAACAGCCATCCACAACTTATTTTCTCTTTTGGAAAAAAAGAAGTAAATTCTTAAAGAGGCCTAAAAAGGACGACAGTGGACAGGATGAACTGAATTCTGTTATGTAAAGGTGGGAGACATCACTGCAGAAGAGAGAGAACTTGCATGATGAAAACATATACTCCATGGGAAGCCAAACAAAGTGGAAAGATTAACAGAATTTTGTTTTTGCCCTTGGTTTGAGAAAGTGTTGCTTTTTGCAGCTGGGAATCAAAAATGCAAGAATTTGTATCAGAGTATTGGACACTTTGTTAATTTGGTCTTGTGAATTTGAGGGACAAATGTAATGTGTGCTCTTTCCTGCCAGTAAGTCACACAGTGATTTTACCAATTGTTCTAATCTCCTACTTCACTGACCTTTGTCTCACTAGGGCTAGAGAGGGCTGTATGCAAGAGGGGAAACAAATTCTTTTCCTCCAGCAGGATACTTTAATTGTATTTTAATAAATTACAGTTAATTCATTCAGGTGTGCATGGGGAAGTGTTTAAGATTCAGCTGATGGTAGTACCAGCTCATGGGGAAGAGCCAAGTGGTCACACACGGCAGTAATTGTGTGCTGCTGAAGAAAAGTCTTTTTGCCCTTTCATTTGGATATAGTGCTGTTTCCTGTCCTAACCAGTCACTGTGTTTAGCTATAAACAAGTCAGATTCCACCCTGTAAGTAAACTGGACTTCAGCAGAGGAGTTAGATGTAGTGACCTGTTCTTGGAAGACCTTAAGTTACTTTAGAATGCTTCAAGATGAATTGCTGTACAACTCCAAGTTTGGTAATACGGTAGTTAGTGGGTAAATAAACTCATTAATGGTCTGAAAGAACAAATACTTAGAAACTAAAATGAGCAAAATGTTGCAGCCTTAGTTTGCATTTAAAGCCTTGAAACTCCTTCACTTTCATTGTGAAAGAAGTCTTATAGGTTGATAAGACAATGTTAATAAAATAATTTGCCAGATAACTGGCTAGTTTTTCAGCTATGCTTTGTTAACTTAGTCTAAGACAGTGTTAAAGTTACATTTCATAGATTCTGCATCTTTTCTGAACTTTGCTGGAAACCTGTTTTTTTCAAAGACTCTGTGGTACTTTGAAGACTGTGCAATAAATTGCATAGAGAACTGAGCTGACACCTTCCAGGTCCTTGCAGCTATTTGATAACTGATTCATTTTGTATATAATGATGAGTTAATGAGCCATTTCGACTTTCCTGATTAAGATCTCTGTTTTTTTCCTTACAGTACCACTGTGATCCAGAATGTGAACAAAGCACAAGTCAAGATCAGAGCTAAAAAAGACAATGTGGCAGGTGACTCATTTCCAGGCCATGAGTACTTCAACTCTTAAGGGAATTGTGGGAGGAGACTTGGAAATAGGCAGGAATGTATCCAAACACTGTCCTCTTTTTCCCTTACCTATCTAACTGTAGGAACATTTGTAATTTGTTGGGGTTTTTTCACCTAAAAACTTCTGATTTTTGTATTTGGTTACTTACCTCTCATAAAATAAAATGAATGCGTGTAAACTGCAGTCCAATTTCTGAATCTCTGGACAAAGCATAACTTCCATAGGGCTTGACTGGAAAACAGATCAGGAGTTAAGCCCCAAAGTTAAATAAATTTCAAGTAATTGTCTATGAAGAAAACAAGACAGATAAATCAGGACTGAATGATTAAAATATTCCTTAAGCAAAGGGAACATATTACTAAACAGGAACATAATAAAACTGAATAAACCAGAATACTTCCCTGAATTTTCCATGGGTCTTGATCTCTCCAAACTCAACACAATTCTGAAGTTCTGTATTGTATGTCAGAGCCAGCATGACTTAATTGTTCCAAGCTATGTAGGAATATTTTGTAAACAAAGCTCCTGACATTACATAAATAGAAGCAAATGGGGTAAAAGTGAGCTGTACTCAATAAATCTGTAACCCTTTATGTCTCTTACATTCATTTTTGTTTGCTCTTGTCAGGTGTAACCTTGCCAGTTTTTGAGCATTACCAGGAAGGAGGGGACAGTAAGTACAACCCAAGTGTTTTCTGTCGTTATGTACTTCCATGATCGTACAGAAATATTGTCATGTCTTAATGGTCAGTCAGTTTACATCATAGGCATAGGGGTACTTATTTCCTTTGATGCTTTGCCCTGGTCCTGTGACATGGAGGGATTATTAGGAACTCTAATAGATACTACTTTCCTAAATCAGTGAGTTTTTCAAGTGAGAAGACTTGTCTCATATTTCCAGATTTTGAGACGTCTAAGTCTTACTAGAGACATGCACAACATAAACCACTATAAAGACAATTTGTTAATGGGGAAAGGCTTTAGCTTTTCACTTGATGATCTCTTCATGTCCCTGTAGTATGTAAAGCATTAACTTTTATCTAGTAAGGAAACACTATAACAGCACTAGTAACTTTTTTTCTTTTCAGGCTATGAGCTGACTGGCTTGGCCAGAGGTGGAGAACAGCTGGCTAAGCTGAAGAGGAACTATGCCAAAGCTGTGGAGCTGCTTGTGGAGCTGGCCTCATTACAGGTTGGTGGGAGTTAAAAAGAACAGTATTCATTGGTCTCTCACTTTTTTAGAATGAGTACCATCTCTCAGTAGTTGTAGCTTAATCTAGTCCCAGTGGTGTACAAAGTTGCAAAACCTTTTTAGCCATATGACTGCTCCAGGGAAATCCTTATTCTTTAATGCTAAGAAGAAACTATTTTGGAGAAGTGGTATTTGTAACAACTGATGTGCAGTATTCATCATGCTAGTGACAGCAGTAGGAAACATTCTGCTTCTATCAAGGACACAGTTTGTAAAGCTGCATTATAGACTTGGCTTTCAAGTGCTGTTTGGTTTTGTGCACAGAATTGATGGAATTGTTGAATTTGTCTTGTTATGTATTAATTATTTAATCCCATTCCATCAGACATCCTTTATTACTTTGGATGAAGCCATTAAAATAACAAACAGACGTGTGAATGCAATTGAACATGGTGAGTATTTTTCCATTTGGGATGCATAACATTTTTCTTTCTCTATGCCAGATGAGGAGCAGGGTCTAGGAAGCCACTATTTCTTGTTAGAATTTCAAGAATGCATTCTTGAAAGCATTACAATTAAGCATATTGGAAGAAAGAAAAAAATTAAGAGCCCAGTGGAATGGACTTGAGGACACAAATAAATGAATAGGAAAATGTGAGAAAGTCATCAGGAAATTGTATTAAGAGCCTACAGGACAAAGAGTTTTACAAACATTCTGCAGTCCCTGCTAGCAACTTTGACTTAAGTGGTGAAGCCTGTTTTGCCTGAAGCAAAAGATAGGATGTTTCTATGTGTTAAGATGTTCCAATAGCTAGCATAATAAACTTCAAAGAACTAAAATATATTTAACTTTAAATCATACTAATAAACTTTAAAACTGTAATGGTGATGCCCAGTGGAAAGGCTGGTGACTTCTTGGTTTTGGATGGAACAGTCCTTATGTCAATACCCTGGCCTTTTTCTTTGATCTGAATTCTTTATTCTTCATGTTCTTGTTTGTAAATTTGTTTCTTGCCATTTCTTAAGTACTACTACAATCAAATATTGGCTGTGATTCCTTTTGCTGCAGTGTCCGGAGTGCTTTGATTGTTTCAAGTTGCTGAGTTTTGATGTCCTGGATTTAATAATTTTTGCATGTACACAATAATTTCAGTCCATGTTTCCAAATCATCCTTTTCAGCAGTTTTTCAGAGACTGGTTTCTTTCAACATATAGGCCTTAACTGCAGCTTATCACTGAGAATTTGACTTGGAAAAGATTTCCTCTGCAGCCTTCCAAGTAATTTTGGTAGTGCTGATAACAGGTTTTTTCTTACAACAAATTATTCTGACACAGAGCTTGCATAATTTGGTGTTAAAGCTGTGTTTAGTGTCTTTTCTCTTGTGATTATGTTGTATTTGAGTATTTGTTTTCATGACAGCCTTTTTAAACAGAGGAAATTCTCAGTAGAGGTGCTATACTGAACAGAAGTGTCTGAAACAATGTGATGGAAGAACAGTTTTAATTCAGATTTTGCCCACTTCTAAGGTTTTTTTAGTGTTTTGTATACTTGTCCATCAGGAAATAGTATGATCTTCCATGAGACATAGATTTCCCCTAGCCAAAAGAATTACTAGATTGACTTCAAACAACATCTGTGCACTATGTTAGAATATCCTCCTGGCTAATATAACAGCAGTCCCAACTTATTTATATGTTTTTAGTGATTATTCCCAGGATCGAACGTACTCTTTCTTATATCATCACAGAACTGGATGAACGAGAACGAGAGGAATTCTACAGGTAAAAGACTAAAAAGACTAGACTTGTCTCTTCCTAAAATAGACCATTCCTCTGAAGGGAGTTAGAACTGTTCACCAAAACTGCCACCAAATATTGTAAAACATGACCTCATTCTTACTGCACATTGAGTTTCCAGAGCTGGGTGCTCAGAGCTCACCAAGTACTTGTCTGAAAGTTATAAATTAATCCCTTTCATTAAGTTGTACATAGCTGTCACTGTTCTTCCAGAGGGAATGATGTGATACAGTACCTTGAAGTGTTCTGCTTTAAGGACACCTTTGCCAATGAAGTCAGTGTTCTGGGCTACCTGAAACAAAAGTGTCAAACCTGAAATGAATGAAAGAGGAATGGACTTGATTAAATACAAGCAGAATAGTATAGTGCAGTGTTTAGGGTCAAGAATATACTTTATAATTCGGTTGAGTTTTTCAATTGCAGCAGCTAGCAATAAAAGCCTTCTATTTTTGCCATTTTTCCAAATTTGATTATTTGTTACAGAATTTTTGTTTCCTGTGGAACTTTTCCAGGTAGCTTTATCAAATCCAAATTGTACAGCATACCTGTTGTATGAAAACATATTTGCTTCACAGATAAAACTGTATTTTTCTTCATAGGCTTAAAAAGATCCAGGAAAAGAAAAAAGTCTTGAAAGAAAAGTCTGATCAAGAACGGGAGCTGCGGAGGGCTGCTGGTGGGGAAACTGAACCAGCCAATCTCTTGGCAGAAGAGAAGGATGAAGACCTTCTATTTGAGTAACCCTGCACAGTTGTTGTAAATGGAGGAGGAGACCCAAAATACAGAATGTCCAGTTGCAATATAATTCAAGACATGTTGCCTCCAAGATACATATGTGGCTTCTCATTTGGTGTCCAAGTCTTGAGTTGAATGGATTGTGGATTTTTCCTGGGAGATTAGAAATCTGGGAACTTGACTACATAATAAGAGGAAAGGCAGAAATTGGTCAGATGCTTTACTATCAGGAAAGCCTTCTATTCCATGTTCAGCCTGTTTCTTCACTTAGTAGGAATGACTGTTGAAAGCTATATTTTTTTGAAGGATGGCTCTGGATTTGCCTAATCAGATTCATCTAATTGCTCCCCTTCCTAGTACAAGCAGAGAAAAATGTTACTTAGGGGGGAAGATGCATGTGATGTTCTTTGCTGCTGAACTAGCAATGTTCAAGTTGCTTAGAGCCAGCTGAAGGACTGTAAAGGAAACTAGTTTTCTAACCTGTTCATGAAATCCACAGTCTTCTGTGATATATTTTTGTTGCACGATTGTTACCATTGGCCTAAAATATCTATGGTTTTAATCAGAGGTTCTGCCAACTTGTGTACTGTCTGTGCTAGAAACAAGTGTAAATTTTAACTACTAAAATACCTGGTGTCTGGCTCGAGTTGCTAGAAGATGACAGTCTTAAAAGTTTCTTGTGTTGATTTCAAAATAAAACTTCTGCTTCACCCTTTACGACTGACGTGGAAACCACTCTGAGCACATCTCTTACAGCCTGTGCCGACATTTACTTAATCTTTACTGCTTTAAATAAATAACTATGGAGAAGTGGCTCCCTCCTGCCAAAAGCACATAGAAACAACCATCTAGCTACATGTTGCTGCAAATCTTCATTGCTTCAGTAGGCTGGCAAGCAAAGCAGGGCTGAATGTACAGCAGTCCATCCTTCCTGCAATTCTTGTGTCCAAGGATGATGAGTCCAGGAGAGTGGGTGATGAGCAGGCTCTCACTAAACCCTGCTCAGTTTGAAGAGCTGTTTTCCTAAAGACAGAAGCACAGAATGTTGCAGAAGACCTCTAAGATCAGAGTCCAACCTTTGACAAATCACCACCTTGTCAGTCCACAGCACTAAGTGCCATTCTTTGAACACACTGGTTGTATTATTTTTCTTGAAGACACTGGTTTGCAATCAGTAAACTGAACACATGCCCCAGAACCAATGCTACTTCATGGTTTCTACTACTACAAGTCTAGTCGAGATAAGCATCTTATTTTAAACATGATGCAACACTTAACTGTAGATGCAGGGTAACTGCAAAGAATAAATTTCTTTTAACACCTTTAGAAAATCACTTTAGAATTGTATGAATAATAAGGCTATTTTTTTCTCTTGTGAAGCTACAGACAGCACAGCTGAGTTGTAAGTCCATGGTCTGTTGTAAGATAGAGATCCAACTTGAAGAGCCACGGGAGCTCTGCAGACCTGCTGTTGCCTCTCCCACAGGTTGGATGGTGTCAGAAAGTGCACAGAACATCCTGTAGGGCACTGATGGGTCACAGCATATTTCACACATTCAGCAAAGTGGCAGAAAGAAGACTCCCAAGATTCACTACAAGAAGTAAAATTGTACAGTGATTTATTTTAAATCTAGAAATATTTTACATTTTTACATTAGTGTGCAGTTCATGATGTCTCAAAATACAGAGTGCAGATACATGTATAAAAGTACAATGTGGAGCTAACCACAGGTCTCAATAAAGTCACCTTAATTATTTAAGGCATGGAACCCCCTATCTAATATTTTAAAAAGTCACATTTAATTACATTCTTTTCAGATGAATTCTTTTCTGGAATTCATCTAACGTTTATTTTTAATTCGATCTGGACTGGTAAAAATGCAGATACCCTCATTTCAGTCTGATACAGCTCATCACAAAGCCTGGGAAAAGGTTGAAGAGTTTTACCAGTGGAGTCGATGTATTTTCTTTTGTTCTCCAGAGAACTAGCACACATTCTTCATTAAACAAGACAGAATAATTTCTTACACAAGGTAGTTCCAGGTCCAAGCTGGCAGCAGATGGACAGCCAGGTATGTATTTCAGTGCTGCTTGGGCTCTTCCTTTCAGCAGGAGGCAAAGCTAACACTGGTTAAAAGCTATCATAGCACCTCTCTATGGATGTCAGTGAGAATTAAGGGAGTAGAGCTGAACTTCAAGCAATATGCTTTAAGTCTACATTCAAAAGCTCATTTGTACAAAACCAGATTCTGTACAAAGTCAGAAAAACTGGGGAGACAAACATGGATGAAATAACATTAATGGCATGATTTGCTGAGACTGATGCTGCCTATAAACACTGAATACCAAAGGGGGTTCAGCAACCACCTTGAGCTGATTATGACTGGCAGAATTTGGACAGCACCTACACAGCTGAGCTAGGTTAACTTTACTCAACATGTTTTACTGCTTTCCACCTTCTTGTCCAGAAACATTCAATACCCAAAAGCCTAATACATCTACGTTAATCTTTCTTTAAAAAGGGTAGAATCAATACAGTTTTTCCAATATACCTGAACACTGTTGTTGTCATAAACTATGGATGAAACTGAGAACATGCCTGCAATGTGAGGCAAAAAGCCATAATTTTGAATATCCAGCCCTTAGGCCAACAGTAGCACAGTATTATTTCTAACACCGACTTGAACTAAGATATTCAAGTTTCCATCCTATTTTCTTTCTGAAGCATCATTACTTATCCTCACTAATTGCTTAATTTCTTTTCAGCCCTAAATATTAATTAAACTAGCATATAATTTGCTTTCTAGCAAGACAGGAATCCACTCTATACTTCAATTTTTCAACACAAAAATGTACTGATTATTAGTTCAGTACCTAGGACAGTTATCTGACCATTTCTTCATATCTGCTCTATACTTGGAGCCCTTTAACTATGGGTGTGAATTTGTTCCACTAACATTTTAAGAAAGAATATATGCAAGACAGAATGGGAAACAGTAACTACACTTTTATCCTTCAACATTAGACAAGAGTGAACTACACATTGACATAACTCCAGTGTTTTACCTGCAGGAACAAAGAAACACTATGGCTAAAAGAGATATTCACAGTTAAGGTTCTTTGTGCTACCCAAACCCAAACCAGCCAAGATACTACTATTCATTTAGTGTCAGCAAGAACAGCCCTACTGCAGATGCACAGCCACAGCAGTTAAACCTTCACAGCCAGAATCATTCGAGGATGCAGAGATGTTCCCACCTGCTTTGCAGAATGCATTAGGATACAGACCTTCCCTTGTTTCAAGTTTTTTTGTTTTAACCATTAAAAATATTCCCCTTTCTTGTGACTTCTCAGTCAGTTACCAGTGTTTTACACATATTTTCACTGCAGTACTGAGCAAATGCAGGACAATACGTTGGCTAGTGAATTACAATAACACAGTAGCTACATTCAGCTATTTTAATTCCAGTTAGTTGTCCATTACTCCAACAGCCACAACATGAACCATTTGCAGAGATTAAAAAACCCCACTGTCTTCCAATGTTCAGCACATCAGTCTGTATTACTCAGTATTCTGTTATAAAACATGAGAATTTTAGTTGACTTTCAAGCAGCATGTCTTATAACTATATATTTTCACAAAAATATAATCTCTGCCTTTCTATCTCTACAGGTCTGTGAAAAACAGCGGCTCCAATCAGTCAGTATGTTTTAAAGAAAATAGCATAAAAATATCACATCTAAAAGTTCAATATAATAGTCATCTTTGATTGGACCTAAAATTAGTGTGCAGTCAAATCTGATTTTAAAAGTCTGACTAAAAAGACATAAGGATCGAAATATTTACATTATACACATTTTTCAATTACAGTGCTATTACAAAGTGGAATGTTTGAGAAATAAAATATTAACTCAAGCCTCAAAGGGCAGCTCCAGACCAGAGCAGCATCTTCATTCTGTGTATTTTTTGAACAGAAGAGGTTTCTCATTGACATTTTTCAGGTGTAGATTATTTCTCTACCCAATGATCTGTAGAATTAAGCTCCTGAACTAGCATCATGTCCCACAAAGTCATTAAGTTAAGTGTTAAATAACATTCATATTTATAACTATGTGACAGCATGGACTATATATATATACACACACAAACACACTTAAAATCTTTGTCATAAGGGTGATTCTAAGTTAAAAAAGGTGGATTTATGTATAAAAGTAGTTGCTAGAAAAAAAAAATCTATCTAAAGCTTTAGAATTTAGTACTGACATGGTTTCCATTTCTAGACCACAGAGAAAGAAAACTTGGACAATCTTTAGATCAGTTAAATTGGCTCACAAACTGATCAGCGTATTTTTCAGTAATACGCAATTTCACTGGCAGAAGATGCTGCCACTGAGGTCTAGAGCTCACATGCATTTATACTAGAATTGGGCAGACCTACACATGATCTGCTTGGAAAGGTAACTTGATCCAAGTCCATTTGTCCCTTGGAACTGCTCTCATCGTAGCCAGGTGGAGGGCACCCACTGGGGTTCTGTGTCAAGCTTATTTATTAACCGAAGTAACTCTTGATAGGCCTTATCAAGATCAGAATTCACAATTGCTGTATCAAAGTAGTGGCCATTGTTCTGTTCCATTTCCCTTGTCTTCTCTATGATTTCTCTCAGCTCTTCTGGCTGCAATCAGAAACAGAGAATTAGTGTGGGTGTGTAAGCCTCTCCCCCACAGTAACAGTAGGGAAAAGGAATGACTCCATTTTTTTACATGAACACTCAAGGTTTTGTTGCCACTGGCTCTTGAAAAGTTTACAGGAACACTCAACCCTCAAGCTAAGGGTCTTCAAGACAATCCTGATTGGCTATGAGTGGCAAAGAGAAAATAACTGCCCAGGCTGAAGAAAATGAGGAAGATCCAGCACAGCTCATTGCACAACACTGATCTCACTGAAGGAGACTGGAGACAGCAGAAATGGTGTAAGACAAAGTCTGAACCGTGCCAAACAAGGCAGCATTCTGCTGGTACCACCCACACCTAAAAGCCAAAGGAGACAGCTGGCACTGGTGAGACTTGTTCAATACACAGCACTGAGAGCCACACACAGCCAGAGTTACACATTTATGGTGACCAAATCACCATAACATCAGGTGAATAACATTGCAGAAATATAGAAAATACCATTTGGGAGCTAGAAGAGAGCTAGCTATGTCAAACACAAGAATATTGCAGTGTAGATAAATGATACAAAGGCAGAAGTAGAAATGCTTTGATTTCAGAATTTTTCTTACACTTTGATTCTAAAAGTGTGGTTTTTTTTCTCAACTTATTTTTGTATTGTACAAAGAAATATTCAGGTCTTTGGGATTTTTTTCTTAGTCTTTACATACTCTTGATAAAATCAGAGCAACATTAGGGCACACATGCAAGAAGTATCAGAGAAGGGGTTTAACTCGGTAGCATGTACCCAACTGAAATAAATACAACTCCAATACAATTAATCAGAAAGAAAACAGGCATAGTGTAACAGCAAGAAATGCATTCCTTTTTATTGCAAATGGATTCCTTGACTACTGCAATAAAATTCCATACATAAGATGCAATATTTACATAAAATAAAGTTTCTTTCATTGCATAAATATAAAGGAGGAAACACCCATTTAAAGACTATGATTATATTTGACTCAGGGGCAGGGGGAGGAAAGGAAAAAAAAAAGAAATTTCCTCTATTTCAACACTTGGACTTTAATGTACTTCTAAATCTTGCACACAAGTAATAAATCATCCTTACATCAAACAAGGAGAACAAAACAACACAGCCACAGAACACAGTGAGTTATGATTCCTGACCAACAGCTGTGTCAGGAATAACTGTGAATAATGCTGGGAAGACTGTTTTTCCTTTGAATGAACTGCATTATGCTCAGTTAGTACTTTGAAGTTACTGTGGTGGCAAAGGGCACCTGCCAATCACTACAGGGTAGATTTCAGTTATGAAGCTAATGATGAACCTATTCCTCAATAAGCACTTGGTATAGCATAGCCTGGTAAGGAACTTCTCTAAGCTTTCAGATGTCCTGGTTTAATCTTTGGCTTTCAAGTTCTAACTGCAGAACTAACTTCTGAGTAACTAAATAACATCATAAGCCTCAGATCTTGGACATGACTGGTTAAAAATGAAGAGTGATCCCACAAGACCAAGCATTAAAATAATTTCATCTGAAGAGTTTTGGATTTTCAAGTAAGTGCTTTTCCAAAGGGAGGTATGTTCTGAAATGAAAACCAGTAATCCTTTGCTCCATAAAACTACTCCCAGGTTTACTTGAGGACAAAATTGAGTTTTCCGCAGTTTTGAAATGAAAGGTCATGTCTTCATACCCCAGTGCAGAGACACTTAGCGGTGCATTCTCTTGTCTAATACCTCTCACATCTCTTTAGGCAAAAGCATCCTGAATGAACCCTTCCCTTAGCATGGTCTGCCTACCAGCCTGGCTCACTGCAGTGGTAACTGCCAGTACCATCACTGTGTCCCCATCCCAATGAAGGAGTATGTGCATTTTTTCACCAAACCCAGCATGGCTTCAGAAGAGTAAGACGCCTTACCTTAGGATTTTTCCCTTCTTTGGCCAATAAAGCACGTAGTCGCTCTTGTGAAGGTGGTGCAACAAATATAATATATGGCTTCAAGTCAGAGTTACGTAGTGTTTTCAGTGACTGCAAAAATAGGATTAAATATTTCACAGTTCCCAGAAAAAGGGCATTAACAGATGCACTATTCACATGCTATTATTGATAATATACTCTTCAAACACAACAACTGTACAATATATTAACAGCAACAGAATTAACTGTAACAGTATTCAGAGTTCAGACACCTTTTCCTATGAAATTTATATTCCCATTTTTCAGCTTAAAAAAAACCAAATATTTACTTTTGTTCAAGAATATTCTTCATAACTGAACTGAAGAAACATATTTTTTGGTATCCAAAAACAATAAAAAGGTCAGCTATATTGAATTAAGTGTCTTACAATGCTAAAGAAAGGTATCAGCTTTGAACAGAGAAGAGTCTTTAAATATTGCAGTTTACTTGAAAAACTACAATTTAACCTTTTCTAGTTTGAAGATTAAAATACAAGATATCAGATGCACTATTACTCTACGTGTAGCATTTGCTTTTGTAAGGTTTGTCTTGGGATAAACCACTTGTCTCAGATAAATTTTTATAGCCACAGAATTAGATACATATTTTTAAAGAGGTATGAATTTTCATCTCATGACATGCTTTGCAATACCCATGAACTACACTGGTAAAGTATCACATGGTCCTAGCTGCTGATGACTAATTGATTGCTAATCCCAGCTTCAATACTACCAGATTTTACTGATGTGGCTGAGTTTTAGATCTTCTTTTGCAGCATCTACAACAGCAGCAGACCTCATACATATCATATGTATCAGAAAACAGGCTGCATTCCAGGACTCAGCCTCTTACCATGTTTGACTATATTTCCAAATTGAGGTATGCAAGCATGGCTTTTCTCTTCATAACCAAAAGGTCACAGCTAAATAGTTTTTCAATACCGTTGATGTGATGTACTTAATTTCTGAACTGTACTTGGAAACTGCAAAAAAATTCCTGAAATGCAATTTCCAAGTATAATTACAAACAACGCCCTCTCTATCTTCAAAAATCCCAGGGATCACAAAGTAACTGGAAGACGGAGAGACACAAATCTTATTTTAGTTAATTTTTAAATTTAGATGGTTCCCAGATACTTAAAGCTGGTGAAAACGAAGGCCCCCTATCACCTGCAGCACAGATAAAGATGTGCATATTTGCAAACAAGAAATAGTATAGAGTCAACTGAGTATCACTGAAAGAAAACCTGACATAAACATTAATATGGATCTTGAAAACATACTCATTTTATAAACCAGATAGAGCTCTACAGATATTCACAGTAGCTTCTACAATTAAGACACGAGAGGCAAGAGCTTTGCTGTACCTGAGTATGAAGATTTAAAAGGCATATCTTGCCCGAGTTGATGACTTGCCGCACGGAGTCTATGCTGGTACCATAGAGGTTCTTCTCAAACTCTCCATATTCGATGAACTTCCCGGCAGCTATGTCACTCTCAAATGCCTGGCGGGACACAAAATGATAATCCCTGCCAGCCGCTTCAGTCTCTCGCCTGCTCCGAGTAGTATCTACAAAAAGAGAATGAGATGGTGATACATGTATAGAACTGAAGAAAAGAGTTTTTCTCTTAGCAGGCACATTGCTAATCATGCAAAGATACCCTCCCCAACCCAACAAAGGAAATATCCATGAAATCTGTGTATCTTATTTCCTACCATAAATGTCCCTAGTCAAATTAAGTTGTTAAACTTAATTTAGAGGTCTCTTTTACATTATGTAGAGGAAAAAAATAGCAAACTACGAAAGAAATAGTTTTAACTGTGCAGTTGTGTTCTGAATGTGAAAACAGCTATTAGTTGTTTTTCAATAAATACATGCTGCTAAGTTGTTTGTAAACATAATCTAGGGTACATTAGACATTAAAAACTATAATAGTCACTAAAATACAAGTGGTTTGGGAGGGCACTAAAGCCACCTCCACCTAAATTTAAATTTACACACGACATACGATGAAAAATTTTTTGCCCAATATACTGGTTTCATTCAGAACTTCTGTAACTCACTCCAATTTGATTCAAACCAATATAATTGCATGTCTTATAACTCCTCCAGAACACTGTGTTTGTAACACTGGATTTGCATTAACTTCCCTTTTTTCAAGAGCACGATATATCCTGCCCCAAACCCCCAAGCTCCTAATTAGTATTTCCAACACAAGAGGGTTTGTCTGCAGCCAAGGTTTAGAGTAAGGAACCTGATGTGCTGTCACACTTACGGGGCACGGCGGAGGCAAAGCGATCCACCTCGTTATTCATCAGCCTCTGCCGCAGCTCGTTCTGGCCGCAGTTCTGGGGCCCGATCAGAACGATGGGACGTTTCCTATTTGCTGGCTGATGGTACAGTGACATTTCCTCATAGGTCAAAATCTCCTCATTGTCATAATCTTGAGAGAGAACAATAAAACAGTCACAACATACTTTACTGCCACAACCATGCCTGCCATGCAGTATCAGATTTCAGACAGTTCCTGACTCCCTGTGCAGCAACTAACTCTGAGTCATCAAAGCAACAGAAGCCAAAGATCATCATGTGCCCAGTAAGATGAGAATTTTTTCCCTTTCTTGGAGAAAAAAACGTTTCCACTTACTACTCTTCATATAACTAGTAGCATAAACTCAAGAAACAGTTTTTTTTTGTCAAAAAAAGGTTTCTAGTACAAGAGTAACACTTTATATCCACTGGCAGCAACCATAATCGCAAAGTACTCTTATAAGAACCTAGTATAAGTAGTCTATAAAATCTGTCAAGAAAGTTTCCATTTACGAAATATAATTATGCAGTGAGATGATATTACAAAGCTGTAAAGAATTGGTTCACCATTGTAAAATTATGAGTGCTTCTGTGCCTAAAAAGCTATGGTTTTTCCCTTATCATCTGACCTTTAATAAAGACACTAAATGACCCTATAAATTCTTTCACATCTTTCACTAAATGCTGCAACACAACATAGTATTACTCTTCCATAGAACTTAATGCTAGCATTTCTAACACCATATCCTGAATTTCAGCATTCTCGTAACAATATTTTATAATTACACACACTGTGCAGAAGTTGTTCCTTACCATCATTTTTATTTGCATTGTACAAAACCTTTTTCCGTTTCTTTTTGTTCTTCTTCGCACACCAGAGTTTTCCTAACCAAAATAAAAATTATGACAATCAAACACCCATACAACAAAAATCTTCCTATTCTGCCCATGTTTTGGATCTTTAAACCAGAGAATTTATTCTGCAGTTTTGAAAAGGCATAATAACCTTTTGTTGATTACAATGCTTTGGTGTATTAAGCAAATATCAAGGACTTAACCAAGTCATGGCAAATATAATTTTTTATGAAAAAGGGGCTTTCCAAATTCTCTACATCATTCTAATTACTTCACACATAGCTGTGAAAAACCCATGTGATTTATACAACAAGGTGTTAAATTTGGACTTGTATTTACATGAAGAATTTCAAAGAATCATCCCATTTGTATTACAAAGAAAAAACACACCAGGAAAACATTCTACAACTCCACCATGACAAGGTTCCATATAATACTAATTAACACTGCTACAGGAGATTTTTTTTTTTTTTGCTAGGCAAGCATATATCCCACCTGATTTTTCAGGCTCCTTGTCTTCTTCTATGGTTTGCTTCATTGCTTCTCTTTGTTGCTGAAAACTTTTTCCTTGATGCATTAAAAAAAGCACAAGAGTCATTAACATTTAAAAACCATTTTTATGCCTTTTCATAATGACTTACTCATTTGACTCTTTTCTAAACTTTTACATCTCTGAAGGTTCTAGCAAAAGAATTTTTAAAAGAGAACCCAAAATTGCTACAAAAGTGATTTATCACTTCAAAAATATATATTAATCAAGAGAGACTTGCAGAGCATTTATAGTATACTAGACAATTTTGCCTGGAAAAGTGAAAAGTACTGGAAAGACTACAATTCCCCACTATGATGATGCAATTTTCTGATTATTTTTGTATGTCAAATGTGCTCTATTTATATTAAATATTTTGAATGTCAATTCAAAATAGATTAGTCTGTATTTAAATCAGCATTTCTCTCAAGTTATTCAAAGCTACAAAGTTACAGTGGGATATTCTATGGAATTTGAAAAGTCAAGAGACAACCTGTGACAAATTTGAAAATTTTGTTCATTGTGTTTAACAGAGCAGCAGATCTTTAATGAATTAGGCTGCAACACATACTGCAATGCAAAAATTGTGAACAGACTTCAGTGCCTAAAAACCCAAAGGCCCCCAACAGTGAGAAAGGAATTCTGACTGTTACAAGTAACTGAAACCCTTTGTCAAGTGAAAACATGCTGAAAAGTGACCACAAATAGGTACTGTATCAAGTAATTTATTTGAGAAAGGTAGGAAACCTCAGAGCTGTGCCCATCTCCAGAAAACAAGTGGGCTGCAGTCCCACATCTCTGCTGCAGCCAGCAGAGGGAACTCTGAATCTGCAGAGTCCCAGTGGTGGAGGAATAAAGGAAGAGAAGAGCAGCTCCTGAAAGGGGCAGTGAAAGCATTAGCTTTACTCAGTGTTTGACTCCAGACATGGTGATGCCCTGTAGGCTCTGTTGCAAATGGTTCAAAGACACAGATATATTTAAGGCAAAAGATATTTAAGAGTACACAAGTCTTTGAAAACCTGAGTATTGGTCCTGTGTGGACCACAGTTATGATAACTAACTTGACTGACTCTCAATTTTTTCTAGAGCTTTATTTACCAGGGATAAGGCCTGCCAATGGCTGGTTATCTTCATCTCCATCTCTGTAAGCCTGCCACCAGTTTGGATCTTCTTGACTGATCACATGGAGTATGTCTCCTTTTTGAAAAGACAAGCCTAACTCTCGGCAGGGGACGTAAGGGTCATCAGAGGGATCGTAGTCAAAATGCGCTTTGACGTGTATCTGTAGGAGATCGAATGTTAAAAAAACGCAACAACACCCCAGTGACTTCTGAAGAACAAAACCTTGTCTTCCTGTGATTGCATTAGAGCTATGATATACAAAAACTCCAACCTTATGTAAAATGGAAACTTTATCTGGGGCATACGGGAGGTACTGGAATGGAATCATTAGGTTAACAATGGAAAGGACACAGTTGTGCTAGGCTGGACAGAAAGGCTTGAATTTAACATGCAATTTCCTCACCATTGTAGGAGACAATCTCCCCCAGCTAGTGATTTAAGTTCTCTGCATTTAAAAATTATCAGAGGTATTCTGATTGGTTAAAGTACCTAATAAATACACAGACTGAAACCCTTTACACAGGGCTTCAAGTGAAGCTTCACTTGTAAAGCATTTTGTCACCAGTCATTAAGGTCTGGGCATTCTTTCTTCAAACTGTTAAAGCTATCTTTTCCTCCCAAAACATATTTACAAGTTTTGACAATCCAACTTTTTTTTGATATATACATATATATATATATATACGCACACAAAATACAGAAATTCAAAATAAGAATCTCAGAACAACAGGAAGTTCTACTTTTACAATTTCTTTCAGAAACTGAGTTAAAATCATACTAAGAGTTTCAGTTTAAGATCCTTAATAATTTTCAACAGTTAATTCAGGTGTTAGTCTAATAACAATTAAAAATCAATTTAAATTACTACGTTTTGGGTTTGTTCCACCATGTAAAGGACCTGCAGAAGAACTTTTTACACACTACTGGTAAAACAAGTACTTTTCACCAAGCACAAGGACACTGTAGAGCTACTTACAACTGTCTCCTTTGCAGGAGGTGGCTTGCTCTGCTGACTGGGAATCAATACAAAGGTCAGAGTACCATGCATGTCAGCCTGAGAAGAAAAATAGACTCTTCATATACTGTATCAAAATATAACTTAAGGTTACGAATTTTAATAAATAATACATTTTAGAAAATGCTTTAAAAACTCCCATTAGAAGTTGTTCCTAACAGCACATCATCTACCCTTTAGCTGGTTTAAAATATATAGTACAGGTACAGACACAGTGATTCAGTAAGACTAGAAAGCTAAATGCTGATACTCAAATTTTAAAAGTCTAGGTTTCTGGAATATAAACTATTTCTATTTGAAATGGAGCAGCTGCTGTTCTGTCAAGCAGAGACTTAGGGGAAATGGATAATACTCTCTTGTTCTGTTCAAAAATACTAAGCAAGTGGGTCTACACTGGAATGAAAAAATATAATGAAAAAATGCAATTTTCCTAGAATTGTTTAGATGGAACAGTGCTTTCAAATCTACATTTCTACTATGATTTTATGCTGTAAACATCAGTAAAGAATACAAAATATTGTTAAAAAAATTAGCTAACATACTCAAATCTTGCATATGTAAAGTGTTCGATACCAACACTGTAGTCATCCTTGATAAGAAAGTAAAACATAATAAATTTCTTGTCTTTATCTTCTTTGTTTACATACTTCCATTTGCAGAATGTGTTTGCTCACATAAAAAACATCTCGATAAAGTTCAAATGACAAACTGTGACAAGGTCTACAGGTGTTTCACTTCCTATACACTATTCTATGAAGCATAACAACAATTTATCCTGTGTAAAACAAGAAAATGGATCTCAAAAAATTCAGAACCAAGGCATAAATAAAGTAAATGTAACTTGAATATAACATGATGAGGCTGCAAGAAAGGAAAATCCATGATTTTCAATCAGCATGCATAGTTCCATGAGGAATGTATATAATCTCACAGTGATCATGCAAACAGCCTAGACTAAGGGTCACATTTGGTTTATTATCACTTGAGTAGCAAGTAGTGAGGCAAAACTAAGGAGGGAAGTTATTTCTTTCTCCTGTGCTCGTTTGAAGCATTCTGGGAGGGGTCTGACACATTTTAGAAATTCACTTCCAGATGACAGAATAAAAATGACAACATACAAAGGATTAAAAGTATTCTTTTAAATTAGTTGCATTAAAAATATATTTTCAAAATCCACAGAATTGTATTTATTTTGTTTTTAATTTTCAGCAAATTGATTTTCTCTTATGCTAATGTACTGTGGCTTTCCACCTTTTGTTTTTTAACCCTAGGTTGCAGGAGCTGCTCAGGAGTAGAACAAGCTCTAATTCAGAGAACTGAATTGCCAGACTTGAACCACCTGTTAATGACCTCCAAAACACTCTTTTCGGAAGCAGAGGACTTAGCTAAATATGGCTTTAAGAAAATACAGAGGGTAATGGAGACAATTACAAAACATGATGAATTTCAATTCTGATCCAAAAAGCCCACTGACATTCAAAGCTTCTCAATTGTAAGCATCTTTCTAATTGATTTAAAAACAGTAAAACAAAACTCCCCAAACCTCACACATTTCTGCCTCTACTTCCTTCCACTGATCTCACTGTATGAAACAGATGAAAAATTTCAACAGCAAATTTTAGAAAATAGTCCAACTGAAGACAGAAATTGTGCATTAAAAATCAATGTCTTACTGTACCATAAGACAATCCCATCTATGGATATTGCTGCCTGTTCTTCCCACAATACACAACCTACCGCTGTACCTAAGTCTTTGTCCTGATTCTGATTTATCTCTACAGCATAAACCTACTAAGTAACTTAGAAGATTTAATAAATATGTTTCTCCTCCTTTTTTTTCCTCCCAAACTCTCTACTAAGTAAGTCCTAGTTGATATTTCCAATGTTTTGTGCCGAAGTTATTAATTAACCTCTAAAAAAATATCATTTTCACCTGTTTCCACCTTGACAGAATGGTCTTTCCTGGTGCAATTAGACCAAAGATTCAGAGTTGGGTTCCAGGTGTCTCGGACACTGACCCAAAGCAAGTACCAGGGAAAAGCATGAAAGAAATGCAATTGGGCAACAGAAAATACTGGTGGTAATTGCCAGCTTTTAACATTTTTCTCACAGGGTCTTTTTGAAAGTGAGTACCTTTAATTTACTAATTCCTGATGGATTTCTTGCCTAGCTTCTTTTAAACTATAGTATATTACATTCATGAATGTAGTAATAGACAAGAAAACATCTATGCAAGTAAACTGCTAGACAAAAGGGCTTTTTTCAGGAGCAAAAGAGTGTAAGACCAGTCACATAAAGGTCTCGTGTGATATAGTTTGTGGTGGGTTAAGTCTGGTCAGCAACTTAAGCACCAACCAGCTCCTAATGCACTCTTCTCTCCCAGCAGGTTGAGGGAGAGAACTGGAAGACCACATGCAAGAAAAAAGTCTCATGGGTCAAAGTAAAAACAGTCTAATAAGTGAAGTGGAAAAAACCCAACTTGACAAGTGATGCAAAAGCAATCACTCACCACCCAGATTTTACTGCTCAGCCTAATATCACACGGCCATTCACGTCACTGTGTGGTCAATTTGGGTCAGCTGTCCCGGCCATGTCCCCTCCTAACCTCTTGCTCACCCCAGGCAGTTGCAGGCAGCAAAAAGAGTGAGAAACAGAGAAGGCCTTGACACTGTGCATGCACTGCTCAGCAACTGCTAAAACACTGGTGCAATTATGAACATTGTTTCAGTCTAAACAGCACCATATAAGCTACTATGAAGAAAATTACCTCCAAACCAGCCACATATTTACTACCTGGGGACAGAGACGAAGATGAAAAACCATGCCTTGCCAGAGCTAAACAAAGTTTTTCTTAGAAATCATTAGAAGTAAGTGTAAAGATAACAGTTTGATGCTTCCACATCTGTAGACATTCATTTCATTTGTAGACTTCATTCTCGTCAGTATCTTCCTATTTGTCAGAAAGAAAACTTGAAATGGACCTCCACATATGAACATCAGCTACCAGAATGAAAATTCTTTCTAGGCTAAATATGAGTAAAATGACAAGCAGTGTCAACAGGCCTCAGACTTATGAAATGAGTATTTATTGCAAAGAAAACAAGAAGTGTTCCAACTCACCAGCAAGTCAAAAACTTCATTAACATCTTTTCCACGGATCTCAATGCCATTGATCTCCAGAACTTCATCTCCTTCATGTAACAGCCCACTCTTCTCTGCAGCACCTCCTTTGACTATTCGACTGATGATAACAGAATCCATTTCATTGCGAACAGTAGCACCCTGTGTAGTAGCAACACATTCTGAATTTATTACATATATGAAACTCAAAGCCATCTATTGTATATATTCCAAGCCAGTGGAAAAACTATGCTGAAAGAGAATGCAAGTAACAGCTTGGATGCATACACACAATGCTCCAGTTCAAAAAAACCACTGCTTAACTCCTTCAACCTACACTAAAGACTGAAGAATTTAATTGCTTCACACCGTAAGATTATTTTTTTAATAAACATAGTTCTAAAAACCCTTTTATTTGGAAGATGCAAATAGCAGATGATAACTGCTAAACAAATCCCCAAACCAGAAACCAGCCAACTAAAAAACCTACACCTGCTTGGCACAAGGTTTAAGCTCCCTTGCAGCAAGCTTGGGATAGTGATGCTTGCCAAGAAGATCTGTCAAAACCCAAGATGATGGAAGTTGTATAGATTTTACATGGTAGTATGGCTACTGCCCAATTCAAGTTAAACACACATTTACTGTCTATGACTGTTTCTTATTTTGCAGGGAGGGAGAGTGTTTACAAGTTAAACATTACCTTTGCGTTCAAATTCCAAATATTTCATAGCAATCTGTAAAGGACAAAAAGGCTTACTTCCTTTACATATAACTGAGAAAGCACCAGTACTTACCAATGGAATATCCCGAGCTTTCTCAATGCGAACTATTTTAACCGTCTCCCCTCCATACATGCCAACATTTTCATAAATCTTTTCATCCGTCATAGGCTCTGGTTGCATTTCTTGTTCTGCAACCTTATCATGAGCCAGTAGAAGCGCCTAGTGTTAAACAAAATCAGCTCAGTTACACAAAATATCACATTTGATATGCATATAAAACAGTAAACGAAATTCTGCAATTTCAACAGTCTCTGCAGGTTATAGAACATTGCAAACTGACTCAGGCAATTAAAAAAAAAATCATTTTATCACAGCTACGTAGCACCCGCTCTTTTTTGAAACTTTCAAAATGGAAAATAATAAAAGAAAGCAATTTTGAACACAACTGTGACTTTATTTCTATCTTATCTGTACTAAAAAAACAGACATTGATTTACTATGTATGTGTCTGCAGACTCAGAAGAGGTTTTGCAGAGAAAACCACTTTTACATAACCACCCCAGGACAAAATTTCCTTTGTGCACTCTAAAGTTAGCATGAAAGTTAAAAACAGATAAGCAAAGCAGCTCATGTGTTGCCCTGTCCCCACTGACCTACTGCTAGATTGTTTATCTGCAAATCACTCCGTAATACACACAGACCATACCAAGGGCTGAATACAGCACTACACTTAATTAAAAAGTTCCATTTGTTTCTGGAAATTTTAAATGCCTTATCCTAGAAATATGAGGGTTGAGGAGTAAAATTCATCCTTGCCCAGGCAGCCCAAGGCAAAAAAGTAAGTTATACTGAAAACAGCATCAAGAAATAGATCCATTAGACTGGAAGTTTAATTTTGTTTTACCTGCATGTGAGGGGCATTCAGCAAAGCATTAAGCTCCTGTCCATCCTTATGGTGGCTGGGTTTCAAAACACTTTGTACCTAAAAAGAAATCAAGTAGTAAAACTCTAAATCTAGCCAGTGATTTACCAATCGTCCCTCTCCTACTCAAGCACAACCCCCTATCTGCAATTACTCATTTTACTGAAAGTAAAGTATATCCACGTAGTTACACTACTGCTGATTGTATTAATCTGATATACATTAGGAAAACACGGAATGAGACCACAGGACTAACCTAGCACATCTTGCCTCAGCAATAATTTACCAAATCTAAGTTGGTATCCAGTACCTCACACAGACTTGTCAATACCAAAGATTGGCAATGAGCTCAGGTATCACAAAGATGTACACACAAAAAAATTAAACTCTAGACAATGAAACTTAGTGATTAGTCAGTGAGATAAGTCACAATGAAGTGTATTATGAGACTAGGCTGAGCTTTTAAATTGGAGTAATATCTTATTAATGTGACTAGCCTTCCTCTTCTTTAAAATAAGATTATCATATTCTTATTACGCAAACTATTTCCACCAACAGCAAGGCCGAAGATTCCAAGACAGGTTTTGCAATGCGTCCTGGAGCTCCTGTCTCAGGAAGTGCACAAATCAAAACTTCAAAAGGTCCCTCCCTGGAGACCTGATTTCTTTGGCTAGTTCCAAAATAATCCACACTAACACAAGGATAGTTTTTACAAAAGCAGTTTCAGTTGCCAAAATAAGTTTTACTTCTCATACAGTTACCAAATGAGCCTTGCCATCATCTCTTGCAAATACTGGTATGCTCATACAGAGAGCCAAGAGCAGGGCAGTCCTCTTATATAAAGGTGAGGATGAAGATACTTTCCAAAGCCATTGTCCTCTGGCCTAATCTTACCAAAAGCACACAAGTGCAACAGCACAAATGAATCCAAAGACATCAAGAGTAGATTATACAAATCAGAGCAGCAGCTTTCAGAGAAAGAAAAAACATTTTGTTCAAGAGCTTTTGACTGTTACAGATGAGGTAATGTGACATCAGAGAATCAAGAACCCGAAAGTTTCAAAGAGAAAATAATTCAGCTTTTTGTATGATCTAACAGCATCTAAAGGTCAGAAAAGCCTCTATACTGGGAGCAATTATCTACAGAAATGCTAATAACTATCTTGGATGCTACCCAACAAAGGCTTCAAAACTTTCAAGTCAAGGTATATTTTTAAATTCGAGGAGAAGCCACTAAATAAACTGTGCCCATGGAGCAAGACCCTCACATTGACAAGCAAACTGTCACACTGAACATATTCCTGTGCTTTGCAATAAACCTGGCACAACCTACAAAACCCCTCCTTCTGACATCCCTAGAAGATGTTTCATGGTGAACAAATGTACAGTAGTTTAAAATGGTCAAAGAAGAAGCCAGATTTAAATAGTTTTTTAAATTGGTTTCTTTAAAATCACAGACAACATTTAAGCCATACATCCAAATTAAAAGGAAGCTATTACACCTGGCTTAAACTGAATTCTAGAATGTCACACAGCAAACAGAACACTGCAAAAGAGATTTCCTCTCTTTTGAAAGAATAGATTCTTCCTTCTATAGAAAAGACTTTCTCATAAAGGTTTATTTAAGGTCTCTAACTTTCAAGGGACATTGAATTCCTTTCCTGAAGAAGCCACAAGAAGCCTTAAAGCTTTATTTATCAAATCTTTATGATCTTCTAATAGGAAAACCTACTCAGAAAGCAACTTGGAAGTCTTGGAAGGAACACAATCTTCTGAATGCAAAGTCAGAGGCTGGGGATTTCACAGTGGAAAAGAAAGTAATCTGGTTCAACCAGTTACTCTGTGTGCAGTAAATATCCTTTATTCAAGTTGAATTTCTGCTTTGAATAATTTGATTATTAAAAAATTTAATATCTCTCCCCCCTCATTAAGAAAAACATACATCTCATTTGTTTATTTAATGAAGCTCTAGGAAAGCTTCAGGCTGCCCCATACACTACTTATTCCAGCAGTAGTGCTGCTTATCAGAGTCCTTTGTAACTCATGGTAATAAATCCCACAGCTTTATCAGACTAAGAAATTTGAAGAAGTCTGTCATTCCAGAAGTGACACACTACACATAGCATAGATGATTCACACTGAGTATGTGGCAATAACTGTATTTTCTTAACTCTTTGGACTCGTTTTTATTGTTAACCATGTTACCACCTTTAGTTCAAGAAACTCCCCCCCAGTTATCAATTTGGTTTCATTACACACACCACAATATGTTGGCATGTATGATGGAGGCATGTGCTGGATATGAAGCATTCAGAAATTAACTGCACCTGCAGAATTCTGTTGTTGTTTACCAGCAGGTGAGCAGGACTGTCAGATGGAACATTCACACATATTCTAGTGCACTTACACCAGAGGTTAGGAGCTTCCAGTGCACCTCCTCAACAGTACTGATCTGTAGCAAGTCCAAAACATTTAGGAACACAGTCTACATAAACTGAGCCTGTTTAAGTACATTAAATAGCAGGAATGTCTTGAAGGTATTTGGTATGTGCTGTTACAGGCCAAGTTATAAACTGTCTTGAATGCTGCATCAAATATTCTTACAAGGTCAAGATTCAGACCATGCTCCCATAATCCTTGCCCCCATCTTGGTCAAGGTTAAATGGATTTAAAATCAATTTAATTACACTTGATGTTTACTGGCTATTTTTATTTGAGACTTGGAGTACACCCCATTACATTAAGATAAGCTTTCTCAATTAAATTCCTTAAGCTCAAGTGCTTCATTCCACCTTTTTAATTCAACTGAAGTTTTTTAAAAAGAAAAGAAAAATCTTGAGTAGTTAGTGGCTGGTTATCAGAATTGGTGGAAAAATTAACTGTACACTCATACTACTAATTTTAACAATTTTCTAAAGAGGACTAGAAAATTAAAAAAACCCTAAATAATATTGTTACTTTTTTTAAAAAGGAGACTTTCATGTTGCATTGTGGAATTGTGTTGTAAAATGTCTTTTCCTGTTAAGAGATGTTCTCTTCCACAGTATAAAGCCTCAAAAAACCCATGTCTGTCACTTTAAACTGGGGCACACACTCCAAACAGTTTCAGAGTTACACACTGCTGCTCATGACCTGTGCACTAAAATATGCACACCAGAACTACCTGCTATTTAAAATTAATGTTATGCATGTATCTGCTGTTTTTCTTTCTTGTAATGTCTTCTGGCTTTTATCATCAAGATGTTATCAGTATCTTAAAACCAGGCTTTTGCAAGTGTCTTTTCAAAAACACCCTGAAGTAAGTAAATGAGCTGCTTTCTGGAGGAGTTTCCCATGCCTCTGCTTAGAGGTAGAAAAAGCAAAAGAAAGCAAAAGACAACCAAAAATGAGAGTACAAGAAAAAACTTAGGCATGCAAGATAAACACATTGTTAGGACTAAAAAATATCCCACACCAACAACAAAACCAAAAAAACACTAACTTTTCTAAAGCAGAAATAATTTCCTCCCATACTGCTACCATATAATATACCAACTAATACAGAACCCTTTCCAAAATGAATAAAAGATCTGAAAACCAAGCATGAGATGTATTCAGGCAAGACAAGGAAGTACAAAGTGATGTGAATGGAGGCTTCAAGGTATTCTCTTGAGACACTTCTGTCAGACACAGAAATATTTGTCCTGAATTTCTCGCTCTATCATTTCAGGATGTTATTTACCATATTGCAAAATACAAGTCACTTAAATACACAAGAAGCTGAGTCACTGAGAAACTAGATTGCATTGAGTTTTCAGGAATTTCAAGGCTAGGTAAGACAGGGATGGGAGATGAAGAGTCAAAATGAGTGCAGTGATTTGTCTATTATGTAATAGTCTTGTGGATAACGATCCAATTCTGTTGGTTTAAAAAGTTTGGATTAATATTTTTTGTTTGCTTAACCTTCTTCATGACTGGTGAGAGACACAAAACTGACTTTGCACCACCTTCTGATTTTAGACTTTATTAAATCACTTGGAAAAAAAAGAGAAGAATATGCTGGGAAGCGAGAAACCAGGAGAAACACAAAAGTTTGGAAACAGACCCAGTTTTCCTAGGCATATTTCCTTCTTGGAAATTTCTATTAAGTAGCAGTAGGTCATCATATTCATGAAGGGAAAGGACCAGCTTTCTTAAAGGTTACATCTGTAAGACCCTGTATTATAAAAGGAGTTTGAAAAATTCTGGCTTGTATCTGAATGAAATCCTAAACTACACCTATATAAAGTAGATGTTTGGGGAGCAGTTTACAAACAGAAGGTAACTGAAAAGATTCCTTCAGACTCACAGACATAGTGAACAAGCACAGTGAGGATTTGGAAGTAGGCTACAGACTGATGAATAAGCAAGCCAGAGGGAAACTCACATGTACTGCAAACATGATTACAGTGGGTTGATTAAAAGTTTTCACAGATGCACAGAATATTCTAAAGTACTTCTACCTGCTTTTGGCACAGTCTTACTGACAAACCTAAACAAGAAAATCCTAAGCTGAAGTTTAATCAGCACCTGCATCTCCAGACTGTGTTTAAATGATTTCCGTCAAGAGGCAGTAATTTCTTGTGCAAAAGAACTTCAAGCTTGCTATAGTGCTGCTGGGCTTACAAGAATAAAGTCTAGTAAAAGAAAGGAGAGTGGAAAAACCTGTTGAAAAAAAAAATGCTGCAGGGAGAAAGAAAACCAGGTCCTAAACCAAACCAACCAACCCACCCAAAAATCCCACCAACAACCACCACTTGCTGCCACATACTGAAATACTCCAACCCATGTACCTGAGGCAGTTTGGTTTGCTGGGTGCTAAATGCTGGAGCCTTTATCCAGCCCCTGGATCTGGCTTTGCTGAACACTACAGCGCTAGGCTTGCACTGATGTTGGTGTTCAAGCTACTTAGGTAAAGCTAACAAATACATATGGGTCTAAGATGTAGCCACCCTTCACTACAATGTAGACTTGCACCAGGCCATGGAAAATTATGACAAAAGTTACTGAGTGACCCTTTAGAATATTTTAACAACTTCTAAAAAAGGTATCAGATCTTACAAATGAGCAGTCATCTGTCAGACCAAAATAAGTTTAATAAATTTAATTAATAAGTTAATTAATTAATAAGTATTAAGGGATCTGTTGCTCACGTTAAAGCAGAAGGCCTGTTTCCAGTATGCTTGTATTTTCAGAGATGACTCCCAATCTAAGGAGCACAGCTCAACTTAGGAGAGTCACAATAAGAGAGAACTGTAACTCAGTTCCTGAATGCTTGAAATAAAGAACACCAACGGAAAGGGAGTTGGATTGTCACAACCACTCCCTTTTCCTATGTTTAAACATAGTACCTTCTCTGTTACATATCTATCCATGCTAAAGAGGGAGGTCCTACCCCTAAAATATTTTTCTGGTTACTGTTTGCTGTATCCAGTTTTTCCAGATTACCGATCAGTGACTATTATAACCCCTTTCACATTCAACATGCAGGCACTCAGACAAGCTTGACAAGTATGTATTTCAACAGCAGCTATGATTATAGGTTTCATGTGTGTCCCAGGGATGCATACTGTACATACCTCTTGTGCTAGTTCTTGTGCATTGGAGCTGAGAGGATATGGAGGGCTGGCTCTGTTCATGTGCACTGTAACAGCGTTGTGGATCTTAAATGCATTCTGAAAATCACTATTTTGAACAAGCTGTAAAATGAGCGAGATATCCTCTTGACTCTGAGGGTCTACCAAAACGTGCTGGATATGTTTAAGAGAATTTAACAGTTCTTCCACTTCTAGGTAAGAAATAACAAAATACAAATAAGATATGAGTTAACAAGAATGATAACTAAGTAATATTTATATTAAGAGTTATACAAGATTTTTTTTACTGTTCAGTTTTTAAATCAGCAGTGATATATGCAAGTTAATTAGTTATCTGTTATTCCAATGTTTTTGTAGCAGAATGTAACTGAATTAAAAGAATGAAAAAGGAAAAAAAAAAATACCCCAAGTGAGTAAGAACAGTAAGACTTTACTGCCAGGCTCATCTTGATGTGCTGAATATTCACTGACACCTTGGTTCACCTTTCCATATCTGCCATATATGGTAGATATCTATGAATCTCAAGTATACACTGCTTACTTTAGAATGAATTTTCAATAAGTAAACTACACTCCATTTATAAACATAAATTTTTGCTCAGTATTAGCACATTAAAATAAAAAAGATGAAAAAATATAATCTATGAATATCTGTGAGTTTTGAAAGTCAACTACAGCAAAAGTCCACATCTTTTACCTACATGAATATGAGTTCTGCTTGGGCAATAAAATATTTTAATAACTAGTTTCTATATGTTTGCAGAATACTATATATGTACTACATTTTTGAGTTTCAAAAACTGAGCTGATGCTTTACAAGTGCTTTTTGAAGATTTTTATATTATTTTAAGCCAAACCAAATTTCTGCTGAAGAGGTCACTTCTCAAAATTAAGTACTTGAGAAACCATCTAAAACAAGGAATATGAATTAAACACAGGTAAGAAATTCTGAAGCAGACAACAAAAACAATGCATGGTTTGAGCCTGAAATAACATACATGTTTTCACACATTATCTGAAAAAAAAAAATTGTTCAGCCACAAGAAGCTGGTCAGCTATCTTACATTTCAATAAATTCAAGTACGCTACAACTTTTGAACCTTGGTATTTTAAAAAATAAACAATAAAGAAAATCCCAAAATTTAAAACTATACTGATAGCAAAATATCAGCTTTGAGAATAATTTTCAAGTTTTAGCAACTTTTGTTTATCCATTATGAGCTAATAAAATTAGGAACAATGTCAGAACATCAGCTAAGCTGCATTTTTTAACATGAAAAATCACAGCAGATACTGATCACTAATATGAATACTTCTGTAAATATGTTTCCCTTATGCATTTTTAACCACAAATTCATCAGTACACTGAACACCAGCCTAGACTAAAATTTTTTGAGCATAACATACAAAAATTATTGATAAATGGGCACATGAAAGCCACAAAGCCTAATAAAACATGCATTTCTAACAAGTTTAATTGTTTTAATTTCAGACAAACCATACCTATACACGAGCTGTCAAATCTGAGTTTGCAAGTTAAGGCTTCTCTATCATAAAAGGAAACAAACAAGCCAGGGCTACTACTCTTGTACTTTACTGTCTGCAGGACAATAAAAAATAGTAATAAAAACCCCTCCAAAACCATTTCACACGTGTTAAAGACATCCTACCCACCAAAGGTCAAGGACTTCTTCCTGTAACCACCAAGGAAACAAAGGGCAGTAGGACAAAAGCTGCACAGAAAGCTTGGATACTGGATGTGCAGGATATTCCACTGCTGATACCCAGTACAGCTCACAACACTAATTATGGTAGCCAACATCTCACCAGGAAACTGTATACACAATAGAGTGCTTATCACACTGGGAGAAATGCCATTTGGAGAGAAGGCTAAAGAGCACTCTGCAAGTGAGAATATTTGCTAAATAGGACATTGTCAGCTGGCAAAATTCTCATCTAATGGAGAATGCACAGTACCGAAGTATCTCTTCAACTCATTCCCCCAAGTCGGAGGAAGTGCATTATTTTCAAGCATAAAGAAAACAAAAAAGTGCATGAAAGATGTTATTGCATAGCTCCTACTGACACCTGCTCGGTAAAAACATACCAACTCAAAGTTCTGCTATTTGTTACAGTTATTGGATTCAAAAAGCAGTGAGATATTAGAGAAGAACCTCACTTTTCTCACTAATTAATTATTTTATACTATTGTTTCTGAACTCCCTTACATATTTGGTAATTCTCTTCTACACTGAGGCTTCATCTGCTAGATACTACTAAAGCTTTACACCAAGTGATTTCCCCACCACCACAAAACAGCAAACAAATACACACCTCAACACAACTATAAAACAAAAATAATGCTTCAAAGGAGTGAAATGGAATATTCCTCAAAAGGTAGCACTCCATTTTCTAGTCACTTGTTTAATAAAAAAGCCATACACAAAAACCCACAAAAATCTGGCTTTATGCATGCCTAATTCTCTCTAGGTTTCTGCGTCTGAAGTCTAAATCACTAAATCACAGATGAGATTTGGGTACAGGTTTTTTTGTGGGGTTTTTTTGTTGTTTTTTCTTTTTTTTTTTTTTTTTTTTTTTTTTCCTTGGTTTTGGTCTTTTTAAAGTAATAATAATTTTTTTAAAAGCACCAGGTAACAAAAGGCTCCAGATATTTCCTATTAAAAGGGTTGTCTTGAAGAAAAAAAAAAGTCTACTAAGACCAACATCTGCACTTACTCACAGAAAAGGCAGGGTCCTTTTGCAGAACAAGTCCATTTTTTAATTGCAGATCAATTAGCAATCAAATACTGGGTTTTGTCAAGTAGTCTTTTACAAGAAGTGTTGCAGCCTTTTTCCATGAGACTATGAAATGGTTGGAATGTGACTGAGCACTGTGAGATATACACATTAATCAAAAGACTGCCAGGGCTAAAGTATGCAACTGCAGGGGAGGACATGCAGTCACAGCTTAACATGTTAGATTAGAAAATTAGAAAAAAGAAAACAGATGTTTTTTATCACCTTAAACAAAAAGTTAAGAAGAGCAAACTTAAGAAGATAGGCTTTAGTATAGGTCAGAACCAACACTTTAATTCCCCAACTTTTCTGTAATCTATGTGCTGGTACTAGCACTTCAATGCTTCAAATATAACTTGAATCACATGGCTAGGAAAAGTAGTTTTGGATAAAACAATATTTCAGAAAGTTTCTTTTATATTTATATTTCTAAATAAGTTTTGGCCAAGGTATAAAAGCAAGAAAAGGCAGCTTAAAAAAAAAAAAAAAAATCATCACTGTAGCCAGAAAGGGATTACTTTGGAAAGACTTACTTTGATGAAATGTCAGTTACCCATTTAACTAAATTAGCTAAATGAACTATAGAAAACAAAAAAGTCTGCATTTTATGGAAACATATTGCTGAGAAAAAAACCAGTAAATACTTATATGCACGTGTGCTAGGTGCAGAAACTATTATTTCCATTTAAACAGCTGTCTAAATAATTTACTGTTTTGATAACAAACATGCCCTTTAAAATTCTTTTGGTTAAGTCTCCTGTTTTATTTTTATATATAATTTCCAATTACTTTAATCTAGTCTCCTTTCTTTTATGATGATAAAAACATTAAAGACTTGGCAAGGATCTGCCAAATAGACACTGGCACTTACAAAACATTTTCCAAACTAAAAACACAGACACATAGGTCAATATTCTTACTTAAAAGATGTATCTTCTGGAGAAGCTCTATGGATTAACACACACACACACAAAAGCAAAATTAAAATCAGTATTTTTAAAAATGCCAAAGAAGGACAGTTGAACATCTCTGTAATTCACTAGCACCTGCCTAGATTTATTGGGGGTTTTCCTAACTAATTTCAGAGACTTGTGAATGTGACTAAGCACTTTAACCTGCACAGTAAAAGTGGAAAGAAGGAAGAGCCAGATGTTGTGTTACAAATGTTAGAAAGATTAACTCAGAAACTGGAAAAAGGACATGCTTAAGAGCAGAAGAAAATTTTTTAAGAATTCAAGTTACTGCAGAAGTACTTCACTGAATTTAAATTTTAATTCTGTTTTCGACAACACTAGTGGACAGAATACAGATTCTTTAGGGACTACATGGGTTAAAAAGCCACAGTATTTTATTTAGAACTATTTTTTCCTACGTTTGCAACAATTCAACATCATAGTTGTGTATAATCAAAAGCAGTAACTCTTAAACACGGAATCACACAGCAGGTAAGGTTGGAAGGAACCACAGTTGGCCATCTGGTCCAATCTCCCTGCTCAAACAGGGTCATCCTAAAATATACTGCATAGGATTGCATCCAAACAGTTCTTGAGTATCTCCAGCGAGGGAGGCTCCACAGCCTCTCTGGACAATCTGTTCCAGTGCTTGATCACCTGCACAGTAAAGAAGTTCCTCCTCATGTTCAGGTGGAACTTTCTGTGCATCTCTTTCTGCCCATTGCCTCTTGTTTGGCATCATCAAGAAGAGCCTCTGACACCCTCCCTTCAGATACTGACAGATATTGATGAGGTCTCCTCTCAGCCATCTCTTCCTGAGGCTGAACACCCCCAGCTCCCTCAGCCCTTCCCCAGAAGAGATGCTGCCTTGCTGCCCTTCACTGGACCTGCTCCAGGAGCTCCCTGTCTCTCTTGCCCTGAGGAGCCCAGAACTGGACACAGCACTCCAGGTCAGGCCTCACCAGGGCTGAGGGGAGGGGCAGGATCCCCTCCCTCGACCTGCTGCCAATGCTCTTCCTAATGCAGCCCAGGATCCCATTGGCCTTCTTGGCCACAAGGACACACTGCTGGCTCATGGAATGCTGAACTATAAATCCTCTCTTTTTAAGTTTACTGATCCAAAGAACAAGACCCAAACTTTAATTATGAAAGTGGACCAAGTCACAGAGTCATTTTTTTTTCAGAGATGCACCTTATACCATGTATTATTTCCTAATTTACCTCTGTCCACACACACACCTCTATAATCTTCTTGTCCCTGATGTTTGGCATGTCTTCTTACATTCAAAGAATCCTAGCTTCCATTCAATACCAATTCCTCATCTTCTGTTCTTGCTGAGCCAAAACTAATTTACTCCTTCCAGATTTTCACAAATACTTTGACAATCCCTCAGCTGGTACCCTTCTGAATTCCTCACTGAGAAATTTTAAAACCTGTCTTTCATCATCACAGTAATTTTTTCACTGTTATTTCTCCTGTTCAAACAGCTTCAGTCTACACCAGCTCCTAGCTGGTTCTCAAGTATGTCAGACTGATATATGTTACTCACTTCACATCCCTATCAGCTTCCACGGGTAATTGCTTTGCCCATTGGTTTGCACCAATCCTCCCTCCATGATTCAGCACCTCCAGGATGAAATCTAGCCCCAGCTTTCTAACTCCAAGTCACTCTTTCCTCCCTTCTCTAGTTCAATTTCCAATTCCTCCAGCAGTTTTCACAGCTTTTGACCACTGTGGCTAACCAACTCCCAGCTGAAGACACTTCTACAGTTTGACATCCATTTTTGTATCTTCTGGTTTGTGCTCCCTCTAAGGAGAGAATTTTACAATCAAATACCTAATACTTCAGAAAGTTAATTACAGAATCTGCTTCTTACAAAGAGATCTCTCAGCTGACAAGCCATGCACTAAAAAAGGTACACCTGCCTCGTTTATAACTGACCCTGCTCTCCACAGGAGGTTGAACAGGATGACTTCCTGATGACCCTTTCAATCTAAATTTTCCTAAAGAGGGATTTGTACAATAAGGATTACCAGAGGTTATGAGCAGAGACATGTCTTTAGCAGAACTGCTGCTCAGGCACACAAATACTAGAGATGAAGTAAAAAAGAAGGAGTTAGCAATTTCCTACCTATTTTTCACTCTGTATTCTCAACTACCACACAATAGGAAAAAAAAAATAATCAAGAAATGTTGGTACAGCCCAGAAAAAAAGGGCTGCACTAAATTGCCTTTTTAAAGCAATTTGGATCTCTGAACAGGTATGGATTTGGAAATCTGAACTGGCCTCCCACAGATTCCCAGTGCATCTTTTTCACTCCAGTGACACACCACATTTGATTTAAAATACCTATGCTTGAGAAAGAATAGTTAGAAACTTTCTCCAAACAAGCATAGCTAAAACAATGACAACTATGAAATAGAAAATTTTCAGCATTCATTTCTTTGAAAATTATTAACACTACATTTTCATCAATACCTAAGCAGATTTCCATTATCAACATCAATACTTTAAGAGATGCATTGGCATGACATTTATATTAGGTGGAAACTGATAATGCAAGACAGAATGAGAAAAAAGCACTAGCGTGCTGCTTCCTAAAGTATTAACAACTTTTTTTATTTTAAATGACAATCTGGGTTTATTCCTTCCCTATTCTGGTCTATAGTTCATCAAACATCGTAAAATTGGGTATTACTTACGTGGTTTTCCCTAGCCTTAAGAAGACACAGACATTGACTGAATTAATTATTAACCATAAAGTATTTAACTGTTCCCCAAATGTATCAGTTTTGAAAAGCCACTTGCTGAGGCACATAGCCTGATGTTTGGCTTAATAAAAATACCCCAAACCACCACAAATCTAAAGGCCTAGAAGACTTCAAATCTGTTTATGAAAAATTAGCTAAATTAGGTTTTCAGTGACCTAAAAGAGTATTAATACCAAATAAATCTTTACTCCGTGAGACCACTCATTTCGTTTTACCCACCTAGTGTTTTCACAGTGTAATGAGGACTCTCCAAAACAATCCCTTCTTCGGTGTCAAATATTGGATTATCTATTCCAGTTTTAGGAGGAATTTGTGCTAGTTTCTTTAGCCTCATGGAAGCAGTAAGGTCCAGTTCTTGTTTCCTTCCCTCTTCCTCTCGTCTGCGCCTTATGTCCTCCTGCTGCTGACGGATCCTCTCCAGCTGAGCACTGCGCCGCATGGGCATCATCCTGGAGCCCAAGTCCCCAGGGCAATCAACAGCCATTTCCCTGTGCTTCTGAGGCTCCTCAGGAGACACAAGATCCACATTTTTTGCTTCATTGTCAGAATCCTCTGCGATATGTCCGTTCATATGAGAAGTTGTCATGATTGTTTGTAATTATGCTTCTGCTCTTCAAACCAAAATGCTGCTATCAGGCCAGTTTGTGTTACGATATTGTGTAAAATACATTATAAATTCAAAAGTATTTCCCTTCCATCACAAGACGCTTGAAGAGGCATCCAGGAGGAAAATCTAATGACAGATATTCAAAAGAAAACAAATTAGTGAGTAATTGGACCAGAAAGAAAACACCTAAGGTCCCCAGGCATCAGAACAATGGAACTTTGCATCCAAATTTACATAGTGGTTCTTCCCCTACTACAAACTACAGAATCCTCACAAATCTGTTTCACATATTTTAGTAGACTTCAGGTGCCAATGTTTGAAAGGGAGCACTGTTGAAACGAATGTTAAAATCTCTTGTATTCCCCAGTGAAAGCCATGGTAATTCTGTACTTAACACAGTTGCAAATTAGCAGTTTCCCAGGAGTTCTCACTCAAGTTTTAATTCATACTTTAATTCTTAAAAATTCCAACACAAACCATGGTTACAATCCCACAAACAGTAAATATGAAAAACCTGTTATAAACAACATGTTAATATGAAATTGAGTATGCTGAACACAAGTAAAGGTATTTGCATTTACTGTTTATAAATTGAGGCATTTTATGTAAACACTGCTTCCTGGATTCAGACAAGACAGGTCTGGCATAGAGTTCATCCAAAAGATACTATCTAAAGCAGACAGGAGCTGCACTTACACAATTCCAAGTACAGATCAAGCCCTAGGATAAGGGTATGGACAATTCTGGTTAGCAGCTATTCTTAATTCTTCCTATAGGTATGCATTAAAGCAGGAAGGATTAAATATAAGTTAAAATCCTTGTGTGGGAGTACAGACATACATATTTGACAGAGAATAATAATTAATTTCCACAGTCAAGTATGACATCCCACTATACTACACACACTTTAATCTGATTTCTTATTCCTGATGATTCAGGCTAAAGAGCTTAGGTGTCCTGATATATATAACCACTCATCTCTTAAATATAATACATGTAACAGTGTCTTTTATACTGCATTGCCTTTCTGTCAGTGATACGTTATCCACAATCTGTCCAATTAGAAAGTCATAAAATTAACAAATAGTCACATACCAGGTTACCAGTATACTTAATTTATCAAGTCACATTTAGCACTTTTTTTTTTTTAATTTACTGAAAGGAAATAATAGGAAATATATCTAAGTTTTATTAACACTGGAAGAACTAAGACAGAACCCCCTCCCCAAAAAAAAACCAAAACCCCAAATTACCAACATTCTTACACCAAATGTTTGTGTTTGGAGGAGGAAGGGAAGGACGTTTATGTTGTAATTAAGTTGAAAATTAAATGTCTATAGTTCTGTTTGGGAGGAGCAGCAATAGAAACTCCTACACAGGATTTTGCCAGTTTGCAATTCTAAATGCATAGAGTTTTTCATTTTCATGAGGAGTAGCACATAGCATACAGCAACAACAAAAGTACTTCCTTTACTTGTTTTCTCTCTAGCCCCTGCTACTAAAATAATTATTACTAAAATCTTCTGAAGAAGAAAATTAAATTAAAGCATTTCTATGGTAGTAATTTTTTTTCCCCCTTAAAAGACACTTAATTGCACTTAACTGATACGCTCAACATTTGCACATTTAGAAAAAAATGGCAAAAAAAGCTGATCAAAAACTACATGGTACTGGGGCTGGCACTGCCAAGTACCCCACAACTACTCAGAGCCTGTAAAGCCTTCAATTAGTGCCTGACTTTAAACAGCGCTTCAAAGAGCAAAGCCACATAAATTTTGCATTTAGAGAGGGTTATATAAAGCACCACTTTAAAAAAAAGTTTTGTGAAATTCAGAGAAAGGTGGATAAAAATTAAGCAAAATGATCCTCAGAAAGCTACATTTCCCCTTTTGAAAGGCAACTTCTCCATACAGAAATATCAATCCCCAAAAAGGAAGCCTCATTGGGCAGAATAAAATTGCAAAGATCACTATTTTAACTATGGATAGAAGATAATTCAAATTCAATTGAAGTTGTATTGGCCATAGCTTGTCTGAACACTGAGCCTTTTCAAAGCTACATTCATCTCTTTTCAACTCTGACAAGCTGAAAGAAATCTCACATTCCTGAGTCTATAGGGTACAACCAACAGGTGCTGAAACAATGAATAATATCCATTTAATCAGCGCTAAAAAAGTCAAAAACAGGGTGTGAGGACCTGCAAGAAGTAAAACACATTACACTCAATAATCGTGTAAGCCAAATGATGTCACTCTCAAGTGAATCTTTATCAGAAAGAATTAGCAGAAAATTGAGTTGATGACCAATGCTTAAAAACTGGTCAACAATATTTACAATGGGATTAGCTACATATCCTCCATCAAATTTCATGTGCCAGCTACAAAAATGGCACATCAAAACCTTATATCTGTATATAGAGTGAGACGATTTAGAATCTCTTTAGTTTAGTGATGTGAACTGAAGATAAGAGAAACAAAAATGTAGTCTGGAGTAACAGGCAGCCTTAGTAACATTGCTCACATTTTCAGTATAAACTGTGTGTTTTCAGTATAAACAAGACATAAAGGGCATATAAAATCTTTGAACAGGGTACCAAGACACTTATAGCTGCCTACTTTCAGTATTCAAGGTCAGAGTCAATCAAGTAAAAAAGAAACTAAAGCTTCGGAAAATCAGAGCTCTCTTGCAGTCACACTTTAGCAGCAACAATCAGAAAACCACAATGACAATTTAAGAGTATTGGAATTTTAAATAAAAAGTACTTCTGGTGTCCCAGAAAGCTAGATACTTCTAAACCCAGGATTAAACAGTACAGCAAAAGAATCACTCTCAGATTATACAAAAGATGATACAAAATATCATGTTATCAGGCAACCTAAAATTTGACCTTATGGAAACATCAAACCAAATATGCAAAAACCTGATCCCTAGATATAACCAGCTGGTAATCCATAAAAGCACTGGCATGCTGCAAGTCTGGAATGCTGAACAATTTCCTTTAATCAAAGAACTTTTCATAAGGGGTGACTCCTTCCAAACCTAAGCCCCTCTCCTTCTTCCTGTTGTCTCAAGTCTGTATCAGACATCACAAATCCTCACCTCCAACTGTTTTGGAAAAATGCTATTGCCCAACTGCAACAAATAAAATAAACATGTAAGGAAAAAAAAAACCAGATCAGCTCTCAAGCACCTCGTCTCAATGGTCCTAAGGATGCAAAAAGTAAAATATTACACTGATAAAATCTTTAATTTGGTTCTGAAATTAAAGTGTGGTATAGCTGAGGTAAAAAATAAGATTCAGCTTAAGGGAGGTACTAGGAACAGAAAATTTTATTTTAACCAATATGCATGGCATCAAAAGTTTTAAGATTAATAATTTCAGAAACTGTTCTACTGATTTTTTCCTTCTGAAGGTTTATTTTGCAATTTTAAAAATTCCCTGAGAGCAACAAAAGGGAAGGCTGCTGCACCAAGCTTGTTCTCTGCAAATTGTGGATTATCCAATAAAACACATTTGCAGCCCAAGAGAAGCTTATTTTGTCAAATTAATATTTAGTTCTACAGAGGAAAATTTACCGATTTACTCAATAACCATAATTTTTACTACTCCATATGTACAATCTATATTATAACATTTGTAATTCAGAGAATTCCTTTCCACTTCAGAACTTGATAGTAGCAGTTCCTATACTTTCTAGGAATGTACAAGTGTCTGTTAGACAGCTTGATTATTCAAAGTTTAATAGGGTTAAATCATGGTTTTGACCATCTTCCTTTGAACTGCTGATATCTAACTGGGGAATCCTAGTGTTTTTACATGACACATAGAGCTTTCCAAAATAAAGCAGATTTATGACTCTCTCTGTCCAACTTCATATCATAAGTCTTATCAACACAGTCCTGGAGAGCGTATGTGAAAGTCTCTTCTTCACAGATTACTTTTATTTTTGGCTTCCAGAGGAAGGTTTCTAAAAACTGATAACGTTAGTACAGCTGCTAAAAAACAGCACTTCATTCACTCTGGTCACCATCGGGCATCATATAAAATTCTGACTGGAATGTAATTATGAGCAGCAAACAAACCATATTTCTGATACAAATTCATAACAGCAAAATTAAAGAAAAAACACAAGTACTGTCTTGGTAACTATACTTGCTATTCTCAAAAATACCGTATTTTACAAGACACTATTCTTCATAAAGCTAAAAATATCAGGCTTCTATCATCTTTTTAAACACCCTAAATACACTAAACAAATAAATACAATATTTGTAAATGCACTAAACAAAACACAGACCTCAAAAGCTTTTTTAAAGAATAAACGTACAGATATGCAATGATCTTGGTGTGCAAGGCAGATGCTGGAATAAAATATATACTGACAGAGACTGAAATAGAAGTGCTGTAAGGTGGTTTAAGTTTTCACTTGCTTCCTGGGGATGGCAGCTGGTGTGCAAAGCAACCCTAATTGCTTTAACAACTAAATTCTGTACAGTAAAATTAAATTTGTTTTGCTTCAGCAACTTCCAAAGAGCAAAAATGACATTTTCTGGAGGCTGAGGCTTTGTGTTACATTTCAGCAGTGTTTAAAATTCTTTCAGTGCTGGAAGTATGATTAGACCTGATAGTTCCCTTTTTAAAATTCATTAAAGCTGCGAATTCTGAATGACTGCAAGGAAGTTCAGTTCTTACCTCCAGTGAAATTTCATTAGTTTTGGCACAGATTAGAGTATAAAAGCCCAACCTACATTTGTAATTTTAATATAAACACAAAAAATATGTATTAAACATTAGCACAGTGCAAGGATTTATCATCAGCTTAAAGCCAAATATCACAGACACAATACATTAAAATATTAATTTAAAACATCTGGAAGATGAATTCTAGGTTGCTGAAGTGGATTAGAAATTAGATTAAAATCACATACAAGATGTTTCCTGATATCTGAACTACTAATAAAATATGAGCATGAAACTATGCTACAGATCTCTGCCATGTATTATTAATGGCTCACATAATAGTGTGTCTTCTGGTACTTTTACTCAGTACTTGAGATTCTACACAAGAAGAACCTAAGCCATAAAAATCACAAAGTAACAAAGTAAAACACTTCAATAATTCTACAAATGAACGCTCAGTGTAGGAAAATAAAAAATAATTCCTAGCTTTCCTTGCATCATCTCCTGTGCTCCATTTTTTCTTCAATGAGATTTCAGTGAATCTGCAAGATTAGGAGACTTGGAAGGCAATTACATAAAGGAAAACACAACACAAATCATGCTGCACAGCATAAAATTAACTAGCATTACTTGATGAGAGTTAAAGATCAGAGTTTATGACAGAAAATACTTCACAGGTAATTCCTATGACTCTTAATAGTACCTGAAATAACTGGTATAGTCTGGAGCAGACTAATGTTCTGCAAAAATAAGTAAAAGTTACAAAATTTATGACAACTTGATACTTCTTTAATTTACAAAAAAATCTGTAATAAAAAAAAAGTCTTTACACTAGCTTTTCAACATGTTCAAGAAAATTACTTCTGGCATGGTTTGTTTTTTTAGTCTAATATTATTATTTAAACTGTTCTTTCTTCTAACTAGGTATTTTAGCATAGACTCTAGTATTGTAAGCAAACTCTTCCTTTTAAAACCAGCTGACGCTTGTTTTAATAATTTCAAACCAGAGTTCATTATAATACCTGTCAAGCACAGTAACTCAGTACAACATGTGAATTTCAAAGGGCTCTCAGACATGCCAAGAGGTTTTAACATTCCAGGCTCACTTAAATGTGCAAGATATGTGGATCAACAGCAAAAAGGGCTACACCCTCAAATTGATCATTATTTTCATTGTTAGCAGTTTCTAAGTTACATTTATACCAGAACAATAGCAACACAAATTTGCAGCACTAAAGCACAGAGAAACTGATGAACCTGAAAATTCAGACGCTAAGGTTAGATTCCAGTTTTATAAATGGTATAAATAAATTGCTCAGCCTGCAAACCTAGGACATTATAAGCACCTTCTTGTATCACATTGGTATTACATCTAAGAACTATGGTCTATGTAAGACATCAGATTTTATTAGGTTTCTTTATCTGTTAATGCAATGTCACCAATCCAAAAAGTCACAGCTCGAGAATGGGCCGACACTATGAATGTCGAAAGACACAAGGAGACTCCCTACAAAACAGATATGAACAAAGTGTTTTCCATGAAAAACAGGCACCAATAAGAGACGTACATCATGTTAATCAGCAGCCACCTCACTCAGACCTCTTTTCAGCAACTGCACCTTTGCAGTAAAATATATGCCAGATACAGATATGCAGCAGATGTATGAAGAGGAAAGAACAATTAAGGCTTATTTAAATTCCTGCCCATCTCACTGTGGAAGACAAATGCTGCATATTCTATGAGCAGCAACCTTCCTTGGTTAGTACAGCAACAGTGAGCTCCTTTAATCAGCTAAAATTGATAGCACAGGTCAAACCACTCACATGAGAGCACAGAACCACTCCACATGAAGCTTTCTCTAGCTGTAACAAATCTTCCTATTGCATTTATCAACACTTTTTTCTTTTCAGTTACACAAACTGAAAGGCTTCCTAAGTTGACTAAGATTTGAAAAAATTGTTGAAAATACTAAGAATAAACATATCTCACAATTCCTTTTGTTTTAAATATACACTACCACTCATACATCATTAATTTCTGCTTTTTAGATCAAATGAAAAATGGACAGGGAGAAGAATAAAGTTTCAGCTAGGGTGAGACGGAATGACAACAGAAACAAACTTGGGCCGGTTCCAAGAAGCTTATTGCTGAAGTCACAATTAGACAAAAAAAAGTTAAGACTTGCCAAGCTCAGTTAAACATATTTAACAATTCTGTAACATAGTATTTAGGTTCTGGGTTCTGTTCATATTTTGTATCCTCGATTAAGCTTCAACATAGTTGTGCTGACAAGACCTAAACTGCGGTGAGGAGCACAGCAGAGGGCAGCCTCTGCAGCAATTAGTGAAAACCTGAAAAAAAATCCCAAAGCTCTTTCAAAAGAGAGCTCACAGATACATCCAAGAGGACATCTTGTTAAATGGTCTGAAACCCACATCACCCCAAAACAGCACACATATATACCCCCCCTAGCATCCCATCATGGCTTAGAATAGGCTACAACTATGCATACATTTGAATACTCACTTCTAATCAAATCTTTAACACAAATAATCCCTGTGACAAAAAACGTTTATTTTATATATAGATATGAGTGGATAACATAGATGCCTACAAACTGCAATGAAAATATGACGTGATAGTATGAGGAAAAAGGAGTTATCTTAATTTAGCAGTTTTTTAAATGTTTAGAAACCTTCAAGCATAACAAATGAAGAGTAAAGAAATTCCTAGAATTCCAGGAATTGTTAACAGATCTCACAGGACAGCCAGAAGCATGATAACAAGACAGTAATTTCTTACCACCCATTCACAGCTAAGACTTCAGCTTTCATTGTCTTAAAAGTAAATATGCCTGTCCTCACTTTAAATGGTGGTTATATTCCCTGCTCTTTCAGTTCTCTAATAAGATTCCTCCAACTCCCTTGAAATCATGTCCTTGTTAGCGCAGGCTCTTGCATTCTGGTCTCATTTTAACCCCCATATTTTTTAGCATGTTATTTTTAATGTCAGTGCTTGCCACCACTTCACTATGTAAAGCATAGTATTAACAGCCGATAGTTCACGTGCACTAGTATGTATATGACGTTGTTACTTCAAAGAGGTGACTGAACCAAAGCTAAATTAACTAATTCCAAATTAAATTGAAGTTACAGTGTTCCACAATTTACACCTCACCTGATGCTGAAACTCACACAAAATGGCAGTATTCCATAGCAAGTTATTCTTAATCCCTATTTGCAATACTCTAAAGAAAGACTAAGTTCTTTACTTAATACTCCAGTATCTGCTAAAGTCAATTTAGAAACATCACCTAAAGAAAATAGAAATACAGCTATTCATCAAAACCTTTCATCCAAAAATGCTAAAATGTTAGCTACCTAGTTCAACAGTCTTCAGAGATTATACTGGGACCAAGACTGTCTTTTAATTTTATATGATTGAGCTATAGACTTTGCAAGTTTGAAAAAGTAAAATCTTACAACATTATGTAACAAAGATACATGTGCCAGCTTCTTTCATGTGGCCATCCTCCTCAGGCTATCTTTTTAACTCTATTTTGCAAAATTAACTGAATGAGTGTCAGGGATGATTTTAAAAGCTTTTTAAAAATTATCCCCAATAACATAACCTGATTAGCTGTGTCACCATGTTACTCACAGGTGGAGGCGAAGGGGATAAAGACCTTCTGACCTTTTTTTGTGACCACAAGAATAGGTTGAGACTCCTAAAAACTGATAGTTTGAAAAATAAGACATTAATCATAAAACTATACAATTGATTTCTCCACTTCACAGGACTCTCAATCACGTACCACAAACTCAGAACAACCACATTTCATTTGAGCTCTTCTCTAATTATTTATAGGAAAAAACTCCAATGCACAAACTGTTTTAGCTACTCAGGTCTCTCATGTCACAAGATTTTCATTCCTAAACTCATCTGAGATGGTGGTGATTGTTTCACTGAGCAAATCCCTAATAAACTGCTGCATAAATCTTAAAATTTTCCTTCAGAAGTGTTTTCTCTTCATGGGTGTAAGGTTTTCTTTGTCTAATTAGCCTAATGTGTAGTTGATTTTTCTGGGGGGAACTGTAAGCAAGGCACACCAGCCATGGCAGTGTATCTAAACTTTTTTAACTATTTCAATATTACTACTATGATGAGATGTCCTGCTAGACACAAATGACAGAAGCCCTTGCTACTATGGAAGAAAAACACTCCTCAGCCAGGACAAGTGCAATGGATAACAATGGCAAATGTATCCTCTAAAGAACCAATGGGTGACAGTTGAAGTTTGCAGAGCATTGTGCTTAACCAAATTCACGTCCATGAAATCTGCTGGGATGCTTCTCAGTCCTGAGAAGACAAATAGCAAAGTCAAAACTCAGAATTTTGGAGGCTGAAAAAACTGTTGAGAATTTGCAGTGCTACAGTTTTTTTATACTGTGTCAGTCACATTACTTAATATTTGCAAACATTTCAGTAGTTTTTTCAGGGAACTCACATAATTCATATGTTTGTGCATAACTAACTCTGCCAACTGCTAGAACACAACAAAGCTGACTAGGCTTTCAAGTGTGCCCTACTTTTGCAGCCTTCCAAACAGAATCTGCAGTTCATGAATTTATGACAAGAACCAAAAAAACAGACTGTCAGTGTGATTCCTTGGACTGTTAAGCTGTGCTAGTTTGCTGCTACCAAAGACCTGCAGTCTCATCACTCATGCTCTTGACTGCTCCCTTATGCTCTCCACTTTTTGGTTGTACAGCCATTGACAGTTTTGAAGTTTTGAAGCTTGTCAAATCTGTCACCAAGTCATTTTAATTCAACAGGATTGCAGAAAGTTACAAAATACTTTTGTTTGGTTAGTTTTGGTCAAATTGGCATGCCAGAACAGATCACAATAATCTGAAAGGTGACAAGATTGGCAAAAGGGTCAGAAGAAAATGTTTTGAGACCAGGGAGGTAAAGAGGTAAGAACAAAGACAAGTACAAACTCCTAGCCCTGGCAGCAGGGAGACAAGTCCAAACAGGACCACATCCTATGGAACCATATTCTGTGAGTTCTCCTCACCTCTTGCAAAAAATCTCATCCACACCTACTGATTCTTTTCATCCTTAACAACTCAAAGTCTACCAAAAAAACCCACCAAGAACAAACAAACAAAAGAAACCACCCACAAAAAAAACCCACAAAACAACCCCTAACCAACCAACCAACCAAAAAAAAACCCACACAAAAGCAACCACACACCTACAACCATTTGCATATCTTCCTGATGATGTAAACAGGCCAGTTAAAAGGGAAGTATTGGTTTCTTAAAAAGCATACTCAAACACTGTGGGTGTAAAGTACCACAAAATTTGCACTTATTTTTGAGCATATCTCCTCCCAAATAAAAAGGATAAATTAATCACCCTAGTGTTTAACACGGTGAGTTCAGTATCTGAACATATCTGCACATTCATTACTTGAAGATACTCAACTAGTATTCTCCATTATCATTGTGTAAATAGGATAATCCACAACTCAGAAGCAAGAGCTTTTTTCTCCCCTTTCTATAATGGACAGCATTAACAGAGATCTTAATTTTCTGCAGCAGAAGGCATTAAACAGATCACCTACTGATCAAACAGTACACCTACTGGTCAAACACTAATACAAACAAAGTACTACCTCAGGCACACAAGAGAGTTTATATACAGATAACCACTTGGGAATGGATAAAAATTACCTTTCCCAGTATTTATCACAGTGGTCTTTTAAACTTGCAGGAGCAGTGCCAAACATGACCAAAGAACTCATGCTGATTCCTGGGTCACACTATAAGGAAAACCTGCTGTACAAACCTACACCATGCAGTAATTTAAAACACAGGCCACACTGAAAATGTGCAGAAAAATATTTTATGCGAGGTATTACCAAAATTTCACTATAGGATGTGAAAATCAAATGCTCTGTAAATAATCTACATTACTATACTTCATAATAAAAATGCATGAGAAAACTACACAAGGCTATAAAGGTATAACATTACAGAGCTTCTGGAGTCTCTTTCTTTCCTGTTAAATCTAAGTGGACATTTGGGCCTAATGTTAGCAACCTGTTACACAAATCAAAACAAAATCCTGACAGGAACAAACTCACTTCTGCAAAGGTAATTCAAGTACCTAACTGTGACTGCAGAGCTTTTTCACAGTTCAATTTTTTTCCTAAATCAAACAAAGACCATTCAGTTTCTGCAACTTTGTTAAAGCACGTGTTCTTTTTATTAAGAAAAACAGTGATAAATTCACAGGAATGTAAGACTCCTTTCTACATGAAGGCAGGCAAGCTTTTTTAGTACGTAATGGTGCAATATCCCATCTAGAAGACTGTGTCATCACTGGAGCTGTTGAACCAAGATATTGAACATGATTATGGAAGCCAGGGAAAAACACTGGCAAGCTAAGTGATGTTAAGTCCCTCCTCAGAACTTTCAAGTCATGTTAAGGAACAAAAATTCAACACTTAGGAAAGTGGAATTAGCAGAAACCTTTCTTTGCCTAGGATCATGGAGTGAATCTTCTAGTTTAATGAACTTCCAACACATCATTTGAATTTAAGGAAGTATTTCCTCTCAAATCTTATACTAATCAAACTGAAGATGACTCTTCCAACAGTAGTGTTATAAACTTTGTTTAAAATGTTTTTCTTCTTTAGCAGCATCTTTAAAGCCATTTTCCCCCACCTACTAAAGAGTTTAAAGCTGAATAATGAATTTTGGCTTTCATACAAAAAAAATCTCAAGTCATCTTTAATATTCTCTGCCAGTGAAATGGATAGACAGCGAAATGCATGTTAACTTGTACTTTACATTTGCTTATAATAACATGTACACAATTACTTATTAAAAAAACTCCAACAAACCAACCTCTCAGAAATCTAAACTAAACATACATTTTGCCACATCATCAGAGCACTCAAGTGTCTGATGACTCATATTATCTACTATGACCCACTGTAGTAAAGAAAATGTTAACAGCAAGAGAAAACAGAAATCACAATCCAACAGCCAGTCTTCCCAGTTTTATATGCCAGTTCAAAATTCATTGATTTGTCCTCACTTTATCTTTCATTAATTTTTACTTTGTCACCTGAAACAAGTTTCTCAACAAAAAAGTAAAAGAGAGGTAAGTTATTAGGACATCACTTTTAACTGAAGTGAGTATGCACAAAAATTAAGTTAAATCAAAATAAAAAATGGATGCAAGATAAGGGAACTTCTCTTAAGGAATGATTTCCTCCTGGTGCTAATGTCAGATCTCAGCAATTGAGATATTTTTAAACAGGAAAATGGGAAGAGAGGTAAGAGTGCTTTCAACTGATGAATGCAGGATATCTTTGCATTTCACCACTGAGTAAATTATATGTATTATACAAAAGGGCAGTAAACATTAAGAATACATTCAAAAAAGTTATTGAGCAATACCGGGAAGAATCTATCACCCACCCAACCCCTTAAACAAATACCTAAAGATTAAGTTTGTACAAGTTATACATACCAGTGATGCAAACACATATATATGCACTACACCAATATACCCGATAAATCTCTCTAAAGAAAATATCACAACATTTTATTACCCCAGTATTTGTAGCTTGGCCATCAGGCAATTCTGAATAAGAAAGTAAGAACTCAGTGTCACAAAATAATCCTAAAGACATAAACTGTAAACTCTCTCATTTATAGCCACTTGAAGCAACAGTGTCTTCAGTAAGCATTCCAGAACCACCAGAGCATAGACTCCTTTGGAACACACTAGTTGAATCTTCATCAGAACACCAATGCCATCCAACTGAACACAAACTACTATTAAATTCAAAACACTAGAGCCAAATTTCCCTAATTAAGCTTATCTGAGAGTGTTAGCAACATATTTGGCAGTTCTTCTTTGGGTTAAAGAATACAGTCTTCAGTTATTCAGTCTTTAACTGTTTTACTATACTCATACTTTGAATAAAAACCTCATAACATTCTGGGCATAAGGTACTTTTTTCTTAAACTCATGTTTATATAATTGTAAAAAATATCAACTTTTGAATGAAAGTATTACTCTGTAAACCCTTCAGCAAAATGACAATCCTGGATGCTGCCCTTATGCTGAGACCACACAGAGAGGTGTCTCCTCTAGAGGTAGAGATAAATCAGCAACCTAACAACTATTCAATGTACAAGACTGCACTTGGCACTAGGATACTGAAACATTCTGGAAAACAGTATTACAATTATGAAGTCAGCTTGAAAAAAACTGATTACTAAAATGTGCCATAAATGATGGTATTCACCATCAATAACAGCCAGTGCAGCTTGAAATATTCTCAGCACTTTTCACACGAAATTGTCAGCCTTGCCCTATTACAAAAACCAGGTGCCAAGGCTTCAAATGATGCTCCAGACTACCAGAAGCTGCATACACCATGAAGCTAAGGAGAACTCAACTTGTTTTTTTCCTGAGAAAAATCAGAGAAAGGAATGAAAACACAGAGGATGAAAACTGAGAGAAAAAAGGGGCGAGTCTAGAACTAAATGACATAAGGAGAAGCCTATTATTGGAGAAACAAGAGTAATTATCCATTCTAGCAATAATCAAAACAACAGCAAAGTCGAAGTACTCTTAAATTCCCTGCTTGTATAAAAAGCAGAATCCAGGGTCAAAGGGCAAGGCTAAGATGACAGAACAGACAGCAAGAACACTAACTGGATATGGGGCTCAGGGCCAAGATCAGCATTTCTGTATGCTGCTTGGGAAGCTGCCACTGTCTTTACACAAAGTTTTTCAGATCAAAGAGGTCAGCCAAATGGTAACAGTAAAGAGTGAAAGTTATGGTCCACTGGAAGAGACAGACTGTGTTTTCTCTCTACAACAGGGAAGTAGAAAGAAAGCAAGCATATTTTCTTTGATTCTTGTATATGAAATGTGATGAAAAGTAAACTGAAAGGGTTATGTACGTAGAAATTATAACCACCCAGTCTAGTGCATCTACCTTGTAAGCAACAGGAAAAAGCAGCAAAATTAGAAGACAAAACACCAAGTATCACTGTGAAGCACCAGAGCCATAACAACAGAACACTCTTAGGCCTTCACTGCAGTCATCCTAAGAGACAGGCAAATTTATCCTGACCCTAACCATGGCATCTGACAGGCTGCAAGTACTCTAGTTGCTACATGTATGTATATTTGTCACTGTAAAGTTTGCAAACATTTGGTGCTCTTGCCTAGCAATCTGAAGAGCTTTGATGAGCTAAAACAGAAGACTACCGTTTCTTAAACACACTTTTTTCAAGACTTCATAGCAGTAAATTCTCACAATGCACTGGAGCAGCACAGCTGAAAAACTTCAAGGTACAGCCACCTATACACACCACCCATCCCTCATCAAGTATATATCCATGTTTCACAGCAATCAAATGACATCTTCTATTTCCTTCTACCAGTTTTCCCACTTGAACTTAAGATACGATTCTGCAAGATTCACCACCCATCCTCTACCTTACATCACAATGCACTTTACCACTTATTTTCACACTGGCTTTGGCATGATTAGAACTCCTCAAGAGCCAGCTTATCAGAATAAGGTTGCAGAGAACAAACCAAAGAGAAAGATATCTATCATTCTTAGTAGCAAAAAGCTCTGAGATCATCTGCATATAAAACAGTGGTCTCCCTTCATCACCAAAATGACTGCCATTTTGATGAGTTACAGATTTTTCTAAGTTAAATTGTTTCAAACTCTTGTAGAGCAGACCATTTATATATCCCAAAAGTCACACAAAATCTGCCTACACACATACATACAAAAAAAAATCAATGTGGTCAAGTGTTTAAATGATAGAAAAAATAAAGTCCAAAACCATTTCAAAACTGTGCTGTGTCATCAGCAACAAATGACTCTGAAACAGAACAACACCTCATGGTAGCAGGTAGAAACTGACACGCTTACCCTGCACATCAGATAAAAATCAAGATGGCAATGAACATCATCTGCTTTCTCCATTTTAGAAGAACTTTACATACATAGATTTGGACTAGGATTAGGATTTTTGGGTCCCACATACAGATAGGATTTTCTGGGCTCTGGCAAAAGCAAGAACTAGAGAATCTATTAGAATGCAATCCAGCGATGTCACTCAATACAAGTAAGACTACTGTTTAAGCAGTGCTTTAGTTTGTCTAAATTGTTGCAGATTGTTTTTAAATACTTACTGTCAGTGGCATTTTCTTAAATGTATTGGTCACATTAAGAAGCAAAGACCTGATTCTTTCTTTGAAAAGAGAAATCCAGTCTCTATTATGATAAATCAGTCAACATAATATATAGAATACAGGGAGCTTCAGATCTCTCTTATATAAGGAAACAATGTGCAACTTCACTCAGAATATGTTTTGCTCATCTTCTTTAAAGAATCAGTAGGGTCCAAACACCAGTAATGTATATTAGACAGACATGACATGATTTATACACAAAAGAAATACACAGAAACAGATGTACAAATAAGGATCAGCCTACAGAAGGTAAATCATGCATTTTTAATTAAAAGGCTCTGTGACAAAAGTTAAGAGCAAAAAAGTGGTTTGCTTACAAAAGTCATTAAGATTTTATTAAGGTCAATGCATAAAATGAACCAAATAGTCGCATTAACTGGAAAAGACATGCAAATATAATAATATAATTTTAGTCAAGTTCTCACACAGCTATAGCAACTAAACAGTAGTATGAGGGCAATGTTGCTGGTTCCCTTCATCCCCCATATCAAGGGGAGGGATGTCAGGACCTCAGTAAACTTTTTTCACCAGAGCCAAGAGGATAATGAGGAGGACTGCCATGACCACATGTCAATTAAGAACAGCCTTCTAGCACAATTTGCAAAGCACCACTCAGTATAATGCCTAAAACAAAAAACATTTTAAATTTGCAATAGAAATATTTTATTAATATTCCCATTAAGCAGTAAGACTGGGAAATTGCCTAACAGCAAAGCCTGCAGATACAAGTTTAGAGGAATAAAATCAAGTGACATGGTGAAATTCTTGGGTCCAGCACAAACGGCAGTGGCCTAAAATTAATAAACCATGATAAATTCAATTTCTGTCTCTGCTGTGCTAACTAGGCACTCCAAGTTCTTGACAACTTATTAGCTCAGGCACCTGCATTTTAACCACAAGTAAAGAGAACAGGGCTGTCAGAAAACAGATTGCTCCCTCCCTGGCATGCCAGTACACCAGGTAGTATGGCTCTGCAGGGTCCTGGCCAGGTGACAGGTTTTGTCTGGGCACCAACCCTGAATTCCTTCTTTATTCACTAGAATGTGTGACTGTTGTTTCTACAGACACCAAAGAGTCTAATTGTGAAGCCACTGCACATGGTCTTTCAGGCAAAGTCTGGCACACTGAAAATACTTTTAGCAAAGAATTTTAACTGAGATTTGAAATGTCATATACAAGGCAAGTAAAATCAGTTTGGGAAATACTTTATCATAGTAAGAAAGAACCAGAAGTAACACTAGATGCTCAGTTTTGTATTTTCCATTTGTCAGAAGTGCAAAAGCAAGTCTTTGTGGCTTAGAGCTCCTCGTGAGAGGTTAGCAGAAATGTGAAGCAGTATTAGTTTTTTAAGAAGTCCAATAGGTTAGCCCAACCCCTAACCCAGCAGATACACTGTGAACAGCACCAGTCCCTTACTTGAAAGCAGCTCTTCTCATACTGTCCTAATGCCTCACAGACAAAGGTTTTTCACTATCAGCTCTGCATCTTACTCTCTTTTTCAGCACCCCTTCTGAGCACTTGTTACATGCACTGTCTTGGATACTAGGAAACAAAAACAAGGTTGTAAGGTTACCCTTTACAGTTTTGCACAGTGAGAACACAGGTTCTTGCCCTAAGGAAGCATTTAATACTGAGAATTTTTCAGAGGTGGGAGAACCCAACAGACCAAAGGCACTCAGATACTTTTTCTGAACAAGCCAAAAACACTACAGTGACTTTACCATTCTGTCTGGAACCAGAGCATATAGAGCAATAACCACTTCTTCAAATAACATCGGAAAAATACTGACCTCCTGAGTAAGAGCTGCAACACTGTTCACATGGCAATTACTCAGAAGGGCAGGTACTGATATCTTCTCTGGTCACCAGTGAAGAACCTGCAGAACCCTCCTGTGTCAGGGGAGGTTTAGGTTGAATATTAGGAAAAGGTTCTGCAGGTTCTTCACCCCAAAGGTGTTTGGGCACTGGAACAGGCTCCCCAGGGAAGCAGTCACAGCACCAGCCTGACAGAGTTCAAGAAGCATTTGGACAAGGCTCTTGACACAGAGTGTGACTCTTAGGGTGTCCTGTGCAGGGCCAGGAGCTGGACTCGATGATCCCTGTGCATCCCTTCCAAATCAGCATGTTCTATGATTCCATACTGAGAACAACAAACTAGCAATTCTGGTCACTGGGTTTAATCCTTAGTGCTAAATCAACCAACAGTGTAAGTGAGGCAAATCAGAGCAGGTATATCTGATTTTCACAGAGTCTTCATGAAATTCCTACACTTTATTGTTACTTTTTACCATTGGCTACTAAGGAAACAGAAACTAATTTTGGGATGTACATCACCTTTCATTCATTATCTCTGTTTTGTCACTTCAAACACTTACTACAATGCAGTTTAGGTTGGGCTATAAATCCATTAGAAAATTTCAAAACAATCAATGCAGCAGCCATTGATGATTATCAGTGGAAACAGAAGACTAATTAGACAGGAAGTAGAATATTTACAGTAATTAATTCAATTTTTTTCAAGTAGAGTCTGTGATTTTTGCTTCAATGCTGCAGAAACTTAGAGCTTTTGAAATACAATCAATGATTCTATCCTTATGACACATCTGTTTACCAGAGACATTCTGTTAATAACATCTCACTTAATTTAAAGTATTTGAGCATAGAAGTAGTTCTTTGGTCCCCAGAGACTGCAAATCAACTCAGCAATGCAGGCAGAGAATTTTATTCCAGCACTACCAAGGCTACAATGCCTGCCATAACAAAATTTATTTTTGTAAAGCAGAAATAATAAAGCAAAAGTAGAAAGCTTTAGGTATCTCATGGTTTGCTAAGTTTTAGGTATCCCACAGGTGGTCGGTCCATTACTTGTAGGCATTTTGAAGCTTGAACCAAAAGCTTCACATGCCTTTTTCAAATTGACTAATTCCTTGGAAGATACTTGTCTGAGATGTACTTTCTACCTGAAGCCAGCTCACATTTTATATAAAAAAATTCTTCAGCCAGATTTATCTAGAGAATTCCCAACAGAATTGGCACGCATAACCTTTTTGTTCTTGATGAATTCTAAATTTATGGAAAGAAATACTATTATTTCTATATATTTATTTATCATTCACAGTTTAAAAATATGCTGAGTTAGAGGAAAAAAATCATGTTACAAATTAGGTACTGAATCAGAACCTATTATTTGAGGTCAGTGAGATTTATGAATACCTTCATGCTCCACTAACTCAAATCACTCTAAGTATGCACCTATACTCTTTCAAGACCAGTTCTGGAATTCTGAATACAAACAAGGGATATTTATTAGAGAACTTTAAGACTTAGCAAGCTAAACCCATAAATATACTTTTAACACTTTCTTATTCTTTTAAACTTTAGAGCAGCAATTCATACAGCTCCTACACACAACACTTCAGTTTTAAGAGTAACAGGTCTTACACTTTTTACTGCTGTCTCTGGCTTTTGGTTCTGTACACCCTGTGGCTCTGCATATTAAACTGATGCAATGCATTTCTGCATGGTTTACCTGCTAAACAAAAATGTTCAAAAATATACCTATATGAATATACTAAAATAACAACATATGAATCCCTCATACCTGGACTGGTGCAATGGTCAGCAATAATATGCTACTTATGGATTTCTCAAAGTAGAAGTCACAAGTTTAACTTGGAATTTGTTGTGAAGAGATCATAAAATAAGGTCAATTATTATTTCTCCTTGTGGTTTTTTTTTTTTTTCAAATAAAGAAAAACGCAAGGCTTCATATGAGGCTGAACTAAAAGAACAGCAAGCTTAATTTAAAGATGCTAATAGACAAGCTCTAGCAAATCTTGTTGTAGCAGATTAAGTTACTATCCGCAGCTGTAGACTGCTCCCATCAGAAGTCATGGAGCCCAAAAGTAGAATTGTCAGGAGACAACACACGTTGCCACCTCAGCCACTTCACTGCTAAGACTGGCATCATGGTTTGGTTCAGACAGCACACCATGAACCATAATGACCGAGGAACAAGCACTTGTTAATCCTGCAAAGGAACTAGAGCACAGGAGTTGAGCAGGAAAAGGTAAAAAAACTGACATCACAAAATCTAAGATTTCTAATCTAAGAGCTGTAGCTGCAATCTGTATTTCTTCTAAAGTAGAAGGAATCAGCTGTGCCAATCCATCCAAGAACAAAAAACACAATCTCACCAGAAAGTGTCACAAGCACAATTTGAACTGTTAAATAAATTGCAATTACATTCAACAGGCACTGATTAATCATGTTAAGTACTTTAAAGGCTGAATAGTCAATTTCAAATTAGCTTTAAGAAATCAAGAACTAAAGATTTGTGTGGAATTTTAATTATCACAGGAAGTCACAACCACATAAGTTTTAGGGAGCACTAACACACATAGTATCAAATGAACAGCATTAAATATCTTTCTAAGACTTGACAAGAGTATGCACTTAAGAGGGAACACAAACCAGCCTACATCTACTACCCAACCGTTTAGGTATGCAGCTGCATTCATTAAATATTTGTATAGAAAAAGCTTCAAAAATATTGACACAAGGAGAAACTGTATGAAGTTCTCAACAACAGAGGTCAAAAACTGGCTTAGGGGATCAAGTATACGTAAATTCAAGTGTGCAACTCTTGCATGTGTAAAATTTTAAAAAACATATATGCAAATACTTAATAATTTCCTACTACAGAAGGCTTCAAAAAAAGGTTGGTACATAATAAGCAGACCTAACAATTTCTGAAGATCATCCCATCTCAACTTTAAGTGAGGTATTTAACTCCTAAGGCTGCTTTCTCAAACAAATACCTCATAAAGATTCCAAGTTCAGCATCATACAGATGAATTTATAACAGAAGGCTCTACCACTGATCAAAACGGAGCCATCAACCCAGAATCATAAATGACATTCTAGTAGAAAGGACTCCACAGTTATGACATTATTATACTGTTGTAGTATCATTTTGTTACTATTGCTGAGTTATTCCAGTTCTTCAGACCCCCCTTTTTGAAACTAAAACAAGTTTCAAAAAAGCAGCTCTTTACAATCTTGTAGCCCAGTGCAGCACAGCATCCAGTTGAGATAACCTACCACATTTTTATAGGACAAATTTCAGTAAGTGCATCCCAAGGAAAAGTAGGAATTGACAAAGTAAATGTCACTTATCCTTCCTTCCAAAAGAAAGAGAAGTGACGTGATCTAACACACAGAACCTTTGCTTTCTTCCCAGTTTTGCCCATCTTCCCTATTCAGAGAGAATAGATGGAGAGACTCATGTTTTAAGGTCTGCAGGAGGAAAGAATGCAAGATGAACAAGAGGCCAAAAAAGCATGGTCAGAAATATAAGTCCACATTAAATCAGGAAAGATCTATGGATAAACAATGTATCATCGCTCTTCAAAATTGATCCTAAGACTAATCCCTAACAGCAATAAGTGTACTGGCCTAAATAAAATAAAACATTTAATAGAAGAAAAAAAAAAAAAACAACAAAACACAAACCATTTAACCTAAAAATTACTTCATAAGCTATAAGCCAACTCTTCACTGCTGCTTCAAAATATATTATTAGATGCTGGGTTCTCTTTTTTCAGTAAGAAAAAATAGCTCTCCATTGAACTTCATTTTAACTTCTCCTGACTTCAAAATTAACAAAAGCCTAAAGAAATTAATGACCTACAAAACATGCAAAAATAACCAGACTTCAGCTGAATATTTTTTTGCCTTATCTTAAAATCATCCTCAGTATTTTTTCTTTTGGGAGGAAGTAAAAATGACATTTAGTTTTTCAATTCCCAGCTTTTCTTGGGATACACTTTCAGTCCTTACTATTTACATCTTGCTTCATGAAAGAAGAAATCTTTCATTCTTCTTGCTAATGAAGAAAGAAGAAATCTAAATAGGCTGAAAAGCAGAAAAGTGTCTACCTGACTGTAGAATCCTCAAATTGCTGCTCTCCTCTTTCCACTGAAGCCAAGTAACTTGCCTCTTCAGAGTTCTAGCTAGCCTTCAAGATATCAGCCTGAAGCACCACACTTCATCAGAATTGGTTGACGACAACAGCTAAAATCTTGAGAGAAGATCACAACACACACTAAGTCAGTATTTTCTGAACAGGAAAGAATTGAATTGATAATTCCACTGAAAGATTCTACAAATCTAACAAGAACTTATGGTCAAAAGGATTTTTAGTGCTGCTTATACTGTTAGAAAAATAAATATGTGAAACAGACTATTCCACTTGTCAAAACCAAAACCGTGGGGCTCACAAGTCATTTTAGTCAGTCAGCCCAAGAGGACCACGTTGAGCTGATCAGCTTTTACCTCACTTTACACTAAGACACTCTGCTAATTCCTGCCTGTAAGTAATTAGGTTACTAATTTAGAACATATCTTGATTACTGAAACAAAATTAAATGGTAAGAGCTTGTTTTATGTTGGTTTTAACTCTTGTACAACAACAATCACTACCTTTAAATACATATACTCAGTTCCATTTTAAACAAATTTCCTTCTCTCCTGCATTTGAGGACTTTTAATACCACTCAAACAAAATGTGAACGTCATTGCATAGTGGCACTAAGCAATTCCATCACCTCTTGATCCTACAGGGATGTGATGTCCACTAATGCTACACTGCCCCAGTAAGAGAGGACTGAGTTTCTCTGCTGACACCACATGGCCTTTCAGATATTGGGAAGAAGAGATTTGTTCTCTGAAAACAATGATACATATTTTTAAGAAATATAATCAATATGATACAAACCTATGCAATCCAAACCCTCACCTGTTTCATATCTCGATGCTTAACCCAAAGGGTTGACCTTTGCTTTCAGAGATGAGAACATTTAGAAAAGAAGACATACCAGAGGAATTAGCAACATGCTCTCTTAGCCAATACAAGACTTGACATTTTCTACAGTGCACAATGAAGTTATCTGTAACACAATTTTTCTATAAAAGCAACTTTAATTATCTCAGCCTAGGTACACCAAATTAACCCGTAATTAATCTCTCAAGTTTCATTAACAGTAGCTGACAAGTAAATGGCAATTTGATAAACAAGACAAACAAGGGCAATCACAAGCTCTCAACCACAACATTGCAGAAACACTGATATTAAGGTGAGGCCTTAGCTTTATACACAAAGGCATCACATTCTAAAGAAAAAGTTACCATGGTATCTGTGATATTAAAGAATTTAACTCAGTACCAGAAACACTATGCAGACAAACTTGCTTCCCTACCTAGTCTTCTCTTCTGCCAGCTCAAAAACCAGCTTCTAAATAAGATATTAACAGCAAAGGCATTACCAAAGCATACCAACTCCACCGGCCTTAACTGTAAAGATCACCCCAGTTAAGAAAATACTTGGGTTTATACTTGAATATTCAGGTGAGACCTGACCCAAAATTTGGCTCCAGAGAAAACCTCAAAAGCTAAGAAATTTCTCTCAACAGTGTTTTCACCATGACATCATGCCACTTATATTTTATTCACCTTCAGAAAAACTCTTTAAAGTTTCATTCCTCTTTAATATACACTTCATTAAATACAAGTCACTCCTATGACATCACATAGCTAATAGCTCACATATTCTTCACAAAAATATACTGTTAAAATGAGAAGTGACTCTTTCAGGCACTAGCATACATTGTCCTCTTCTGAGCTCACACATTTTTACTCCAAACTCCACTCACCACCACCAGTACCTAAATGAATACTTTTCCAGCCTCTCCTTCCTGACTTTAAAAATATACACTTATCCTTAGAAACAGACTTGGAATGCATCCCAGCCACCTCCCAGCACCATCACCAGGTCAAAGAGCAGATGCTGAGGTTGCACTAGTAACTTCCCAGCTATCAAAGGTTTATGGTTTTACTAAATTCAGCTTTCTAGAGAGCTTGAAGACACCACTCAACAACTTCACACTGACTATTCAGCTGATGCAAGTACACAAGTTGATTTAGATGGTAACTTACTGAGTATTACCACACCTGAGTGCTCCTAATACCTTTTGTAAAGCACCACTTAACTGTCCTATCACTTTTAATTTATCCTTGCCAGAAATCATTCCTGGTCTCAAACTCCTTATCCCCCAAAAAACTCCCGCATTTGAGAGTCTTCTGAATTATCTGTTACAGGCAAATAACCAAGCATAAACTAAAACAGTTTTGCCAGAAGGTGTGTCCTGATACAATAATGAAAATTATGGTTAGGTTTCTATCTTCTATTTCTTAAGAAAAGCTGTATTTTCCCAGAATTTCTATTTAACATCTACTCTTTTGTTAGACCTCTGCAGGACATGAGGATTTTACTGTCTATGCTGATAAATTATAGCAAATTCAGACACTAAAGACCATGAGCTGTATTGTCACATCTATCAACAGTCAAGCCTTTTCTCTAACCATAGAATTGAAATTTCAAAAATAGAACACTAGAGGCAAAATCAATATTAAAAATATCAAAACAAAGCCTATTAGCTATTTCTTATTCATTATTTTTTCTTTAGAAAACAATTATGGCCAACCAGAACAGACACATGATACAACAGACAAATCATTTGAGGAAACACAAGGCACCGACCAGACCTATTATAACAGATAATAATCACAGGTATGTTGAAACAATTTCATTTCTATATCTAATTATTTGGCGTCTTAGAAGAAAGCAGAATTAGATCCACACGGGAACCTAAATGCCATGACGCCTACTAGACTCCACAACCCACAGATAAACAACCAAGATCTACTCTAAAATGAAAAGGACATGTTACAGGTTCTGTTCAAGTATCTAATATTCAACTTCAGCAGGAACTGGCCAAGTCAGATAAGAATAAACAAAGATCAGAGATTCAAGTCTTCAAAATTTCATGCCATGCTAAGGGGAAAAAAAAACACCCCCAAGAAAAATCCCTTTCCTTAATTCTTTCAACACTTTGTCTGTAAGAAGGAAAGGAAGCCTGAATCCATATCATTATTTTGTACTTGATCAAGCCAGTCTCTGGGCTACATATTCACTCCCTTCCTAAGTGATTATTACTCCTCAAGAATCAAACAGAAACGCCCACTGGTCTGGCACTTAAGGCATTCAAACCCTTTCCACATCTTTAAAGCAATGCAACATTACATCCTTTTTCTGCTAAAAGAGAAGTGTGCAAGATTTGGTCTTTCAAAGGAATTGGGACATTCCTTTTAGAAATGTGCATTACTGATGGTGTCTGTGCTTTCCAATTTAACTGATGCAAGCTTTGAGAGAGCATTTTTTTTCTTCCCACACAGCTATGTGTTAGTGTGCAATTAGACACCTCAGTATTATAAAACAAGTCTTTACCAACAGGCATATAGAGCTGATCACCTCCTGGTAAAAAAACAACAACAAACCCCAAAAGGTTGCTTTAAAATAGCCTGAGATATAAACTTAACTAGTTATAATTTCATCTTTCTTCTGCTTCATACTGTAGTATGAAGTATACTTAAAGACATTTTGTCTAGTTTGTCTAGCTATATTAGGAATGCAAGAAAGAAGATGTGTACATAAAACGCCCCTGCTGTCAGAACTGCTGTATTGAAGAAAGCTCTAAGGTAGATAACTAGACTAGAAGAGCAATGCTGCCAGCAGACCCGATTTTAAACAACCACCTAAATTGTTTCCACCGAGTTTTCTATCACGGACATACTGCAAATCTTTTCAAATACACAAATGCCTCTCTTTGCCCATTAATAAAAGGAAAACAATAGAGCAGTATTTAATTAATATTTACAAAAACTCTTGAGGTTTTCAAATGCATGACCAAGGCAGTAATTAGTCTTCCGAATACCGTAATGTCAAGCATTTCTGCAACAGTGCCTCAGGAAGTACTGCAAAAATGTCACCTGCTAAACATCTAAAAATTTTAAACAACGCACATGAAAAATACAAATCCTGCTATCTAGGAAGTAGCACACTGTTTGAAATTTTAGCCTTCAGCACTCTAAAGGCCTAACATTGTAAAAGGAATGCACTTTAAAGTACAAATTGGGAAACAAACAGTAGCTGAAACAGGCAGTTAAAACTTAGCATTTCATGTTAAGATCCCATCTTTGAAGAGACATCATCACAGAATTTGCATCTAAAAATATCATAGTTTTTTTAAGAGCTTGCAACTTTTAAGTATAGCAGGAGATTTTAATTTATACAGCAAATGAAGTATAAGGAAAATGTAATCATTTTATTACAACAAATGTAATTATTTTATTATAAATAAGGGACAACAAATGGATGCACATGGACTTCAAAATACATTAAGTTTTCTGTGTCCATAACTCCTGGTATGAATACCAACCTCTGCATTGCATTTTCAATGGTTCTATATCATGTCCTGCTGCCTGTCACCCCTCAAAAGTCATAAGTAACTCCTGCAGACTCCTAAGCCAGATAAATCAGTCTACTGAAGAAATATTTTGATGAATATTTCTAAGTTCAGAACTTTTGAGAAGAAATTTAATAAAAACTAAGTAAAATTACAGTCTTTACAATCAGCTAATTCTATGCAGAAAAAAATCACCTTCCACTCTTATTCCACACATTGCAAGGCAATGTGACACACACTGGAAGAATGTAAACTTTGAAAAAAATACTTTAAAAAGAGTTCAGTGATCATGGACTAACATTTAAATCTCTATTATTTTATTAACAGCAATGATAATTAAATGTGACATTCTACAACACTGCTTCAAAACGCTGTAATATTTTTGACACCTTGCTAAAAGTGTCTACAATACTAACCATTAGTTAAGCTTTTAATATGGAAAATCCTGGATTATTTTTTAAGCACAGCATGTTGGAAAAAAGTTTACATGTGTAGAATCCAGCCAAACTCTTAAGTGTATGGCATTCAGATTTGTATAACAGCACTAATATAATCATAAGAAAAAAAAAATGTACCATGAAAACTTTAACAAAGATTAAAGCCAAAAGCTTGCAGACTCAGTTGTCTATAGACAATACAAAGATACCTTATTTTTTACAAATTCATGAAAAACATCTCAATCCTCAAAAAGGACAGAGATATCCCTTTAAGGTACAGGAAACCGAACACAGAAGCAGCAAACATATAGAAGATCACCATCAGTCTGACTGCAGTCAGTGATGTATCATCATGTACCTAGAATGAAATTATTTTGCTCTATTAAGTGAGCTATGGATATAGCCTATGCCTAAATAATTCCAATAAAGGCTTTATTTTTAAAATAAAAATAAAGCAGCACTAATTGATATTTACCCATTTAATATTCCTCATGAGATTACTTTTCATGGATCTGTCCATGTGAGACATCAAGAATTCTATTATTTTAGACAGCCTTTTAAAATCTACAAAAATATTTTTCAGTAAGGTCAAAGACAAGTCGATTTAATTTCCTCAGGCGGTGTGTCTCCCAGGCTCGCAGTCCCCGCGCTCTTTGTTGCCGGGCTGTGGTGGTGTCTGTCTGTCTGTCTGTCCCACACACAGCCTGGAGAGGGGCCGCATTAGGAGCACTCCCACTGCAGCTCCAGCCGGGGTGTGCGCTAACTGCTGCCGACTGTAACACACACTCGTGTTCAACATGCTCTAACTTAGCCCCGCAGAGCCTCACAAACCAACACGAAACGAAACCTCCACAGAGGAATGGTTTCCAAACACAGAGCTGCCAGAGCACCAGAAGCGCACGGGAGGGGGCCTGAAGTTTCCCCCTCCTTGTTTAAACACTACACAACCCCCTACAAGCAGGCAGAGAGAGCACCCAGCCGAGTGCGGGAGGTTTTCCTACAACTCCCGAGCCCGAGGTCCCGGAGACCCGCCGAGCGGGGCGGGGGAGCCGCTCTGGGGAGGCCCCGCGTTCCCGGCGGCGCCGCCGGCACCTGTACCGGGACCGCCCCGCCCGGCCAGACCCGCGCCCAGGGTCCGGCCCGGGACACCCCAGCGAGGTGCGGGCACCGGCGCCGAGCCCCGGGAGCCGCCGAGCTCGGCCGTGCCCCGCCCGGCCCCGGCCCGGCCAGCCCCCCGGGCCTGCGCGGGCGCCGTGGCCGCGGGGGAGGCTCCGGCCAGCCCGACTCGCCGCTCCGCGCCGGGACCTGTTGCTGGCGCGCCGGGCACGGGCGCTCCGCTCACCGTCCGTCTCTCGCCGCCGCTGGCACGCTCCGGCCCGGCCGCCGGATGGAAGTCGGAGTGTCCCGCGTCCCGCGGCGTCCCCGCGCCCAGCCCGCCCGCGGAGCCGCCCGGCCCCGGCCCCGGCCCCGGCACGGCCACAGCCCCCGCAGCGCTGCGCAGCCGCCGCCCAGCCCGGCCCGGCCCGCCCCGCGCCGCCCCACGGCCCGCCCCGCCCCGCCCCGCCCGCCGCGCAGGCGCGGGGCCGCCCCAGACCGCCCGGGCCGGCCGGAGCACGGCGCTGCCCCTGGAGGCCGCGGTGCTGGGGACGGGACGGGGCTGCGGCAGGTGGGGCGGCCACGTGAGACGTGCCGCTGCTCCTTGTCTCCTCCCGCGCGGAATCGCGGAGTCGAGTAGGTTGGGAAAGACCTCTGGGAGCCTCGAGTCCAACCTATGACCGAACAGCACCGTGCCAGCTGCACCCTGGCACTGCGTGCCACGGCCGGTCTTTCCTTGAGCACCTCCAGGGACTCCAGCGCCTCTGTGGGCAGCCTGTTCCAGTCCAGTCCAGTCCAGTCCATTCCCGCCCTCGTCTCCCATCTCTCCCCCTCGGCGGGACCAGCACAGGATCTTGTGCCCCAGCACAGCCTGTGTGGGGAAAAATGTGTTTAATCTCATCGAGAGTCCACTCTGCCGCTGGGAGGCCGAGGCACAGAAGGCGCCCATAACACTCTGTCTGGAAGAGTAACAGAAAACAAGTAGTTTTATCGGGTTGTTGGTATCCATGGCTGTGTTTTTCGAGAACAGGAAAATACAGCATGCTGTATTTTAACAGTTAAGTTTGACTTCGAGCTGCAAACTGCACTCACTTCGCTGTTTTTTCAGGCTAGCCTGCCTGGATCATTGATGAAGGCATTAGAAGAAATGTCCTGTGTAACCAGACTAGTAAAAAAAAAGGCTTTTTTAGATAACTAAGAAGTCCTAAAGAGATACCTGCTTTAGTCCATCTCTCCTTGCTTCAGTTTACCCATATAGAAATCTCTGGCATTTATCATTCTTCACAGTGAAATCCACACTTTCTATAATGGTACCCTATATATCGTGTTTCTTTCGGATCTGTTCTAGACACTGTGACACAAAGATTAATATTATAACTCCCAAAATAACGTTCTTATGTTTTTGCTTACTGTGTGAAAAGGCTTAAGACACTCAGGTATGTCCTGCCCAGTTACCTGCAGAAGAAGGTCTGAAAGCCTTTTACCTTTTCACATTGCGGCTCCAACTGCCCAGGGCAGTAATGCCTTGTAAGTGCATTTAACATCTATTTCTGTTCTGACCAATAATGAGGGGCTTTGCATCAAGTGAAGACAACTGGAGCACTGCAGGAAATACAGATGTTAGTGGACTGCAGAATTATTTACGTGGGAAATAAAAAAGAGAGGGAAACCATGACACTGGTAATTTGTGGCTGAGCAACACCAAGCGTGATTCTTCTCACCTTCATGTAAACATGGCTCATGAAAGTTCACATGAACCTTTTACAAAGCACTTTGATGAAGGATCTAAACACCAAAGGATGTTTTCAAAATGTGATACTTGCCCGTGATACTTGCCAGAAGACATGGCTGCAAAAAGTAGATAGGTTCATCAGTTATCTGTTCACTTTTTATCTCTCTTTTCTACATCCAAGGTTGGGATGGTCAGACAAAAAAATAGCCACAAATTCTGCTTACAGTTTCCTTCAGCTGATAGCATTTGTACTTCCTTTCCACAGAAAATCTCATTGCCTCCAATTTCCATGTTGCCCCAGTAGCCAGTTTTTAAACCAGGATGAGGGATTTTTTTCAATATGGTGTGTAATTTGTCATAAAATAAAGGAGGATTCTCATCAGTTCTAAAATTTCCATTTCCCTCCTTTACTGTCTTGTACCTGTAGATGAAGTTTTGTTTTTTTGCCAGAAGGGGTTACCAGACCACGTTAAGACTGAGCTTGGGATATCTCTTGGCTATCTGCTTAAAGACCTGTTTGTTTCTTTGGTAACCAATCTCCTCCCTGTGGCTTTCAGAAACCCTAATATTAGCCCGCGCCCAGCTGGCAAATCCATTCAAATGGTACTTGAATGAGCCGTGCTTGGCTAATTCTATCCAACAGATTAAAATACTCTGTCAAGCCAGGAAGTTGTTGTACCTGAAAACGATTCACAATAGAGTAGGATCAGCAGCATTATTTGTAAAGACCCAGATAACCTTTCTGGTTTTTGTCGATAGACAGCTCTTATGGTTCATTTTGCCTCGTGGGTGCTGTTTGGTGGTGTGCTGAGAACACAAACATTACTCTGAGAAAATAAACATTTTAGCTTGAATTTATCAAAATCTTCAAATTAAAAAGAAAAGATACAGAGAAAGAAGGTGAATGGGAGGATGAGGAATGACAATGGAATGATGATTGGGAAGATCAAAGCTTTTAATCTTTTCTTTTTTTTTGTCTGGGCTGATTCATCTTTCATATGAGGATCTACAAAGACAGCTTTTAAAGGAAATGAGAAAATTACTTACCAAAGTAATATAAAGCTTTCTGTTCCATCTCTTGTTCAAAGTTTTCACTTATTATCTTTAAGCAGAAAGGAGCTGAAGAGAAAAACCCAAGTGATACCTTTTGTGAGCTTGGATCTTTGAACATTTTAATTTTAGACAACATTTTTTCTATGTTTTTACTGTCTGGGATTATGGAAACATTAAAGCATGCTTGCAGCTGCAGAACCAGTATATTTAGGCAAGTTTATTTATTATAGAACTTTCTTTTTAAGATTGGTGCATTCATTCCACAGACAAATATTTTTTAACAAAGAAAATCTTAATCTTTGATGAATTGAATTTGACATGAATTAGTGTCACTGTTTGCCACCAGGGTGCAGATATAATTGTGATAAATCTAAATCTGGCTGATGGCAATCAATAGAAAAGAGAAAAAATAAATTCTGACTCAAGCTGGGGAATCAGCCTAAGATAGAACAAAATGTTTTCTTTGAAACCATTGCCCTCTGGAGGGGAAATGAAAAATCACCAAAGGATCAGGTAAAAATTCCTATTAATGTCACTATTTGACTAAATTGATGCTTTATGAATGGTTCTACAGACAGGTGCAAAAAAGCAATGCTGTCAGAGGAGCCACACTGGCCACAGTGCTAATGTCAGTGGGTTGGAGAAGTAATCCCCATCTGTCTGCCCCATAACTCTCCTCCCCTTTATCTCTAAACTCTTTATCTCTAAACTCACCGAGCATCAATTCTACAGCAGATGTACTTTCTCTTCTAACTCCATCTTGGATCCCTTCCAAACTGGTGTCATCCCTATTTATTTGCCAAAATATTTTTTATGCAATCCCTAAAGCATTCTTGTCTGCCTGATGCCAGACTCTGTATTCCATTCTCTTTCTTGACCTTTCTGCTGTTTGTTTGGTTAGTTCTTTTATTATCTTGATTACCCTTTTCTTCTTGATCTTTTATTCTTGCACAGCTTTGAGAAATCGTGTACTCTTCTTTTTATCTCTCTGCTTTCATGTCTGACATCTATTGAAATAGACTTTTTTTCCTCCTGTCTCTGAGAACTTCACAGGGATTTTTCCCTTGGTCTTCAGATATTGATAGCTTATATCTTGGATAATCACATTTTAATGTCACCTATTAGTGAATATGAATGAAAGTGAGCTCCTGCCTGCTCAGACTTCATCTATATATTCTCCCTGTGTTGCTGGGGAAATGACAGCATCTCTCAGTGAACTTTCCAGTCTGATTTACAGCACTCTGATATCTCCTGACTACAAATCTGATTATTGTTTTAACTCTTAAGTAGACACATGCCCCAGCCATCTGAAAGAATGAAACAGCAGCACTAGTCCACGTGTAGGTCTGGTTACATTCACTATCTAATGTTTTGAAGAAGAGTGCAAAACACAAAAGTCCATAAGCCAAATTCTGCATTACGCAAGAAGAAAAAACAAAAAAAGAATTCTTGGACTCCATAACCCAGCAACAGAAACCTTGAATTTTGAAATTAATACAGGAATCCAGTTTCATTTCAACATTTTTCATTGTTCAGGACAACAAATACCAAGGATTCAAATGCAGTTATGTTTTTCTCCTTAGCATCTAGAACTTTTGTTTCTTTCCTATTCAATAACCTCATTCTGCATTCACTTTCATCTGGGTAGCCAAAACATTTTCCTCTCTGGTTTCTAGTGTCCTCTGCCACTCCTTATAATTCTTCAGATAAAAGATTGTTCAACTCCAAGTAAGGTCATAATATTTACGAGTAAGGTCATAAACCCAGCAGAAGTTCAGCTGCAGAAAAAGGTTAACCTCCAGAAGAGATGTCTTAAGTCTGGAAGTACTACTCAGCCCTCAATGTGGGTTTAAGTCCAGAAATAGGAGTGGTTCCCAGAAGATGGGTGCCCCAAATTAATGCTGGAAGTGAGGTTCTTAGTGTAACACATTGGGGCACTATTTTTAATCCAGAAAAAAAATTAACAGGCAATAAAAATTATCCTTCTTCCGCAGCTTTCCCCTACTAAGTTGTACTCAAATAAGTGATTATCTTATCTGTCTCTTTGTATCTGTTTGCTGATTCTTGTTTTTCCTGTATTTGTGAAGAAATAACAACCTATGAGATAGCTCAGGGATCTGTGAGAAAATAGGGGAAGAACCAACAAAAAGAGCCAACAAAAGTTTCAACAGTTGATACCACCTAAGGAAAATACTTAGGTGGTAAATCCTATTAAAATAAGACATTTGTGGTTTTTAGATTCTTCCCAGGTACATTTGTCTTTCCTGAAAGGCAGCATAATAGTGGTAATTATGTTAAACACAAGACCTTCCTATCTGATCATGCTGCAATGTAAACCTTGAGCTTTATGTATTTATCACCCAAAAGTGTGACACTACTGTTCACATGTATCTATAAACCTGAAAGTTGCAAAAATTGCCTTGGAATATACTGCATGAATACTGCTCTATTTTGCCATATTTCCTAAAAAGCTTAGTCGAAACCATTACGCTTAGGAGCTCTACTGCTTGCAGGGTCTTCAATGACTGTCATTCTCCCAGCAGTAATTTTTCTTTCGCAGGAGCTGATAGACTGTATTGGCTGGGTGAGCCAGCACCGCATACCAGTCTACTGAATCAGCTCAGTATAAGACTGTTTTGGTATGTAACCCAGCAAGCATCCATACCGAGTTATTTTTCTTTGCTTCAGGCACAGCAATTAAGAGGTATTTTTACTGCATTTGCAATGCAGGCAATTCGTCCTTCTTCCCACCGTTGTAGTCAGGGAAACACAATACTCTGACGTTGTTTTTTCTTTGCAGCAACCCTGCCTCTTCAAGGTCTGTCAATGACAGTTTTAGTCAGCACAATATATTCTTGGAGATCCTGGTTTCTGCAGTTAAAGGACTATATCTACCTGTTCAGTCAGTCAGGAGAAACACAATGATCAAGAGTAGTTATTCTGGTTTTGCTTTGCCAAATTAATGACTTCAGAACAAATGTCATGAGCTTTGTGGTCACCTTTGTCTCATTTACTACAGCAGAAAGTAAATCTTTGCAGGAGTATTTAGTTAATTTTTCAGTCCTGGCTCATCAGCTTATCTTCAGTTATGACATGCTTGTAACTGCAGACAAATACATTTACTTAACCACAATTCAGCTCTCAGAATTCGAAAGAGTGTATCTCATTAATGTAATTTCTCATGAGAACAATCACTCTTTGCTTGGCATCTGATCCCTATATTTTGATGGATTTCAGTTTTTTCCTTAGGATAAGGTTATTTCTGATGGCCTTGGTGTTTGCATCCAGACAGGTTGTTTAATGCAAATAGATGTATTATTGTAGTGGTGTGCAATGCTTCTCCAGACATAGTATTTAACTTATGAGGGAGGTATTCCTAATTAAATTTATTGCATTCTATTAGTGAGTATATTGGTGCTTGTGCTAGTTGTGAACTAATACAGACGAATACACAGTTTGTACTTCAGGAATACTTAATTGTACTATAGTAAGAGTTATAAATGGAATTGAAGTTTGCAGTGGAATTTTTTCTTCCATGTACATTTTTTTTCTTTGTTCCAACTCCATCTGATATCCAGGATGCTTTGCTTTATTCTTTTATTTTCCTACTAGAAACTTTCATCTGGAATATTACTTAAAGCAGTGTGCTTGACTTACTGCCACTCTTTTCATTTCCTGAAAAGAAACACAGTAAACATCAGAAAACAGCACAATAAAACAGAAATTGAAAGATAAAAAGAAGCACAAGAAATCAAAAGAGAGAATGAGACAGATAAGATGAACATAGACCAAGAATCACAAAGGAATAAAGATTGACCAGCAGGAATTGAGCTCCCTTTTGAGGAAGTTTACTAGAATTTGTGCTCTGTATTCCTAACTCTGGCCTTTTCCCAGTCTCTCCCCTGCTATTCTCCTTCAGTCACTCCTACAATCTATCTCACCTACTCAACTCCCGGCAGAAATCACTGTTAGTCTTTGCAGAACACCTGAGAGGTGTGAAAAGCCTCTGCGGGACTGGTATGAGTTGTCCTGATATTGTCATACATCTCAGCTGCCTGGGGGTATGTGAAGATCATTATTTATTCTTTACTGAAAGCTGATCAGCAGGTTGAGAAGACAAGAGGGTCTGCAGCTCTAAGAAACCCAGGAAGAACACACCCTGCCTTTAACTCTGTGTGGCAAATTTGGGAGCTGATAGTGGAATGCAGACTGGGAGGTAACATGGTAAGAAATTTAAGGAAAAGAAGGGACACAGCTCCGTAGGAGGAGAAATATATCTTTGGAGGAAGGTACTATTTACAAAGAGAAAGAGGTACCGAGGAAAGTTGAATAATTGCGAGAAGTGAGAAAAATAGCTAGCTATCTAGAGAAAATGAATAGGAAAACTGATCAGGGGAAAAGCTGAAAAACTGTGAGCATCTTTGGAGAAGGATCAATTAGACAAAGAAGCAAAGATGGTGACAGATAACAATCAAAATACAATATATCAGCTATTTTTCCTTCCCTATAGAAAATATAGTGAAAAAATATTACTGCAAAATTAGTATCTAAAATTGTTTATATAGGACAGAAAATGGGGACAAAACTCTTGAGGAGAAGTGATTGAAATAAATAGATAGATCCCCTTCCCTCAATGCAGCAAATCCAAATGCTGGATTTGTCGAGACAGGCTTTTTTTTCTGAATGATACCGTGGTATGTGTGTAGTAGGAAAATATATTAAGCACTTCTATTCTGATTTATTTATTACTTTATTACTTCTCATATTACACCCCTTACAATTAAACCACAAGAAATATGGTATTGCAGCACCAACTGCTAGTAAAATATAGTTTAGGTGTTTGGCACTATACATATGTCACAGATAATTTTAAAATGTAGGAAATTAATTTGAAATGAGAGTATAATTAATCTAGTGCACAAATTTGTTATTGTTGATTAAATAATACTTTATTATTTGTCTCCATTTCATGTGGAGCTGAAATAAGTTCTTGAGCATGTACTAACATCCCCTCATAGCCCATTGCTCTCTGCATTACCCTCATTTCTAAATGAATGGCTGTTAAGAGAGGAGGAGAGTTAAAAAGAACATAACAATGGAAAATTAAAAATTATTCATGTACCAAAGTGTATGTAGAGAGAGAAGCAACAAGATCTTCAAGACAGATAGATGTGAGGATAAAAAGATGTGGACACACAGAAAAGTTAGGAAAACAGTTAAATGAGAACACGTCATAAACTGAAGTACTTTTCCTCCAGGTGATGCAGATCACTTTCAGACGACCAGCTGGCAATGAGGACAATGAGCTGCACGGAGACCACTGTCCGGCTATAGGGAGGACAACACAGTAACAGCATGTGCACAAAAAGGAGGTTGATTGAACAAGAGCTCATTCAAACTTTCATGACTTGGCCAAATGGAGAAGTGTGTGAAGAAGAATCATTAAAGCTTTTGTTCAAGAGACTGATTAAGTCACATGCAAAATGATAATGAGTTTAGATGTAAATTAAGAGGCTAAGTGGCTTCTGTTTCTGTTATTCCTTGGCTGGCATAGATAACAGTGTTCGATCACTGACAAAAAATGGAGAAATATAAACAAGGGGAACTGTGGACATTAATGAAGGCTTTCTTTAGGTGCCTTCTTGTTCCAGATGGATATTCTGTAGAGATTTGTGCAGAAATGCAGGATGTCAGGAAGGGTGCTAATGCTAATCCTAACAGGACTTTGTGGAGAGTGCTTCAAAACAGGTCCACGTTCTGCTTGTAACATGAGTCCGGACCTCATGCTTGAGGACACTGCAGACATGCTCTCTGGAGATAAATTCAAGCTCAGACAAGGTGTTTTGGAAGACCTTAGATCACACTGGAAGAGAAGGTATGGACCAACATTATCTCTTTGAGCTGGCATAGGTCTGCAGCTTCTGCAACCTTTCCATCACCCTGTATTTTATCTGTTTTGCAGTGGAGTTGCAATGGCTGCTGTCCACCAAACAAGTCAAACAGCAAAGTCTTTCTAGAAGAAACCTGCCACTGAAACCTGGAAGGTGAGATGTAATCACAGCAGGGAATGAGCGCAGGGCATCTTCTAATAATATGGCCAAACAAGTGCTGATCTATTGGCAATGAGGAAATAGGGAAATTTGTTCTAAAGAACTCACAAACTCATGAGGTTTCAGCTTCTCTTATCTATTATTAAATTAGGAATAGCAAAAGGGAAATGAGTAAATATCATAAAAACTGTCATACCTTAAGTCTGATTTTTTTTCCACTTTTTTGCTTCATTTGACCTAAAAATATTTGACCTAAAAAAAGCAGGAAAAAGGATTATGCTATTGCCAACAAACTCAGGAATAAATCTTACCCTAGTAATGTCATGATGTACCAAGATCAGTATGAAATAGGTGCTATTTTAATCTCTTTTCTGTCTGCAGTAGAAATATATATTGGTAAATGATGTAGTAAGTCTTGTTTCCAGGTGCAGGAACACTTGAAATATTTGAGTGTTATGGACTGCACTTATATATGCACATCTGAACATGGCACACATCTGAGCACATCACTTGATGCATATATGTAGCTTGAGAAGTGATTGTGGTGAACCCTTGTTCTTTGCTGTTGTGCAGATGCTCATGTAAGAGACAGTTTTCATTTCCTTCTGCCATCTAACTTTTGCTTGCCTAGTTTGTGCAACACCACCAACAAAAAATCTGCTCCTTTTCTGCACAAGCCAAGGTGCATATGGCAGTGCAGGAGATACAGAAAAGACAGATTTCTGGTGCCAGGACATACTGCTGATTTTGGGCAGAAGGGAAACATTGGGTCTGCCTCACACTATATGATTCCTTCACATACTGGGAGTCTAAATTGATACTCTCTATATGCAGATCCTTCAGCATTCAAGGAGACCACTGGCACTTCAGTCACTGAATATTCATGCACTTTTGCTTGACTGCCCATCTTGGTGAACCCAAAGGGTTACAGGTCTTTCAAAAGCCCTGAATATCTTATCTGACAAACCAAAGTCTGCAAACTACAACCTGTATTCTACAGTAAACTGGCAAATGTTTTGCAATAACATATTTTTTGAAGACAAAAATATGACACATTTTACTTTTCAAAGTGAGCAGCAGAAACTATATATATTAGATTCATTTTCCAAACATACTTACCTAGTTTTCATGTTTTCTGTGCTTTTGCTCTTCTGTTTTTGCTCCTATTTGGAAACTGAGATAAGATCTTTGCTCTCTGCCCATCCAGATTTTGACACCAGTCCCTATCACAATTTTTCTGTCTTCTTTCAAGTAGCTGAGGTAGGGATACCTGTAAGTCTCCCATGTGCAGAAATATTTCTGTCTAAAAAGAAGAGAACAAGGAGGATGTAATAATACAAAAGAAAATCCAAACTTAAACCCCAGCTATAAGGAGGACCATACAGTAACAGCATGTGCACAGAAAAGGAGTTTGATTGAACAAAAGCTCATTCAAACTTTCATGACTTAGCAAAATAGAGAAGTGTGTGAAGGAAGATCATTAAAGTAGAAAAGTCCATAGTGAGTAACAGCCAACACTCCAAGCTCTGCTGGAAGTATGACTGGAAAAAAATAAGACATCTATTCTGTAAAGAAATATAGAGATTCTAGTTCTGGATCTTGACTTTATTATATGGAATCACTAGTGACAATGGCTGTAAGCAGGAGCTAACATTCATGTCAGGTCAGCTTATGTCCAGAAGATGGTAAAGGATCTAGTCTTCGACGACAGAAGAATAGTGGCACTGTAGGTATAGCTGAAGCAGGAAAATATCAGCTAAGAAATGTTATAACTCCCTTACTTCTCACATTCTCTGCATTCTTGTCTCTACAATGCCTTTATTCTACTGTCTTATTTTCTGAGAGTCCTATATTCCCAATCTTGCTACCAACTTCTGATACATTTAGAAAAAAGGTTTATTAAGTATTAGTAGTCATTTTCTGTCTGTATGAATGTGGGTAGCATTGGCCTGAAATGATTACTGGAATGGGGCCAAAAGGTGTGTTTTAAATTTGTTTCTCCTAACTTTATGGTGTTAGTGCTGAGACAAGGATCCAGTGCAAATATGAGCTCTATAGAGGCCAAGAGAAGCTGGCTTTCATCTCAGGATCACAAGGTCTGTTAATAAAGTCACCCTTAAAAGAAGAAAACCAGTATATGGAAATAAATTTATATTTCTTATTTAATCTTTAAAGAAATATTTAACGCTTCTTGGTGCTAACTCACCTGGTAAGTTCTACATATTTCATGTGGGATCACTGCTGTGAGAGTTTCCGGAAGCTTGTCATACTTTCCTATGGGATCATGGACTTGCTGGCAGCATCACTTTAGGTAATGGTGAACAGGGATTGACAGCACAGCCATCAGTGATCACACACTGTGGGTAAATGGGTTCTGCTTTTCAATTAACCTGAACAAAAAAAATAAAAGCTCCATCAATGCTGACATTTGCCATAAGATCTATCAGAGAATACACTACCAATAGATTTCATAGTGGCCCTAGAGCTTAGCTGCTGGGTTGGCGAGGAGAGAAGACAATGTGGAATAATGAAACAGGAATATGTATAAATGGAAACAAGGGAAAGAAGTTGAATAAGGATAAAGGATGATTGGAAATCACTCTGTGTGTGTAATTCAGAACATTGGATATCTGATTGCTGTGGTCAGAAATCTCTTGAGTACTATTACCATGAATTCCTCCTAATGTAAACATGATGGAACAGACTGTTCTGATGATTCACTGCTTTTGTAGCATTACTCTGATGTTAATGGGACTTGGTTAGGAACCAGGACCCTGCTAAGTGCTGTATTAAAACAGACTGGGAAAATATCCCAGGTAAATTATGTCTAAGACATGAAGTTACAGAAAGAGAAAAATGAGAAAATACAAGAAGATAAGAATAAATTGTTAAGTATAAGCACACGATTAGGTTGATAATGAAATCATATGTTATGTACCATTGGCAGAGCTTAGTTTTGACAGCTGTTGGAGAAAAAGCGTGTCCTAAGAAGGAATTTGAGGGAGGACAGTGGATTAAATTTGTGGATGTCTAGTAGAATCTCCTCCAAAATGTGAGACACAGTATGTTAAAAAGATCAAAGGCTACTTTTAAATTTTATTTTAGTATAAATGAATGAGTGATGGAGCTATTTTCTTGGGTTGATTGGTTAGGGCAACTGAGTTCTTTGAAGTAAATGAGGTCTGATAAATAAAGCAGAGATAAATCATAAAGTACCCTGAAAAAGGAGACTCATAGCTCATTAACATTCTGCATGTGTATCAACAATGCAAGATTGAATTAATCAAGGTAAGACCAAAGGATGTCATAATTATCACAAAGAGAGGTAGTGAAATCCTGTGAAAAACACTGTTGAGATACAGCATGTAAATAGAATTCACATATTTTAGACACTCAGTGAATGCAGAATTATAGGAGTGTAGACTGTTTCCAGGGTCCTGCAGGGCTTTGGCCAGTGCTGGGTGACAGGCAGGGAGGGTGGTTATACTGCCTGCAAACACAGGAGAATCTGCAAGTGGTGAGAGATTGCCCAGGAAGGGCTGGCTTTGATTTTGACTAGGTTAAATTGTCACAGGTGGCTAACAACCTTAATGAGATAGCACAGAACCACAATTTTTTTCATCTACAACAGTTCTAGCTGCTGGTACAGGAAGGAGTAGGGCCTCACAAAGGAAAATGAAAACACAAATCCTTGTCCTTCTCTAATCTGCAGCATTGCTGTTGCTGGGTTTCTGAACTATTGCCTTTAAAATGTGAGCAGAGTTAGTTTATAGGAGAAGGGAAATATATCCGTAAGTGTGTAGTAAACAAAGAACAATAATAATTAGAATAAATGAATGAGGACTGCCTGTGGAGCTGAGGGAGAGAAAGAAAAATTGTAGTTATTGCAAGTAATTTTATTTTCAGCATGCTAAATGCTTTCATTTGAATGACTTTTCACCTGGACAAACTTGCTTTTGAAGATGGGAGTAGAGGAAAAAGAACATACTCTCCTTGGCTAAGAAGCCTCTGAATGTCATACATAATGGGCATCTGACTTGAATTGATGTTCTTAGAATCAAACTTGCTACTCATTTGTTAAAGGTAATAGAGTTAAAAAGGTTTATATATTAAAAAAAATCCCCACTGATGCTTATCCTTCCTGATAGGCTTTATTATACTGTGAATGACCTCTCTCCACAAAACACACATTTTTAAGAACACACAATCTTAAGTACAAAAGGGAACTTTGTAAGGCTTTGTAACAAATCTCAGCTTCTCTTTTACTATTTAAGGAAAAAGGGCCTGTGAATCTACAAACACTATTTTGCACATGCTAGTCTATACTTCAGTATATTAATTTTGTTTATAAGTAATCTTATATATTTTTTGGCACTGTTAAGACAATGTATTTTTTTATTTATGTATTTTTTACATGAGTATAGTGAATACTTTGCAGATAACAGTAGAAAGCCTTAGGCTGTTCTCAGTGCTCGATGGTGACTTCTATCTTTGCACCTTTTGGATCACATGAGTTTTTGTCAGACATCATGAAGAGGACAGGACTAAGACAATGTTCTGAGGTATAAATTCTCCAGCTACTGATCAAGCCAACTTAAGCACAAAAGCTGGAGAACAAGTAATATAATTTATTCACTCAATAAGGGGAAAAAACCCATTCAAATCTAATAAATAATTATTATACATAAATCTATTAAACATTTAATTTCTATTAACCTAAGTGATGTAATGCCAAGGAGAATAGAAATACCCTGCCAATAGTCTTTTTAAAAAACTACATGTGGTAGACTTCTACTTCCTATTCATACCTTGTTTCACTTAGGTCCATCCATTTCTTACACAGAAAATATGTTGAAGGAAAGAGAGGACACAAGTGCCCTAGTCCTTCCTGCAGTGTCCACTGGATTTCTCCGACAGCTGGCAACATCATCAGGCAGAGTCTTGATTATATGATTTTCTATTGTTGTGGTTTGAAAAGCAAAATGAGTGAGAGGCTCCAAGTCAGAAATATAATTTAATAAGAAGGTAAAAAATAAAATAAAATAAATGCAATAACACAAAGGACCACTGACAGAGTCAGAATACAGCCTGAGCAGGATGCTGGAAGCAGACCAGGTGAGGTGCTCTTCCTGAAGCAGTGATCCTGTAGAAAGGTCTGGTAGCTCTGGTCCTCTGGGAATCCAGGGGGTCAGGGCTGCTTGTACTGTTCCAAATCCCAGATTATATCCAGGTGAGAATGCTTGGCTCCTCCCCATGGGTGGAGTATCTCACAATAGGATGATGAGTTGTGAAGTGGGTCCTTGATGGCCCATTAAACAGAGATAACTCCTAGAGGGAGTTACCTGTGAGTCATGGGCAAGGCATTGATGAGCCATTAACAGAAGACATCCCAAAGGCAGGGGCTTGGGAACACTAGAGCACTGCCCCACTTGGTTTCAACAGTTCATGAAGATGGTGATAGAATAAATACTTTGTGTACATCCTACACTACAACCCAGGACATCTATATTGAGTTTGTTTGAATCATGATATGAAGAAAAGCGGTGCTGGAGTGTGCAGACATGAGGCAGCAAGTTTTGTCCAGCAGGGTGGTTTGGAAGAATTCAGCCCAGTCCCTGCTGACACCATCACACATCACACAGTTTGTGTTCTCACCAGGCCTGGCAGCAATTCTGTTTCTTGTTTGCATCAGGTCAGAGAGGTAACAGGTAGCTTGGGTTCACCTGTAAGGTGAGGACATTAGGGCATGGCAACATCAGAGATTTTTACATAGTTATTGTCCATGCTGTGCAGCTTCCCAGGGAAGACTTGGTCTGCTCCATGAGGGATAAGGAGCTGGGAGCCAAGGATGACCTCAGCAGAGGCATGGCTTTGAACAGTCAAGGCACAGCCCTGCAGTCCTGCAGAATCCAAAGCGAATTGTGATAGTAGGGTCTGCTGGCAGCACAGACAAGACAAGCTGCAGAACCAGATCTGTGGTCCATCTTGAGACTCCCTGGAGTCCAGTCAGGAGTAGCAGGAGACAGGACTGTAATATATATCCAAGGAAGTCCAAACAGGAGTCATGGCTGGCAATAGATGCAGCTATAGCCTCTCTCCAACAAGAGAGAACCTGGGGCCCAAGCTAGGGCTGAAGTAACTACCAAGCCCCATGGCAGAGGGAGTGAGGTGGAGATCCTAGGTGAGGCTGGTAAAAGCATTTAAAGCCTATTGGGGCACTCAGGGCCCTGGCCCAAGTGTTAATAAGCCAATTTAAAATGAAGCTTGTATTCATGTGTCTTGCTTTTGCAAGTGTTAATAAGCCCAAGTGTTAATAAGCCAATTTAAAATGAAGCTTGTATTCATGTGTCTTGCCTTTGCTATCAGCACCCACACAAACACACACAGCACCAATGACCTCATCCTTTTTCTCTTCCCTGGATGATCAGGATGGAGATTGATTAGTGGGAAATGTAAAGACATATTCGATGTGTATTCTATCAGCAGCTGAGCTCAGACAGTCTGTCCAGTATCTGGCCTCTGGATCCCAGTCTTCCCAGCTGCTGGTATCTGGATACATTAGCCCCTGAGACTCCAACCTCACTCCTCCAATTCCACATATACTTCATAATTTGTGCAGGAGCTGGCTTTGGGCACACAGTGCACTTGACCAGCCTGTTTTATCCTTTTATCCCTCTAGTTTCCTACACCTGTTTCTCCTCAAGTCCCCTATCCATTTATTTCACCACCTTTTGTTCCTCTACTAAACATCCCACAAACTTTGTGCAATCCTAAAATGGCTTTTCCCTTCATCCCATGCAGAATGTATCAAGCAGTCAGGCAGAAACCTCCCGAGGTCTGAAAGGTGCTAGTAAGAGCCCTCCCAGCACCTCACGTTGATGGATCTTATACCTGGGCAGGGACTGAGGCATTTCTGAAACAGCCCAGGGAGGGGCTCAGCCAGGGTGTCCCTATAAGTCCTGATCTTGGGTTCCCACCTGCCCTGTACCTGTGTCCTCCTCTCTGTCTGCTGTGATGGGCCTGGGAGAAGCTTGGGCTGGGTGTTACTTGGGTTTGCCCACCCACCATCCTCTTTGTGATCGTTAGTGTGTCTGCTTTTTATCCCATCCCTTAACAAAGGACTTTTCTTGGCTTTTTAAAAATTGTTTTGGTTGGGGAGTGGGTTGTTTTTTTTGTTTGTTTCTCTTTTTTCCTTGTTTTTGTATTTTTTTTGTTTGTTTTGTTTTGTTTTGTTTTTGGTTTGGTTTGGTTTTGGTTTTTGGTTTTTGTCTTAATCTAACCCTAGTCACCACCTCTTCGAAAAAATCCAGTTAATGGAGAAAGCTGCAGCATGACTCCTTAGCAATGCAGACTGCCAAGAGCACATTAAATTTTATCTTCTGCTCTGTTCTCTGGCTTTTCATAGCACATTGGGCAAATTGATTTGATTTGGCCATTAGGGAGTAAATTACAGAAAGTCAGTCATGAATGTACAGTGCCAGCTATCTTTTAGTTAGATGGGCTCAAGTACCATTGCATCTGCATGTGTGCCTCTCCCCTCCTAAGATTGGCAGTTGAACAGCTCTTAGGCCATTTTTATTTTAATTATTCAATACCTTTCGTGATGAATAGCTACCTAGCTCTGACACAAAAGTCTTGGCAGGCAGCACAGTACACCACAACCAACCTGCTGTCATCAGCATTGGCTCCAGTTCACTTGCCCACACAATTCCCCAAGCTCATTCTCTTGAGTGCAGCCCATGCCCCAAGCCATGAAGCTCTGCAGAGCCACATCCCAGAAGACTGATCACCAGCCTTGACCATGAACAAGCCTGTTCCAGCAGCTTCATCCAAATACAAGAAAGCTATAGGAAAATATTAAATCAAATTCTTTTCTCTGCAGCATCTCCATGAATACATGAGGATGGTCTTGGTCATCTGGCAGTTCTCCAAAGCAGTGCAACAGCATCCTGAAATGAGCATAGCTGAAGAGGCTGTCAGCAGCAGCAAGAAATCTAGCTGGCAAGAATCCATAAGAAAAGATCAGGCATAATAAGGTAAAGTATCAATATTACAGCATAGCTGTTAAGCAGGTCTTCCCACAAAACATAGAACAGATCCTCAATGGAGGTAATCACTGCAGTCTCCATTATCAGATTGAACTGAAGGCAACTAAATTCCAGGAAGATACCCACTCACCAGGACCAAGAATACAGATAGATTGCTCAAAATTGAGTGGAAGTGAGTTAAAACAGCTAAGCAAATTTAACACAGATAAAAGTAAAGTTACTCATATGAGAAGATTATTTTCTTAAACTGTAATTATAATTACTGTTCCTAGGTTGAATACTACCAATAAAGCATGAGAATTTAAGGTTATCTCTTAAAGGAAAATAAGAATACTACCAATAAAGTGTGAGATGTTTAAGATCCATAAAAACATATCAGTCAGAAGTATTGAAGAACAAAAATTATTAGAAAATAGAGAACAAACAGAAGTCATCATGATGTGATTAGTATGAGATAGCCTTTTAATATGTATGCAGTTCTGATCTCCTTGTTTCTGACAGAACATAATAAACCTGAAGAGGGTGAAAAGAGGAGCAACAGGAATGGGCGATATGTTTTAGGGATGACAGTGACAGTGCTGCATTGGTGGTTGGACTTGATTTTGAAGGTCCTTTCCAACCTTGATGGTTCCAAGAATCTGTGATAGAGAACATCCAATTTACAGACCCTTGGATATGGTCTGCGACCACAAAGGGCAGACTACATAGATTAGGACATTTAATTCAGAAGATAGCCATCTATAAAATTATGGGTGGCAAAGTGAGGGTGACTTCTCATTGTCTATTCCAACAAAAAAAAACTAAGAGGCATCAAACAGAAGTAGGAGATGGCAGATTGAGAATAAAACAGAGGAGATGCTGCTTCACACTGTGAAAATGTGGGACTTTTTTGCCACAAACACTGGGTGGGGGTAGTACTTGGAAGCTGGATAATTATCTTGCCATGCATTTATAGTTCTCTGGAGGTGTAAATTATTGGCCATTTTTTTGCACAGAGACAATTAAAAAAAAAAAAAAAGAAAAAAAGAAAAAAAAAAAAAAAAAGAAAAAAAGAAGTGCACAGGCCACACAGGGCAAGGATGATTCTGGCTTTACATTGCTTCCTTCTCAGCAGTTTCTTAAGTAGCCCCACTGAAGCTTCTCCTGCTAGCACCAGACATTGCCAGTGTAGGGAGGTGGGTTTGAAAATGTCCATGTTTGCTTCTTGGCCCACTGTCTGGTCTGCACATGGTTGCAAAATTGGGTCCCCCTTAGTGGTCCAACCAGCACAACATTTCAAAATTACTAAGTCACTGGTTACTTTGCCAAAACAGACAGAACTAGATAGGAAAGGTTCTTGTCAGACACAAAATAATGTGTTATATTGTCTTGGGCCACAGTAAAATCTGCATGAGGAAAATGCCAGGTATTGGCAAAAACCATTTTGCATGCTTCCTTGTCAGTCCAGTGGGGCAATTTTTTGTGTGCTAATATATATGTGAATATGTCTTTATATATACTTACCTTTCATTTTATCTTACACTTTTCTTGAAGTAACTTTATTTTTCAATCCCTGCTTATCAAGATCAGGCTAATATCTTTGTTCTTCTGTGGTATGCTCAGATAATCTGCAGTTAGTAGTGTACGATAAGGTTTCAGTTTTGCTTGTGAATTAACTCTGCAAAAATTAGGTGGTTGCTCACATCTTTAAATACACATTGAGTCCATGGAAATTCAGAAGTCCTTGCATGGGGACAGAGCATGCTGTGTATTGCTACATAGTGCTGGGATGAAGCAAGTCATCTGAGCCAGATCAATCTAAAACTAGAGAGCTACTGAGCCTCTGTGCATCACCTTTTGAAGGCTTTATATTCCAAGAACTTTATCAGCTTGTGTGCAATATGGCACAAATACACCTCTGTCTTACCTGAAGGCCGAATATGAGTCACTGAGCCCTTCCAGAAAACATACAGCTAGTAGCAGCTCATGAGGTTGTAACATTGGCAAAATGTGCAGGCTTTTCCTCCCCACAAATTACCCAAGATTTGCCTGCATTCCAATGCTGACTTTAAATCCAGCATGACAACTCATCTCTGAGAGGACATTAGGATAGATTTACTAGAAAACAACAGTCAAGTTTGAAAGAAAACAACCAACCAAACAAGCAAAAAAAAACCCATAAGAAAATACAGAAGAAACACCAGTGTGACTTTTTTTCACTTAGACTAAATATGGAAATCCAGCTGCTGACAGTATCAAGCTGAAAATGCTATGCTTTGTCTCTTGAGACCAGCTGGCACTAGGAAGGTGAGGGATTAGTTATTAGAGATCATGTTCTTCATCATGAGGATAAGGCACTTAATTGCAACTTATTGACCGAATACTGCTATGGGAAGCTATACCTTGTTCTACAGATTTCTGCTTTAATGACCACCAGCTACTACAGCTGTTCTGCCCATGCAAACCCTTTGTCATCAATAGTTGTGACTTTGATTGTCCTCCTCTACTAGAGAAGTCTCTGCTTTTTTTGAGCACATGCAGAAATGCTCTTCCACATCTAAACTGTAGTCCTTCGGTTTCACCTTTTACATGGGAATAACACCAGCTGGCTTTAGAATCAAGGAGACTACTGTAGATACAAAGCATTCAAGCAAAAAAATTCTTACCTAGACTTTTGGGAAATGTATAAAGTACCCTCATAAAAGAAATATTAGGTAGGGAATCTATTCCTGAATTTATTTGTGATGAGTCTATCAAAAATGTTTGGAAAGTGCCAGCAAAAATGACAGACAATTTTCATGATTTTTTTCTCCATGATATTAAAAACTAGCTTCAATTTGCCAGCTAAGGTAAAATAAAGTTTTTGGCAAATGTTGTGCTTGAGCATTTCAACATCTACTCTTTTACTTTTTATTCTTAGTTTCATGTCAGGTAAGAGTATAAGGATCATTGCCATCCCCAATTTTTGCTTGATAACATAGCCTGATTTGGGCTCTGACTCCTCATTTGACATTTTAACACTCTCCCACATATATATCCTCAGAGTAAATACAAAGTTCTATGACCAAATGTATCAAATACATATACTCAAGGAATAGACTCTGCCTTTAAAACAACTATTGAACTTTACTGCTAGTAAGCCTTTCTATTATTTGGTGTCCTTTATAAACTTCTGATTTTCATTACATATGCTGCCTATTAGAACAACCCTTAGCTACATTATAATAATCCTTTGGCTTATAATAGGCAGTGTTCTGCATTATTTCTCAGAAATGAGTTAACCCACCTCTTTCCTCCTTCTGTGGTTTAAAATATTCTACAGTACAGTAAAAACAAGCATCCATGAATTCATGGCAATTTGGTACCACCTTGCTGCTACACAGAGAGATCACAAATACGGACACCTAGTCCAGAACAAAAAAATATGATCAGCAAGTTGTGTTACTGCTCCTCTGAACAATCAATCCCTGGATCTCCTCCAAACACAGTGCATGCCTACCTGCCTTCAACCTTTGCAATGGCCCACACAGGGAGTTTCCCAGCAAACAGAGTTTGGTTTTAAAACTAGCCTGAGGGTTGCCCTCTGCAGTTATCATAGAACTACAGCTCTGGTCCACTGTGGAAGTCAGGATTTGAAACAAATTTTCTGTGTTCTCACTGACTGAGTCTTCAGATAAAGATGGATAAATGCTCTGGCTTCAGAAATGGAGTTTGTGGGATAGCATTTTACCCATGAAGTTCAAGAAACAAGGTGTTGTAGGGCACTGCTATAGTATTAATGCCAGATGAAATATGAAGCTACCAAAATACACAATCTAGTGGGAGCTGAAAAGTCCTTATCTCATGGGGGAAAAAGAAAAAGAACACTTTATCAAATTAGAGCCAGTGCAGCACAAGAGTTGTTTGCAAATGCTATGAAACTTAGATGGGGAAAAAAAGGTACTCTCCAGTTTTGATTAGTCTGATTGTAACCCCACCCCACCTCAAAGTGCTGCTTCTGTTTTGCCCCTTGTGAGGTGTGCGAGAGAGCTCATGCTGTAGTTTCATTTCACTCATGACACTGTCCATGAGGGAAGGCCTTAGACTGGGCATACTATTTATCTTCCTCCTTATGCTCTTCCCCCACCCCAAATACCCTCTTAAATCATGGCTTTTTTGTTTCAAACAACAAGGCTGAACAGGTGAAATTTTAAATAATGATTGAGGATTTTTTTTATTCATTTAAGTTTCAATATCATTACAGAAAATGTTATGGTACAGAGTTGTTTAACATTAGTTTTATTTCTTTGCTCATTTAATTTCCACACGAATGCTGGTAACACTAATATCTGTACAAGATCAGTCTTTGATTTTTTTTTAGTTTTTAATTCTGTACATTTTTAAATGTATTGGTTAAAAAGGCTGTCAGCACTTAAGGAAGCAATTTTTTTGTTTGTTGAAATAAAAGGTATCCAGTTACTGCCCAAGAGTACTGAGCTGGGTGGCTGCCGGGACAAGAGACATCCCTGAATGCGCGGCGAGGTGAGAAAACCTCGGGGCTTCATTGGGTTCCCAGCGCAGCCACTCCGCTTTTGGCACTGTGCACATCAACACGAGATACAAGATAAAGAACAAGCAGAAGCTCTCTGTGAAGCGGTTATGAAGCATACTAATAAGGGAAATCCAAGTGTTGTCTACGCTAGTATAAATAAGCAGACAGCCTTGTTTTAAGAGCGTAAGTAGTTGTATCTTAAAGATGAGAAAAAACACAAGTTCTGCAGGCACCTACTGCTGTCTACTAAAAGCTACCGCTATTAGAACTAGCATTGAACACACAAAGCAATTGCAAGAAAAGGAAAAAGTTGCTTTGATATAATCAGAATAAATTTCTTTGTTAAGATTTGTTTTAAAGTTTTTTTTTAAAAGGTATTTATTTAAATTCCATTTGAAATATATTTCAAGATGTTGACTATACTGATCAACTTTTATCCAAATCGGAAAAACTAGCTGTGCCGTTGCATATTACAGGATACAGTCAATGATATGTGGACATGCATCAAAGCTTCGCTCTTGCTGGTGACATCATAGCCTTCCAATGACCATGACATCCACCACCTCCCCCTTGTGAAGCTCCACATACTGCTCTGTCTTTGGAGGTAGCATCAACAGTCCATTGGCACTGCGCATACTCATCAGACGACTGCTCATCTGATTCCCTACAGGAGAGAGGCAGAACAATTTCAATTGAATCTTCAGTTACTTCCAAATGCTGCAACACGATGCAACAAACAAAAGCTGTTATGGTGAAAATGTTTATGTGGCTAACCTATTCATGGAGCTGGGATCTTGCTGTTCCAAGGTAGATGGAAACAGAGAACTCTGCAGAGATTTAGTCAGCATCTCACTGCACTGGATCTCAAAACCATCACTCTCTTTGCTGATTGCTTTCCTATCCAGCCTTCCACATTATCTGTACTATCCATCTTGTCCCAGTAAATTGTTAATCATATCAAAATTACTTTATTTTTCAATTTGTACACCTATTCCAGTTGTACAAACACTAAAATCAGCACAGACTAGAATGTTTTTAATATCCTGTTCTAGGATAAGTTTGATTAATTTTATTCTCTCTGAATAGAATAATTTAGGTCGGGAAAAACCTCCAAGATCATTAAGTCCAACCTTTGACAGAACATCACCATTTCAACTAAACCATAGCACTAAGTGCCATGTCCAGTTCTTTCTTGAACTCTTCCAGGGATGGTGACTCCACCACTTCCCTTGCCAGCTTGTTCCAATGTTCAACAGCCCTTTCAAGAGGAAATTCTTCCAGACATCTAACCTGAGCCTCCACTGGTGTAGCTTGAGGGCATTTCCTCTTGTCCTATCACTTGTTGCCTGGGAGAAGAGACCAACCCCCACTTGCTACAACTTCCTTTCAGGTGATGGTAGAGAGTGATAAGATCTCCTGTGATTCTCCTTTTCTCCAGGCTAAACACCTCCAGCTCCCTCAGCCACTCCTCATAGAACTGGATCTCCAAACCCTTCACCAAGTTCACTGCCCTTCTCTGGAAATTCTCCAGCACCTCAATGACTTTCTTGTGCTGAGGGCCCCAGAACTGAACTAATCTTTTCCCTGTGGAGACTCATATATAGTGCTTTTTGTTGAACTATTTGGATGTAGCAAAAAGACAATTAGTTGTTTAAAGACCTAAATCTCTTGCAGAAGTGTCACAGTCAGCTTTCTAGCAGTACATAGCTAAACCAGTATTCAAATCTACTATTTAACTCAACTGCAGCTGAGTATCCAGAAGTATTCCTAGGAGGAAAACATGACTAATAAATCCTTAGTCTGCTTTAAGAGAACATCTAGAGTCTCTGCTATCTTTCCTACTTTTCCAGTTCAGCTAAATTCGCATTTCTTTTATTTGTATTGCTCCTACCTCTGCCCCAAAGCGTTTGCTGAGTACATGCACAACAGCACAAGGAAGCAAATGTGCCTGACTGCAACTAAGCTTAGTGGATGTTTATCCACTTTATTAAAAAGGAATGTGTGCACATATGCAAGAATACAGGTGTAGTGTCTGTGTGTATTCAGGCAGGTTATTCAAATGAATGTTTTAATGGTTAAATTGACAAACCATATCAGCACTGAATTTTGTACTAATGTATGTGTATGCATGTGTGCAAGTGTGTCAGCAAATCAGTCTGCATAAAGAAGGTTCTGTGGAAAAAATGTGCACACTCTTGGTTGTTCCCAGACACATCTTTAAGAAGGCAAGGTTGTGTGTGAGTTTCTGTCAGTCTGTGTGACTGGCACTGACCTGTACTCTGTGCCCAAGGTAGTGGTTCTTGGTGATGCCAAGTCAGGATGCACCGATGATATTCTGGGCGGGGGTCCAATTTTACATCACATGATAACTGTAGGATTAAAAAAGAAAGGATGAACATGTCATGCATTCACATTGCACTGTCTAAGATAATGGAATAATCTGCTGAATTGTTTTTCCTTGGAAACAGTCCTTTTAAAAACTTGTGTTTTGAGGTCTGATGGTGTCTAGTGCAAGATTAAAAGCTGTAGAAGGCAGAGACTGCAGTATTTAAGGAAATACGACTGTGATATTACAACATCAAAGTATCGAAGGAGTCTCTGTGCTTTAAGTGGAATATTCCAAAGCCACTCCTTTACTGAGAGTTTACAGGTAGTATTTCTGTAGAAAAAAAGCCTAAAATAACAACCCTAATGGTCTCTTTGGATTACATTGCATAAAGAAAAAAAAAATTATTCTCATTCAAAATCCTGCTAGCTCTGACAAAAGGAAAATGGCCAGTCATAGAAACTAAAAGACATACAGGAGATGGCTCATAATGGAAAATACATGCAAATGTGAAGGTCACTGCAAATTGCTTTCTCTTTTAGAATATTTTAGCTGTGAGCTAAAATCTGGGTGCTTGAGGAAGGACAAAAGAGAGACACGGGATAAGCTGTAAGAGAAAAGTGCATAGCCATGAACACTAAGAAAACTACAAAAGGTGATGTATTCCTTGGTACTTTATTTGAATCAAAAGCAGCAGAAGAAGAAGACATTATAATAACATACCTTGAATCTATATTAAATAGAGTTACACTATCCATAATTTATTAGAAAAGTGAGAAGAGTTTAAGGAATTTACATTGCTTAGGGTGGTGGTGATGTGGTTTTCTCATATAAATAACAAAAAGGCTTTAAAGTTTTTATTTTCTATTGCTGATACAGAACTATCTAATTCTAGATATTCTCAGATTACTCTGCATTTTTTACCATAGCCTAAAACAAATGTCTTTTTTAAACAGTAGAGTGTCCTTCCTGCCTGATTAGCAAATGGCTGCCTCTGCATCTGTATATCTTGCTCCATTAGATGGCCATCTAACTCTAAAAAATCATGGGACTCAATATTAACATTAACAGAGACTGAGAATATGCCTCTATTTGTGTGAACGTCCTTCCACTGCCAGAACTAGTCTAGGGCTCAGATTCCATAAACATAACAGTCTTTCAGAGCCCAAAGAGCTGTGCTTCAACATCTTGAGAGAATTTTTAAACAGAGGACAAGCTCCTTACCCTGGCTTTGATGATGGTGGGCCGAGGATCCAAGATACCCTGCATTTTCCTCAGTGCAGGAACAACAAAGAGATTGCAGGTGACGACAGCTGACACAGGATTGCCTGTAGGACAAAGAACACTTGGTGGTGATGCCCTCTTGGTTTACTCTGAAATGCTCAAAGTGAGCTCATGTCTTTATAGCAATTTCATTTTAATGGACTCTACAGAGCTTTCCATGCTATGTACTGCTTACAGTACAGACTGCAGTGGCATGTGGCAAGTACACCTGTTGAAAGCTACACTCTGGATGATGTGTGCCGAGGTCCTGCTCCGAGCAGAATTTCCTGATGTTCCTCAGGCCCCACCATTTGCCTCTGTTTTTCTGCTACCTTTGTCCTATGCCTACATTTGTCTGGGGCTGGAGCAGAGTTAATTGTGCATAGTTATTGGCTCTACCCTGACAGGGCTCTTTATTCGTGACTAATGGTTCCCAGACACCAAGGGAAAAATAACTTTCAATTCCCTAACAGAGTAGCAAAATGCTTTAGGAAAAATTCTTAGGGGAGTCCTACTGATTTATATGTTTTCTGTTGACTCACAAGAGAGGTGTATTTGACACCTCTGACCACCTGTCAAACACTACTGTCTTGCATATCTGATCTTCTCTACACAACCATTTTAAAGTAAATACTATGATCAGATGGATGCTCCACTGATTTCCCCCCAGAAAGAAAATGTACTTCAGCAACTAAAGCAAGAAAGGGTAGAAACACTAGAGACACATCTGAAAACCACCAGCTTATCAAGAACAGGATTTCTTGTGTAGTCAGAATTCATGGAAAGCCAGAGCAATAAGAATAAAATCCTTCTCATTTAGAAGGACAGAAATCCATAAGGAAATCTTTATTCTAGACAAGTGCTTTCCCAGGGCACACAGCTGGCAGCTGTGCAGCCATGCTGCCCTCTTTTGGTTCCACAGCAGGAGCATGATAAACAAAAATATTCTGTGACATGTTCCTTGGCACTCCCTCATTTTTGTCTCCATTTTCAGTATGTCAGAGTGGATGCACTGACTTACACCCACAGGATATTGATGGTGAAGGCGCAGGGAGCTGTAGGAAAAAACACCCCTGTGAAAAATGTAAGGAGATTGTTGGATGAAAGAAATTGTAAGATCTGTACCAAAAAATTCTGAGGACAGGGACAAAAAAGATCTCCTTAGCACATCCCTGCAAGTCCATCTCTTCTGGAAATTTCTGAGCAAATCTTACAGGTACCTTCCTCAGGGGCAACACCAGGCACAGGTGCTGTGAAGTGTCACTATTCTGTTTCATGTCTGTCATCTATGCACAGGAACAAAAGTAATCCACAAAACATCTTACCTGGGAGTGCAAAGATTATTTTTCTTACGCCGTCAATATCCAGAGTTGCAAAAGTTGTTGGCAGGCTATGGAAAAAGAAAGTTATTTAGTATCTGCATTACAATTTGACTGAACATAATTATATTATTTAAAACATTTGGAAAAGAAAAGAACAGGACATCTATTGGCAGTCCATTAGCACCTGCTGCTTATACTCCATACTGGAGGTATAATCCTCTCTTTGTGGTGACGGAAGTGACAGAATAATTTTTCTTGATATTCAACTCTTAAGTTTTAAGTACACAAATTTGGAGAAGAAATATCTAAAATAAAATTAATTAGTAATCAAAAATCTAAATCTTGTTTTCATGCTAGAAGCCAATTAACAATGAAGTAATACTGGAATTATGCAATTACAGTGCTGTGGGTTTTTTTCATATAAGGGTTTCCAATTTTTTATAACATTGGTGACTAATTCTCTTACTCCAGTCTCTACAGCAGTACTGACAAAGGAGCAGTATTTCTGAGCAGCAAACACTAGCTAGTCTGCAGGTGAACGAATTCAGATACATGGGCAGAGCTGCAGCCAGGTGACACCCAGGTCTATCAATGAAGAGCTCTCTCTGCCTTTCAGAGCTGCTGAGTGATCTTTGGTGACTTGCAGTGAGGGCTATTACTGTTACACAAATAGGACAGTAATGTGACAGCTCAAGAATGTGCCTGGCAAAGAAAAGGGACTCATCCACGAAACAAAAAATTTATATTAATACAATACTTTCAAGCATTAGAAATTATACCTTATAGGAGCAATACTTTGGCTAGTTTCCTTGGCCTTATCTTGAGCTGACCACTACCACCTGGTCAGCAGATGATAGTTTACAACTTTGGAGGTTTGCTGTACTTTGAGCATTATCACCTAGTTTAGTATCTGTTAAGACTCACCAATATCCTATTTACCAGGGGAAGTTAGTGTTAAAATGTTCCTGTTTTAAAATGCCTCTAACATGATGGGAGCTATGTGCCAGATCTCCAACTGTTACAAACAGTACACAAAACCAATGGATAAAAAATTGAATTGCTAATTTATATTTACTGGAAACCCTGAATTCTCATATGACATTTCAACACCATCATTGGTAGAATCTTCCAGTACTTCCTTCTGTCAGTGCAGCTAGACAAGATAACCTTACATGAGCTCAGTGACTTTCAGACCAAGTGGAGGGATGGTAAATGCTAGGCACCACCCTGCACTGATGAAGCACATCAAATACAGGCATACAACAAATTCTGACTTCACTCTTGGAACTTACTCAAGGGATATATTTCCAATATAGTAAGCACAATCTACAATCTTTTAAGAAGCAGTTAATAAAACCCAAGATACAATATTTGCTATTGCACTACAGCTAATGAAAAAAGAGAGTGCTTACATTCTCAGTAAGAGCAGAGGAGCAAATGTTTCAGTAACAATAAGAAATACTTTTCTTGTGGCATAAAATGAAAAGGGACATTTAGGGAAAACACCCATTTCTTGAACTTTTTCCAGCTAGTTATTAAAAGTTTATTGCTGCAGGTCTAGAGAGGACTCACCAGAGGAAAAAATTACATTTGCTTACAAGTAAGCCAGAACCAGAATTTAATACTCTGAATTCTTAAATCAAGTTATCCATTCTTGTCAGCAGCAGAGACTGGAGAGCAGATTCTCCTTCTGGGACTTCCCTACATCAGTCGTAGCAGTATGACAGAAGCAGTGAGGAATTTCCATGCCTGGGCTACCTCCACCAGAGGAGGAAACAAGCTTTTAGCTCTCTCAGTCCTTCTGTGGAAAGGAGGTGGTGGTAGGAGCAGCACAAGCACCAAGCCCACACGCAGTTCTTTCCCAGACTGTAGCAGAGACAGTGAAAGTATTTGTCTGTTTTTACAGCAAACACCCACTTGCAGCTCTGCTCCATGACAGCAGTTCTGGGCTAGAGGGAATCATTCTGCAAAGCTGTGCTTGATCTTGTGTAGCTGGACCATCCTGACCCACCTTGCAAACAAACTGCCCTCCACAAGGAGTGAGGCAGAGGTGCAGACATATTTCTGCTCTTTTACTGTGAAGAAAAGGCAACTCTCTGTTTTCAACATGCGTGATTTTCATTCTCTCTACAGAGCACACTCCCAGACTCACTGATGAGCAGTGCCACAGCATAAAAAAGCAACGCTGAAACAGTTTTCTGAGGCAAACGAAACACATAAAGGACTCTGCTTACTTTAAAATTACCATGCTCAATATGCCAATTAGACAAAGCTTTGTACATTAGCTGTTATTCCACCTCTCTCAAGGAACTGCTTGTAGTAATATAATTTATGCAAATTTTGAAGTGAAATGAGATACTCTTTAAGCAAACTGTCCATTTAATGTCCTTATATTTCCTGGTTATTTCCTGGTAATGTCAATGTGAGCTCTGTGATCACACCGAAGGCTGTGGCAATGTTTATACCATGCTGGTTTCCCACCAGTCCCCAAACCTGGTTTGCAACAGTTATCAGAGAAACATCTCTTACTGATAAAAAATAATCTCTCTGTTCCAGTTAATTTCACCCATAAACATGATGACTAATCTGAAGAACACTGATTTTGCTGCTTTTCCCACATATATCTATCCTGTGGTTTACAGTATATTTAGAAAAGTGAAATCTACTGAAGCACTTCACTAGGATATTTTGCCCAATGTAGCCTCCATCTAGGCTGCCTAAGCAGAAAGATTTCTTACCCAGGTTTCATAAAAACTCTGCCAAAGTGAATCTGTGCGTGAAGATCAATATCCAGCACCTGTTTAAGATAGTCCTGTTTAATTAAAAAAAAATAAATTAAGTAACATCAAAGTGGCTTTACATCATCTAAGCATTCAAAGCAATTAATTAATATCAAGTGAAGATGAAAATTTGCATATCCTGTAAGTGCTACAGCCCAGTGGGGAATTTCCAGTATTTGAAAGAAAATGTTTTGTAAAAGAAGAACAGACTCATTTAGGTGCCAAACCTGACTCCATCTTAAAATCCATCTGCAGCATCAGAATCTTAGAGCACCCCACAAATACCTACTACTAAAACATTCTTTATGTCAAAGATGGAAAAAACCCTTTACAATTCAAAGTTAAGTCTTTAAATGATCACGGTATTTAAATTTTGCCATGAAAACTATCTAGTTGTAGATTTAGAGATCTCCTGCTACTTTTGAAATCAATACTGTATACTGAAATCACAGTTTTCCAGGATACTGTAATTGTTGTAATTTCTTGGGTCTAATGGTCTAATTGACAGTGGTTTGGTTTAACATTCTTTAGAAAGAAGAAATTCTGGGTGGCTTGTGAATGAGTTCAGGTTAAATGATTTTGCAAAAATATGATTGATCCAGTTATTAAAACAAATGGAATTACTTGTTTAATCTTTATTGACAATTTCTCTGCCTAAAGAGGTAGTACCCTATCTGTTGTGTCTAGTGAGCCTAAAAACACAGGCCATAACACTCATCTGGGAAGACAGACTTTGAAAACTGTAAATCTGAAACTCCCTGGCAGTTAGCCCTTTTTGTTGTGCATGCCTGTGTTCAAATACTTGGAAAGCAGCAACTCATCTCAGCCAGGCATTAATTCTTAATTATTAATTGCATTAACGCCTCTTTTACTTTCTGTTTACTATTTGCATGTTCACAGCTATTTAATTAAAACTGTAGAAAGCTCAGTATCAGAGGGCAGACCATCAGTGGAATGTAGAGCCTATTGACCTTAGGCTGTTGCCTCAATTCAGGCTGGGGAGAAATGAGCTGAAGGTCTGAATGTCTGTAAAACCATTCAGCAGCCCAGCCACTTCTTAGCGTTACTGTGTTTGCACTATGTTGTCACATTCCCAATTTAAAGATCAGTATTTGTCCTTGATTAGTTTTCTAGGCATACTGGAGACAATGGGAGTAATTGAAAGCTATTTGCACTGGTTTAATTAATTACCTATTTTCATTATGCATCCAACGATATGATTTCTACTCAGAAAAGTAAACAAAACCAGGAGTCATGTTTCCCACCTCCTAATGACTGTCTTTAGTATCTGTTAGTTATAAAAGATGTTTATTTTACCTGCCGAACTCACAGATTCAACCTGGGATCAAAAAGAAATTTGAGTTTTCCTTTGCATAAGTCATGATTAATAAATGTCCTGCAGGTTCATCTATGCCCCACCAGCATCTGTGTATCCCTATTTTCTTTGATGGTTTTGGCACAGGGATAATCAACAGGAACTCAATCAACTATTCTGTTAATGATTCAAAAGGCAAATATATCAGCTCACTGGCTCTCATATGTATTGTCTGTAGGACTATCAGGTGCAAAATGTGATAAAACTATTTTTGTAACAGATAGAGCTTTGGCACATTCAGGAAACAGATGTGCTGAGTAAAAAAAATGCTATTTATATACCTAGGTTGCTTTTCTAAGTACTTTCAAAGCACCTTAATTCTATCTACCTTTTACCTGCTCTAAAAATGAAGTTTATTGTCTTCATGTGCTATTAACCCAGCACCTTCCTCATCTACATAAATAGTTTCTTAAATAAAAACACATTTGTAAATCACTCATGTCAAGAATTAAAGGCTTCTCTGTTGTACTATGTCAACTATAGGTACAGAAACAAGAATAAAGGGAATGAGCTTTGAAGAATATTTTCTTAACTAATTCATATGTAATTGTGCCAATAAAAGCAAGGTCCATTTTCAATAAACATTAATACAAAGGTAGTAGCTTGGATGACAGACTCTGCCTTGAAATTCTTACATATATTGTAGGAAGTCAAACTTAAATTTTGCATACCTTTTCCCCCATAGATACACCTCCTGATGTAATGATCACATCAGCACGGCTGATACCCTCATTCAGTGCATTCAGTAAATCATCTGGGCTACAGGAAAGAACAGGCAAGCAGATTAGTGGCATGGAATTATTATGAGTTGTAATATAAATCTGTGTGCACACATACAGATTCATATACACACATGTTTTAAGAGAATACAAAAAAAGAGAATTTTTTTTTCTTCTTAAGATTCTACACTGTTCAATTCAAGAACTGCAATCTCATTAAGTGAATGCCACATTGTTTGGCCCCTTTCTGTCTAAGCTTTGCAAGAGGAACAGTGGGATACTTTAGACTGGGACTGAAGAATGCTAATACAAGTGTCTAAGAGTATGCAATTGGCACAGTAGGTAGTGATACAAATTGCGGCTTAGATGAACTGACAGGGATATATAAAGGCACCCGACACATGAAAATTACTGACCACCAAGCAGGCTGCAGTACTACCTGTCTAGCTTATTTGATATGTGCAAGAATGGGGGTGAGGCTTGGCTTCCAACTTTGATCAGTGAAGAGTGGCAGTAAACCCTTTGTTTCTCTTCTCTGTTAGAGGGCTCTGCAGCAAAGCCACCCGTACATATCCACTTCAGCTTGCAAAACCACAATCCATCTTGTTAAAAGGTCTGTTCACCTTCATGAGAAACAGTGTAATGGGAGCTATGATATTCTTCCATACAAAGAATATAGCTGTGAAGTGTATTGGTGTCCTAATTACTTTCTTTCCATTTTAGATCTAAACTGGAAACTTTGAAGTGAGGATTAGATATTTAAGAGCAGTACTGAATGCTAATATAGAGCTTCAAGGCACGCAGTGGAGAAACTCAGTAATACAACTCACACAGGTCCAAAGGAATCAAAAACATTTCCAACATTTTAAATTCATACTTTGCATTTAACATTTGTGAACTGACCAGAAGCTGACTGGTTGCTATGACTGTAGGTATTGCTTCTTCAACAGTATGTTTTCACTTCAGTGATCCTGAAAGTTTTTCATGGGAGGCTGTTCCTACTTAGAATGCCATTGAAAGAATGGGCAGTAATGCTAGTGACTGCATGAAGGCCTTCACCTGGAATACAGCACCTCAGGTAAATACCATACTACAGTTACAAAATGCCATTGTGGGTAATGAATGCAGGCTGAAAATGGCATGAGGGCTGTCCTTTAGGAGCTTTGGCTGTATTTCATCTGAAAGTATAACTAAGCAGTAATTTTGGAGTTTGAGTTGAAAACACAAAAATTAGGAATATTATGCAAGTTCTAGTTGACCTTTCAGAGACTAGCAGAAACTGTGTGTTTTCCAAATGTCTCAGAAAGAAAAATTCTTTCCTCTGAGCATCCTTTCTTTGCCCATGGTTCAGTGAAATATAAGCAGCAGTTAGCATGACATGGTGCTGTGTGCACTACAATTTATGTGACACAGGAAGGAGTGCACTCCTTCACTGAGTAAATAGCTCAGTGTGTGCAACCTTGCACTTGCCTCATCTCACCAGAGAGCCCTCGGGTGTCCTCTACCCTAGTTATGCCTTACAGGCAGAAAGACTCAAGACTCTCCACAATGTCTATTGACTGAAGCATCATGTTCTTTGGCATCACAATGTAGTCATCCTGCACAACTTTATTATCTACGTTGGGTTACACCCCTCTCCAGGATCAGATTGCTTCCTAAGAGGTAGGCAACACGATACAGCAGAAAGAAGGGCAGATTGCTGTAGACTGCAATCAATAAAATAGAATTATACACTACCTCTTTTTAAAAGGAAATAGTGGCTGCAGTGCATCATGGCTATTGTTTAGGGTACTGGGTATCCTGGATACTCTGAATGGCCTACAAAGAACACCTAAACTGTTTTCTTTTGGAGAAAATAAATGGGCTCAAGCAAAACCATCTCCTTTGTTCTTTAGGAAACAGGCATTTTATCAGCTGCCCCTTCTGAAATCTCAGGATCATTTTCTCCAAAACTCAGCACAAGTCCTCAGTAGTCACTACAGGAAAGTAAGAAGAAGCAAGTCTGCTGCTGGCTACTTCTTCAAAACCAATTGTCTCATATTGATTGTCTAAATAGTATTTGTATGTAATAAGATATTAAGATTATTATAGAGTTTGTAATAGGAAAAGTCTCTCAAGATCTCAGTATTCCTTAATCCTTGCCAATGAGGCTGCTTGGAATGCAGCAAGGAATACATATTCATTACAGAGGTCGATATTGGCATTCCTGAGGCTCAGCAGCCAGACATATGCCACTATCATTAGCCTAACACTGCTCTCAGTACATTTTTCTCATTAGGTTGTGATGGAGCTGAGGACCTTATCTGGAGGTTGCTCCAGGCTGTTTCATTTTATCTTGTTTAATTATTTAAAAGTTATTCATAGGTAGCAAGACTACCTGTCTGGGGACATGCTAATTCTGGATAATGAAGCGGGCTTGCTTTCAGTTGTGGTTTGAGAATAATGGAAGGAACAGTAAAAAGCAAACAAGTATATATTTAACTGTTGTAAAGTTAAATAGAATGGAAATGCAGCTACTTACATACAGAATATCTATATGTGTTTGTATATATATTAAATCACTTAGCAAAAGAAAAAAATCAATAAACACCCCTCCCTCTCCCAATAAGTCTAAACACATACCAGGTGAGGACTCAGTTTACATCTTTCCTTATGAGGGCAGCATACCACTGGACTAGTTCATCATTCAGGTGTTTTTATTTTGTCATGTAAAAAGCTGAATATTACTGGACTTGGTGCATTTTTAGAATTTCCAGTAGAATGATCTGTATAATATACTTTTCTTCACCATTTTAAATTATTTTCTTTACCATCTGTATAGTGCAAGGCATTAAAAAACTTTACTGTTAAAACTTACCCAGCCAACAGCACTGCATATCATCTTTAACATAATTGCAAAATGAATTTAATTCTTGCAAAAAAAAAAAAAAAAAAAAAAAAGTGGTAAAGATTTTGTTGCAATCAACTGAATGATTATGTTAGTTTAGTTTTTATTCTGAAAAAAGGAGACAGAATTCCCTCTCTTGCTGTTGCAGAAAATGTCTCTTTTTTGACATTTTTGGCAGACTTCTTTTTGTCACTCAGGTCTGCTTAACTTTATGTTGTACTTAAGGCTAGTAGTTCCATGACTCTGCAATTAGTACCAGACACTCCTTAGAGGAGTCACCTGTTGCAATATTTAATCAACACTGTAGTGGACATTTCTCTTGCCTTTAGTGGACTTAATGCAGAGTTATTACTCAAATTGCATAATAAAAATATTAACACTGAGTTGATCTAATCAGATAACGAGGTAACTTTGTTTCATTTGTTGTGTAACAGCAGCTACTCCTTTAGATTGACATGGAAAGAGAATAAATTATGAAAACTAATAAATTCTGAGAGAACTGACAAGATAACTTTGGCATCTGAGTATAACATGGCAAGATTGTTTTATAAGGCAGGTGACAAATCGTCATGAAGCTGAGAAATAACACTCACTGTCTGAGCAGGTACAAATCAGAAGTTATATTCTGAAGCCCTACCCACTGCTAGGGGCAGGATGCTGGATTAGCTAGATTAACAGCCTATTTTACTTCAATAAATCCTTTAAAAAGAGCTTGTCAAAGTGCTATTCTTGGATTTTTTTCCTTCATGGACAGAACTGTAACACTTGCTCAAATATAACGGTGAATACCTTAATCAATGCAAAGTAGATTTGATGGCAAGTCTAATTTCCAGATGGCAAAATTACTCTGTTTCATTTGGTGATTTTCAAAGTCAGAGTGACATTGTGCAAAAAAAGGGAGTGTTCTTTTCTAACATGCTGCAACTTATTTAAAAAGTTATATTCAGATATGTTTCAGATCATATTGAATCATCTTTTGTTAATACCTTGAAGAACATTTGTTATTTAAGGACAGCATATGGTTTATGAAACTATTCATATAAGGAACTATTAAACTATTCATAAATAAGGAACAAATCCAAACTTTCTCTCACTCAGAGCAGATTGTGTCTGCACAAATATTATGTGTATTGTACATATATTTTTGAAGCTGCATAGTGATTTGCATGCATTTTTAAGTCTATCTTTATATTCACTGCTAATTTTGTCAGTCTGATAAACAGAGTATCCACCCTACTATCCCAGTTTCCTGACCCTTCTTGTTAATTTTTATGGTACAGTACAATCTGCAAACTAGTTGGCAGGTAACTATTGTGTAACGGCAGCAGCAAGCATCCAGTAAGCAGCTGACACTTGCTTTCATTGATTTGAAGAGAGGACTTGCAGGATGGCAGTACAGCAGGAACACCTTCTGGATTAATGAAAAATTCTGGCTATCAAAGTTAGTTTGTGGAAAACTTATTCAACACTTGAGCTGTCAAGTGAGCTGTCTTTGAACTGAAAAGATATACAAAAAAGCTTAAAGCTTGAACAAGAAAATGATGCAAGCCTCATTAAAATAGACATCAGCCATGGAAATTTTCTCCTTTCCACTCTCAAAAGAAATAGCTACATTATAGTCAAGACCAAAGAATTCTCTGTGTTTTAAGTACCCTAAATTACTGTGTAATTTTCTCTTTCACATAGAAATCAACGCATGTTAATTCACTTTTGTTGATCCTATTGTTGTGCTTCACTGTCATTAATTATCAATCTGTCAGCTTTTTCTGTGATACAACCCTTAACAGCAGCACTTTGATACATGCAATTAAACCGCTCCATTTTATAATTTAATATAGAAAACAAATAACAGCAAATGTTCAAAAAATCACCTACCACTCTGCAATAAAATGAGAGATCCCAGTTAAAACTGAACCTTTAGTTATGACTGACTTATCAAGCCATTGTCACAGTACAAAATCCACAGTTCATTACTAATTTCCAGGACCATTTCTACCATGCTCTTTCCCACAGCAGTCTCGTTCATTCAATGTAACCTCATTACCTGATAGTCACTTCCAGTCCTTGCTGTCCAATGCCATAAACAGCTGTTACTATTGGGTGACTGGCAGAAACACTTGTGGTTCTTGTATTTCTCTATGCAGCAGCCTGGGCTTTTATAAACCCAGGTTTTCTGGTAACCTGTACTTGCAAAATGTGTGCATGCACCATCACAGTCAGCACCTTAAACCTGTGTGCTTTATAGAGACACTGGACACAGATACAGAAAGATACACATGCACCATAATGCACCAGATGCATGCACAAGTGCCTATTGTGAGTTCAAAAGCAGAGCTGGCCAAACTTTCTTGCCTACTGTTTTACTTTATTTGAAAGTAGCTCAAGTGTTTCAGTTATATGCCGGAAGACATGATTCTTCACAAATTCTGAGATTCCTGGACCCACAGTGAAAACAGAAGTGCCTAGCAGTGATCCCACACAATCACACTAAAGACCAAAGTAGTCCTGCTTGTTCTCCAAACTACAGTAGTTGACTGCAAATTTCCAAAGTCTGGAGGTGCCCTGAGTTTAGTACATTCTGGATATGTTCCCACATATCCACAAACTGGCAACAGTGGTTTGCATCTTAGGAAGTCTCTTATCTGTTAAACAGATGTTCCAGAGGAACAGGTTTAACTGGGGTACAAAGACCTGCCAGAAATTCCCCTTGCATGCAAAGATCCCAGTCAAAATTCTAGTTTTACCTCCAAAATAACAAAATATTTACCCAATTAAAATTTTCATCAAATAACCAACAGACTACTTGCTGTACTCAGAGATCTCATCAAGCTCAATGACATTTCTTCTTGAGGAAAGATGGGATATGGATTTGATCCTTTATTATTAACTCTCATTTTTTAACTGCTCATTCGGCTGAGGTGACAGATTTCAAAATGAATAGATGAATGCAGTGAGGCATAAAGACAAAGTCTGTCACCCACTTCTCACCTCATGGTCAAGAGGAGTATTTTGCATATCAGTAATTTGCAGGATGCAGAATGGTGCATAGATGCCATTACTTTTAGCCAACTAAACATTATTTTTAGCCAACTTCCGTAGAATCTAATATTGAATGCAAATCGATGAATACATTTCAATGAATGCAATTCAATGAGTGAATATTTGACAGTAATAGGAATTCTGTGTGTTTGACTACCATGGTTTCTGAAAGCAGAAGAAAATCCAATTTTGCTGTTGTATGTAGTAACATATGGACACACTTCTGAAACTGTAAGTGTTTCAAAATTCTCAAATGTATTTCATCATGTTCTCAAAATGTATCTTTCTCCTACCTTCCGTGGTATTTCCCTGGATCACTCTGAACAGATGAAATATGTTTTCCCTAGAAAAGCAGGCCAGCTTGTGAGGAAAGCTGGAATAATTACAGCAGCTTTTGGCTTGTTCAACATGACTATGTAAGTTTTGTCTATTTGACAGCAATTTAAAAGAATCTGTCTTTGGTACCTTTTGCTGTTCATTAATTGCTGCTGCTGCAAATATAAATGTTATTTTGCAGAGTATTCTTTTTCATGTTACATTTCTGAACTTGTAGGGATTTTGATCAGAGGCCTTCAAATAGAACTCTTCAACTTTTTTGCTGAAGTAACCATGAGAGCTGTCTAATGCCTTCAGTGTTTTTTCTATATCTGGATGATAATGCATTTCCCCCTACTGTTTCCTGGACCTGCTTCAGAAGACTCCCACTCATATATATGCCAGAATGACAAAAGGTGAGAGAGGTCAGAAAAACAGATAGCCATGGGAGTGCTACAGGAAAAGGTCTCATGCATAGAAGCCATGTGCTTATTTACTCCAGGCACATTCCAGCATGAAGGGTCCTTGATCACATCCTTATCTGCTGCTTGTGTACATTCATCTGCAAGCATTTCAGTGTGAAGTGTAATTTTTTTCGATAAATGCTGAAAGAACAGGAGTGAAGCTTTGATAGCGGCTGTTTTCAGGTGCTGTGCCATTGTACTAACTTGTGAGCACTTAATTCACTCTAAATCCAGTATAGTGTGTGTCCTCTGAGTGTAAGAAGCAGCCTGAGAACTGCTGGTTTCCACTAATTAAAAAACTATCCCTGGCTAATTTTGCTGGCTGAAGATAATGAACCTTATCACTACACTTACCAGAAATCCGTTAATTTTTCTAAGAAATTGGATGGGATTACACCGGTAAAGATTTTTACTTTATCTTCCTTCTTACAAATCAAGTGAGTCAATATTGATTCACTGAGAAGTTTTCACTTTTGGAGTAGAAAATATTCAACAGTTGTAGCTGAGTTGAAATAATATGAGTGAAGATTACACCACACAATATAATAATCAATGTCAAAGACATTGCTCATCAGTAAGGGTATCAGTGCACTGGTGAGTCTGAAGGGCAACTGTGGTTCTGCACTTCTTTCAACAAAAGCACCAATGAAATGAGTATTAGCTTGTATTGATACAAGTGAAAGTAAAATATATGATAGATGTAATTAGTGCCAGTTGTTTATATAGAGCAAATAATATCACCAAATCTGACACATGGTGAAATAGCATTGTTATCAAAGAATTTTTTACCTTTTCACTTTACTTTAGCTTCAAGTGTAATAGTAAATTTTAAATAAATTTAAAAGGAATTTAAAGTAATTTCATTCCCCCCTGTAAACCAGTAAGCATTTACTAGTGTAACTGCTATTGATCTACAGTATGAATGTCTCTAGGACAGTAGAAATGCAGTCCCTAAAAGCAATGCCTCAAAATGAAGGCTTTCTCTAGGAAGCTCCACCCTTTAAAGAATCATAACTTAATCACTTGGAAAAATGTCTGTCCCCAAAACAAAAATGATTTGGAAGCCACAGGTTAGAGACAATATAAAAACACCTTTTAAAATTCTCTGTCATCACCTATGTCCTAAAAGAATGTCAAATGAAATGTGACATTGATTTTTGTTTACTTAAAAAAAATACAAATTCCCCAAGAAGAGTAAACTACAGTGTTAGAAATAAGCAAAGAGAAGGACCTGAGAAACTTTGAGACCAGCAACTTAATTTTTTTGACAGCTGCTAGTTAGTGGAAGGAACTAGAACTTCATTTATCTCTACAATACTGGACCATATTCCTTCAAGCACAAAGATGCTTTTAACATAGCAAAATGCCCATTGCCTTTTCTCCTGTTCTGGAAGCAGAAGCATTTTTTATTGCTCGTGCTTTGGGTAGGAAGACTTGTTCTAGGGGCTAGTTTTTGTCGGTGCTTTCCTTTGCATGGTTTAGAAGAGACCAAAGGCTCATGCAGTAGCAATGAGGTGTGAACTGACTTGTATGAGGAATTTCAAGTCCATCACCTGCTGGTAGATTCCATCTTTTTAAGTAATTCAAATAAATCTGGCCAACTGTATCATGTTCTTCAAATGAATATAAAATGTTTTAAATACTGCAGATTCTCATAAATTAAGTTATTTTTTGGATGTGTAGTATAGCAAAAGGTTCTAGTGGGTTGATCTCTTTAGTCCATTACATAAGGAAAACCTAGATTTATAACAACCTGGCTTCAGCATGAATAGCTAATTGCTAAACAAGAACCAGTTTTTTGAAAGCTAAGAATATGGCAGATTGACTCACTCATGAGAACAGCAATTTGTTTTCTAGTATGCAAAGCAAACATTAAGCTATAATCCAATCCTCCAACCTTTTCTTACAAAAATCGGACCATTTACCCCAGTGAGGATCCTCACATCTGAAGTTTTCAGGTATTAGCCTTTGATAGGATTTTCTTTCCTTTTCTACTTATTTTTATTTCCTACATGAATGAAACTATAGAAACTCATTTTTTCTGTTTGTTATTGGAGGAAATGACAGATGGTTTACTCTCCCCCTCTGTCATCACTCCTGCTCCTTGGGCCTATATTAGAGGGCAAGTTCTGAAAATTAATCGACATTATTAAGCCATCTCCCTAAGTAATACATGGCATATAATTGCACATGTATTTTGGAAAAAATGCATAGTGCATAGTTTAGAGGTTTCCTGAATGTTCCAGTTAGCCTGCTTCAGAGATGATCAGCATAGTAGTGGAAAACCAAGTATGCAGTATCATAGACTCAGAGAACATCCTGAGTTGGAAGGGACCCACAAGGATCACTGAAGTCCAACTCCTGTTATGACTGAAGAATCATAACAGTGACTCCCTGGACTCTACTACTACCTTCAAGTAGGATTTTTGCTAATCTGCTCAGTTTTTAAAAGGGGAAAGCCTTGATGGAACAAGATATTTGCTGCTACTAATGAGTAATGTAAACATTTTCATTTTATTAATGTTGTGGAGCCACGTAAGTCTACAGTGCACTGGTGCATAAGAACTTAACTGAAAAGGCAGTGCTACTTAATGGACAGAATAAAACACCATCTGCTCCTGTACAGCACATGTTGGTTGGATCTGTGCTCCAATCTCTGCCCTGACAGACACCTGGCCGAGCCTGCCTGTGAGCATGCACGTGCCTCAACGTCCCAAGTGGTTTAAAAACAGTGCTCACCAATCTGGTAGGCCTGTCTCCGCAGTGTTCTGGAAGCTCTGTGTCCCTTCTTCTTTAAAAACATCTGGCTTCCTGAGGGTAAAGGAAGCAGAAGGGGTATAATAAAGAGCCAGGGAAGGAGAGAATCTCCTGGGGTCAAAGGGAAGCTCTGTGCCCAGCTGTGTCCCCCTTGGTGGCTCTAGATATTCAAAATCACCATGGGAAATGCTTCCTTTTTGCAAGGCCAGCCAATGGGAGAGAAAGGGAGTGCATGGGAACATCTTTTTGTTACAGTTTGGATGGGCTTCTCACAAGGAATGAAGAGTAAAGTTACGGAAGGATTTAGGCTCAACTGGGCATGCCAACAAAGCATAGCTCATCTTTCCTTGCGGTGTCTATGGAGAAACTTCTTTACTCTTGACTTCCAAACAAAGCAAAATGAAGTGTTAAACAACTTGACATTTTGGAAGGAGGACCACAGATAATGGGAAAATATTTGGAGATGGGCCCCACTGAAATATTTTTACTCACACTTTTAGCTTCTTATTCGGGAACTAGGTCTCAAGATATAATAACTGTCACCTTCTTAACTACAAGGGGGAAAGAGCTGTAGTTATCCTAATTTTATAACTCCATAGTCAATAAAGATGCCACTTCATTCATGAGAAGCTTCATACCTTGCTGCAAGAGGCAAGATTAGAAAAAATGTCCAAAACTGAGAAAGTTACTCCTATCAGGACCTTATTTAAAACAATTAGTGATTTGCTATGAATTCCCAATTTATGAAAGCAGCATTACCTTTTACATATACTTCTTCCAAGTCAGTTTTTCAGTGAAAAAATATTTTTAGATAGTGTCCTTTGTAAAAGAAATATGCAATGAACAGAAATTATGTTTTTATACTCTTAAATGTAGGGCAATTAAATGTAAAATGTAAAAAAATCTTCATTGGGCATGAAGATTTATTAAAACCCCTGAAATCAGATATTCATGATTGAATATCATCAGTCATCGCTGAATGACTCTTGAGCTATTTCTCCATATCAGCTGACTGGACAGTTAACAACAATAAATTTAATCTGCCTCCCCAGTCCATGGCCAGCTGATCCTGCACAAGGCAGCTTCAGTCTGGCATTTCAAAGATCACTTTTGTGCACACTCATGTCCTGTCTGACTGAGGAATGTGAGAAGAAGGCTGTGCCAATGTCCCTCCACTACTGTTACACATGCCCACAGTCACTGCCAACTTGAAGTCTAAAATCCGCTTTTATCACCTTGTAAATCCATGCCATGTTTCTCCTCATAGTTCATGAAGAAGTCTGTCAGATTGAATGCATACTAATATTGATAGGAAGTGATGGAAAAATATTCAAATTATTCATGTTAAAAGTTTAGATGTCCATTTCTTTCTGACAGGCTTCCCAAGACAGCCATTTCCTAAAATGGCTTCAGCCCTTTATTTGCTATTCTATTCATTTCCAGAGTAACAAAGTCAATCTTTATTTCTCAAAACAGGGTCTGTCCCTGTGTCATGAAGTGACACACAAAAGACTTTCAGATTTAATGAAGGATCCTAGATTCTGGTTTAACCATCAACATTACAGACAGCAGTCTCAAAAATCCAAAATATTTTCCAGCATGATGCTTAGCTCTGTTGTGTAATTTCTGCTGGTACTAGTCTTCCGATTTTGTGCTTCTACTATGTATTGTCCATTAGAATAATACAAAAATTAATTTAATTCTCTGAAATAATACTTAAAGAGATTATCTGCAACCAGAAGAAATAACTCTCTTTTTTTAATGATTTAGTGTTTAGAATAGTGTGAGAACCTCCCTGAGCTTGCATCTGTTTGAATGGTAAATAAATATCCAATCTCACTTTGAAATTAAATATCAAAGCATTTGATTTAGTTTCCTAATAACTAATTACTGTCACTGTTAAAATTTTGCTTTACTTACATTCTGAATTAGTCTAACTTGAATACATAGGCATTGGTGCTGAAACAGAAACTTTATTCAGTTTACTGTCCATGTGGCTCAGTATTACTGGAAGGAAATCAAGTAATCTTGTAGGAACATCTGTTGAACTAAACAGCCTGAGTACTGGTATTACTTTAGTACACAGTCTATCTTTTAACCACTTAAGAAATTTAATGGTTCTTGTCCTGGGAATACAAAGGTAAAGACAAAAATAACCTACAGGAGATTAGCTCTTTATTTATATGCTAGAACTTGTATTTAGATGATTCTCAAATCTTTTCTTAAATCTTTGCTTCTTAGGATATAAACCTCCATCCTGTAGATTTTACTCATATTTTTTAATCCTCTATATATCAATTCTTATTTGGCTGTATTAACAATATACTTAACCCAGTTTTGTAAGTGATTCCTATCACTGACACAGCGACCCACCTTCAGTGTTCACCACTTCTTTGATTGTCCTGTGTCTACTGCTTTTATTAGTTTTCATTATTTTCTTCTAGGGTATCAGCAAAATTTCAAGCATCAAAAATTTCTCAGTGACTTGTGAACTCAAATTGCTATGTATGCTCTAGGCATTAAGAATGTTGAAAGTCATTTAAGTGAAGGATACTTTGGCCTCTAGAAGCTGAAGCTGTCTTGAAAACAGAACTTATCTCTCCAAGTAATTTTAAAATTGTTAACTTAGGCCTCAAAATAGACCATAAAAATCCAGTAATTTTCTGTAATTTTTATTTTCCTCCAACAAATAGATTTTGCTCTGTTTTCAAAGACAGGGTTTTCAAAGTATTCTGTCCTCTTTATTATCTGCTGTTCACTGTCATGTGCTACTACTACTGTCATGAGCTGTGATTCTAAAAATGCTAATTTAGAAAGGAGCCCATGCTTGTGTCGAACACAGTTAGGAAAATGACACACTGCTGTGCATTAGCTTTGCACCTGTCACCTCTACAGCATGGAATTTTATTACCTGTCACATTATGAAGTTTACTACTGGTAAAGAAGACTCCCTGGGACTTGCACTGTCCCACTTTACAGGTTCTTTTTTCACCTCTGTTTTGGCTCAAAAGTTCCTTTGTGTTTTTGGAACATGTGCATTAGATGAGATGACTTGTCAATATGACAACTTATTTGAAGATTTCCCTAATGATTACCAAGAGTTGTTGTGACAGATATTAACCATTTCTGCATGAAAAGGAGAATATTCTTGACAGGGCACAATGAAGGAGAGGACCTCCACATCTGAATCACCTTCAAACCATTACTCTGTGTCCCTGCATTCATTAGGCTACAATCAAAATTTTTAACACCATCGTTTTTTGAGCAGAATTAGAAGTGAAGTCACTTGAGCAAAACTTGATACTGTGACATTTAATGTAAGGTCTTTTCTCTAAAAAGACCTTTCTTGCAGTCATTTGTTAAATGATACTACTACTACTACTAATTTCTACTAATTTTGTTCACAGTATATTTGCTTTTACCCAAGCTGGCATTAAACTGGAGCGGGGAGAGACTAGGATTCTATGCCTGGATTCTGCCCATAAGTCATATTCTAAATCATATGATGATATGTATCAAGCTGATGTTGCATGAGAAATTTCAGAGGCGGAGCAGTTTCTCCACCCTCCTCCCTCTACTCCAGATGTTCCATCTATATTATAATAGTAGTAACTATACACAAGCTACACAAATACAAAAGATTTAAGCCTTTTTTTTGGGATGGTAAACTTAAAATTGAAGCAGACTAAATCCTTCAGTACGATTTCAGTACCCATTCTAAATATGAAGAGACTCTATCAAAGCTTTTATTTTAGGGATATCACAGAGTAATGCTGTTACAAAAGCAGGGGTGATTTTTAATAGGTTTACCTGTCACTTAGGAGCTCTATGTCCAACAGTATGTTAAAAAGGAGAAGTAAACAAATAAGAGACTAAACACTTCTAAAATAGAAAAGCTCTCGTAAACTACTGATTTAATAACTATTCAGATAAATATTTCAAGCAAGTGAGGAAATAATATGAATTTCCTGAATTTTTCTCCTAAGGAGAGAGATTCTTTCTCTCTCCACTGTGAAATTACAGGCTCATTAATGAAAATGCTTCAGAAAGCAACTAAATTTTATACATGTCTCTGAGAAAAATGATAAAGGAATTAGAAAATAGGGAAAAGGATGTGGAGAAGGGAAAAATGCACTCATGTAAACAAAGGTAAAAGCACAGGAAATTGAATTCATTACATACGTGATCAAAATTCCTTAGCAAGCTTAACAAGAGTCTTTCATAGAAGAAAAGCTGTCCAAAGGGAAGATGACTTTGTAAAACAGAGGCCCACACTACAGCAGATTTTGCTAGGGCTAAACTTTACATTTGAAACAATGGAATACAAAGAACAACACAAATGAAATAATCAGACACAGAAATATCCTGATAATTAGACTTCTACAGATCAGATCAGAAATGCAACTTATTTTTATCACTGGTTTCAAAAAAACCCCAAATAACTTCATAGACTATAAACAAAGAAAATGAAATTAGAAGCCTTTTAAACTTGGTCTTGTTATTAGGAGGCAACATTCAAAAGTACATTGGAACACCAGCTTTAACTGGCCAGTTGTTTTTTTAGTTTTTAGCAACTGAGTCTGCGATTCAGACAAAAAATGTAAGACACAACAGTAACAACAATATCAGAAGGGTTCTTCCTTTTCTTAGTTTTGCATTTGTTTCTTGTGTTTGCAGTAGCTCTGGAAATGGATTTATCTTCCATTTCTACTCAGAGATATGTGCTTTTCAAACAGCTTGGCTTTTACGTGCTAAAAACACAAATAGAGAAAATCTTGGCTTCTGGCCAGACCTAACTTCAGCTGTATCACATTCTCAGGTTGGTCTTTTCTCCTACTGCTTTCTTCTAGGATTTCAACTGTAAACTTTATCTCTGGGTTTCAGAATTGCTGTTTTCTATTTTGAATACTGAGTGATAGATACAATTTATGAGAACAGAAACGACGGTGACAATCTCAGAAATAATTAACATGCTCCCAAAAGAAAAATAATATTGGTTTCAAATGAAAGTACAACCATAAGCTAAGTCAGACTTGAGTGGTCAGTTCAAAATGTAACTTCACGCATGATTAATATGCAAAGGCATTTTTAAAATGCTTCTAACTACTCTTCAGAAACCCAGACATTCAATGTGCTTTCTCATCTTTCCACATTCTCTTTGTTTACATGTATCACAATCCTGGGCTTTGAAGCAGCTGGACAAGCTATTTTTTTACCTAAACACCTCTGAATGATTTGTGTGCTGAAAAGATATATAGGAATAACATCTAAGTTTGTCTTTGCAAATAGTACTTTAAATTATTTTTTATGCTTGAATAGTAGATCTGCAAATATGATTGAAGAGGATTTCTATGGTTGTTAGAAACCTTGCCCTGTTACATCAATTGTAATACTCAACTGTGCTCCCTATTAGCTGCTGTCTCAAACCCTACAAATGCTTACAGTGTACAGGAAGTGATACTCCCAGTAAAATGAAGTAAAATTTACCCCATGAAAATGGTACTAAAAAAAGGAAATAGGAAAAAACCCACCCAAATCTAACGTATGGGAAGAAAGAAATATATACCATGATACATTAAAAAGAAAGTTCAAGTTTTAAATTTTTCCTCTGAAAGGTATGTTTGCCAGTATTTTTACTACACCAGTTGATATTGCAGGCATATAAAATCCTTCCTGCTTTTCAACATCTGGACACATATTATACATACAAAATGCACATATACATGAGCACACACAAACACACATAGTCTATGGTTTAACCTCAGTAAACCATAAAACAGACACTGAAGGTTTGTTCCTCTCTTCTTACAAACATGCTAACTAAAGTGTCAAAATTGTACCCTTTGTAACATCTTTCTGGTGAGTCTCCTGAATTTGTTCAAGCGCCACAGTACTCCATCAAATCAGTCATGTTAGAACAAAAGATATGTGCTGAAATATTTGTATGGGCAACACTCTCTTAGCTTTATTATGTAATGCAATAACACCATACTTCTTATCAAACTGATTTACACAATCAGATCTTTTGAGTGAAACAGAACTGCAGATGCATTTTGCTGCAAAGATATGGATTGGGCATGTAAGTGTGGAAGAATGGCAGAAGACTTGCTAAGACTGAATCCTGATATCTGTTGCAGAAGACTTTTAGCTAAGCCAACAGTACTGAATTATTCTTTCAAAACTTACGGCAAAGTACACTCTGCGATTGGAGGCTCATTATTTTTGTTCTATGAGCTAAAGTAACTACCTCTGCAGAAGCTGCTTTGCTAGCATGAAACAGAAAAATGCAGGAAACCAAACATTTGAAAAGAACTGTTACCACCTTTGCCAAGGTTATTATCTCAGGACTCAGGGATCATTTTAATAGTGAAGATTCAAAAGAATCAACCTCTCTTGTAACTGAAAGCAAAGCTACAAGCACTTCCTTAGACTGATATACTTGTTTGCTGCCTGGTGTTCAGCTAGCAACTGGTAAGTAAAAAAAGGGTAATAAAATATATTTGCAAAAAATATAGAAAAGCAGAAAGTTCTCTTGGGCCTTAAATCTCACTACAAGAAAGACATTCCAAAGAAGAGCAGTAAAGCTGTTGAAGGATCTGGGGCAAACGTCTAATGAGGAGTGTCTGGGGGATCTGGAACTGTTCAGCCTGGAGAAAAGGAAGCTCAGGGGGAACCATATCACTCACTCTTTACAACCACCTGAAAGGAGAGTGTAGCCAGGTGGGGATCATTCTCTTCTCCCAGGTAACTTGTTACAGGATGAGAGAAAATAACCTCAAGTTGCAGCATGGGAGGTTTAGATTGGGTATTAGGAAAAACATCTTCACAGAAAGGGCTGGCAAGCATTGGAACAGGCTGTTGAGGGAAGTGATGGAGTTTCCATCCCTGGAGGTATTTAAAAGATATGTAGATGTGGCACCAGAGGACATGGTTTAGTTGTGGACTTGGCAATGCTGGTTGGACTTGATGATCCTAAAGTCTTTTCCAACCTAAATGATTCTATGATTCTAAAGTTGTTCACCATTTATTACTGAGAGCTTTCAAGATTATTTAACTTCACAGACTCTCCATGCCTAAGAGCTCCCTGAAACAATTCCTAAAGGCAATGGACTACATAGCTACAGTTTTGCACAATGACCTTAAGTTAAACTCTCCTTTTGATAGTCTCGACTTAACAGTAAAGTTGAGACTATACCTATTTGATTAGGACAAGGCCATAAAGAACAAACAAGCTTTATACTCTTACTTTTCCAGAGGGGACTACCAGGGAAAGCATCTTTTCCATTTGGATGAAGCCATTAGTCATACAGGATGTAAGTTGTTGACAATAATGTTGGTAATAGTAGCTGTTACTTTTGCTCCTGCAGGTGGTAAGAAAGTTCCACCTACAGTACTTTGCTGAAAAAAATCCCTGCCAATCTCTCCACACAGAGATGGCTCTCAGGAGCTAAGAGACTTTTTGTGACTGTTCTCTTTTTTCTTAGCTACACAAATCGAGAACCTGATCTCTGGATATAATAGTTTCATTTGAAAACTATTCTACTTATGTTTTAAAGTTTAAGAAGGTCCTTATAATATAGAAAGCTCTAGCAATTGAGAACATTTAGATACCATTCCTGGAAAGAACAGTCTCATGAGTTTAGACTCTGTATTCATGGACAGGAGGGCTTGATATTTATTGCTGTTTGGAACTGCAGTGGTGTTTTGCTAGGCTAGAAAAGCAAAAAAGGAATACCTGGATGCAGTGAGAGTATCCAGAAGGGTTTGCCTTCCCTAAGATCACAACTGTGATGCCACATTCCCAGTATCAGTACTTCAAATTCAACTGCATTTCCTGCAGCCACCATGCAGGTTGGTTTAGTTATTGCAAAACCATGCAGTGGCTGGCCCATTCGTATACTTTCTGTCAGACTAGTGATGTTTTGTATTGAATACAGCTTTAGGAAAGACTGGGTTTGAAATAACCTGTTCCCTTATAGTAATCTGGTCGGATTCCCTTTTAGTCCCCCACTGGGACCTTGTCATCTGGTTCTGTTTGTTTGTTTGTTTGTACTTTACCTACCCACTAGGACAACCTGGACAACTCTCTGTCAAACTAAGTCTGTAAGTTGGTTTGATACCCAAACTGAAAAGCAAGAAAGTTGATTCAAAGCCTCTAGGTCTCAATAAATTGAGGAAATACATTAGGCTGAGAAACTCAGACTAATGGATGGCAGTCACTGCACAGTCTTGCAAAGGACAAAAAACTGAAGGCTTCAATCACTTATCCTAGAGCTCTCAAGAGATGTCACTTCACTGCCACTGGGAAACAAGGAGCAATCTCTGTGAGATGAACAGAAAGACTGATCAGTAGGGTGCTACTCTGTAGCAATCAAAGTAAAGACCATTAAAGTAAAAAAAAAAAAAATTCTTCCACATATTTCTGGAAATGTTGAGCAATATGCAGCAGTGGGGCCTTCCTCAAAAGACAACTATTTGGAATATGACAAAATTTTATACTCTAAATTAATTTTGGCATGGAAAGTAAACTCTGAGAGAAATTTTCCTTTTTCCTTTATTTGACCAGAAAAAAAGTATAGCTTCTGTAGAACTATCTCTCTTTATGTGTTTTAAGTATAGTGCTTGGAAGGATACCGAAACGATAAACTGAATTTGCAATAGGGAATAGATTATCTGTTTCAACAAACAGAATGCAAAACAAATTAAACACCATTAAATATTTTTTTTCAAAAGATTCGTCCTAGTATTAGAAGAGACTTTTTGCTCTAATAAAAAGTGTGAAATACTTTCTCCAAGATGTGCCTTGTCACAACACTGTGACACTTGTAATGAGTGACATTTTCTCTGGTGTTTCTTTTTCCCATGGATGCCATAAAGTGCATCACATGAATATGAAGTGACATCTTTACTAACATGTGGTACTTACTTATCACCCACAATTCCCAAGTTGATTGTTGGATAGCCATGTTCTTGGATTGTAGCGAGGAGAGTTGAACGGTTACTGTCCCGAATCTTTCCTGGCAAGAGGTCATCCTCAGGATTCAGCAGCTATAAAACCAGAAACTCTCAGTCAGTCTCCTTGGAATGCTGTGCTCTACACAAGTGAGAATTTCTTCTTTGGGTTGGACAGGATATTTTTAGACACATATCATGAAACATATGTATAAAATAATTTAGTGAATTTAAATTAATAAGATATGTAACGTGCTTGTTTAGTCCAATCCTCCATGTTGTTTAGTTTGTTTCTACTGGTTCATGTGTGCAAAACATTCTTACTCCTTATTGAGTACATGGTTTCTAATCTCAGATATTAGCAATCAAAAAAAATCTTTTAAGTTTTCATGTTATTGTTCCTCTTTAAATGGTTTAAGGGAACTTCATTGATTCTGTTAATCAGATTTAAAGGTATTAATGAACACTTCGAAGTTCATTGTCTGCTTACCAAAAAAGATGTTTTTTTAAATACAACAATCTGCATTGGATTAATAGACAGAAGCTTTATACTTAATTCTTATATCAATTACCATTTTGGATTAAAAATTTTCTCTCAAGATAGTACACCATGGCAATTACCTCACATGTGTTACGTGTTTTGGAAGCTAAACTACAAAACATGCATATATAAATGTATTCTTTATATACATTAGAAATTCTAATGTAGGACACAATACAATATTGAATGTATCTGTCAAAATCACACCATAAGGTAGTAAGGTAAGAATAATGAAAAATGGAGCATGGGTAAATTTTATGGCTTGCAGCTCTGCTTCTCTGAAGATTTTCATAAGTTGGTAAAGAAACCCACTGTGCAGGGTCTCTTAACATTTTACAAAAGAGCCTACAATGTCTACATCAGTAAAGAACCCTTTAATGACATACAAGAATCTTCAATCATATGGAAGTTACTAATCAGAAAATCACCACCTGTAATCTTTGTAGCTCTATGGATTTATTCCTCAGTTAGTGGTTTGGTTCCTCCATATCACACCCTGTTTATGCTATGAAATCTGGCAATAATCTGTATAGCAGATGACAAAATTCAACCTATGAAAAGTTTTCAAAATCTTTCAAAATTGAACATATTTAAGTCGTATTGAGTTAAGATTTGTGGCTGGATTTCAAAAAGTTTGTCTTAAAGGACAGTCAAACTCTCATGCTGTCTTAACCCACATAGATCAACCCACATGTTCTTTAGGTGTTGCTCTTCCTATTCTTTCTCTGTCCTACTGCAGGAAGAAATGAGAGGGCACAGTTGCTGGCCTGAGGCAACACACAGCATATGTAAAGTTAGTAAACTAAGTTAATCTTAAACCTGATTTTTCTGAGGTAGTTAAAGCACTTATAAAGGTGGTCTGCTGTTCTACCAACAGGAGAGTGTCTGGATTTCAACATGTGCTACTATTAGAAAGAATTTTAAGGCACAACACTGCAACAAAGCATTTGGTAGAACTATTCCATTTTCAAAGACAGCTTGTCTGCCATTTGTGTTATAGAGGGTGTTGCTCAAAAGAAATTATGCTTCAGTCATGGCTGGCAACACGAATTACAACCCTGACTACCCCACAGGTTCTCCCTTGCTGGCAGGAGGAAAGCAGCTGGCACACAGTTGGATACATTACCAGAATTTTGGCAAAGAGAGTATGAGACCTGTGAGAAAGCCCCTAAGGGAGAAAACACAAGCAGATAATTATGGGTTGATCCCTCACAAAAATAGCTCATGTCAGCATGAGTTACAGTTCAAAAAGTGAGTCTGCTTGGGAATAGAGTGGAAGTCATGAACCAAAACACTGCCTCAAAAAAAACCCCCCTAAACCCCCAGCATTTCAGACTATAAATCTAAACAATTTTCTTACCTCATTCCCTGTTGACATTACTGCAACCACTGGAAACTTGTTAACTTCTACTTCAGTTACTCCAACAGTTGCTAAGAGACCAATCTCAGAGGGACCCATGTGGGTTCCTTTAGCCAGCACACAGTCACCTCTTTTAATGTCATGTCCTATGGGTCTGAAAATCAGGACAGAAAAACAACATGAAAGAGAAACAGAATGAGATTCAAAGTAACTTTCCTTGACTGGTCCTGCTCCAGGTGAGGAGTGACCATGGACACTCCTTAGTCAGACTGTCAAAATTGATTAAAAAGCTACTCTGAAATTCATCAGCCTTTCTATACCTCACAGAGATATTTTAATAAATACAGACCTGATATCTTGGCCTGGTCGAGCTTGCACCAGGATTCGAACTTCTAGTTCTTCAGTGCCCTACAAACACAAGACATCACATATGGTCAGCTGAACTATTGAAAGAAGATTAATGTCCAATTTCTCAGAAGTCTACACAGCTTACAGCACTCATTACACTGAAACACTATGGTTTAAGCATCCTATTGCACTCCTGATTTGTTTGTCAAGGTTGTAATACAATGTATGCTAAAACTGAACAGCATTTTAAGTAATGCTCTTTATGATGAGCTCTCGCTAGGCAAGGACCAGCACTGAGTATGTAGTTTTAACTTCCTATCTTTTTTTAATGATACCTGTGTTTATACATAGCTTTCCTATGTTGCATCTGTTGATCTGGTATACTGAGTGGACTCTTTCTACTTCTCTCAGCCAACTTGATCTGGTCAAACCATATCAAAGATGGCACTTCAAAAAGACCATTGGTCTGGCAGACAGTAGGCCAAATACATTAGCAGGAAGGTGAAAAGAAACTGTGTGCTGCAGCTATTTCAGGATTTTCATGTAGATTCCTGTAGTGGACACTCCTACTGGAGAGCCTTGTAGGAACCAGAAACGGGCTCATTCATCTTGTTTATTTACTGTGAACAAGAGACAGTGGCCTGAAAAGTCTGATGCATTTCCTTATTCAGAATGTCAATAGTTTGGTGATTCATTCAATGCCAATAAATGACACATGATCTATATCATTAATATTTAATTTTAAGCCTTGCAAACGAGTTGATAATATATATACTAAGCTTTGAGATAGTGCCAGCCTGTCAGTAGCACTAAATCTAAACTTAGACTGGAACAAATTCTTACATGATCATGCAGTGCTTAATATTTAAATACCTTAAAGTTATAAATCAGACACTAATATTACAAGAAAAACAAGGTAGGTCAGTGTCACTTGGAATTCTTACAAGAACAGTTGTGTTGGACACTGGGACTTGTATCTTTTCTTAAAGGTGATATGGGCCTCAGTTTCTGAGTTCAAACTAAATGCCCTAAACTTAAGGACCCAAAGTTAAAGCTAATGAACCTGTTGAGATTCTGTTTACTTTCTGTAAAAATTTAAACCCCTGCAAACCAGAAGATAAGTAATGAAAAAAAATTCTTACTTTATCCCAATATTTTCATATGCTTTTCAGAAGCTTTTATTGCAAAGTCTGTTTCTTTTCTTTGGGATTCAGAAGCAAACACAGCAACAAAAAGGGACTCTAAGATGGACTCTTTGGAATAAAGTTGTCCACAAAGAGCTCCATAAAAAGCACATTTCACTGTGCTGAGACAACTGTGCCTACAGAATTAGTACTACAGTATTCATATTTTTTCTGTGATTTTTTTTTTTTTGTGTGTTCTTATTTGCAGCATCTGTAAGGTAGTCCACTAGTATGATTTGAAGGTAGGCTTAAAATATGTTCAAAAACAGGGTTATGACATTCTGGAGGAATATGTACTTATCCATTTCTTGGTTTTCAGAGGTCTTAAATTCAGTAATGTTCTCATATTAGAGGAGCACAAATGTCTTTTAAAAATCATACTTGTAGTTTAAAAAACTTGGGAGGCATTTACTTTCCCTGTTTCATAATAAAGCCTCCTTTTGTAAGTGGATTAATTGGAAAGTATTTGTACAAGAAGTATTGTCCAAAATCCACCAAATTCACCTTTGCTGAAACAAGACCAACTCTAATAATACAGAGCCATTTTCATAGCACAGTTAAAAGAACCCAACCCCCATCACATAGATTTTGTGGCATTTAAAACAGTTCACCTTCCCACAGAAAATCATATTCAGGTTTAATCACATCAGCAGTAATTCAATGTATTATTCTGAGATCAACATGTAATTTAAGAAAACATTTCCCCTTGTTATTTGGTGAGATTTCCACTACCCTGTATTTTAAAATGTGAATATAGTAGGCATTTGAATTGGATTGTAGGCATGGATTTCCAGGAGGCATTTGCCTTTCACTCAAATCATGCTCCCAAGCATTTTAGAGTCAACATTCAACAATTTTGATGAAAAATCAGTCAGAACAGGAAGCTCTGTGGTACTGTTATCACAGCCTGAAAAAGTGAGAATTGCCACTAGGAACTGATGCAAAAATCCTCAAACTTCTGAGATTACTGAAGAGCTTTTCTGTATGAGTTGTCTTTCATATTTACAGATTGTATCATGTGCCATTTACTGCTGCACACAAAAGAAAAATGAGTTTTTTGACTTGTGACTCACATCATCTGATTCCCTGATGAGCTCTGTATCTTCCACTTGCACCACTGCATCAGCACCACATGGAATTGGAGCACCAGTTGTAACACGCATTACCTGACCAGGCATCACAGTCTGAGTTGGCTGAAAAATAAAAAAACCCAGAAATTAATCTACTTTTGGGAAAAAAAAAAATTCAAACCACTTGAACTTTATGTAATTAATCTATCTGAAAGACCAGAATTCTTATTGGCAGCATGACTCTTGATATACTGTGAGCAATATCAACACGTACAATAAACTCCGATTCACGCCTGGCTTTATTTATATGGCCACATGTTAGGTGGCTTCAGTATTCTCTCCTTATATTTCTATCACATGAACTTTCAGAAGAAGGAATATACTGAAAAATACTTAGCACAGAAAATAACTGGCTTTGAAATTTAACTGTTAGATGGTGATCTTCTGGAAACTTCCATGAACAAAAATCTAGCAGTTCTCAGTACATAAATATTTTTGCAGAGCACTCTGGTTGCCAGGGCTGAAATTGCTTTGCTTTGGTTGGATTTTTGTTCTGTTTTGTTTTACCAGCACACTATATATGGAGAACCAACATATACTACAATAATGTAACCAATTGCTTAATTTTTAAGCAGATTTCTGAACACTGAGACAGCTCAATACTAGTTCACAGAGAATATCTATCTTTGTGAGGGTCAATTTAGAATAACCTAAAATCGATAATATTCTACAATTCTATAAAGTCACAGGTCATAAAAAAGTTTCGGCAGGAGCAGTACAAAGAACAGAAAAATATCAGAACAACATGATAAAACAAATTATACGGTTTTAATAATACTTCTCACTAGGCAGACTATTTTAATAAACATTTGTCAAAATCCAGGGGAAAACTGTAATTTGACCATAACTATTTAAGAAATAAATAACTACAAGAAAATCCTAAAAAAAATGAAACTACAAGAAGCTGATATGATGACTGAGATTTCATTGCTGGCTCCCCACAGCACTGCAGTAAGCCTGGCTTATTCAGGTTTCACTGTTATAAGTGAATATGTGCTACACACAGATCTATGCAGCTGTGATCAGAGCAACACATTCTGTATGTGTCACACGTATAACTCACATGCACATTGACTCTATATTCCATATGCACTGCTGGAATACATCCAGGACTTCTCAAACTGTAATTAGCACACATTTGGCAGCAACCCACAGGTTGCAGGCAGCACTGCCCAGGACTGTTACCTGCTCCTGCCCAACAGGAATTTACTCCATGACACGACCAAGCTCTAGACCAGTGGTCAGCACTTCAGCTGCATAAAGCTCTTTGCCTTGCCCATTCTTCTACTGCACTTCAGCACTGTCATAACCTCTGAGAGATGAGTTTTACTTTGAAATGTGTGTATTTCACATATTTGGGATAGAAGCCCTAGGAGGAGGCTGGGGATGGTTTTTATCTGTCTTACCACAGTATCACAGTGACCTTCATATTCCAAGAAACAACTGAGCCTAGAACTGACTGAATCTTGACCCTTTTCTACAGGTAATGGAAATCTAATATCCTTAGAGGAGAACATAAATAAAACCCACACTTGCCATATGTCACAGTGTATTTTTAGGGCAAGATTCATGCTATCCTAATGTAGGTATCAAAACCAGATGACATAAAACTCCCCACTTTTAAGAAAATGGCATTTATTCCTCACCACAGACTATTCAAGGAGTTGTGGATGGATAGCAGAGATACTGCCATTTATACTAAAGCTGCTTAAAAGGCAAATAATGCTATCTAGTGTGTAATTTCGATTTTTATGTAAAGAAATGTTACAAAAGGCAAAGCTTACGCCTTGGATTATGTCTTTTGCATACCATTGTAGATATAATCTAAAGGTACATTACAAATAGATAATATTGTTTTGAACTTACTAAGTATTGCTGGCTTAAATGACAAATTTCAGAGGAAAAATGTATTGCATAAAAATTTCCTCCCATTTAAAAAGCATCACAAAGAATACAAAATGTCTAGTACTGTCACAAATCAGAGCCTATGGTGATAAAATGTGCTGTAACTAACAATGTTTTTAGAGTTTATTGTTAGATGAGTTAATTTTTTGAGATGCAATGATGTGATACATTTAAACAAATTCATGATACAATTGCTTTTAGAAATGGTTATGTTGCTCATATATTTAATTTCCTTTTTGTCTGCTGAGAATTTAATCAGATTAACTTTATGAACAAAAGTCAACCATCAGATTTATTTGTGAATCTCTAGGGCTGTGTTCCTCTGTGATTGAGACTATGAAGATAAAGAAATGATTGCTTCTCAGAAAACATATTAATGTGCAAAAATTTCACATAAGCTCTTCTAAAAGCCTTTGAGATCTCACTTTTACCTGCAATGGGGCAATACTGGTTTCTGTCCTTTGCCTTCATTACTCCTAATCTACTCAATTTTAGTCGCTGAATAAACCCCAGAAATAATCTAATAAGCACAACCCCTATCTCAAGCATTTTCTCATGCACATGATTACACCTTTCCTGTGTGATTCAGTATCATCCATGCTCCTTTCTGCAAAAAAGCACAAATTAATGGAATCATGGAAAATGCCTGCTTTTCATCCTATATTGTAGGTGGCCAGTTGTAGTGCCTCTTACAAACACCTTTAGAAAGTCTTGTGGGAAATGCTATGGTCTATGTAAGTCTACAGAAGTAAAATAATTTTTCCTATGGTTGAGTGTTTCACACACAGGCCATTGTGGATGGCTCATGAGCAGTAATCTCAAGTGTGCCCTAACCTTCCCTAAGCAGGGTTATGGCTGAAAGCTTTCCCTGATATACAATTTAAAAAAAAAAAAAAAAAAAAAGGGTTAACATAAACATGATCACCTCAAGATGGAAATCAGAAAATACAGAAATTAAAAATTGATACAGAAATGTCCAACTTGGCTATATGATCACTCTGCAATTCTCAGTCCCATCTTCTTCCTTGCTACTAGCATTTACATAACCTTTTTCCTTACAGGAGGAGCCAAATCTAAATCTATTTTGAACTCCCTGCTGTGAATCATTCTGTTAATTGGTCTGTAACATGAAAAGCAAAATGTTGCTGCTGAGAGTGACTGAAGGGTGAAATGAGACTGAGGAGCCTTCCAAGGCTATAAATAATTTCTTGGGAAGGAGATGAACCTGAAGATGTGTTTGCCCCAGAAAAAAACTTTGACCAATTATTCTGAGGTCAACAGCCTTGTTTTTCTAACTTGCCACTGGTATTTTCAGAAACAGTCTCTCTTTGCATGCCTGCTTCCACCCAATTTTTGCTCCTTGCCAGAGAGCCCTCCTATTCCCCATAATCTGGGAGGACAGACTGTCCCTGTAGAGACATTTGTGAGCTCTTGAACTTTGTAGGAGGGAAATAGCTTCCATTTGCCCTTTTATCTTTTGTACAAACCTGCTGAACTGATGAGAACACTGAAACACTTCAGACTTCTAATGGGAAGTACTCCCCATTAGAGGCAACTTCAGCAGTCTGCTCTTAAGCAACACTGTGTTGTGATATTTAACTAGCAAAATGATAATACTGATGACAGGGGAATAGTGATAGGAGTGATGATTCAGCAGGTTGCTCTGCTGGTTCTTGCTATTTTATAGTGATCATAAAGAGGGTTGTAAAAAGAGTTGACAAATCTTTTGGATTCTGGATCTACAGCTGAAAATGCAGTAAGGAGGACTAAAACCTGCTGAATTAATTTGCTTTAGTTTTTTAGAATTTTAATTAATTTTACATATTTTGTACAACAGATCCATTAATCTAAGTTCACATGAATATCAGTGAGAAGGTTCTATTATACAAAGTATAATTCACCATGATGGATGGGACCTAAAGCAAAAATAATTTTTACCGTTCTTCCTATCTATCAGAATTAGCCAAATTAAATGTCTATTACACATTTAGAGACAGTTCAAGTCCATTTTAAAAAATTTGAATAATCCAGTCACTGGTAATACTTCTAAAACCCAATACAACTTTTGAAATATGTCAATTTTTCTTGGACTTTTCTGTTTAGCAGTCAAAATGGACACGCTATAGAAACCCCAGTTTTGCCTATTACTTCTCCCTTTCTCCATCATTTCACATACAGTACACAAAATTATAAATCAGGATTTGAAATAGCTGGAGAAACATTTTGGACTAATTCATGTTTTCCTGAACACAGCTGACAGGTATGATTAAATGGACAGAATAACAGTAGTTGAACATAACTGATTTTTTCCCATTGCCCCAGTATTAGTACAGAACTTTCATTAAGTATGCTCTTGAATTTGAGAGCAAATCACGAAATGCATCTATTCATGAATATTTATAGAGCACAGCAGGTCACAGGTCATGCCTCAACTTGCTTTTAAAATCAATCCATGTATCTGCTAAGGTGCACAAACACTTTTCTCTCAAACCAGCCTCAAACCAGCTGCTGCCAGGCTTCCTCAGGATTGTTCTGATCGTTACCTATCTGTAAAAACTTAATAAAAATTTTACACACTTCATTTTGCAGGTATCAGTGTGAAAAATGGAAGCATCTTATGAAAACAGTCATTGAACTGACATCCTTTAAAAATCCATCAGCAAGAGGGGGGTTAGATCATACTGTTCTCTGCTTATGAATTGTTGCACCACTAGAAATCTCATGTCCTCAAACACTGTACCAGGGCAGAACGTTTCTGTGTGCACTCCGATCAGACATGTCAGCACAATGCTCTGAAGTATTTTGGGATATCCTTGTTAGTTACTTATGTAACTGTACTACCTCACTTTCTGAAATCATGTCCCAAGGCACATAGCAGGAGGGTCAGTACAGCTGTGTCCTACTTCACACCACATCCAAGACTATTGAATTTTGGAGCACTAGCAAGGCTTGTAAAAATACAAAGCAGAAGAAAAATATATTAAAGAAAGAGAAAAGAAATTGTGCTCACCTGCTCACCTGCCTGGGATTCCCCTATGATGAATCGATCTCCTGGGCCATCAGCAGCTGTTAAGAGGGACAACACAAATGGTAAACGCTGAACCAAAACAAATGATGGCATTATAAACTAGGAGCAGGAGAAGAGCAAAGATGATCTAACGTTCAGTACCTCATTGTTAGCATGATGAAGGCTACAGAAGTTCTGCAAACATTTTACCTTTTACGTCCTATGAGGTGTGTTTATTATTTTGAAAAACACAGGTTCTAGAGAACAAAGTATTTTTAACTGAAAATTTCTGGGCACTATCACATCATGTAAACAAAGACTAGGAGGAATTACATTAATAACAAAGATTTAAGGGTGTTCATGACAGTATTGCAATACTGAAAATTAGGAGTCAGAGATCACTGATTTAGTAATCTTCAGCACTTCCAATTTAGCAAATCTGCATTTTTACAGAGACAAGGAAGGCACAATTACTAATGACATTTAAGCTCCTGCCTGCCTCAAAGGCCTTTCAGCAAGCTGCATTAGTGGTATTATAAACTAGACTCCAATGATCACATATAAATCTGCATTATTATTAATTGTAAATCTGTAGCTGATTTCTTAGAGATGAAGTCTAATCAGTGACAACCTTTATCTTAATAACTTGTGTTTTACTTCAGGAGCCCTTAATATACACTCAGGTAACCTTGTATCAAGAAGAACTACTTTTGGGAAGGATGTTCATTCAGTCTATGATTTATGACATTTGTACTCATGCATTGGCTGCAGCTTTGCAAATCATTATCTATGGTACTTAGCCATGTTTGAAGACTAATAATTAACTTAGCTTTAAAAGCCTATCAAACAGACTCATCTGTGAGCTTTAGAGTGAACTGTAAAATAAAAAAGAAGAAAAGGACTCTTCAACTAGATATCCTTGAATAATGCATGTAATACTACTAAAAACAGTAGTTAGACCTTCACTAAAAAAAACGCACTTGGATGATCCAGCAAAGGAAGAGAAAGAAATCCCTAACAGCTGAATTATTTTAAACCTGATAAAATGCTACTGAATTAGATTTTATTCCCTCACTAATAATAATACAAAGACAAAGTTTATAGATGATACACAACTCATATAAAATGAGAAAAGAACAGGGGTTTTGGCAGACATGTTATGACACTGAAAGCTAATCCCTTTTGTAAGAAGTATCCATTAATGTAGTCAATATTATCTCTGCCTAAAAGCTTTTTATTTTTTTTTCTTTTACATTCTAATAATAATAAGAATAGAGCAAAACAGTATGGAATAGAACAGAACAGCCTGATCAATTCAGGGCTTACCAAAATGTAAAGCAAATTATTAAAGGCATTGTCAAAATGCCTTTGACACACAGACAGGCTTGGGGCAGCAACCCACTCTCTAGGAAGTCTGTTCCAGTGTCTGCCCAGCCTCTTGGTAAAGCAGTATTTCCTAATGTCAAAACTAAACCTTCCCTGGCACAGTTTGAACCACTCCCACACACAATGTCACTGCCACCCTGTGCCCTTCCCCTCTGCAGGGAGCTCTAGAGAGCCATGAGGTCACCTCTCAACATACGTTTCTTCAAACTAGACAAACCCAAAGTCCTCAGCCCCTCCTCACAGGACATTCCTTCCAGCCCTTCCACCACCTTTAGTGTCCTTCTCTGGATGCATTCAAATATCTCAGTGTAACTCTCTTTGAATCCACCACCAAAATTAGGGTTTGTGTGCTGGTTCTGAAAGAAATTGCTGAAAATGGCGTTCATGATCACTCTGCTCATTCTGCATGTTTACTGAGACTGTACCCGTGCTTTGCCTTACCCTGCAGCAATCAGACTGCAAGACAGCATTGGCTTGATCCCAAGGCCCTTGTCACTCAGCATTCTACTCAGAGCTCACTCTCTTTGCTTTTCTCAGTGTTACATTGCCTGTATTTCTCTGGCTACATATGCACTCCCTTTCTATTACTAGTCATTTTGGTCTGCCTGTCTCTCACACACACTCATCTTGTGGACTTAAAATTTTATTTCTATATCAAATGTATGGGGAAGCTACTGGATTACATCCGTTGCCTGGGTGTGCAGACAAGTCTCTTTCATGGGCAGTTGCTTTCCATGGTTTCAACTGCCAGTAACAAAAAAGGTATTTTAATATCCCTAGAAGAAAGCTGGCTATTGTGTACAAATTTTAACATGGTGTTATGATGATTCAACCACTGCCACAATTAAATCACTATGAGTATAATGTTCTGTATATTTTAGATTTCTTTCATAGACATATGAGGTGACCATCAGTATTGTCACTTTGCAAAGGGAAAAACTGATGCACAGAGAACTGGCTGAAGATGATGCAGCACCTAGTGGCAAAGCAGAGTATGAATTCCGGTCTCTTGGGAAATCATATTTGCTGCTTGAAATTAATAAAGCCATACAACTAATTCTATTTATATATGGCAGCTGCAGTATTTTTAAAGTAAGAATCTCTTCTTTTGAGGTATCTCCATAGGAGAATATTATGGTAAGTTTTTTGAAAATTCTCTGATGTAATCAATACCTGTAACAATTCAGCAAAGTAATAGATATATAAGAAAATCCTCACTAAATCTACAACAGAGGAATAGAAGATGAATCTGTAATTCAGAAATAGATGTTCTGTTATTGTCTTGAATTTTCAATATTTCCCAGAAATTCACGAGCAACAGAGGCACACATTAGGAGCACTCATGGATGCACATTTGCTTGTGTACTCATGTATCCACTTAACCCAGCTGAATTCTGCTTTATGGCCTTCCTTCAAGACAGTTGCAATTTATATAACTGGGACTTCAGGAATGATCTGTATCAAATCAAACCAAAATAACCCCTGCTGAATCCCAAACAGGTGAATTAACATGTTATAAAGTAGCAGATACTCTATTTCATATCCACAAAGTGAGTGTTTACCTCTGACAGCGTAACCATCTTTTACTGATGCTGGAAATGGTGGTAGATTATCTTTTGCATATACATCTTGAGCAAGGACTCGCCCCATTCCATCTAGAATAAAAGAGAAAAGACCACGCTCTGTGTCATTACAGTGAGTAAAAGGGGGAAATGAAGTTAACAGCCATGCCCTCCAATAGGTGAAATGTATGTGTATGGGACATATAGATCTCTCAGGCTTTTGATTTTTAACTCTACATACAGGAAAAAAGACTGGAGTCTGAAAGTAATGATAAAGGATATATTTAAGTCTGTGCTCCTGGTTATGGTGAAATTGCTGACAGTAGATTTGAATGCCAAGTATCCAAACCCAAAGGTGATAGCTCTGATTAAGGATCAGAGAGAAAAACAAGTATTTGTTTCTTCAGAACAAGTTCCCCTAAGATCTCCTAAATATATGTATTTTCTTTATTTTCCTTTAATTTATTTTTCATTACATTAAATTAAAAAAAAAAAAAAAAACAAAAAAAAAACAAACAAAAAAAAAACAAAACAAAAAAAAAACACAAAAAAAAAAAAAAAAAAAAAAAAAAAAAAAAAAAAAACCAAAAAAAAAACCAAACAAAAAAAACCACCACCTAACTTGTAAAATGACATTTCAAAAGTGAATCGTGCACAGAAGGTGAGAGGTGATGAATTGAGAACAGTAACAATGGACCAGTTTTTATAAATTGACAAAGAAGTTTTGCAATAGATTAGCTTCACCTAATTGTTGAGAGCATTTCTGCTTAATGGAGGGTGAGTGCATGTAAGTGTCAGAATTATTTATATAAATTTAATTGTTATAGCTCTAAATATTTTAAGAGCTCTTTCAAAGATGCTCTTTCTCTTCACTTAGTAGCTATGACTGATGAGCTGTAATTTGGCTCAGCCTGCCTGTAGAGACTGATATGAATTCCTTCATCCTCCTTCAAGTGGCTGGTACTTTTATGACACCAGCAAGAGCTTTATTTTTTAGTATGATACTGAATAGAGAGGAAAATATGTAATTTGCCCCTTGATATAGTGTGAGAGAGAAAGCAGATTTATTACATGTGTGATTAGATGTGCTAGGAAGGGACACATGGATCAGAATTACTGAGACTGGCTTGATTCCAGTATGTCTAAGCAGAAGAAGGGAAGCCCTGCTCGTAATAGAGGCCACTGCTTCAAGGGGGCATTGTGGCACTGGAAGGCAATATCCAGCTGAAAGGAAAGGATTGAGAGGATGCATGATTATTTCTGCCAGGAGAATTTGCATGGATATGTGCTTTAGAGATTATGACCTTTGAGACATGCCAAAAAAGAGAAGTGCATTAAGTGTGTTTCTTATTTTACAGACAGGGAAACCTGCGTGGTTCCAGATTCACAAGGAGGGCAGAAGAGCCAGTGCCGCATGCCTGATGAACAGATTTTGTTAAAACACGTACCTACTTGATTTGAAAATGTTCAGCTCCAGTGAAGTGGTATTATAATGAAGATTATATTTTACTTATTAACACAAAATGATTTCGTTAGCAATTAATTATTGTAACTATAATATTGTGCTCACACCTGTATGTATCAACTTTCAGCCTGAAGTTACTATTTAATGCTGCATTGCTGAAATAAGTATGAAAATGCTTCTGAACTAGAAAAGCACCTTTGTAATGACCATTAATTCACCTGTGCAAACCTACATATCAGTGCCTGTGATACACAATACAGAAATTATTAGAAAGCTCACAAAAGCTTATAGACTTATACTGAGTAAAAGAATGCAGACACAGACATTTAAATTACAGCACAGAAAAGGCAGCTATCAAAGGCCTAGTAAAAACACCCTTTGTTCATGCACGGAATCTCATACAGAAGTGATACTTCTAATTTTAGCAGGCATGTTGTGCCTTCATTTTGCTTCTTGTCTGCATGCAAAATCACACCAATTAGAGCAAAGTTGAACAGTATGTTCTTGGTATAATGCCATGCAATATTTGAAAGGAATAAATGGCTAGCCAGTAATGGGAATGAGTTTCATTACAAGAAGAAAAATGTAAGAATTTGTTGAAGTAGCCGTAGGCATTTAAAATTAAGTAAGTCAGCAACTAGAGGACAATCCTGAGTACCTCTACTCTCTTTCATTTAGGAAATTTTTCTAATAGTTGGACCCTATTTTGATTAAATGTAATTCAGAAAGATGTTCTGAATTATTTTAATGTCATCAAACTGCCCCTTGTGATGCCCATAGCATTCTGACACAAAATGGAGGATTTACATTAAACTTACTTTTCAAATGTGGGTGTTTGCTAAGCTTAGGTGGTGAACCTGGTACAGTTCTGTGAAGAACTTTGATTTCTCTGGGGCACAGCAATATGACAGATCTTGTACCAGGAAGTGATGGATTTTGTAAATATTGCCCTGGTAGCACTTCAGTGTGATATGAAAAGTCAATGCTACCAAAACAATCAGTTAGGCTCTTGGACTAGACCAGAATATGCTGTTCTCTGGCTTAAGCTCATAAAATGTTGATTGGTTCTGCATTACAATTTTATTATCAATTAAACTTATGCATCTTCTTAGTTTCAGAAGAATAATCATAATTGTGTTGTCTAAAAACTTAACCTTATGTGCCCACAGAGCTATACTCAGATAACTGCATTTATTTGGAATAAAAGCCTAACTGGGGGCTTCATATCACAATTTTAAATATGAAAGAGGTTAAATGATCTGTACAGTCACTGAGCAACACACCAGCGTGAAAGTCATGCTTCAAAAGATAACTTTAATGATCCTCTCCCATATGTTAGGAGAAAATTGATAGATGTGTGATACTACAGCATACCTTGACTTAATCAAGAATAAAATCAGGACTGTACTGGGTATTTGCACAGAACAACATTTAGCAGCTTTTTTTATGAGGATGAATGCTATAAAGTATGTTTCATTTTAACTAAATAAGGTTAAATTAATTAGGCAATTAGCATTCCTAGAATTTTGCACATTTAACTTTCCTTGGGGAGAAACTGTGTTTCTGAAAGATAGTTTTCAGAAGCTCAGTGGTAATTCAAGACACAAAATCACAAAAAACCCTAAACACAGCACAATAATGCTTTTCTAAATACAGTTTCAGACCTCCAGAACTAAAATTTTACAATTTTCTGAAATTAGATGTGCATTAACAAAAAAAAAACCCAAAAAAACCCCCAAAAACCCACAACTAATTGAAAAACTAGTTCTTAATTCATTGCATTCTTCAAAATTAACTTCTTTCTTCAAACATATAAGTGCACACACATGCCTATACAAAACAATTCTATGTTTTTGTCTGTATAATATGTAACATAATGGTGATCATCCAAGAACTTCTGGAAATTCACTTCCATCTTGAGATTTGTACCTGTAGACTAAGAGAATTGAATTTGCAGTATCACAGACACAGACATGTCTTTTAGGCTCTCTCTTACAGGCTCAATCCTGAAATTTCATATGATATACTTGGAAACCTTACAGTGCTAAAATAAGTGAAAAATAAATTACAAGATAAAATTTTGCATACAATATATGCAAAATATGCAAAAATATGAAGGAATTGCTGGTATTATTATGTAAACATTAAATCAAGAATCTGTCTCTGAACCTACTAATGTTACCATCAATCTAACAGTTGTGTTTTGGGTGAGAGGGAAGACGGTCAAAACCAAAATGACTCAGCAGACTCAGTTCATTATTTTTGAAAGAATAAGAGTGCCAGGAATAACAATACATATGTTCTGGACTTAGAATCAAAATTTCTCTTATTCAAAGAAGAATAAAAATTCCTACAGTACCTTAACTGTATCTAACATACCAAAATAAATATATGATGTGATTATCTTTCAGGGAGGCAGATGCCAATCTTTCATCCTTTATTTCAGGAGTTCAGGGTTGCATACATAGCATTTATTTGGACTAAATGTACCCAAACCCACAGCTCATCATATTGTTCACTGTCTTAGAGAAGACATTTAACTGACAGCTACCCCAAAAGGCCCAATAGTTATGCTCAGGCATTTATGCCTTAGTGCCTTCTAATCTGCACACCATTATGAAAGTGCAGGGAGTATTATGCAGATTCCTTGTTGATCCAGTATTGCTGCTGTTCTGAATGCAGGATATGGAGCATTTTCTCAGAAATCCTGCTGCCAAGGCACAGGGGAGCACTGAACTCTGCTTGGAGTCACTAAATGCACAGGTGTGATATTACATACAGTATGCCAACATGAAGACATCTTGAAGGCTTCTGGTAGCACAAAAAATAGGCAAAGAGCATGAAAACTTTGGACTTCCAAGCCAGAAGACAGAATATGCCATTTGGAAACCATTTGTGCCTCTCCACTCTCTGTAGCACACCAATGTCCTAAAGGCTTTTGCCTTTTGAGGTTTATAGTGCCACAATCTCATTGATCACCACCTTACTTTTGGACAATCTGGAAGAATCCGTGGAAGAGATTTCTGCTTCCCTGCCTAGTTTAGGTTTACTTGTCAGCATATTTCCTGTCATGGTTTTGCTCTGTGCCAAGAACATTCTTCCAGATAACAACTAGGCTTGATGTAAGGAATAGCAGAAGCTTAGGGAGACACCCAATAGACATTATGAACACAGTATCTAATGAAGGAAGATACTTTAGCTGAATAAGCATGAGAGGTGCCTTGCTAATTCCTTTTAGGGCCAGAAAATCACTTCATCTATCCCTACTCATTCATGAATATAGATACAGTCACAAAGTCTGATATTTTGCTCGCTGTTTGGTAGTTTTGAAGTCAACCTCACCGTATAAATCAAAAGCAGTTACTCTTTAATTACATATTCTTGATAGATCAAACATTAAAAGGAAGTAATTTCAGAAAATGATCACTTAGTGGTAGAATAGAAAAGAAATTGTATTTATGAGGAGGAAAATTCTGGAATAACTAGTAGGCTAACTAGAAACTGGAAAAACTGGATGAACTGTTAAAGATATAGACATAGAAAAAAGTGATCTGGAATCAACAATCACTTTGCTTTGATCATTACTCTCAGATTGGAAAGGGGCTTTGTGAGAATCTTCCACAGTAAGACAACAGAAACAACCGATCACATTACAGCTTAGAGCTACTTGGCATCTACAGAAGTCCACTGAGGTACATTCAGGTTGAGTATATGTTTGCTGCATATAATACAAACAGGAAGAAAATTAATTCGTGTATTTTATTAGCATTCCATTACAGACTCCTTCAGGGAGCACCACTGAGTTCAAATGACATTCAAAGTAACTTTGAAATATTTCCCCTATTCCTGGTATTTCCTAATCCAGTTTCTCCTGGAGAAAGGACTGTTTTAGACACCTCACAACATTCATAAAAGAGCAAGAAGCTTGCCAAATAGGGAAGTAATCACCCTCATGCTCACAAAGTCCAGCTTAATATACCTCTGTAATTGATGATTTCTGTTCCAAGCACTGGGGTCATCTCCAGGACTGTGATGAAGGCCTTGTCCATAGATGTCAATGGGAATGGAGACATGCGATGTCTTCTTGCTACCTTGGTAATGTCAACGGCACTGTGACCTGCAATGAGAAAGAACAAGTCCATGTGTGCTACAGTGATCAGATTTGTGTAGTGATACTCATTTAAACCATTTTACTGGAACTAATCTGGCACTTTGGAGCAAATTAAATTACTTAGTTATCACTATTGAGCTTTCAGGTCTGACACTGGGAAGACACTGTATTTAACACACTAGAAGTCTTGATGAGCATGAAAAGATTGTTTAATCTGAAACAGAAGCCCTTCCAGGTGATGCAGTATTTTACACTGAGGATGACAATCTGAGACTAATTCAGTGCTATGAACTCAGGACAAATCACTCCATTCTGTTCTGCACAATCACATCTCAACATGCTCTGTGCTGTGCACAGATAAAGCACAACAATGGACATTGTAACAGTGAGCCTAAAATCCAAGAGTGAGATGAGAGTCAAAAGGTTTGAAAGGAAGATAGAGAGCACAGTGAAATCCCTGGGCAGTCAAGCCAGCAGACAGTGTCTCCAGATAGTGGGCATCCTACCCATTGTCAAGATTTTGTCATCACCTGTGTGCATTTTGGGTTCCAAAGTTCTGTATGTTTTGTTATTAGTTTTGTAATGGTTTATCCCTACACCCCTCATCCCCAAATCCCTTATAGCTTTTCCCTGGTGATAGATCTTGTCAATCACTGCCACCAAGCCCTAAGTCTGGAAAGTTCTAGTAAGGCTTCAGGGTCACTCAGCAAGGCATCAAGTTCCCCACTCCCCTTTCTGTCCATAGGTGGCCCTGCCAATTGTCCCCTGTTCTTGGTCACTCCCCCCCCCTTCCCTGGGATTGGTTCTAGATATCTTCTTACCCGCGAGACACCCCTGGTACTCAATGGGCAACCTGAGGCTGGGAGCCTCACTCTTCAGGTGGGTTTTGGGTTTGAATAAGCCTGTCTGCTTCCCACGTGAGAGTCTTTCTTCCACGCCATAGCCACGTTTCAGCCTGAGGTTCAGACCCACCAAACATCAAAGGTACAAGGCTGTACCCTTCATATTCTGACTGGTGAGAGCCAGCAGGTAAAGCTGCACTGGACAGCAGCATGATCACCATAGCAAAGTCTTGTTAAATGTATGATTGGTGTGAAGGCAGTAGGATAACTTAAGGAATGCTTACTTTTCCCAATTACTTCTAGCAGTAATTTCACTGCTACTCAAAACTCACTGCTACCTACTTCAGAAACTCACATTTCACCTCTTTAAACCTTAAAAAGTGATAGAATTCACAGGTTTTGAATGCTTCGAATGATCCCCAGAGAACAACGTTCAGATTCACAAGTCTGTCCCTAATGCATGTCATTTGCTTAAGTCAAAGGTTCTGTTAAAATCTTCTGACAAATGCATTCTCCAACACAGACTTTTTGAAAATAGATAAAATTTCCTAGTCTCTGACATCTTTTTTCCAACACCAGAAGTAACACACATTATTTCTGCAAGAAAAGCCAAGAAAATAGAACTCCTTTAGGTTTAATACTAGCATGAATAACCTTAATGAAGAAAGGAGGAAAGATGCTGGTGTAACTACTAACCTTTCTCTTTTTAATTTCTTCCTACAAATAAAAGTTAACTCTTCTATTAGAAGTATCATAGATTTAAGTAGACCCAGAGACAAACAAACTTTTTTTTTTAATTGTAAAATCACTAAATGGTACTGGTACTTTAATTACAAGCAAATGATATTAAACAACTCCTCAGACTTTACCAAGTTATCTTTCACTAATGTGAAATGTCAGATAGCTCTAAAAATAACTACTTACATTAAGCTGTATTTTGTACGACAAAATAATCCTCTAGCTTTGAAGCAGCTAATTCAATTGGTTGCATAAGGTAGAAAATTCTTGACAGCCTGCTCTTTTACCACCAAAACAACTTCCTAGTCCTGTCATTATACATATATATATACACATGCACATATGGTGGATCAAATTTTAGACTAGAAAAGATTCCCAAAACACAAAGAAGAAGAACTGTGCAAATTAAACTAGACATAATTTGGATCAAATGTGAATTCTTAACCTTTGCAATTTTTTGGTTTGGTTCTATGTAATCCAACATTCAAATTCATGCTCAAGTATGAAAATAAAAATAATGTATATTCAAGAATTTCCATTTTCATTGTCTTTGAGTGTTAATTCTTGCCCATAAACCTGCACACAAAACATCACAAGCAACACAGGCCACCATGTCATTAGAAAAACAACTTGGAAGAATAAATTAAAAGGTGACTTTCCATTAATACATGAACACTATGAACTATTTACAGTTTTACCTTTGGACTGGACTTCGCTGTCTTAAGTTACTAAATTTCTGCTGCAAACCCACTAAGTCACACCTCTGATCTATCACTTGCTGTCTTCTGAGCAGTCTTAGTTTCCCATTAGAGCTATGAAGCTTCTGCACTTACTTGCTCTGAGGATGTTCTCCTTGCTGCTGCACCTGGACTGGACCTGCAGAGAGAGCACAGAGTCTATGAGCTACAGAAGTTAACAAGAATGCAAAATACAGAGATAAAATGGGCAAGCTCCTGGGATCTAAGACAGAGGCTATACATATTTTCAGCAACATTCTTACATATTTGGCATGAGATAAATATATTTAAGCAGAAGGGTAGTAGCTGATGGTCAGAATCTGATACAAACAATTTGATTCCACACCCCTCCCATAAGAAACAAGATGGCCTAAGGACAATAAGAAAGCAAAATCAAAGAACAGTGCTTAAAATTATGTGTTAAGCATCAGTTTTCAACAGAAAATCCACATTTTCTTATACAGCTGTAATTACAGTAGCTCTGAATCTATGTCCTGTTTGATGATTAGAAAGAATAGTAACAAAAGTATATGACCTGATTTAAAATTCTATTGCTGATATTTTTGGGTATTGAGAATTTAAAATATTTAATTTCAATTATGTTGATTCTGAGGATGTTTAGTAAGAATTACTTACAATTGTATAAGGAATCCACAACTGTATAAACGGCTCCTGGATGGAGCTGATAAATTTACTCTGCTCTTTTTATTTGGTTAAAAGAAACGCTATCTTCACTATGAATTTTGTAGTGGAATTCTACTTCAAAAAGTAACTGTGTGAGAATGACACGTTTCTCAACAAACCTTCTTCCTTGATGCTTAGCTACCACTGTGCTATTCCAGATAGATTAGTCAGACTACAGGGAAATTGGACAATTTATACTGGTCTAATATTCTAGTAACACTGAATATTTACAATTCTGTTTACTATGCAGATTTAAAAAAGAATTTTTTTTTTTTAAGAGTATCAGCCCTGTAAACACAGCACAGTTTAAATTTTATCTGTAGGGAAGCATCACTTCTTGTTAATTCTTCTCAGGTTTGGAAAGATAGCACCATATATAATAACCCTGAAGTTGCAAGTTTTCAGATGGACTACTGTCAGGCCAGATGACTGAACTGGCAGCACTTGAATAAAAAGCATTTTGTGTGGACAAAAACCCCAGCTAAAGTAAACTTCACAGGAAGACAAACCTCTGAGATAATAATAAATGAATCCTTCTCTTTTTTTACTTTATTGACAAAGGTATTTAAAATTTCAATGAGAATACTAATAAAGTAAAAGTGTGCACACACAGTGAAAGAAGTGGAATAGCACAGGTGATGCTGAGGGTGTAATTTCTCAGCAGAACATCTCTCTGCTGCAAAAGCAAAGGAGTGAATCCAGATTATCTTTCAGACCTCACTCTGGACCTGCAGTCACAGAAAAATTGCCTAGAAAGTCAATATGTGTGATCTAACAACTGATGAAGAATGATAAATCCCCAACCCCTCAAAACCTATCTTCAGAAAGGAATAACCATTTAAGGCTGAAACAAACTCTGCCCCAGCTTCTAAACCTCTTTCTTCTGTTCCACAGCAGCTTGCCCCAGATAGAGAGTCACATAAAAAAAATTGGATTCTACAGCGCAACACAATCTACTTATTGTAATGGAATAACTTATGGAAAGTAATGTTGCAACTTAGAGTGGGTTATGGTGTCCTTCCCTGAAAAAAACTCTTGTTTAACAAAAACAAACAGAAAACCCCCAGACCCTCCCCCCTTCCCACCAAAAATACTATACAAGAAAACTGCAAACAAAATATTAATGATGCCCAAATTTGGCCCAGAGTTGTTTTACCAGATTTCAAAGGCATAAAATGAACTCTCTTTGGAAGAAGTGAATATTTACCTATAATTTACTGAAGGACAATTCTGGACCAAAAAGGTGGTATAATGGCAGGAAAGAAAACACAAAAGAAAGAGAAGCACAGTTTGTGAGGGAGGGAGAAGCAGGATGGATGTGGCAAGGCAGATGGTGTATGCAAAAGGAGACATGGGCCTATGTGTGTAAGACTACTGTTTAAAATGGAAGAGGCTCTCTTATTTCTCACTGAAAAACATGAAAAGAGAAAATGAGGAATGGACCTGCTGCAAAATAACCAAGCGATTCAGCAACTGTGGAATGAAATTCAGTGAGATAACACAGTCCTAAAGAAAAAGGCAAAAAACCAAAAATACAAAACACAAACATTTGAAACAATCTACTAAAACGAACTAAGTAAAATATGTGATCCAAAGGACACAGATAAAAGCTACTAGAGAAGGAGGAAAAATGTTAGCAGACAAAGACAGTGCTAAAGAAGTAAAATGGAAGTCAAGAGAGAGTCTTTCAACAAAGTGGAGGAACAGAAGGAGCCCAAACCCATAGCGCAAAGCAATGTTTGCGAATGGAAAACAGCTCCTTTGAGCAGTAATAGTTACTCTCGAGTTGTAGCCTCTATTCCTCCTCAGTTCATCTTTAAGCCCTTCCAACCTATAGTGGAGCTAGTGTATGGACAAAAACAAGAGATTTATAATGAACAGAGCAGCTGAGATTTGCAGATCAAATCTTCTAATATAAAAAACGTGCTGACAAAGTTTTGCTCTTAAAATGTCCAAATGACAATGGTAACAAAAGACAGCTGGCTTCACATACAGCCTCTTACAGGTCATTTTTTTAATTCTGTGCACACAGAGGACTTCATATTTACTTTTTGATCTCTTACAACCAGCCTAAAGTTTCCATGTTATCACTCACCTGATGGGCAACATATGCAGTATGAGAAATAATTTGCTTCCCACAAATTTTAAAAGCAGCTGTGGAAGAGGAATCCATGATAATAAAATAAAAGGCTTGATCAGCTAGACTTGATCGTTTCCCAACCTATGCTCACAGCTGCAGAATACAAACCATGTTTTAACACAACTGACATCAAAATTAGTTATTACATAATACTTCTGTTTAATATGAATTGCACATTCTTATCCTAAATTTTATTTTTAATCAAAACTCCAATAAAATGATTTTGAATAAAACCCACCAGTTTCCTAAAGCATACAGTTTTGGCAGCAATGGAGCTTTTTACAGATGGGGTCATGTGCTTTAAGTGCCTTTTAAAATATTCATTATTTGTATGTTTTACTACTTCGTTATTTGTGACATTTATAAAAAATCTGTATTCTTTTCACAGCTATAGTTAACTGAGGAATCCATGCTACATAGATACAGACCATGACTGACTCAGGAGAGTTATTATTATTAGGAGAATTTACTATAATTCTTCTCATTCACAGGTAGTTAGAGAAATAACAACCTATGGCTGTCTTTTCTTTCACAGGGAAAGTATAGATTTATTGTTTGTCCATTCTACAGCCTCTTGGCTCATAATCTATCTTGGCAGAAGATCCACTGGGCTACCGGCCAGTACCATTCCTCTGCAGAGTTCAGACAGAATGTAACCAAACCCAAAGCATTCAGTTCACATTACTCTGTATTTTAAGCAAACTGGATTTTATGTTCTTGAAAATGTAACTTCATCATGTGGGAATGCAGAGTAAGCTTTCTCCCATAGGCTGAAGTAGTAAACAGAATGTGAAATAAAGTACTCAAAAATAAAAAAAGGGAATGGTAAAAATAAAGAGTCTTGCAGGAACTTCTGTCTGTCATGACTGGTCTGAAAAACAAAATCAGTGGCTGTACTAAATTGGATTAATTTAAGTTTACATAATATGCTTTGCTGCACATAAAGATCACTCTAAATTTTTTTCCCAAGTAAAATAGAAAAAGACACAAAGAAAAGTTCATGCTACAAGTGAAAAATTCATGTGAAAAATAACGAAAAAAGAAAACTGAGAAACCCTTTAACACTCTACCATGACTGTTAGGAATTGTTAGAGAAATTACTTACCTTTTTAAAGTCATAACAAGATTAGCACAGAGTATTAAGTCAGCTCTTCATTATGGGAGGTACAATTAAAAGCCATTGGTTATAATAAAACAAACTGCTAGACAAAGATGAAGAGTTTCCAGCCCAATATGAAAAGCTAACTCTTACGGGAGTACATTTTAACTCAATATTACAACATGAAGAACAATTCAGAACAATGACATCAAAACATGAGTTACCACCAACAGAAAGAGCCCATTTCTCAGGAACACAGAGCCTGCAGGAGGCTGACCCATAACTTTTAGCACTTATGGGAAAGCACATTGCTCCACTCTGAGGAAAGCATGCAGAATGTGGAACCACCAGCAGAAACCCAAACATAGGCAGACACAGGACTAAGGTACAGCAGAGGGAATGAGTTTGCCAAGCTGTAATGAAGGAAGCAGGGTAAGCAAAGCACAGCAGCTGTTAACAATTTCAGAACTGTATTCTCACTCTCCTGAACACCAGGCAGGCCTGTTCATGAGGTATTGCACCTACTGCACTTACTGCTGGTGAGAAAGTGCACAACTCAAGCAGCCTTTCCTTAAAACTTCAGCAGCTTTATGAAGACAACATATCTGCCATGATGTGGGAAAGGATGCTGCTGCTGCTTTTGTTCTGCATGTGGTTTATTAGTAATTTCATGACCCAAGTTCTGTACAATATACACCGTGCACATGCCATTTGAATGGTCTCAGAAATATTTGCCTGCTTCAAACAAATTTCAAATCACATGTGATCTGATTTATAATTGTAGGGGTTTGCAGTGTCTTCTGCCTAAAATACCTTCTATCCTCTAAGAGTGCAACATACATTATTCAGTGTCTCTAAATGAACTGGTAAGAGAAAACTAAAGCATGAATAACAATGTCTCAAGCTGCTCTGATAATACTTAGAAAACCTGATTTTGGCATGTTATTCTAAGCAATATCCCTAAGGTTAAACTAGGAGCAAATAAAAAAATGCAATGAAATACATAGTTGATTTCATTAAAAAACTATGTTAAATCTATCTTGAAGAGCAGAGAGAATAGCTTTGATTTAATTAATATGGAATATAAAAATAAAGTTGTTAAAAAACATTCACAAGAACGGCTTGGGTTGGAAGGGACCTTTAAGATTGTCTGATTCCAAAAAAAAAAAAAAAAAAAAAGTGCATCTGGAATTGTGTACTTCACAAAACATTCAATAAAATATGTGAGGATTAAAAAATCCTATTACAACAGGCAATTTTCCAATTTCAGGAACCAATTCTTATTCAAACAACACTTTTACACTGAGCTGAACACAAAAGGTCTTAAGAGAATGTTTTATGGCCATCTGAATTAGGACTAAAGTCAGTTCAAAACAACAGAATAACTTTTTCTTATTATACTGACACCACTTCTGAAATGGAAAGAAAAGTGAGCACAAGAAATTTGATAGCAGCAGACATTACTTATTAACACAATTTTTAAAACAAACACTACTGATGGTGAGATTCAGCTCAGCAAAATTTAAATGTGAATAATAAATAATGTGGTATTCCACACAAGAAATCACTCATTTGGAGTCAATGTGAAGAAAGAAACAGAAAATTATCTGAAGTCAAAATCATTTTAGGAACAGATTTTTACAACTTATTAAGCGCTATGCTTGGTAGACTGGACACTGAACAAAAGTAAAATTTAAATCTTGAATATGTCATTGTCTTCATCCATATATTACTGAGCTCTCTTTTCTGAGTTTTTTTCTAATCACCTACACTTTACATACAGATTTATTGAATTTTGACAATTGTTTCCCAGTAGACTATGAACACAGATATGTAATTCTATGGTCAGGTTATGGTTCATCCTAACTAGTACTCCAACAGGACAGTGGAAGTGGATTGATGAATACACCATACAAACATAAAGGCTGAAGTGGTTCCTTTTAGAGGAGCAGTATTAAAAAAAAAAAGCTATTATCCAATATTTCAAACAATATGGAATAAAAAGGCAAAGGGCAGTTTTCTTAGATTAGTCACCTCTCAACAGAAATTGATATTGTCCTGGAGAGGTTAAAATCAACACACTTATTTATTCTAGGAGAGGATTCAAAGAAATCTTACACGCCAAATAAAATTTGCAAGCTGAACACCTCACAATGAGAAAACAGGAAGAACTGTGATATATACAGCAAAAAAAGGAGACAAAATAGCAAACCACAGTAAGCAAACTGGCTACTACAAACTGGTAGTATAGGCTTCATAGTTGAGAATTAAAAGAAGCAAAGAGGAATTTCGTCTCTTCAGAATAGTTTTAATGAAATGTTTACCTTTGTATATATAAAAAAAGAATTGCATATTGTGTTCTTAGGAGGGGGGACAGATAATTCTGTATGAGTAACACTGGAGAGATGGCACATTTCAGTGATATTTTAGGGGGGGGTTCAGAGCTTATACAAGATCATACTGCTTTTTGTTCAGAGAAGCTGCATTAATTACAGAACCCAAATACGAAGAGAGCAAGTATCTTGTATAAGCTGACACCTATATTAAATCAAGTCATAAACAATATTGCCAAATTTGTGCACAAACTCCTACAGGTATTTCTAACCCATGCTATCAAAATTCAAGTGGGATTTGTAAGACACAAAAAAATCTCTAGAAATACTGCACTTGAAAAAATAAAAGTGCTCTACTACTTGTGTTCCTAACTGTGAACAAGATCTTTTATCTGTTTGAATTAAAATCTTGAACGTTCTCCAAATCCCCTGGAAATAGTCTCCAGTTTGAGAAGTAGATATTGTAAACAAAGGCAGAGGGAATAAGCTGTATTTCCAAAGTGGTACAAGGAAAAAATTCCTGTTATCCTTGTTTTTTGCCACAGAAATGGTATTTACTTGCCTATTTTCATATAATTTCACACCCTGGCAATTTGACTGACTAAACCACTTAGCCTTACGAGTATGCATTAGATGTCTGAGTTCTATCCTATTTGACCAACATTAGGACTTTTTGAACTCCTTGTCCCAGATTAACCAACTTTTTAGGCTGTTTTCAATCAGATACATGAGTGATGTATAGAAATTCTTGTCTTCAAGCACACCATAAATTATTCTCTAACCCTTGACTAGTATGGTTGACATTTAAAAAAGCTTCATTTCTATTACAAGTATTTTGCTTTTCAACAAAATTTCAATTATTTTTACACTTTTATTTCTTTACTCAGCAACAGCCAATTTCAATGCTGCATTAAAACAGTGAAATATCTATGTTACTGCCAAAAAATTATTGAATTGTATGACCCTAAAAATAAAATTTTAATATAATTTTTTTAATTCAAATGTAGTCACGTAAAATTGGCAAGTTTAAGTGAAACAACATTTAGGACAGATCACTGTTATGTGAGCAACTCATTTTTCTTTTGACATGAAGGCATCATAATTTCCTCATAATTATTTTCAGCAGGGTTTCTGCATAAAACAAGATAAGGCTACTTCATTTTATCTCTCTGCTCAAAGACTATTTTCATGTTTTACTTACTAAACATTATTCAAACTCTGCTAAATGGGTAATTATTTAATTCTTTATAGATTTCTCTGTTTGGCCTGGTTTTACTAAACAAAACTTTGTAATACACACAAAGGAATTTATTTTTTGCAAAATCTTTGTGAAAGCAGAGGGATGGCTTGATTTTAGAAATGGGAAACAGACCCAGAGACATCTAGACTAAATTTAACCTGACATGCCTATAGTCAAATTGCAGAGAGTAAATCCTCAGTGGCTGTTTATTTCAACTGCATTTGGAATGCCCAGTATAGAATCACAGAATGGTTTGCATTGGCTTTAAAGATAATCCAGTTCCAACCCCCTGCCATGGGCAGGGACACCTTCCAGTAGACCAGGTTGCCCAGAACCTGCTTTGAACACTTCTAGGGATGGGGCAACTTTTCTGGACAACTTGTTCCAGTGCCTCACTACCCTTAACATCTAATGTGAACTTGCCCTCTTTCAGCTTAAAGCCATTTTCCCTCATCCTATCACTATGTGCCCTTGTAAAAAGTCTCTTTTCAGCTCTCTCATAGCCCCTTCAGGTATTGAAAGGCTGCAATGATCTTTCTGGAGCCCTCTGTTCTCCAGGCTGAACTGACCCAATCCTCTCAGCCTGTCTTTACAGGACAGATGTTCCAGCCCTCGATAATCGTCATGTCCCTCCTCTGGACTCACTCCAGCAGGTCCATGTCCTTCCTGTGCTGGCACCCAGAGCTGGATCAGCACTGCAGGTGGGCTCTGAGCAGAGCAGAGCAGAGGGGCAGAATCCCCTCCCTGGCCCTGCTGCCCACGGGGCTCTGGATGCAGCCCAGGACACGTTTGGCTCTCTGGGCTGGGAGTGCCCACTGCCAGCTGTGGCATGACGTGAAAATCACACAATATGTGTCTCAAGAAGGACAGACAGAAAATGAGTGCTCCTGAAAGTGGTGCAAGAAGTTTTTTCAGCAAGAAAAATTAAGTCAGCTCTAATGTGGAGACAGAAAATGTGACAGAGGCTTCCTTGGCACCCATTCATGCTTTCCTTCTATAGAACCATTCTTGCTGTTCCAAAAGCAGCAGAGATGGAGCTGCCATTCACCACACCTGCTACTGCTGGGAAACACAATTTAGTTTTCTTAATATCTAGTTATTGTCAATATCTGAACAAATGTTGGTAGGGAATTGGTAGAGGTATGTTTGGAATTTTTAGCATTACTGCTTCTGCTCCTACCTGCTTCTATGCCTACAGCCTCCATCCCTTTGATCCAAGGTCTGTGGAGAGAAAAAGCATCTCTCCACTGAAGTTTGAATGAGTTTGACTCAAACTTATAGGCTAACAAAGCTTACAATTCCCATTTCATGTTTACAATCTGATCTTCTTGGAAGCTGAGCACACAGGTAACATTCCTTGCATTTCTATGTTAAAGGAACATGAACTGTAAACAGGAACAAAACAATCAAAACTCAAACTCTGTTCTGTAACTTTGTGGCTACAAAAGCCACCAATCAAATGAGCAGTGAACCTTCAGGCCCAAAGAGTAAGCAAAAGCCACCACTCAATTTATTTTATTTTTTAAAGCATTTTTGAAATTAAATTTCACCATTTTCTTGTTGATGTTTACCAAAAATTTTGGTTGGAGATTTTTATAGTTATCATTCTAAAGTGAATGGTTGGACTACATTTTAAACTATATGAGCAGGAACAAAACATGTTTCTCCACATGGTATGATCATAATTTCTGCACTAGTACAACTTCAAAGAAGTTGATTTTAGTTAAGCTTAATATTTTTATTTGAGCTAGGAAGATTAAATTTGAAGAGCTTCAAATACAAGAGCCAAAACTAGTAAACACAGGTGTATCTTCCAGGTATACAATATTCAGTCAAAACCTCAGACTTGTACACTTTAAGATATAAAAATAAATAAAGCTCTTTAAGATTCAAACTAGGGAGCAACAACTATAAGAAAAATAAATTTTCATTTCATGAATCCATCTGAGTAGTGAATATCAGACAGTGAACTTACTGTTATGAAGAGCTAGATTTCTGCCTTTGAGCTGAGACAGAAACACAGACTATATTCCTCTGGGGAGAATCCTTACAGTGAAATCAGAATGGTCATGGATGAATAACGTGAAGATTTCAGAGTGTTCATAGGCTATAAAAAGGAGAGGCTGGAACTGAACAAACGTTGCACTAAAAACTATTGTGAAACCTAAGTTAGAAATGATTTTTGAAAGTAACCAGATATGGAAACGAAGAAGATCGGCATTTCAGATTTTGCTTTGAGTCTCAAAGGCTCAACAGGATAAGATTCCTTTAGTGCAGTCTTGAATTTGGTAGTCTGGATTGCAAGGTTCAACACAACAGCAATCACCAGGCTCTCCACAGCAGTTATGCACCTGAGAACACATGAATAAATTGTGTAGTAAAAATAGTACACAATTGTAGCAGCACTGAACTTTGGAAACGCGAAGATGAGAAAGGGAAATAGAAAATACTGTGAGAAAGGACATTCATTCTGCCCTCCAGTTCTTAAAAAAACCCCAAACTTTACAGCAAAAATGCTTGGCAAAAAAGTTGCTTCCATGTTAAAAGTGGCATTTGAAAAATGAGAAAAACAGGAAGATAACTTAGGGAGCAATCATAGGAACCCAGTGACATTTGAGCTGTGCATTACTGATACTGACACTGCTGTGAATATCCAACTTGATTTCCATATACTTAAACAGCCTGCCCACTAGAGAAGCACGTAAATTAAATCACATACATGGCATTTTACATCAGTGATTACTCCAAAACCTTTAATAGCAGTAAAAGCTTTCCTCTACTTTAATTCATTGCTATTTCAGACTTCAGACTGATTTTTTAATAGATTCTATTACTAAAGCTGACTCTTCACAGTTAGATTGCTTTGGGAGCTGGAGCTAGATAGTAGTTGTACTAAATGTTATTACTAGTGTAACACAATGCAAAATACTGCCTGGCTTCTCAAACAAGCTGATTTAAGTAGTAAGAAAATGAATTCTAAACACTGTCTGCTGGTGAGCAGCCTAATACTGGATTTAAAAAGAAAACAGTGGTTGTCTAGAAAAAAACCCCTACAGTTATATCTAATCAAGCCAATTTTACTGCTATATAGTTGAAGGTATGGTACAGGACAAAAAATTGGAGAAAACCCCTTTGCTTAAATGGATGTATTTACAGTGAAATAATGGCAAGACCAACTTTGGAAAATGCAAAGGAATGCTATAATCAAACAAAATGAAAATGACATTGATGGCTCTTTGGCTTGATCCAATTTGTTTCATAAAGGATTGCACATCTGTACCGTAAGGCAAGGTGAAATATCATCCTGTTTTGTGGTACAAGAAGCAAGGGGGAAGAATACTTAAAAATTGAAGCATAAAGATTTGTTTTGAAACAAAAAGTAGGGAATTTTGAATTCCAGATGGGGAAGGATAGAAATTATTTATTTGCTCTTTCTCTGATAAATGCAGACCTGAAAGTATTCTACCATAATAGAAATCAATAAAAAGTATTACCATTTTGTTTAGTTGAATAGGTAAGGTTTAAATCAAAATATGTAGCATTAAATGAAATGCTGTTCGAACTCCCATCTTTTACCACTCTCCCAAATGTTAAATAGTTTTTTGTTTTTTTTAATTAACTTAGTGCTTGAATTGAACTTATTAGTACAGAATGAAAGTGCAAAATGTTAATATGATGGGATAGTTTTATTTGGCAGAAGTCAAAAGCTAAGTACCATGCACAGAGAAGCTGTTGGTTTAGGTAGCATTTTGCTTTTATTTTGAATGTATGAACTAATAATAAATCTAATTTGAGATTCAGCAATGGGTGAATAAAGACAAATAATATTTAAGGTATAAATATAGCAACATTTGTTAGAGAATTAAAAAAAAAATCTAAGATGTCATTAATCAAAGTTATTAATGTATACTTTGATCAGATTAATGCAAAAACACACTGTCCTTCCTGATGTAACTTTGAAATTTTGCCACACTCTATTCTCAAATGACAGAGAGAACGCTAGAGATGTTTCATAATCCTAATCCTAAAGAAATCCTAACACCATGAAGATAGCACTAGCAAAACTATTTTCTATGAATAAGCAAGATCACTGCTTTTTCATGAATATTTGCCTTTTTAATGTGCACCGAGGAAACTGTGTTTCTTTAAAATAAGAATTTTAATTAAATAATTTTTCTTAAGCGTAGAGTGGGTGGTACTACTAGCAAATCAAAATACAATCCTTTAAATGGCAGTTGCCAAATAGAAAGCACTGAGCTCCTGCTCATGTTCAAAAGAGAAATATCTATAAATTCTAATTTTATTTAAAGACTCACTGTTCTATTTGCAACTGCAAAAAAAAAAATCAAAACCACAGAAAACCAGGAGTAGATTGCGCCAACATAGCTGGACAACCCCCAAATGATTATTGGATCATTATTGGCTCTGTTGTGCTAATTTATTCATTGGAAAAACATTCTTTCAAATTTGAAAGAGCATCTTTACAAAGTATATGGGATTCATATGGCAACAAGATAGGAAATCTGAATTTAATGCAGAAATTGCTGTTCAATGACTCAGTATATTTTTGTATGTCAGATGGAGTGAACAAAGTTCTCTGTCTGCTGGACTTCTACATGAAATCAGAGAAGAGAACAAGGGATCTGCTTACATTTACTCAATTTGGGCTATGTAGAGCAGATTTAAAACAGATTTCAACAGGGAACTTAGCATCCTGTACCTAAAACTGAATTCAGGTTCTATGCTGGTGGTAAATATCTAAAAGCCAGAGTTGCAGTTCTTAGTCTTTCAGCATTGCCTTGTATTCAAACTAGTCTAAGCAGGAGAACCAGTCTCTTACCTGGCTTTAATTCTGAAAAACAAGATTCAGTTATTTATAACATTTTGTAATGTACAATATATAAAATACTTTAAGTCACAGCACTTAAAAATGTTCATGCAGTCTCTGACTGGTCTTCTGAAGTCAACTACCTATTGCAGGAAATAGTATTTCCTCTTGTTCTCTGAATACTGCTCCTTAATTCCCTGTACTGGTGACTTCAATAAGATAATACAGGTCTCTGCTGCATTATTAACAATGCTAAATATACTATTAAATCAGTATGCAGCGAATACATTTTCCAAACCTATCTTTACAGAAACAATATTCTTTCTGGGAGAGAGAACTAACACATTATTTTGCAGATCTTGCACAATAAAAGACATGTTCTAACCACTCATTGAAGCTAAATAAAACACATGACAAGCTATGGACCTTTCTTCCTCTCTGAAAAACTTTATTTTTTTGGGAAGCAGGGAGTAGCACTGCAATAAATATTTTGTTGCTACTATCCTTCCAACAAGCAGATCAATAGGTTTCCTTCATTATGCTTTTAGCCAAACACAGAGCGCATGCAAAAGCCAGAGGACAGGGGGAGAGATAGAGGGAGAGAGAAACTGATGCTGCTAATAGAAAGTTTGAGATACAAATGAGAATAAAAAATGGTGCCACTGCATAACACTACCTAAATGTAATTTTATAAATTAGGAGACAATGGACCTTCATTGAATAATGTGTTCAATTTACACTGTGAATGATATTTTTAACATACAAGCTGATGTCAGAGTAGTTCTAAACATTTAGGTGAAACTGACTTGATTTAATATCTTAAGTGAACTACTACTACTTAACCTGGTTTGTGACAACTGAATAATAAGTAAACTATGTATCTATTCTACACATACTATATTGCATGTCTGTTAAGCCATTATAAGTCCTAATTAATAATTTAACTCCTAGACAAACCATTTAAGTGCTCCTGCTAACATCCACAAAAATTGCAGCCATGAAGATAACTGGCTTTCATCAAGGTTGAAAAACTTTATTGCACACTCTGAGATTTAAAGAGAATATAAACTTACATTTTATCATTATACTGTTTTAGAGAATTAAAGCTTTATTTCTCTTGACACAAAGAAATCTCTTTTTAAAGAAATTCAGTTCAATTTCACTGAATTGAACTAAAGACAAGACTTCATTACAGACAAGTGGAATTGTTAAGGGGCTGACTGGGGCGAAGAGGGTGTATAATACTCCTATACTATAATGCAACTCAACAAACCTCTAAAAGTAAACAGAAATTTCTAAAATTTGTTCTGCCCATTACTCTCAAATAGGCATCAGCTGACCATATTTGCAGTTCCACTCATGCTACTAGTGACAATAAAAAAGGAAGAGATGAAAAGAAGCTTTTTCTAATGATTGCACTCTGAGATGCAAAATAGCCTTTAGAAGGATGTTTTCTATTAAAAAAAACAGGCAGTAAATTCTACCTCAAACTCTTCACAATGCAGAATACGCAGGTCCTTTTTGTCTTCTACTGGGAGATCTTTTACTTCTTCTGTCAAAGACTTTCTGTGTGACAGGAAATCCCTGACTTTCCTTTTTGACAATTTGAGTTCTAAAAGTGCCATTTAATCCAATTCCAGATCTTTTCTCAACAGTTAAAATTGTGACAAAATTTTACAATTAATCTAATACATCTTTTTCCTAAAAGGAGATCTGAGAAATAATTTATATGAGGTTATCTCTTTCATTGGACCTTTGTCAGAAGACAGGCTCAGCTGAAAGCTCAGCACTGATTCCATTTCTACTGCCATTTTTGTTCCAGATATCCTCTGAAGGTCCAAAACTATCTAATGATTACTCAGATGCAGAAAATTAAGAATCTCTAAACTTGGTGCTTTAAAAATTAGCTTAAGAAAAAATTCTTTTTGGAATAAGAACCACAGAAATACGTGTGGACATAAAAAAACAACCTTAAAATCCTATCAGAAGTGTGGGGTTTTTTTCCCCCGGGTATGAGATATCATGTAATACACCATCACTAATTTTCTTCCCATGATCAAAATTACTGACAGGCTTCTGGAGTTGATTTAACAATATTTGGGAGATTTTCTATCTAATAATTTAGAAGTCAAGATGTTGTTTACTCATAGCAGTGTTTCCCATTTTCCAGAATAATAGAGAATGATGTTGAGCATTGTTTGACATGCATCCTCACACTAAGCTGTATTTTTGAATGAGAGTCTCTTAAAAAGATAGAAAATAGATTAAAAATCCTTTATGGACCCCAGAGAACCTCCAGTCCCTTCTTGCCTCTTCAAACAGTTACAACTGCCACAGACATCTTCAGTTTCAATTGATCTATTCCTTTGGATCTGTCAGTGGTTTGAATGTTCTGCTGAAAAACACACAGGGTAGTAGTCTGCTGCCAGAGAATAATGTATCAATTTTTTTAATACCTTATGCTTTTTATATCTTGTACTGTGCGTTTTGTGAGCATGAAATTCTGATCAGCTACTGCATCACAAGATCTGGTTCAGCAGACAGCCAGGCATTTGCAGTTTAGATATGAAGATCTTGCCTTTGGACAGTGTATAAAGGATGAATTGCTTGCACGGTCTTGCAGTTGCCACCTTGATACTTCAGACAGCAGATTCTTTAGCACAAGTTGCAAAGCAGTGATAGTTTTGGAGAAGGCAAAAAGTTTTTGGAATCTGATCAAGCAGGAGACACAAACATGCTGACCAGTCACTAGCTGCACTACATTGGCTTGTATTTCTTCTGAAGAAAGCGATCCCTCCATAAAGTGAAGGACAAATGGCTGAAGTTGCAGGCAAAGCAAGAAGACTCCAGTTTCTCTGAAAGAGTGCCCTGGTTCGGGACAAATTTGGAAGGGAACTTCCAAAGGGATGTTTCCTAAAGGGCAAAATTCAGCAGCCCTTCCACCATCTGTTTGGGAGAAAAAACTGCACGCTTCTTCTCTCCCTAGTTTGCCCTCAGAAGGAGTCTTAAAGGTGCAAAACGTATTTCTGGGCTAAACAGACAAATAGGGATACAACTCAGCATCATAAAGTCAGCCCAAGACAAAATGACTTATTGACTTCATCATCTGTAAGAGCATGTTCATAATTTTGCTGATATGAACTATGAAATGCCTGTTGATCCACTCCTTTTTCTTAATTTCATACAGATATTTAGAAGAAAGGAGTGAGGATGGCTTCTGTCTTGCACCCATAAGCACTAAACTTAATTTCTTGTTCTGGTATTAGCTTATAAAAAAGTGGCCTTGTATGCATGTGAGTATAATATTATTTATTTATTTATATATTAGTGTTTTGATGATAATCATGATAAAAGGAGTAAGGCTTTCATATAATACAGTGATGAGGCACAAAGAACTGCAGAATACACATCAGGTGCTTTTAAGAACACATATTTGATTATTTTTAAAATGACCTGTCTCCCAGTAGAGCCAGATATCTGCATATTGATCTATACAGATCTATGACAGAAAAACTGGTAAGCATCTTCTTAAGAACTGTTCTATTACATCTTTTGCCTATTCATACACTGAAACTATGAAAAACTTTTATTACTAAGGATAAGGAAGCGCTAGGAATGATTTCTTGAGAAGCTGAAACTTTTGAGAACAAATTGCACACACAATCAGCAAGGTACTGGTCTTTCTGCTTAAGGACAAAGCGACTGAGTAGGTGAGCTCTTTATGTTTGCATTTTTTATGTTGCTCATGAATAGAAATCCAGATCAGGTCTAGAACCTGACCCACAGGTCATAGAGCAAACAGTTAACTTCTTCTGGGATCTTGTCACCTTTAAGGGATTCTTTTACAATACAGAATAAGTAACTGTATCTGCTTGATACAGTTCAAGATTGATTCAATATAGCAGGAAACTTTAAGTCCATCTTTTTGATACTCATCCATTTATCAGATATAATAATATGCTGAAACCTAATCGTTACACAGCAGGCCATGTAATTAATTTTACAGTATTTTAAAAATTCTTTTTTATCCCCTAATGTTGTGAATTCTAGTTTATCTTAAGGTATTTCTTCTTTCTTCCCAATTCTAATTACAACTGAAAGCATTTTCATTTTCAATTCTTGTTAAGGTGGTACTATACCTCATTATAAAAGACCATCATGAAGCTGATACAGAAGTATTTAAAATGGTACATGCATTTTGGCAGGTAGTGACTTGAGCCAGAGCTTTGGGAATTAATAATGAATTTCAGGTATCATAAACCCACCTATAACTAGACAGGTAATTAGCAATCATAACCTGATCTTTACAGAGTCTTTCCAGTTTCAGTGTCCAAAAATGGGTCAAACTAACAAGCATTTTGTGGCCTTGATATCTATAAATTTGTTATTTTTACTTAATGTAAGACATAACTAAGGACATTTTTATCATATAATTTATGCTCATAATGCTATGTAGTAGTTGCCTAGCTACTGGACTATACATCATGGTGGTCCCAGACTGGTACAGTGATTTTAAAACCACGCTGAACATGGTTGCAGATTGATCATGCAAAATCTGCGCCCCCCCAGCTGATTTTTCCCCACTTGTGCACAGTGCAATGCAAAAAAAAAAAGAAAAAAAAAGGAAAAAAGTAAATAAAATAAAAAAAAGTGTGATGGGTGAGCAGGTCGACTGTGTGAGAGAACACGTGCAAAGTATACCTCAGAAACACTATAGGTGGATGAGCACGAAGGGAGTCGAGCCTGGTTGTGCAGTGGGGAAAAGAAAACATTGTTAAAAAAGAAATGGTGGCACTTTAAGGGTCTCAGAAAGTTTTCTGTATAGGTGGTTCCAGCACTGAAATTGTGGCAGGGGGTTCATAATGTTTCCATGACCAGCTATTTCAGAAACTTCAAATTTATGCCTTTTAAGGTGGAAGCTTCTTAAAAGGAAAAAAATGTACTCAATTTGAAAATAATTAAAACTAATGATGAATCTGAAGACAAATATAAATTCTTGGTTCTCTAGGTATCTGACAACACTATCTTTAGGAGAATAAGTTATTCTAGGATGAAACTTTACTGATCAGTTTTATTTAGAAGTATTAGTTTTATTCTAACTCTGCAAAGGATACAATCTTATGGGTGAAAACCCAGAAGAGGTTCTGAATATCTTTATGTGTTAACATACTCAGAACCATTTTGACATGGGAGGTTTTTCTTCAAACTCACTGCCCCAAAAACCAGAATAATTTGCAAAGTTCAATGACTAATAGGTCAGTAGAAATCTGCAGATTATGCCCCTAAGCAATGCATGTGATTCTTGAGGGACTCTGTCCACCATCGAGAGCTTTCAGTGCAAGTTAACACAAGTTAATTGATAACCTACAGTTTTACTGATTGCTTAAGACACATTTTGTTTATACATGATAGCCATTATTCTAAACTATTAAACACTCAGACAAAACTCATGTATTAAAAAGTGACTCAGCAGTAATTTACAGAAAAATCCTTTCTTTGGCTGAAAATATTTTGTGTTTCACTGTCTGAAGGAGTAAAAGCAGCCAAATAAATGAAATGTATAAAAAAATGTTTCTTATAAATGTACTAAAAATCATGTCTTGATTTTTTTTCCAGGGATGAAAAAATGAATTATAAGAAGCCTGAGCAAAACTTCCTTAGACTTAGCAAACTGTAGCAGTTTGGATATGTTTGTGGTAAAGATGAATCCGGCAAGGATTTCCACACAGGTTATTAGTGACCACTTGCTGGCTTAGGTATATAATGGGCTGAGCAGAGAACACAGTACTCTAAGAAGTCTTTCAAGAATATTTTTCAGTTTCAAATGTGTATGACATATTTTTTCATTGAAATATAAAATATGACTTCCAGGAAATTTCTACAGTCACATTGGTCTGTGCTAATTTATATCTTCATTAAAAATACACTTTTTTTTCTTTTTTTTCTTCCTTGAGAAGTTTGAATACTCCAAAAATATTTTTGCTCCTTTCTGACATTGTGTATTTCATTTGCTCTTCTAGATAACATTGCTAAGGTAATTTGAATCACTTCATGTAATCATAAATATTCACAGACACTCAGCATTTTCTTCAACTGATGAAATGTTCTCTTAAACTGAGATGAGCTGCAGAAGGATTAAGACAAAAATAGAAAATTCCTTCAGACAAATGAAAAACATACATTTAAGAAGTCAACTGTTGTTCTTAAAACAGTCTACTTTATAATTATAGAAAAAGAAAGAAAAAAGAAAGATCCTCTTCTGACAAAGCAAAAGCTGTTTCTAGAAATACAGCTTTAAAATCTTTCTAAGAAGGGTGAGCTGTGCTTTTTCAGAACAGGGGTGCAGCTATTCACCTAAGACTTTTGGATCAGCTCTAATCAAGATTTTCATAAGTAATGTCCAGCCATTGTTCCCATGGTTTGTCTTTCAACAGCATGGGAAAGTCATTAGCCTCGGTTTTGCTGGTGAGGATCCAAAGAATGCCTGATTAGCAAGAATCATCAGAGCATCAGTTTTTTACATATCAGCAAACAGATACACAGAAACAATAATGATCAGAAGGTTTGAAACTATACTAGACAAAAATCTTAGGAACTTGGTTGACATTCTCTACTCCTCACATCAACTTACAAAGGGCACGCCAGACATTTGTGCACTTAAATCTTCTCTTAGGCAATTACTCTAAGTAGAATGCTATCACTTTCCTTGTCAAAGTATCCTGTAATCTAATTATCCATATTTTCATTAATAATTCAACAATTTAACTTCAGTCTTATTCCAATTAGAATTTAATAACTTTAACTAATATTATATTCTCTTTTTCATAGTTCCAGTTCTATAGAAGCAAATGATAATACTCCCTTCAATAAGACAGGAGTTATATTTTTTCTTCCTATGCTCGAAACCACACATACACAATTTTCCCATGTCTCCTAATCTTACTTCAAATTCTTGTTTTCTGATTCATAGACGTCTAGACTCTCAGTGCACCTGTTTCATTTTCTCATAATGATGAAATCAAAGGTATACTGAAGTGCTGTAGTTCCAAACTGACCTAAAGTTTTTGAGGAACAGCATATGGATTGCAGTTTATCGTCAATAAAACACACAATGTGATTGTTTAATCTCCTGCACACTAACAATTTCCTGATCATTCCTATGTCATTGCTTCTTTTGCTAACTGGTCTCCATTTTTAAATAGCTGCCTGACTCTGGGATTTTGTAAATGTACTGTTTCTGTGTTATTAAAATCAAGTATCAATACATTTCCAAGCTCCTTTGATGTTTCTGCAACCTATTACCTACTCATAATTTGTTGTTATATATGAACTTCAGCAACTGTTTCACCCAGTTGAGAGAAGGGGATGCTCTTCTTATTTTGTATGCTACTTGACAACCCCTACATATTATTCTGGGTGAAGCTAATGTGGAAAGGAGCATTTGGGCTCCTTTCCCTCACAAATATTCAATTTAAGGGGTCAAATTGTCAGTCACAAAAATTCACCATTGTGAGAATTCTTTTAAAAAAACTATTTACACCAAATGAGAACCTGGTTCAAATGCTGCAAGAGTAATTTGTTTTCAGTCTGAAGGCCTTACTGGTTTGACTCAGATCTTTACTAAGTGAATGTTAGAATCAAGAATAAGAGTAATATAAATTTAATTCTTCATCATGGCCAAAGAAAGCAGGTACTTAAAGTAAGACAGACAATGCATGCAGGAGACCATGGACTCTGAGACACACAGGTCTGTATGAAAAATTAGAATCCTGGTTCCATTTCATATAACCCATTGAAAGTATTTGGCCACTGCTATGAATTCTGAGGACATTTTTACTGAAAAAAACCCAGAATCTTTGACTTGGAACCATACTGGTTAAAAGCTACAAAAAATGGTTTGGCATATTACTTGGGAATTCGTACTTGGACATAATTTTTTTTCTCATGGGCTTGCCATAATATTTCTCTGCAGAAATTAAACTTGTATTTAAAATTTGCAGCCTGTACAATTACAAAAAAAACCCCAAAATGACAAAAAATCCAAACAAACAAACAAAAAAAAGCAAAAGCCAAATTATCTTAAAAAAAAAAAATCTTCAAAGCACAGATTGAAGCCATATTGTTCTGTTGAATTTCAGAGTAATTCCACTCTTCCAGAAGGGTATCAGTTTTGAGAGGTATTATGAGTCATAAAATATAACCAAGTGTACTCTTTCCCCAGTGATCATGTCAGTAGCAATTGCACTTACTTGCTACTGCTACATTAATTTCAGCAGTGGGGGAATTCTACCATGTCCAAGTGGCAGAACACTAAGTTTTCTTAACAGTTCAGTGTCAAACTGGTCACTGTAAGGGGTCAAAATACTAAGTCATGAAAAGAACTGCAAGATGAATGAATTTCTCAAGAAGAAATGAAAACCCAAACCTTAGGTCATCATAACTTCCTTTTAAATGGCTATGCATTACTGCTAATATTAAAAAAAACCCTACTCAACCCCCCAAATTCCTTAATTAATTAAATTTTCATGCATGTTTTCAGTGCAATTTTAGTTAAAATATCTGGCAACCTTTCTAAACTTTGGTGGCATCTGTGATATTCTGCAGAATTCCAGTGTTTCCTATATATTTACATTGGCTTTTGAATTTCATACAGAAAGAATATCTTTGCAATTCATTCTGGAATAAAGGTTCCACCTTAATGGTATTGTACAATAGCATTTCATTTTCACTTATGGGGCTGGCCATCAGATACTACATGCTCCCCCTCCCATACCATTCAATACTTTTGCTACATTGCAGGAGTATAAAAAACCTACATCTAAAACCCTTTCCAAAAGCAGTATGGAAAAAATGAAAATTACTTTAAAAATGAACTATTAACAGATCCCTAATTTTTTTCCCCTCTAATTGTTCACTATTTCTTCTCTTTGATCAGTCATTTGTATATTGTCTTTTAAAATGCTCTTATCTAGAACATCCATTATCACTGCATGAATCAGAGCAGCAGTGACAAAGCAGCAAATTTTAGCAATGTGTTCTGCTTGTTTTAGGAAACTTAAGGGCATATGCAGAATATATGGAATATTTCTTTATTTACTTACATTCCTTACTAACTGACTGACTTCCATCATGGAGGGTATGGTCATGAAATAACAGATAAAGTGGCACAAAAGAACAGAACAGGACAATTTCATGACAACTCATATTGTCATGCTGCCATGGCTAATGTAGTCACAGCTTTTAGTTTGAAATCTTTCCCCATACGACATTCTGTGAAATAATGTATGATTAGAATATCTTTTATGCAGTGCTATGTTTCATGGCTTTTTTTTTTTTTTCCTGGCTTTACATTTATTTTTTAAGTATTAAACCAGAAATTTAAGAATTAGTGATTTAAAATAATTTGCTTTGTCTTGATTGTGAATTATCACCAAATCTAAAACATGACAGTTTATTTGCCCCAAAACTTGATTCCTAAAAGATTTGCCAGGAAAAAGATACTGTCCACTAATCAAATTTATTTTACAGAAAACTGCAAAATATTAGCAGCTCAATTTCCTTGTATTTGACCTGCAAAAGATTATAAACTCAAGACTTTCTACTTGAAAATAAACAGTAATCAACTGTATGTCAGATACAAAGCTGTATATGTAAAAGCATCCAAAAGCGGCAAAAATGATGAAATAATTTTCATTACAAAAATTATCTTGCACTGTATAACCTTAGTGGATTATGCATTAGAATGATAGTTCTGAGAATGACAACAGTCATAGTGTATGGAAGACAAAGAGGACATGAATCTAAAGAAATTACTGAGAGACTCTTCAGTGGACGGATGTGCAAAGGGATAAAGTGTGATCAACTTTCATATTTACTCTGCTATAAAATTTTTCCTAATTTTCATTAAATGCAAAATGATGTGGCTTAAAAGAACTACTATATAGAATTGCTGTAAAGGACCTTAATTTATGGGGTGAAATACTAAACAAGAGGTACTGCTGCCTGTATTGTCAGGTAGGATTTGACTTGCTTTATTAAATATTTCTGTGAAAACTAGGTGACTTTATAGGGTGTCACGACTGATATACTAGACTCTATTTTTTTTTTGGACAATCTTTTTTCATTAAAGAACAAATGTGACACAGAAGAAACATGCTGCCCCGTATTTTTGCATTAGTCTGCTGAAAAAAACAAGAAACAAAATTTGAATAGCTGTCATTTAAACAAATATTGACCTATTTTGTGGGATAAAATAGGGACCTGAAAAGATTGACTGCAAAGACAGAGGTACATGTGAACCTATATGCTTTTGGGTTACCTTATATCAGCCATAGATTTTGGTTCAGGCAAGACTATCAATCACTGGCAGAAGGTATTTTTATTCTTTAAATTAAGGGTATCTGATTTATTCATTGCTAAGTTTAATATTCAGGAAACTCAGATATGCAACTTCGATTTTGGAAAGGGATTTTTTTTTTTAGTTTCTGTAAAGTCAAGCAGTTTGATTAGCATTCATTACAATGCAGTAGGATGTTCTTTACAACAAACTCTGTCAATCAGGTCAGGTTTCTCACACATATTAAAATGAAACCCCAGCTAGAAAAGAAAGAAAACACAAAGGAAGAAATAGAGAGAGAAAGGAAAAAGATGGGGATGAGAGGACAAACCAATCAGATTTGGTGTTACCAGTCAGCAGAAGTTTTTAAAAACACCCCAGATCACCGAGTGAAATCGTACATTTACTCGGAGAGAGCCTCCTTTGACATTGCCTTCTGGGTGATCTCTGAGCTCCTCCAGCTTTCGATGGAGCTACATGTAAACATCAGAAAATGAATTGAAAAAGCAACTTGTTCTCTTGTCACAGTTTTCTTTCCCCTTCATTTTTCTTTTGCTCTTTGTTTTTGTGTTTTGTTTTATTTTGTTTTTAATAAACCATAACATAATGCATTTCTCACTGCCTCTGCTAAAACATTTCAAGACATCAAAGTGCTTTGAACAACACACACATATAAGGCTCAGTAAACCTGGAATCTACAAATAAGATATCTTTGCTTAACATGGCTCTTTTTCACTACAGAAAAAAAAAAAAAAGAGAAATCAAGGGAACTATAAATTTAAAGCTACAGAATCTCTGCTACATTGTTCTATTTATTTATTTACTATTAAGACTTTTTTCTAGAATTTATTTCCAAAAAAAGAATTTTTAGAGGTAAATTTTCATGTTTGAGAACCTCAATTAGGGTTTCGCATTCTCTAGAGGGAAGATTTTCTGTCCACATTTATATTTTAGGTCATGGAATTAAATCAGATAAAGATATATTAATCCAAAATGAGCTATCAATGGGTTTTCATAGTAACAGGTGAAACCCACCATCTAAATAAGCTACATCTTCTGCAAATGTGCATGCATTATGCATCTAGATTTGTATGTGATGACCCATGTCTTGAAATGCTCAGGTCATTGCAATCACAAACAGAATTTTCAAAAACAGCACAGAAACGGTGGCTGTCTTGTATTTTTATCCATTTGAATTCAATGGTCCTGAATGTCTTCCACTCAAACAGAGCCTCATTCATGTACTGCTCTTCTCACCTACACTGTAATTAAAGCATCTTCCCAAAGCACAAGATGAAAAGATAAAGCCTCACAGACAGTGAGGAATGCTACAGATGTCTCTAGCTAAAACTTGTATAAACAAGTAGCAACTGGCTTCTTTTTCTTTGCTAAGATCAATTTAAATGGAGGCATCACTGGAGAGAGGTGTATAATTAATCCTTTCCCTCTCCTTCTTTGTGCTCAGTGAAATAACACTTTCACAAAGAACAGCTGTAGAACAGTGTCAGAGAACAGAGAGGGTGGCTTGTCCTGGAACAAATGCAATACACTTACATACAAAACCAAAACCAAAGAGATCATAAACCAAGAAGACAGGAAAGGCAAGGAGAATGCAGAAGAAAAAAAAATAATTAGTGGTAAGGTGCTAAAAGGAAATAAAGTAGGAAAAAAGTGAAAAATTGGATAGCTGAAATAGAGGCAACTCTTGAGATCAAAATGGCTTGGACTGCATTTGATCAGCATCTTGGTTCAAAATCACTTATTGTGGTGTAACACTGTGTATGGTACTGGTTTAGATATCTGCCTGTTCTGTTAAGCAATCTAAATATTTGTATATGTTTATACAAACATTAAAAGGCAGAAGATAGTATCAGCAAAACAGTGTCTCCATTCTTATTAGTCTCCTGTGAATCTCTTTCATTTGATCTTTATCTACTTTGATTTTTTTTCTAATTTAGAGGCTATATATAATATATATATATATGAAATATTCAACTCTCTGGTAATGGTCTTTTGCAGAACTAAATGCAAAAAGTGTGCACTATAAAAGTTTAATTATGTTCCGAGATGGGAAGCAGTAGTTTGAAGATGAGTAAATCACTTCTCGATGTAACAGGCAGATCAGAGAAGTGGTTTAATCATGATCACCAAATTACAGGCACTTTAAAAAGACTGTTACTACGTCTTACTTCTAGTGACATCCAAAGCTACCTAACTGGCAGCCTGCCTTCAGTAGGTTGTTCTATGTGTAGCACAGAAACAAACAAAATGTGACCCAACAGCAATAAGAATATTGAAATAAAAATGATGTGATGGTGAGAAATGGAAAAGCCCCTTCCCTCCCTCCCCACACCTCCCCCTTCAAAAGGAAAAGTGTAGGCTATAGAAGAAAACTTGCAAAATAAATGTTAGAAACATATTTACTTTGAGGGATCCAACTCTACTAGCAACTCCTTTGCTTTCATCCGGCCGTCTAATTTGCTACAATGGGGGAAGATGGGTAAAAAAGACAAAAGAATAAAGAAAAAGTGAACTTAAAAAAATTTCCACACAATCAGTTAGCAGTACATGCAAGACATCAATTTGACTCTCTGAGACACCTCTAGAGGACAAAGACACAGACTCTAATTTCTGGAATAAATGACACTTTATCACAGCATTTTAAACTTGCTTTGTTGATCACTTCTTTCTTAGTATATTACCAATCTGGCACATATGTTACATGCTGAATTCACTAACATTTTTAAAAGAATACATGTTACTTATCTGATTTGGATATTAAGAATAATGAAATTCTAAAACTCTAACTAAAGCAACCCCCCCCCTATACCTTCTACAAATCATAAGAGCAGAGTATGCTAGAACTGGGAGCCTGCAAGTATCAAGACTGATACCTGACAGAATGCAGTACAGATTCCTATTGACCCAGGCCTAGAGATTTTAGCCACTGCTATCAAGATTCCCAGTTAAAAATTATGCTGCCCAACCAGAAAATTTTAATGCCAGACCAACATAAGATTTTTATTTAAAATATTTAAATACCCTGTGTATATGACCCCCAGCATCTCCTATCTGATTACTTTTCCTTTATTATATATGTTTTTTCCTATATGATGCAGAGGATATAAGAAACAAATGAAGTTGCTGCTCAAAAGGCTTCATATTCTTAGAAGCATGTAAAATAAAACATTCATTTACAGCAAAAGTTCTTTTCAGAATTTCTTAATCAGGTAAATATACCTCTTTTACCAATAAAGTGAACATGTGTCATTTGAAGTAGAAGAAGAAGACAATAAAAATTATTTTACTGACATCCTACTAGTCTGAGCCAAGACTGAACTGAAAGTTTTTATTATCTTAGGTAAAACAAAATCCCACACAACTGAGGTGAACATTTTCGAATCACAATAACTGTCTTTAAGAAATCTCAGCAAGGAAGCAAAAGATTGAATGAACCATGGAAATTCAATTATGCTTTATGCTCTCTGGAGCACAGTAGCAAGGTACAAGTTAAATTGTCCTGTATGTTTTTTACCTGACCCATGCAAAACAGAAATTCCTCTTCAAAAAACAGTCAACTGAGTGTTTTGGGTTTTTTTGTATTTGATTCTCAAGAAAACAATACAACTAAACAATATCTTAACAATTTAAATATTTAGTTCTGATAGGATATCTGTTAGCAAAACACACTGGAAACATTTATGTTAATTGTTGCTTTCTTTCCCTGGTCTTATGACATTAAAATAGCATCCAATTTGAACTCTCAAGTGAAACACCCACACTGCTGTTATTATGGGACTCCAGGAAAATCTCCAATCAATTCCAGTATACAGATCAAGAAGAAACCATCATTCTTAAATAAACGATGTCTCCTTTAGAAGACACATTCAATTAAAATACATGCAGTTGTAACTGAGTTACTATGTATTAGCTATATATTCCCTAATTGAGGAAAAAAAGTGCACCTCCATTTGGAAAAAGATCCTTATCTGAACAGAAAACATCATGAGTTAGAGCAAAGATGCTTTCCCCAACATCCTGGTTAGGTAATACCATCCCAGATAATAAGACATCATATAGTAGAACTGCAAGCCATTTTATCAATTTGAAACTTTAAAAATGAATAATAAATGTAGGTTTGTTTGGAAAATGAGAAAGAGGAAAAAATAAATGCTTATAATTTCACATAATGACATGGAACTAGGGCATTAAGAAAATTGCTACATACCATAGAAACTTGGGGAAAAGTTGTGACAGCAATATGCATTGCCCCTCAGGGAAAAAGTTCTTGCATTACTCACCAATTGTGGCTGCTCAAGTTGTTCTGAAGGTTTAGGATTCAATGTATGAAATGAGACTGGAGATATTACAGGTGCATATAACTAACATTATTTAGCTTTCTTTCTTCAAAATATATATGGAAATACATACACAATGTGTACACTGTGTGCAATGAGTTCTAAACACTTGCATATATAAAATTACAAGGAGATAGTCTAAGTGCAAGTCTTGGTTTACATCCATGGCACAGTTAACATACACAACAGCATGTTTTCTACAGGAACATTGCAGAGTGCAACTTGAATGCTTCTCAAGAGATGAATGAGAATTACATGAGTGTCGCACAAACTATGCTACATCTGTTCTGGGAATTAAATAGGGTATTACCAAGAAGCCAAGGGACAGCAGGAATAAAACCCCATATCTTTTTCATGGGAAATACCACAGAAAAGAATTCCTTAAGGTATATCCTTATCTTTCTCTGGTCAACTGTAGGATGATCTAGAAGTCATAAGTCAGAAAATGGCAAGGATTATACACTCTTTGTTTTTCAGAAACTCAGCTAACACAAGAACCCCATCACAGAAGAACACTGGTAAATAGAAAAGATTATGATGAAAAATGTGTGTAAGTGATCTAAATCAAAAGTATCTATACCACAACACGAGCTAAATAAGTGGATTAAGAGATGAGGCAGGAGCAACACCAAGTATGGGCAAAATGTTATCTGAAAAACTTGAAGGTTTTGGAACACTCTGAAGGTGACAAATGAAGATATTTGATGTAATGAAAGGAAGAAGGGTGCAGTGTAGGGAACATTCCAGGAAACTAGGAGAGTATAATGAACTGACATTTATAAACACATTATATTTACATTCCTTTCTTACTCACAATGGAATAACAGCAGGAGTTAAGAGCTAAAAATTGGCTACAGGTATCCCTATCTTGATATCTGAAGAACATGGTGGAGTTACAGTTGGAGAAGAATGAGCTAGGAAGCCAGTCAAAGCTTAGGAAGCAAGGAAACCAGAATCAAACAGTGAGCAAAGAGAAATGCTCAAATATGGTTAATGGATTTGACAGAAGATGAGAGAACAGAAAATGTTTTCTAAGCAGAAGTCTCATATATGGTTTCAGTGTTATTCCACTACCACCTACTTAATAGAACACATGAGAAATGAACCTGTTATCTTCATCCTTGATTTTACTCCAGAAAAAAAAAATTAGAAGACCTAACCTTAAATACATATCTAATACTGTATCTAATCCATCAGTTATACTTGTCATAAAGGAACAAGTACCTGATCTGAGACTCTGCCTTTGCTGGATTTATTTAAATGAAAAGTTCCACAACAGGAGAAATACCTTCAAATATTTAACACTATCTATCTTAGACTCCCCCTTTCTGATAATATACTCTATTTGTGTGACTCTGAAGTTTCCCTGCTTACACTTTGACAAAAAAATTAGAATTTCGCAAGACCTAGGTCTTCCAGAAAGTATTTCCCCAGCCACACTCACCAAAAAGCCAAACCCCGTCAGACTTTTTTCCAAAATTGTGGGAAATACATGAATGGTTCATAAGGAAAACATCTTTTAAATATGGTTAAATTATTTAATTCTGAAATTGAATAAATGCGAAACTCACAATATAATTTTTTACAGCAATCATTTAAAAAGGTGTCAAGTTCCTTATTTGATGACCTGGGCATGGACTGTTTGAATTATGATAACCAAAAGTGAGAGATCATACTACACAGCATCCAAATCAAGTTCAGATTATTTGCTGTACACATAAGAAAAACAAAACTGTTCTCCCACTTGATTACTACTACAGATACCAAAAATGAATGGTGAATAAAGAAAGCTATTGATATTACTTATGGAACATCATTGAGTCTGCAAAGAGATGTTTTGGCAGGTATGTTATACCACATTTCCCAGACAACTGCGCTGACAAGCATTTTCTGTTTCCTTCCACAAAAATAAGTCCCTGTCATTTTCTAGCCATGGCCTCTTACTGCATTTAGCTCTAAGTTCCCTTGTGCTTTTAACCTATTTGCCTTAGGGAACGTGCAGTGCAATGAAGCGAATATCCTCTACTGAATCCCAAATCATGAAACTTGCTTACATCATACTTGTCAATGTGACTCCACATGTTGTTAATAAATATTTATGTAGTTGTTCCTTTTTAAAGAAGTTTTTTGATGTGAAACAGTGACCCTCACAAGTTTGTGCATCCTATGAGAAAATAAGACCTCCCTTGTTTTTTCAGTTTTACTTGCCATTACTTCCTTCCAGTTACTGTTTTATATCAAAGTGTAGGGCATCATGCTAAGAAAGGAATGATCAGCTTTGGGAATCTGGAGCATACCTGTACAGGTGATGCTTCTAGTTTGGTTCACTTTCTTCAGCAGAATCCCACAATATCCCCCCCAAATTTTTTTTTTTTTTTTCCCCTAAGGGCTGTTCAACTAATCAAAGCAAAATAGAGAGAAAAACAATGGGAAAAACAAAGCTTAAAGAGGTGTTTTGTGATTCAGTGGAAAGGTAGGTGGATGTATAAAAAAACACATGAAAATGATCCGATAAATGCATTAAGAAGATTAAAACATTAAAAACATACCAGAAGAGAAACTAAATATGAATCAGCATATATTCAAACAGCTCCCACATGAAGGGGTTTTGAAAGAATACAAAATATAAAGAACAGGCATATTTAGAAGCCATCAGGAATTTGTTATCAAAAGCTTGGAGATTTCTCCAGTTGATAAAGTGCATTCAACAAGAGAAGGAGGTCCAGTTGATGAAGAGAAACTACAAAAGCTATACTATGCATATTATCACATCATTGTGTTTCAAATAAATGCTCTTGAAATCTCTCACACAAATTCTCACAGAATTCATATTAATAGAGAAACATATCTCAACAGTATAACCCAACTGGCAATGATTTCACATCAGTTGTCCAGGAATAAAGTATCTTATGTATTGGCCAGGTCACATAAGGGAGCTGAATCCAAAGGATATTTAAACTAAGGAAGATGGAAAATGCATTTTCTCACCCTTATGAATGTTAATCAAGTTCAAGGTATGCAACAAACTGAAAAGAAGTGAAGGGTAGTGAAAGCCAATTAAAAAAAAAAAAAAAAAAGAGAAAGAAACTGTAAATATTTGATGGCTGGAAAGAAGTAATTTTAATTAATGAAGTAATTACATACTACTTGTGATACACTTTGATGGTGGGGACTGTGTCTATCAACTTTCAAATATTGTATAATACAATCCTGGTCTAGGTGGAATGTTTCACAACTCTTACTTGCCTAATCAAGAGTGGAAAATTCTGATAGAAAAATCCAAACTTCAACTTGAATTCTCTTCTCTATAAGAATGATATTCTATATCAAGTGAGCAGTTTCTACTGCTAACAAAGACCTTAATATATTTTTAATGCAGCAGCAAATCAATTTCAGTTAAAAAAATGCATTATGTATAACTTTTACATCCATGCATAAAAAATAGATTTGCACTTGAAAGTATTTTTACTTCTGCAATTTTATGCCAGACAAATACCAATTAGAGGGGGCTTCTTAAATAGATGGAGAATATTTCAAACAAAGGGAATACAGGCTCCTATAACAATGACATACATTCTCAACCAATAAACATATTCATGTCTGTTCATTATACTGCAGTTTGGCATGAAAGTTTTATTAAGGTTGCTGTGCTTCTTGATAACATTAAACCTACAAAAGCATAATGTATGTGAATGCTAATGGATGCAAAAAAAAAAAAAATCATTATCATACCATCTGAAATTTTGTTCACACTATCCACATTTTTTTTTTCAAATGGGCACTACTACTCATATTGTTCCACGTACAGATGTAGGAATAAACACAGGGCAAATGGAACAAGCAGTGGTAAAAAGTACTGCAATTTTCTTACTGTTTTCAAACTAGTAGCATCACTAGACTGAATGCTCTGTTAACATACATTGTGGCAAAGATAATGTATCCACATCCTTACACAAGAGACTTTGTACAATGGTTATTTTACACCAACATGTGTCAATTCTTTAAAAATATCTATTGACTTCAGTGAAATTTAATGTTCAGAAATAAAATATAGAAGTTGGTAGGTAAAATGCACAAGCAGGGCAAGACAGGCTACAAACATTTCATAGTGTGCCTCTATTTGCAGTGACTTAATGTCTTAAATCTCATTTAAGCTAGAGATCTGGGCATATGAGAGCTGGGTCCTTACTGTGACTATGCAGTGAACTGTTGCACAACTCTCCTGTCACAAAGCTGTGCAAACCCTTCTACCTGCTCAGCGCTGCCTTTCAGACACTTCTTTCTGACCACAGCCCTTGCTTTTCTCATAATGCTATTGCTACCTCCTGCATCCAAGCTACTTCCTACTCTTCTTCAAACACTCTAAGTCCTGCAGCCTCATCACTCAAGAGCCACAAATATTGCTTTGGTCTATATCAGACCTTTACCACTCAACCTTTATATCCAATTTCTCCTCAATTCAATACTTTCAATCCTCTCATTTCAGACCCATTTAATCATTTTTTTCACTGTCTGTTGGCACATTTTGCTCCTCACCTATGCCCGCAGCCTCAGTGATTCTCCAGCTTTCCCTACAAAAGAAAGCAGAATTCACACCTCGTGCTCCTGGTAGAGTTTTTCAAAACTCAAACACCTATCCCATATATCAGAAATCTGTCTTGGCAAACAGGAAAGGTTGTATTTAAGGAAAAAATAAAAATCCTAGTCCTGGGTGGTGAAATTTTGTATTCTTTTTCTATATCTTTCCCAAACTGATAATTCACTTCTGAATGTGCTATTTTGCCTTGCTGTCCTAAGCTGAACTTAAGTTTTAAAAGCTGAAGTAGGTGTGGTGGTGCTTAAATTCAATTCCAATTGGGTTTTCACTGCTCCAGTTTGGTTTTATAATTTGTGTTTTATAATTTTGTAATTATTACTATTGTTTAAGATGGCCTCTCCTTCCCTCTCCTTCTCTCCTTCCCTCTCCTTCTCCCCTTCTCCCCTTCCCCCAGACTTTCCCGCCAAAACCTTGGTTGTCCTGGTAACCCTATCCCATAATAGTTGTTTACCACCTTTCTGTTAAGTGTCAATCTTTAAGTTATATAACTTCCCCACCCCCTCATCATGTATTCCTCCTCCCCAAGTTACTTGTTATTGGTTCAAAAGTTCTGCATCCCCTCATTATACCTTGGTTGAAGGTTGTAATTGGTCCCACGCAATCCCACCCCTGTAACCCACTCAATAAAAAGCCGTGCCATTTCGAGGCCAGCGTCTCTCCTCGGAGCGCTGCCTTGGGGACCACGCACCCCTTGGTTGCACACCCTGAGAGTCCCGCCTTTCTATTCTGCGCACTATCCGCACCGTGGTCGGGTTTGCCCACGCCTCTGGCAAAGTGGCCCCTGGATGTAGTGGCGGCAGGGCTGGCCGGAGCTGCACCCATTGGAAAGCCGAACCACTGCAAGTAGGTATAGGGTTATAGCACATATAGTGGCAGACACTGTCCTTTAAACACTTTTAGACACTAAGCTAGTTCCTATCAAAAACAGCTCCATTGTCACGGAGAAAAGTGTTGCACCAATGAAGTCACTTAGAAGTGACCTCATGATGGGACAGGTAGATAGATGATAAAGCAAATCAGCTGTCTGGTAGGGTTCTAAAGCAAGTATGTGCTCTCCTTGACCACTTCTAGCACCAAAATTAAGGGAGAGGTGTTTGCATTGCGGCTCAGTGGAACAAGGAAGATGTCACCTTTCTGAAAACAGATGAGGCAGTGGGACTTTAAAGGGAAGAGGACAAGTGCCTTTAAGGTTCCTTCTCAGATATCTGTAACAGCCTGTATTTTATCCTTTTGAATAGACAGGCTGTGTTTGGAAAATCTGTGTAAACACATCTTGGCACGTGTGTTTCCTCACATTTATACACCCTGAGGAGTTCAACTACGACAAAGGAGCGGAAGGGTTGGTAAGGATATTGGAAAAGGGTGTGTCCACTAAAGCCACAGGAAACAAAGCAGTGAGAGGACATCAGAAGATTAAGTTAAGGTGGAAATATCTGGCATTCAATTCACTTTGCAGAAGCTTAAAACAATACGACTTTTAAGTGGCCAAGTACTAACAATAACCTGGTAAATGGCCAAGGTCAATCCTTGTCCATACCAACAGTGCTGTTGAGTGAAACCATTGTCCAACAAGGCTGTCTACAAACTTCATAAAGCAAACACCATGTTGCAAAGAACTACTCTGCAAACACATAAGAACTCCTTGCTCAAAAGTGCTCCTCACATTTTGAAAAACTACATACAAAAGAAAAGAAGTAGTCTTAAGAAATAAACTGCAGTGGATGGTGCAAAATTGAAAAAAAGCCAGCAGCTGATTTGAAATCTTGCCAAACCTGTTACTGTTTCTTACAGAACAATTTCCATAAATCTGCTGTAAGGTAATCAAGTGGGAGGTCCTGTTTCCAACACAGGCATCACAGAGAAATATATTCCAAGTGTAAGCGTTCTGAATGTCTCACCTTAAGGATCCCCATTTTCTCATTTCTCATTTTCTCTTTTTCCATATAGACTTTCTCCACTATTGCAAGTTTAAATAAAAAGGAACATACTGAAATGTATGTAGGTTTCATCAAATGTAAATATCAATAAATGATTACAGAAATTCATATCCAATAATGTGCAGTGATTACATGGAAGTGAACAGAAATATAAAAAACCACTTCCTTTCCTTTCAAACAAGTAAACATATTCTTGAAAACTAATTGAAGAATCAAATTCTACCCTATTCATAAATGCCCCTTATAAAGAGATAATATACATTTTGCCTTTTGAAATATAACTAAATGAGTTTTGGAATGAGGTTTTTTTTTAAAGAATAAAAATGAGGCAGCTTGACTTAGTTAATTAATGAAAATGAAATCTGAAAACTTTTGCGCATCCCTTTTGTCTGGCTGAGGAATGAATACAAGAAAGGATTCACCTATTTAAGTTAAAAGGCAACTGAGTGCAGACTGACCAATGAGATAGTGAGATTCTAAAACAAGGCTTGAGACAGCTGTGCAGAAGGGAAAACTATTTTTAGTTTTCTGATCTTTGATGGTATCACATATTATAATGTTAAATAATATTAGATATTGCCAAAAATAAGCATTAAGATCATAGAACCAGTAGGTGCCATTTACTTTCAACTCCTCTATTTCTTAAAACCTTTTTGAAAGGTGAAACTGGACTTTGATTGAAATGTGCTAGATTGAATTCATAGCTGTTATTTCTATTCAGTTAATAATCAGCAGGCACCTGTGATAGTCAGGGGGCTCACTTGCCTGTGTATTAATTAGTCTAGTGCTCCTTGGTGGCTGATTTTTGCTTTTGCTGCTTGCTGTAGTGCTGTGCAGCCCCATACCAGCTCTGCCCCAGCCAAACCCAGCATAAATGTGCATGAAATGCAGATGTTGATGATGACAATGATGCAAAACTGTAGAAGCATGATACAATATTCAACTGTGACATGCTTGCTTCAATAGCAAGGTAATACAGACTTCAGCATAAGAACCCTCCTTGAATGTCTAACATACATATTAAGAGTGGCAGAGAAAAGGAAGGACATGTACAGATGGGGAAGCACCACAAAGCCTAGTGGAGGGAACATAAAAATGTTGATGGCATGCAGATTGGTAGTTCATTTAGTTCACAGCACTTCATGCATGCAGCTTCTGGGGATACCCAAGCAGTAAAATCAGACAACTTAAAATGATTGACAGACCAAAACAGGGTTTTGAGCTGCTGAGATGAAATCGGAATGATAAAGAGCAGGTTTACATAAGGAGAACACAATACAGCAAGAAAATCTAACATACTCAAGAGGTGGAACCAGATGGAGAGTCAAATATCCCCTCTACTATCAGGTTCTAAAGAGTATAAAAGATGCATCCAACACTGACTTAATGGATAATGGCATAAGAAGGACGTTAGAGAAGTTGTGGAGAAGGTCGTATCTGGTGCTCCACATCCTCTCCATCAGTTCAAGCTATCATGACCAGACCAGCTGGGTAAACACACATGGATTCTGGACAGACTGCTGAATGCATATATCTTTGTGCCCTTGAATACATAGATATAAAAGGGTGAATTAAACCCTTTTTGTTCTAAAATAGCATCATCTCTCTCTCTGATAATATCTGGCTTTGCCACACCATCATTAAATTGTTTAATAAGAAAACCACCAAGAAGATGGCTGTTTATCCTTACAGGTACATTTTTAAAACTGCTGATTACTTCATCCGAAAAGAACACAGTAGTAATGATGTCGATTATTTATTATGTCAAGAATCAGTGAAGGAACAGAAGCCCATAGCTGAGCTGTTGATTAAATCAGGTTAATGCATGAATGGACTATGACACTAAAGAAGAGGAACAGAAGAAACCAAATTCCTACACATGTAAGACTATATGAAAATTCAGCCTACAGAATGCGCAGCCTTACTCTTGAAACTATTTTTCATGAAGAAACAAGATTTAGTGAATTGACATATGTAATAGGAAGTAATAGCCCCAAGGAAAAAAGACTGAATGGAGAAGGGAAGTCAATATTTTCTGATGCCATCTGATGCAAGACATAAAAATGATCACTAGGTGCCAACAAACTCAACAAGCATCAATGATAAAACCAGAACTGGATATATTGCAGATGTAGCCTGCAAACAATGCTATAGAAGTACATTTACAGTAATTTCTAATTGAAGACACTGGATGAAAGACAGGCGTAACTACATAGCTGTTGGTGAAAATACCCTAAACCATAAAACAAATCCTCAAACTCTCATCTTGTGTTACATTACATCAGAATTCAAACCAGAGATTTGTTTTGGACAGGAACTGAAGAGATGTCAGCAAGGCTTCTAATAGGAGAAGGATGCACATCTTTTTTGCTATCTTAAAGAAATTACAAATTGAAGCTACCAGAATTTGAAAAAAAAAAACCAACAAAAAAACACTTGGCCTTGTAAGACAACATAGTAATCAACGAAAACTCTTGCTCCCAAAGTTAATTGAAAAAAATGTTTCAAGGAGGAACTGACAATCTGATGCAGTGTTAGCATACAGAGACTAGAACTCATGCAATGCATGTGTGAGCCAGGATGTATGTGCTGAAAGATTGTTCTCTTCTGAAGGAATATACATGCAGAATAGTTACAATTTGAAAAGAAAAAGTATTTCCAGGGAAAGACTGAGTAACATTTTTTGACCTGTTTGAAAGTTTCCACTGGACTCAGGAAAAGAACAAAATTCTGTAGCTTAATAAACATCAACTAGTTATTAAGACATAAAAACGTAGAGAAATTTTGCACATAAGAGCTTCTTTGTGTGATTCAATCTATAACAGGTCTGAAAAGCAGCTGATTCTGTGACTGCAAGAATTGTTCTGGATGTTCTGGATCTGAAGCTAATTCCCAATTACTCTAAAATAAACAGTTCTTCAGCATGACTAAGGGAAGAGAATGATATTTTAGTGCTGCTATGCTATTTAATACCAACTCCAGGTATGAATAAAATAAAGTATACTTTATGTACTTGAAGCATGTTCAATAAAGAGAGCTAAGAAAAATAAGTAATTCTATTGAAATTGAATGTTCAGCCTGCACTTTACCCTAGCCCATCTTCTCCAGAGCTGACTTGTTGATGGTCTGTTTTGGTACTAACAAAAAATGCCCAAAAGACTATGCCTGAAGTTTTTGACCTTCCTACAAAGTGAATTCTCCATTTTTGAAAGAATTTTAGTAACTATGGTGTATTTGAGGGATTTTTTTAATATCCCAAGCAACAGAGCTGCTTCTTCCTTAGTTACAATGTCTCACTTTTCAAGCTGCAGCACTGCAGTAAGTTATTAACTAACAACTACCAGGGTTTGCAACCAAAATGTAAACTAAAAATAAGACTTGCTAGGGCTCAATTATCCAACATTTTGCCAACACAATACATTTTTAAAAATGAAGGGAAAAAAGTAATGACTGTCTGAAAATATTCTGGTATCTTAATTAGTAATTTATGTGAAAACCACTGCTGCACTGTATTGAGAAGAACCCAGAAGGATACAGTAGATTGATGTGTGTTAGGAAGCAGGATACATCTTAAGGCAACTGTGGCTACTTTCTACTCAAATATACCTTCTATTAGCACCTCTTTTTACTAAACATGATTTTCTGTAATCCTGGAATGTGCATTGAAAAAAACTAAGAGGAAATTGAACCCAGAAATAATCATGAAAACATTGGAAGTTTTAGCAGGAACAAGTATTTAAATATGTTTGCATGTATTTTTACAATAAAAAGCAAGAAGCCCTTGCAGTGCTTGGAGTGTGATCTCACCTATGTAGATCATACTAACAATTTAAACATTCTTTTCATTCTTCCATGCTCCTCAGCCTAATCACAGCTAAACAGCCATGCCAAAGCACTTGCTACTTACTCAAACAAGTTCCTAGGAAGAATAAACTTCAGCTTATGCAAACTTCATAAATAAAAAGGAAACAAAAATCACTTGGAAATGTAGTGTATGCATTCAAATTCTAAAATACATTCACATACTTGCCATATTTCACTTTGATGACCACCTTAAGAAGAAACAGTAAGAATCAAGAAGAAAAAAAAAAATTATACACTCAAATGAACACAAAATATCTACACTGTAGATACAACTACAGCTTACCAAAACACATCTTCAACAGAATATAATTTTTAGCTAAGAATTTCTGGTAAGGAATCTGATCTTTCTTTTACTAAAAAATACTGAATATTTCTACTGAAAAATTTGTAACAACAATAATTGACAAAAACATCTTTCCAACTCCACCTGCTCCCATCTGCTAATGTGCTTACTTCACATAGCAATTTTTTATTGAAAAAAAACTAGACTGAAAAATTACATCTTAATTAGATTTAGCATTAATTTGTAGCTCATTTGATTGTTTGGATATCAATGTACAATTTAACATTAAAGGGTGGTTCATGACAGATAATTTTTTTTAGCAGTAAGCGTGAGAAATTATTGAAATAATAAGGGGGCTTTTGCCACAGAAACAACTTTCATCAGCATTTTTTTCCTTCAAAAAATGTTCCAAGTATTTTTCTAGGCTATTTAGTTTCAGAAATTCTTGGCAACTGGAACATTTACATAAATTACACGTGTCATTCTTTCTACACTGGGAATATTAGGTCTTTAGGCAAATGTCTACTTATGAATGATAAGGACAACAGTTCTTTGCAGGAGACAGAAAGTAACAGAAAATTACCAACTAGTGGAATTAAATGTACTGTTACAAAGAAGGTGTTGATGGATAGAGCAGTGGATAGGTGAGATGTCTGTTTTGCAAGACTTGAAAAAATTCTGAAACGTAGCCATGCTTGCTCATTTTAGCTGTAAGATAGAGCCTATAAACTTTAATTACACAGGAATCAAAATTTATCTGTTGCAACTACAAATATGTAAAGATCTAACGTACTACTGAGGATTTTGTCTGGTTCACTGTAACTAAACAATGGATAGCTGGGGAAGGGACATAAAACTAGCAAGTAGAGAGAGACTTTCTCTTAAGCAAAATATAAGGAGTGAAGGGAATGAAGGAGCAAGATGGAAAAAACCCCACGCTCTCATCTTAAATGTACAATAACAAGTTCCTTAGGATCCTTTATGATCAAAGATAACACTGAAAGAAACTTTGCAGATTGAAGTGAAAGAACTGAGTATCAGTGAGACTGATGATCTTGCAAAGTGAAATACTTTGAACTTCTCTTGTCACTGAAATGAATTTCTGACGATAATTAAAAACCTGTCCTTGGTCTTCTAAATCTGCTCCATTTGACTTTGACACACAACACTGCCAAAAATTAAATACTGATTACATCATTTATGTGCAGGAGAAGTGAAGACTTTAACTTGAAAACTGCAATTTTCTTTTATACCAATATGAACCCCATAAGAGGAGAACGAAATTTAAAGTTTGAAATAATGACTGAGTCATTTGCTCTGGATATATTCTTCTACGTTATCTGAAGTTATAGATCAAAAGTTTTATACTGTAAACTTAAAAAAACTCCAAGAATCAACATTAATGCAAATATAAAAAAAATTTTCTCCATATTTGTAAAAGTATTTTACCGTAGGTAGCCCTACTGCTTTTGTGTCTGAAAAGAACATTGCATTTTACTTCATGAAAATGCCAATCACAAACGTAGACAAAAACATAGTGAAATCTTAGAATCTGGACAGCTACTGGAATGATAAGAAAAACTTGTAAGGCACACTGTGTCATCCTAAAGTTACATCATCTGAGTTTTCAGCAAAATCATCTAACCATTTTAAGAAAGCTGTAAAAGTTTTAAACAATCAAAACAATATTGAACAAGATAAAAATATGTCACAACCACTATAAACTTTACAGTTGAATGACTGAAAAAGGGAGGACTGAGTGCAGTTTTCCTCTGAGTAAAACTTAGATTGCCTCTATATGTGAATCCATCTACTAAAAATATGGTTTAAATGCTTTTTGTGCAGGGGTTGATTTTGTTTGAAACTCAAATACAATTTAGAGAACAAGAAAGATGTTCTACAGAGATTTATTAAAAGGTAACAAAACCTGGTTTGCTTAGTCTTGGGAACACACTTAATCATTGACATAGAATAGTCCCAATGGCAATTTGCCTTAAAAAGTTCCTACCTCCCAAGAAACATAATTACTTCTTTTACCAGGAAATTAGATTTATGAAGAATGACTGAAATATCCGGGTTCCAACTCAGTATTCATCATTTAGTACTTTGTTAGAAACATGGATTTTCAGAAAACATGGATGGTAAGTTGTAAACAGTAAAGCAAATTTGTAATTAAATGTTGTATTTTGTCTACATGATCTGGTTGTATACATAAACAACATTAGGTTTTTCAAAATATGATTATGAAAAGGTAAAATCTTCTAACAGATCAATCAGGAGCATTAATAATGTGTTATCCCAGTTACCTTTTCTCCAATATCCTCATGCATTAGTAACCTGCTACTTACATTCATTTAATAGAGGTGCTCCCATCATTGCAGAAGCTTGATTTTTTTTTTCCTGAGACACACAGAGCTTTCTGTTATTCAGCAAATTCAGTAAGAGAGATGTAAGGGTTCATGTACTCTTAGGACAAAAAAAACCAACCAAACAAAAACCACCAAAAAAACCACCCAAGAAAACGGTACAACAAAATAAAGTGGAATATGCACTTGACAAAGAAATATAGTGCCACTTGCTCTGTGGCTAGACCACCACTCCAAAAATAAGTACAATCAAAGAAATAATTTTTTTCTCCTGACACTTCCTCATCTTTGTTTCATGTCATCTATACATGTTTTGGAGCCCTGAAATGAGTTCCTAAACCAGCAAATGAGTGTATTAAAAAGATACACACTTGTAGATTAAAGAAGCAAAATAAACAAACTTGGAACATCACCTGGATGCTGAAGTTCACTTTACTTTTATTCTTATTACTGTGTGGGCCAGTATAAACTTAATTCATATTGCATTATCAGAAAGCCAGGATCCAGAAAGAAAAACAGAATAAGTGAAGACATTTAGGCGCATGATAATCTTGAAGAATCTGAATGTACCACATTTCTTGATAAATTCAGATGATGTTTGAAAACTTGAGGACACTGTATAGGACTGAACAAAAAGATAATGGGTAGTCTCTTTGGTTTTTTGAAAGTAATACATAAAATGAACCAAGAACTCTCTAAGTGCTTATGAAGCTTATGTGCAAAATTCAACCTCTAAGTAATAGGAACTGATGCCATCACCCATGAAGTTTATTTTCCAGTTGGGTGTTTTTTGATTTTTCCCTTTATCGGCTTGTAACAAACCATCATCAAATACATCATAGAAAATCTAATCTAGCTATATGTTGCAAGGCAATTTCTATTATAAAAGTGGTGTGGTCTCACACATTTTGAACAAAACTTGATCTTGCAGTCATACATGAAAAGCAGGTCTCAACATGAAATATCAAAGCATGACCTAACTATGAAATGAGCTCATTTCCACTAATTGCCCAAACATAGTTTCAGATTTTCAATTTGTTTCAAATTTCTAGTACGTTCCTTCTGTAATCTCTGAATCTATCAAGACAGTCTAGAGCACTACATTCTGCTTCATAACAGCCTTACTCCTTCCCATTGTGATAAACTTCCTGAAAATATATAGGTATCATCTAGAGCTATTTTCAGCAAAGCTGTCTCTTATTTATGCCTGTTACTGGTCACCTTTGGTTTTCTTTGGACAATTTTGTTTTATCAATGGGCATAAGGCTCAGTGCAGTTTCTCTGTTTTGTCTTGCTCTTCTGCTTTGAGCATTGTAATGTAAAAAGCACCATGGTTTTAATTTTAAGCCATCAGACAAGACACAATTTTTTAGGAAAAAAGTGAAGGAGATGCTTACAGGTAGAATTCACTGAACAACCTTGAGAAAAGTAGACTATATAATGAAGCTCATGTTTGCTGTCCATCAGAATAATTTTGATTGTATTACAGTGAAGGTGAGTACTGCATAAAACAATCCCATAGGTTAAACCAAAATATTTCTATGGGTAGTTGCCCATAAATCTTGTTTGCTGACAGAAAAGAATAAGACAGTAGGAGAGAAGAACTAGCAGATGCTGGCAATCATTTTAGCAAGCAGAATAATCTTCAAGGATCATGAGTTAGATAAGGAAGAATGTTATTATTTGCCATCTGCTACTGGTGCATTACTACGTCAGCATCTGGTGCCACAGAAAGATCTTTGTGATGTGAACACACAGAGCAAATTTAGACAGTTTTCTTCTGCTGAAAAGGAATTCTGCTGAAGATAAACATTACAGACCTTGCCACTGGTCAATTTGCTTAGTTTTTGATGTATGCTATTTAAAGCTTGATAAAAAGTAAACATATAGAGTTCACCTCAATGATTAAATAGTACAGTCTAATCACTAGAACTGAAAAATAATCCCACAAGGTTGGCATTAAAACTTTCTTTCTATTCAATTTTGGCTGTTTTTTGTTTCCAAATGTCAGGCAGCAAATATCTAAGTTTGAGCAAAGTCGGTTTGAAAGTCTTAAACTGGACAATAATAAAGTGGGGGCACAGATCTGCCCCAGCCCAGGCTAGAAATTTGCACATATACTTTTTTTGACAAAACACTATTTGCTTAACGTTGTTACTCAGTGGCAGGATTATCTATGTTCCTGGGCATACTGAAGGACACTAAATACATTCAAGGTGCTAACAATTTCATATTCATGATCAGCATTGCAAGAGATAACATGAAACTTCAGTAATCATAAGGTGTTGGTGGACCCACAAGTTCAACTGTGCAACAGTATACATGGAATGAGCTACACTGTCTTGCATTTATCTACTACATAGAATGACACAACCCTTGCATGCGAACCAACCTTGTTCAGCAGAGGCTATACATTAATCTGATAGATCCTAGGGCTGAGCATGGAGCTTGCAAGGCATAAATGTACTTACTTTTGGTGTTGGGCAGGATGCAGTGGAGAGGCGAGAGGTGGCTTGGGCACGAGGAGATTCTGAAGGAGTAGTGCTGAGGGAGGCTGTATCACGTGGGAGAACCTGAACACCACGAGAGATGATGGAATCTGGAATCTTAAAAAGAAGAGAGATGGAATTATTAGCAAAAATTATTAGCAAAAAATATACTGTAGGTAAAACCTACTCAAAACCTTACCTCAAAACCAGGAATACCCCACTCCTCAGTTCACCCCACTCCTCAGACATCATACTCAGTGCTTGGCAGTGGTTAATGGCACACTTTCCTAATTTCAGTAACAAATACCTAACAAATATGCAATGTCACATTCTAACTGAAGTAGCACAGAACAAACTAGTTGTCCTGAAAAAACTATGAATCAAACACAGTACAACAGGAAATACTAAGAAAATAATAGTTTCCTCTTAAACCTTTGTTTCAAACCCAAAAATGACCACCAGTGATTTCTACCATGGCACGAAGGGAGGCAGACTTTCCATTCATTAACTAGGGGGCAATATTCTGAAAACCATTTGCTAGAAATTTACTGAGCCCCTCTAAAGAAATGTCAGTCAGTGAGAAAATTTCTCACAAGAAATGTCAGGCAGTGAGTAAATACTCTTTATTCCACGAAGACTTTATTTCAGCTACAAAAATTCTCAATGTAAGAGTTCTGCTGCAAAAGCCACAGGCCTCTGGAGTGAGTAAAGGCAAAAAAGCATTAGAAACCACCATCCAAAGCCAACACTTGGTTTAAAATACATTCTGAGGGGAAAAATAAAAATACAGTCAGTTTTTACTTCCCACTAATATATTAGAATGCCAGTCAGGGAAGCATCATCCCCCCTGATGAACAACTGGCAAACTGGTAACAATGGATGAAGAAAAGGCTGAGGCATCAACTTTTTGCCTCAATATTCACTGGCAACCTCTCTTCCCATACTTCTTGAATGGATGGACCTTAAGGCAGAGGGACAATTAGGGCCCACTCTAAGGCACAATCAGGTTCATGACCACCTGATAAACCCGTGAAACCTGAACATACATAAGTCTATGGGACCTGATGAGATTTATCCCAGAGTCCTGAGGAAATAATGCACTTCCTGCACCACCATCCATGGCATTGGAAAAGTCATGGCAGTAAGATGAAGTCCCAGGTGACTGGAAGTAGGGAACATTGCATCCATCTTAAAAAAGGTAGAAAGGATGACCCTGGGAACTACTGACCTGTCAGCCTCACCTCTGTGCCTGGGAAAATCATGGAACAGATCCTCCTATAAGCCCTCATAAGGCATATGGAGGATAGGGAGGTGATTTGAAGTAGCCAGCATGGCTTCACTAAGGGAAAATCCTGGGAAAATTCTATCACAGCTAACCAGAAAATGTAGACATTCAGATCTTTGAAGGAATATATATACACATGCATATTTAAAGATCTTTCTTCTCATTAAGAATTTCAGGTTCTAAGGTTCAGGTTCTAAGAGGACCATCAGAAGAACCCCCATGTTTGGGGGAAATGGCAGTAGCAGACAATAAAGGGAAGCAAGAAAGGAAGATCCTTTCAAGCCAAATCATGAATGTTGGGAATTCCTAGGCAGGATTTTTTTAACAAATGAAGACGCTGTTACCCAGCCTGCATCTAAGCATTTTGAGCATTCTTGCCTACTAAGACTTTAGGGCAGATAGAAGCCACTGGAAAGTATGTCCTTCTGGGAACAAGCTTGAATCCTAGCTTTTAGTATGTGTTACATTTTTAGAACATTAAGAGAGCTTTGTTGCTTGTTTCAGTGTAGTTAAAATGACAAATCTTAATACTTGTGTCATTAAATACATGTAATTTCCCACTCCCTCAATTTCCTTGGTTCTCCTCTATAAATGATGTGTCTCACTTAGCAACCTTGACTTAGAAATTCTGGGTAATTACCTAGGGGATCTTATTTCACCATATACCCTCCTCCTCATGTTAAGAGTTCCTTTTGTTTCTAACTTGTTTATAAGTTGTGTGAAAACAGGTTTTGTTCTCAGAGTGCCACCAACTGCCTCCTTTCTGCTCTACTGTGTTCCTAGACTAACAGTGTTTTCTGCCTCTCAGTTTCTGACAGCTCTCCTCAGAGGATCTTTCAAGACTAAACATCTCATGCTACAATTTCCACTGTAAATTCTGAAGTCAGCAGAGGTTTTTTTTTCATTATGGACAACTATGCTGGGGATATTTTCCTCTCCAGAAACAGTGCCTAACTGGCCTCTACATGGAGTATTCTGATTTGCAAATCACACCTCAGAGACGTATCTTAGAGGTGAACTGAAGCAATGATATTCCAAGTGCTCAAGTGGTTTGTAGTCAGAAGCATGATTTCCCTTCTGTTCACTTTTTCTCCTGAAATCCCATCTTAAATTCATTAAAGCCCAAAACAGGCTGACAATCTCCAAGTTTTATACTGGCATAGATACTTCCTACAACTTTTAATACTTCCTTTTAATGTCCATGCCTAAGAAAAATACAGCAAAAAAAAAATACACTTTGTGAAAGGCATAAAATAATAAAACACAAAATCAAAGAAAGAACAGTTTTAAGCCTTCAAATAAGATACCTTTTCTCTACTCTCTTCTGATAAAAAGCTGTAGGGATCTTGATGTGATTGTGTGCAGGTCTATAACCCCTTTTTGTACTCCTAGACCCCACAACACAAATAACAATATTGCTTTTGCAAATATTATAATGATTCAGTTCTCCCTCGGTTTACTCTGGGTACTCTGGAGTAACCAGATACTTCATACTCTCTCATACCCTTCAGGCAAGATTTTTTTTTTTTAATTTCCCACCATATTGATCAATCATTGCTTCTACAATTTTATCTGATATCATCCTTTTGTAATAAAAACCTCTCTCTGCAATAAAGTAACTGAGACAATCCCAGCTTTCCCTGAACTGCATGTGTAGTACTAATAATTTTTTCCTGTGAGAAAATGAAAATTTAAGTAAAATTTCAGCCACGATATTAATCAGAAAAGGAAGATAAAGGGAAAAGCTGTTCACAGGCAGTTAATTTCAATGAGAATTATTTCCAAATCACTACCTTTACATAAAATGCAATTACCAGAAAATAATTCATATATAAACCTATCTAGATTCTTGAGAAAAATTTCTCACTGAGAGCATAAAGTTAGCTTACAGTTACAAATTTTGCTCTTTTTCTAATATGAAAGTGGAATGTGCTGTATTGCTAAAAGTAGTACTAATATCCTCTTTGAACCACTACCACCTGCTGCATTTTGTGAAGGTACTAGCATGTCTATTCCATTAACAGAAACACATAAAAATATAATGTGACATGGGGAAATTCTCATTTCTCTCACATACATTTAGAGAATTTTTGAATTTTAATATTAAAAAATTAAATTTAGGCAATATAAGTCTCTAATCAAGGTAACTTCTTGTTAACTCTGTTAAAGAGGTTAATAAACCCATGAGAAATTTCTGTGTGTCCTGGTGCACAGAAACCTGAAATAAAGAAGGGCAGGAATATTACTGCATGTTGGATAGACTGTTCTTTTAACTTTCACTAAGTCACACTAAGCATTTATGATTTGTCTCCCTAATATGTTTTATTCATTTGTCATTTTCAAATAAATTAAATACAGAATACAGAACTCAAAACTTCCAACGGGGTATAATAAAATTCTTAGTTCTTAGTGAAAATAATTTCTGTTTACAATAGCTGGAGTGAAAAACCTGTTGTAACATACTGACGAAGATAAAAATAAATAAGAAATTAATGAAGTGAAAGATAAAGATATTCACCATATCCATCAGTCATTGCTGCTACCATTTTTATATGACCTGGCCTTTCTCTGACATGCTTTAATTTTGGTTTAAATATTTGTGTTTTCATATTAGAGAACTTTGACAAAAACACTGCCCACAAGGGGAAAAAGAAAAAGATATGAGTTCTTTATTATCTTTAGCTCAGAACTGAAACAAAGATTGACAGTGATGGTGAGGTAATAAAACAATCTGTAGGTGGCAATTACCATGACTGTTACACAAGAAAAAAAAAAGTCTTAAAAACATACAGAAAGCTCTTTATGTTAAAAAACCAATAACCTGCCAAAAAACTAACCTCTTTCTGCTCTGAGTTTGAAGATCCGATTTGGATTATAGAATGCATAAAAAAATAGCTCAAATAGCAAAAGAACATAGAAACATATATGACAGTTTAACAGTGTTCTTCACAGAGGCTAAATTAACTGTTCTATTGATACTGAAGAACGTGGTGCAAATTCTAGTTTAGCAACCTCAACTCCAAAAAAACCCACTGCAATAATTGCAGTATGTATATGTACTATATGGCTTTATCATTAAGTGTATGAACTTCAAAGTCTCCACATTCCCTGGGTGACTTTTCAAGATACACAGAATCATGTTTAAAATACAGAGGTGTCAGGCTATTTGATGGTTTAAATTACTATTTGCCTAAGGGAACAGGTCCTTTTTAACCATTTATTGAAATAGTTTTCTACTATTCACTAAAACCCAGTAATTTCTAATAAGTCCACTGCTTCCTGACTCCTGAAGTCTTCTGTTTTTCAGAAATTCTACTTTTACACAGAAAACAAAAATGAAGCAGAAACTGCAAGTGAAGAAAGCAAACTATGAACACCCAGTGCAAATCTTGTATCATATTGACAAAAAAACTACTGAGAGAAAAGCAGCAAAACAAGACAGAGGAAAAAGTTATCATTTCATAGCTCTAAAGCAGTAATTTTAGGAGATTATTTTAATTATATTCAATTATTGAGTATATTAGATGATAAAGCAAATGACTAATCAGAAAAATAGGCTTTATAGCAATTATTATCTCAGCAGCTAAATGATTCAAACTGACAACACACATAACCTTTACCTTGTTTAGCCCTTTATGGTAAACAGATATTTTTTGAAACGTGTGCTCTCAAAGATAGCACTGATGTGTCTTTGTTAGAAGAAAATAAACAACACTGTCTGTTCATACAAAGACTAGGAGGCAGGCAGAGCATTTTTAGTTAGTGTTAGTGCAAAAGCCTCTTGAAAGTGACTCTTACCAGTTCTCCTGCACTGCCTGCTGCATGATGGCAATAACTGATGAGACCAGGGATGGGCTGTTGACCTTTAGCCATGATAACAGCTGGACTGGTATAGGATGGATGCTTCTAATGCACAACACATAACAGCTATGAATATAGTGACAGGAAAACATGAAACTCTACAAGCAAATGACCAAAAATGAATGAGGTGAAAATAACTGTGACACTGAAATGCTAAGCTTATATGAAAACAGCCAGTTGAGATCTCAGGTATTTCCTGCCTTTAAAAACGGCACATATTTTTTATATTTGCCTGCATCAAAAGAAATTAAACAATTTACAATTTGCATTAATAAAAACTGATACTTGCAAATGATAATTACCTTAATTCATCCCTGCAAAGACATATGTAATCAGGATTTTCTGTATATTGGGAGATGATCTCCAGCTGCAGCTGTCTTAGAAATGTCAAGATGTCTCAGACCTGAATTCACATTTCTGGAGTTAGAATGTTGCTGCTTTGGTTTAGAAATTGTTTAATATAATTTTGAGTTACTTAGACTTTCAATTCTCATAATAGGAATTAAAAGCACAACTTGTGGAGTAGATATAGAACAAAGCAGTTTGGAAAAACTGTTTCCAAACACACAGGGATACATTATCTTTCCATTCAAAAACTGAACACATAAAACTGAGGTAAATATTTATATATTGCTTCAAATGGTACAATAATTCTTGGGAAATTATTCAAAATTTGTATTACAATTTTTTACAAGTGTTACCTCATTTTTTTCTTTTAGAGTCTCCAATTTATTATTTTAGTTTGAGTAATGCTGATCTATGATTACTAGTTAAAGCAAGGCTATAAAGACATTATGATATTTAGTTTGTTGCAGAATTTCACATCTCTTATGCAGACATGCACATTGGAACACAATAATCTGGATAATTTACTACTTAAATTGTTACCTGCCACACTTTTACCACTGTTTTCAGAAACTAAAATTTTAATTTCAAATTAGATATTATGGTTTGCAAAATTTTGTTGTGATTTCTTAACATGCCACCTACTGGACTTTGCATGTTTAGGCATGTGAATACTTTGAATTTAAAAAATCCACTAAAACCAGTCTGTCACATCAGACTGGTATCATAAAACATGTGTTAACATCAAGAGAATAAATGATATTTCTCCCACTGGAATTTGAAATCACCTACCAAAACAGAATTCATATATTTTTATGAAGCTCTACTTCTACAAAATGTACCTGAAATACATCTGTTTGACACAAAGACATCAATGTATAGTCTTAACATGCAAATGAATATTGGTGGAAAGTGCCTGAGACAGGAACTAAAGGGTCTCTTAAGGAAAGAAGTCAGACTCACCTTAGCTGCAATGGCTGCTGCTGTTATATGTGAAGAAGAACTGTCCTCTGTTGAGGCAACTCCGCTATCCTTCTTCTCTTCCTCCTCTTCCTCACACTGCACTCCTTTGTCTTCTGTCTGTTTGTGAGGGCTGGTGGTTGGAGGAGGAGAAAGAGGAGGTGGTGGTGAAGGTAGATCTTCAAGCTCATCGTGTACCTCCTTTACTTTTACAATGGCATCCCGCAAAAGATCTATGGCGTGAGGTAGGGCTGGCAGTATAAACTGAAAGCATTCCTATGCAGAATGAGAAGAGAAACCATTATCAAAAGTTACCTGCACTTGGGATTTAGATGCATCTTTTCATCTGATTGTAAATAAAACCTACCATGTCCTATGCAAATGCTCTTACAAGATAAACAAACTCAGAAACAGATCTGGTGACTATTCTGTAAATGTTTGCCTTTCTTCATGTAAATACAGTAAATTGCATAACAGGGCTATTGCAGTGAAGCTAATACTGAAAACAAGAGTTACATTTCTGAGAATATGTAACATAGAAAACAGTTCACAGAAGCTGGCAGAATGCTACAAAAATGCAGAAGAAAAGCATTAACTATATCCCTGCAGGGATATTAGCTTCAAATATTTCCTATTATGCTCCCTCACAATTAGAGAGCAATTCATAAGGGTTTCCATAATAATACTTTTATATAATTATAACCTTTTTTATTCATGGACTTATTCTATACACTGGAGGAATAACAAACTACACTGATGTTATAATGTCATACCACTCAAAAAAAAGTATTTAATAAAAAAAGCTATTTTTCAAACCTCACCTTGTTCTATAATCTTACAAACAATTAAAAGTTTATTTTATATGGCCAGAGAAAGCAAAACTGCACACATCTTGTTCCATAATGGGTATACATCTAGCTACCATACATAGCTACCTGTGCTGTTAAAATACTCTGGTGCTTCATCAAACCAAAGCGGAACCTCAGGACGCAATGTGCTGTACCTGCCTGCTCACATCAGGGTCAGTATGAAACTCAGGCTTCTTAAGGCTTATTTAGTAAAGTCTTGAAAAACAATTCAAGAACAGAGACTCCACAACCCTTGTTGACAGCATGCTTTAATGTTTAATTACCATCAAAGTGTTTGGGGTTTTTTTCAGTTTTGTTTCGGTTTTCCATTTATTTTCTTTTTCATCTGGAAGCTACCTCATTCAATTTGTGACTATTGTCTCATTCTTCTCCCAGGCACCACAAGGAAAAGTTTTCTTATGTCATTTGAGGAGACTGCATATAAACATTTAAGTATTGGAAAATGATGGCAGGCTCACAAGAAATAACTGCCATAGCAATGCAGTCAGGAACATACAAGGTTGACAGATAAAGCTGGCACTACTTCTGTTTCCCTTCAGTTTTGTTTCAAGCATAGGAAGATCTTAAAAAATGTATTCTGATATTTTAGACTATTCAGAAAATAATTAATAATAACAATTTCCTAAATAGATAATGAAATAAATATGTTCAATAAACACACAAAACTATGTAAACAAAATAAAAAGTAAAGAATCCATCAGAAATTACTGGAGTTTATATACCCCACTTTGTAAGTAAAATATGATTAACAAGCATTGTATTTCTTTAAGAGCAATGAATGATAAGTCAGACTACCTCATAGATTTATAAATTCTTTAAACATTCAAGTTGGTACTGCAAAAAACTGGTATATGCTGTATATAATGAATGTACATTAAAACATACTTGTAAAGATAATAAAGATTATCACTTATAATGCGACTGCAAACTGCAGAGTTACTGTGCCTTCACAGTATTACTTTTAAAATGGTTTGAAATAATAAAACATATAACCATCATTACTTTAGCAAAGAAACAGATCTCAAGTAAGTGAGAAACATGAACAACAATCTCTGAACTGACCAATTACTGTGAAAAAGTACACTAATAATTGACTAATCAGAGAAGCATGTTCTCCACTCCAAGCACTGAAATAAAGCCTTGCTGGCTTGAGTGTTAATGCACAGACTCTCAGTAAGTCCTCTAAAAGCTCCTGTTACATATGAAACTCATTGTTTTAGGTAATTGTTACTACAGTTATAGTAATCAAAGACTTGATAAACATCTGGTCATTTCACACCTTGCCCTCTTTCCTAAGAGAGTTAAAAAAAAAAAAAAAGGCAACACAAAAATGGAAGTTTTCTGCAGATCTGGATTCAATGGTACGTGCCACACAAATGTTCTCTGGTGAAAACATGTTCAGCATGCAGTCCATTTTTGAGATGAAACATTTACACTGCTGTCATTTTCCATTAATATTTTATTAAGGAAATATGTACACTGCTGCAATTTCATAGTTTTATAGAAGCTTCTCATATGATTGTATTTATACAATGGAAAGGAAATTAGCAAGTGGTAAAGGAGAAAAATGAGGGAAATTCCTGGTGACAATCTGTAGTTTTTGGTTCTTGAGATTCAGCCTTTTATGGACCAATTTTATCCACTTTTCATCTTAAAAGTCTTTGCTGAAATCTGAGACTTTACAGATGTCTCATACTAAAAGTAATCATAACAGGACAGAGTATCATCATGACAGGGACAAACAAAAATCAGTTTATCAGAAGCTTGCTTGTATGACTTTTTACTTTTCCAGCATAATTACCTTTTTTATTACTTATTCTATGTCAAACTATTGTTAAAATACTTATTAATACTTTTTCATTTCTTTTCCTCATTCACTTTCTGCAATTTACCTATCTTCAAAATCTGATTGCCTCAGGACAGAAAATGACAATTGCTTCTGTGGGCTAGGAGTGCTCCTGAACACAATAAAAACCATTGGATATTGTAAGCTATTTCATCTCTCTCCTAATTTAGCAAAAGAAGCATTTACTTGTGAAATAACCTTCTTACTAGTGCACCACTTCTTTAAAATAGGGGGCCATTGCTATGTTAAATACATGTACATACATATGATTTCCCACATATAACTGGAAGAATTTCAAGCAGGTATATGCCCACCTCACCATGCTCCAGTGCCTCTTGTGTGTCTTGAAGGCTTTTAAATTTCCCTTAAATTACAGTCTCACTAGATTTCCAGAAATGCTGTAAGGAATGGTAGAATCACAGAAGGGCTCACACTGAGTCCTTGAACTGAAACACGTCGACAGTGTATCTGTGAAAGCCTATGGTGGCTGCTTAACATCATAGTATTCAAAACATTTCCTCTTCAACTTCCAGGCGATAGCCTAAAGACTAAAATTCTAACTTCTCCATCCAAACAGACCAAAATGCGGGAAGGAAACAAACTGTATAAAGGGTGAGAAGTCTAATATACCCATTCTCCAACTCTGACAAGTTATGTTCCCTTTCTTCCCTCTTGCTGATCAAAACTGCGAATGCTCCAGCAAGTTCTACCATATACTTTGCATTCCTCTTACTTTTGTGTGAAAAAGAATGATTTCTTGGAAGCTGGAGACAACCCAGAGATAAGGTACAGCTAATTAGAGAAGAAAGGGAAAGTATAGTAGAGATCATTAGACTCTTCATTAGCACTGCCTGCTCAAGTGAGTGCTCTCTTGCACTCCATGTAATGTTGTCCTGGCCACACAGCACCTTCAATCAGACTGGAGTTGTATGGTCTTTGCCTAGCAGTGATTCTGTGGTAATTTTACATAAATATGATTTCAATTCACTTTTGTAAACTTTGTTATACTGGGCACTTTCTACCATTTGAAACAAGGAGAATTGCTCATCATAGTTCCTCCCTGGCAGATCAGTAAGAACATTTCTTACCTGTGACCCTTTCTTGCTACCTGGAAGATTAATTATGAGAGTTTTCCCTCTGATTCCACACACAGGCCTGAAATGAAAGAAACACAGACTGAAATTCTTGCATGCAACTATCTCCATTATCAAAACAAAAGGAAAGCATTTAAGATAAATTCTATGATTTATTGGATTTTATAAACTTAATATCCAATATATTTGCTGATTATGTTCTCATAAAAGAACTTAGGAGAAGCTGGGCCGAAAAAGCATAAAACAAGATTGAGAGGGTCTAATGTTAATTTGATAGTATAAACACTGGCTAGATTTTCATCTTCACTGAGATCTGTGTAGCTCCCTTAATTCTACTGTTTACTTGCATCCAATAGATTATTTGATACAGCCCCTATTTGGTCATACACTTGGCTCCTTTGCAATGTAATTGACTGTGTCAAACATTATGTCCCTGGCTAGGTAAAAATACTAAGTTGTGCTGCTGCATTAATTCAAATATGTCCGTTTCATTTAAAGATTAAGCATAAGAAAAGCAGAGAAGGAAATAATTATTAAGTGAAAATTGTACTTATGCAATTAATATATAATTCCTCCTAACAATTTTCCCCTCTCCCTCAAGAAAAGGCAAGACCAACTATCAAAGGTGGAAGTTTTCATTTTCTTTTTTTCATCTTTTAGAAATTCCTTTGGTGTTGATGTAAGGCTGAACACTCAAGTGCTGAAATGCTTTCTGTTGTCTAGAGTTTGACTAGTCAACATTTTAGCTAAATATTAAAAGAGAAACCAAATTACAGATTTTTGTCTTGAGGTTGTAAAGAGTGCTTCCACTGCTTACAAAAGCCAAGGTGAAAAACTTGGGGCTGGGATATGAGGATAAGAAAAATGCAAAAAGACAAAACTAAACTATGACAATATGGAGGTTGCAGTTTAGAGAAACTGTGTAATATTCTCTTTATTGAATAAAAATATGAGCTATAAGTGAAGACAGAACAGAAAATAATTTCCAGTTATGGTATTAGCAAAAATTTTGAGCCAAAGGACATGGCTTGTGGGGTACCCAACTTCCCTGGATTTCTTCTAACACATTTCTCCGTGATTAATGTCATTTATTGGTCCCATGGCATTTTTTAGCAGGGTAACAAGTATTTTCACAATGGCTGTCACAATGCTCACAATAAATAGCACAGAGATTGTCTTTGTGCCACTAAATGAACTTTTGATATACTCAAGCCAGCCTGAAGTGTTGTTTTCAACTGGCAGTTTGAGCATTGCCTGACTCCTAGCCTCTCTTCTCTCATATTGCCTTCTTTCACACTATGTACCCTCAGTTTAGAAAGAATTCCAGGTAGCTGAGGAATCTCTACTGCACCACGGAGCTGAGCCTGAATTAAAGAAATGTGTTCCTTTACTCCTGCTGCAGTAGTCAAGCTTACAGAGTACAAACTCAATCCAGCCCATCCCATACGTGGGTTACAGTTTATGGCAGATTTAAAACAAAGGAAATAAGAACTGTCCAGAGAAGAATAAAAATGAGTTGGAATTGTGTTTGGAAGACAGCTCCTTTAGTAGTCATCTTCTTGTCTCTCTACTCTGCTTTAAATATTTTTGAGTATTATAAGCTAAATGTCCGGTAAAACCAACCAATAATAAAAAAAAGATTAAACCAGCACCATGAAACTCAAATTTCAGCTGCCAATAATCAGATCTAGTGGCTCAAGAGAGAAATGGAGCTGCCAAAAACTCTCAAGAGAGCATGCAAAAGCAAGTGAAAATGCTTAAGACTGCATGGCTTGCAAAAGTATCGCTTGCTTTCAAGCAAACCACACAGAGTGCATGCATTCCAGATACTTTGAGAGATAAATTAATGATATTCCTCCAGGTGTAGGACATTACAAAACATTTGTCTTTATCAAAGGGTTTTTTTTGCCAAAAAAAACCATTTTAATACTTGATGAGCAATCTACAGAAAATTCTTCACTCACCAACAAAACACCACAGTTCTAGAATTAAAAGACAGCTATTTAAGACTGTTCATCAATATTACCAATAACCTGGCACAGAAAATACAGGAGGATACTGTCTCTAATAGAGACAACAAAGGGAATTTAATGAGACAATGCAATGACCATTATTTGAATCTGGCCTCTTCTCTGAGGTTAAGATTCTAGTCTTCATAACAATGGCAATCTTCAATGACTTGTGCACAGCCATTGGATAACAACAAGAAATTCTATGGAAAGAGTTGACCTCATATTTTGAAGGAAGCAGTCTTACCTAGAGAGCATGCCCAGAGGTGTAACATTAAGTGATCCCATCAGCATTGCCAGGGCCATCCCCGGGGCTTCTCGCTCTATTACTTCTTTAGTAGCCTGCAATCAAAGATTAAATAGCAAACTGAGTGAACAAGGGTAAGGATGAGAAAAAACTGAAACCAGCTAAAAATTGGGTAGGAATATTTCCTCATTTTTTTCTGCCAAGAGATGTTGTTGCTAAATTTTCAGCTGAAATATGCAATGGATTTTTTCTCTTGGTTGTGTAAAATAGGGAAAGACAAGGAGTTGGGATAAAGGACTGTTAGCGGCACTGTGAAGATTCCTATAGAAAGTTACAAAAGTCAGGACTCTATAAACATAAAAAGTGTTAAGCAACACCACAGAAATAACAACTGCCTTGAACAGAAAGAAAAAACTGTTTGAGACTAAGCAAAGACCCTTCTCTTCCTCATCAATCTTGTGCATTTTCCTGTTGAGATTTTCCCAGGCATGAGAAGGATGAATCAGTCTGCACAGAAGATAGAAAAAAAAATTTGCAAAGGGAAGCCCATGTAGCAGGCAGGCAGGAAAATAGTAAAATGGTAATGATAATGGCCAGAGGCTGAGGCCTTCCCTTTTGATCATGTCAGCAAAACAGCAGCTCCAAACCAGGCTGGTGGCTTTTATTCATAAGCAGTCCATACACGGTGGGCATTGAGAAGCCTGGAAGCAGAGTCTGAAAATTCTTGTATTTTTAGTCCTTTTCCCAAACAGGGAATCAGATGGACAATCATGCACAACCTTCTGTCCTTACTTACTAGCACAAAATTTATCAAGTGCACAATCTGTCCAGTCTCCTAACATCTAACTTTACTTAGGACACAACATCTTAAAGACAGGTTACAGGCCCATTCTCTCTTCATTTCCCCCACAGTAGCTGCTGTTCAGTGGATCACATTGCTTCATGCTCTGAAATGATTCTAACTTGTTCAGCACAACTAAATTGGTAGCAATGATGATAAAACTGTGAAATCCATGGTATAGCATACAGCCAAACTACAATGCTTTGATGGTACAACTATCAAAACAGAAATAGAAAAGAACATCTTCAATATAATGACACCCTGAATAAGCTGAATTTTCTTTGCAGTTGGATATAGAAAAAAACAGGCAAATTATTTTGTGGGAAAGATTAAATTATAAATCACATACTTGTACTTTCGTAAGATCTTAGTTTACGAATAGAAAACTAAAATCCTAGAGAAGGAAAATGACAGAATGAACCCAACAGCATCCCTAAAAGAAGGACGCTAGCATGTGAAGCAATAAATAAAACAGAAAAATAAATAATTAAAAAAAAAATCCATCAAGAGTACAGATATTCAAATGGCCATATTCTCAAACATCGTCACTACCTTTTAACTTTTTAAAAAGGAATATCAGAATATTACTTAATTAGAAATTAATATCAATATTAGAAGACATCAGACCCTGCTACCATGTAAACTTTGAGTACTTTATTAATAAGCAAACTTATTATGTGGAACTTTGGTTCATAAAAAACCAAGCAATTTTAATTTAGGAGCTGACACCACAGTCTCCCACATTTCAAGCATAGCATGTTGGTTTTTGGATCTGCCATCCTCTACGCAGAAACAGAAAAGTCATATAAATACAACCCAGTGACTGTGTTTTACACTATGAAAATAAGAAGAAGTGAGCTTGGAGTGATGTAGACAAAAATAAAACTCTTCCATGGAGAGAGAGTACCTTAATATACTTGCTGAGGTATGAAATCATCAATCACATCTAAAATCCTTATGACATGCATACACCTGATGATTTTTATAATATAGAAGATAAAGGCATTGCAATGGTGAAGAGATACTTTGCTGACCATGGAAAGGTAAGTGAAATGTGGAATTCTCTGTGTGTGCATACATAGCAAGTCTGTATCTATGCCTTTTCATTTCAGTTAATACCATGCTTCAAAGCTATTCAAAACTGTTTTTAAATACAAAGTGCATTTTGAGATTTATTTTCTGCCCTTGAGCACAGTGACACTTTGAAGATATCATTAGTTAAAATTCTAAGGAGGCTTCAAAGGTAGTACAAGATGCAAGACAGTCCATAAACAATGATCCTGCAGCTCAGGGAGTCCTTCAATGAAATTCAAGTCCATTCTCCAACTCCATAAGAAAAATGACCTTCACAAAATGTCACTGCTAGCAGGCAATGTGATTATTAAAAATGTATAGACTAAGCAACAAAATCTGAAAGGGCATAAAGTCCAAGCAGCAGTACAATCCACAACACAAGCTTCTAAAAATAGTTGTTTCAAAATATATATGCTTATATTTATTACTGCAGATGGACCTCTACAAACAGGGAAACATTTCCCGTTCTCATGTTTGCAGCCTGGCTGGCTGGATGTAACCAAAAAAAGCTGCTGCTAAGTAAACCACTGTTACAGTGACATCTGCTCTTGAAATCAGCCACTGGATATTCCACTTTTGTGATGTCCTCAAATAACATGACTTAACATGTGCCCTGAACAGGAATTGAATCACATCACACTGTGAGCATACTCTTTATTAGCTACGCATATATAAATGAAATAAGCAATGCTGCAATCTATAACAAATCTTTGTTCCACCTAACAATGTACCCAAATGCTGATGGCCATGTTTTCTCATACTTCCTTCAGTATTTTTTTGTTTGAAGGAAGGGTGAAAGAGAGATATCAAATTTAGATTTTCATCTGTGTCCAGTTCAGGAGTTAACTTGGGTACCAACTCCTGCCTCCATGGGAACTATTAAGGAATTAGTGACTCAGCACCTTCATATTTTACTAGTACTCTAGCAAGGCTGAATTAAGACTGTTCAACTTTGCTTCATGGACAATTTTTTATTGGTAGTCTCACCATCAGCCAGCTGTTGCCTGCTGGAGGGGGCCATAGTGTTGGCACAGAATGAATCACAAATCAAGGCTGTTGCCCTTGGCTCTCTTACAACAGTAGTGATGACACTGCTGGGCAGATGCAGGAAAAAATTATGATATTTCATTCAAACCTGTCACACTGATGCCTTAATCAGGACTGAAGCTTTACACTGATTCTCAAACCTGAGGCTGATGACTCAGGTAGGTGGAAAATACTGGAGCAAAACTGCATTAAACACTAAAATGACACCAAAAAGTGCCCCCAGTTTCTGACAGATAAGCTGGTAGTACAAAGAAGACAGGTGCATATAAGAGGGAGATGGAAGAGAGGGGTTCCACAGAAACAGAAGTACTTGAAAGTAAAAGCCAGAGTTCAGGAGAAAGACAAAGTCCAGCTTGGAGACTGCAAAGAAAGGCAAGGTTTGTAGTTTAGATAGGAGAAGGGAATGTGGGAAGAAGGAAGCTAAAGCAGAAAGGCAGAATTGCAGGAAATCCAAGCAGTAGGATTCCCAGAAGGGGAGAAATGAGAATAGTGTGAGGGCAAGTGAGTGGGATGGAAAACAGTGAGGAGGTTGGAACCTGAGGATTTTTAAGTTCCCTTCAAACCCAAACCATTCTAAAGGTTCCGCAAAGAAAAACTGTCCAAGGCATCTTGGACAGAAAACAGATGAGGGAGAAATTCAGGAGAAGTGAAAAAGAAAGACAAGACATGATGAAAGTGCCAGGATGTGGGGGAGCCATGGAGAGAGACAATGGGATTGAAATAAAATGCTAGTTTCTACTCCAAAGAGAAGTAGGGACAAGCAATTTAATTATTTAGGATTTACTAACAACGTCTATGAGAGCAGTAGCTCTTATATTTCACTGCTATATGAATAAATGCAATTGATTTTAAAGCACATTTTTGATTGTTTACAAAGTGCCTTTTTATTGAAGTTAGGGCATTATGTTCCCAAACCAACTGGTATATTTTTAGATATCTTTGACGTAGTTGCGGTTGCTTAACAGATGGCTCACTGCCAATTGGTTTCACAGAGTTCTCTGCTGCTTCACAGCCTTTCTTTGCCTCCACATAAATTGTTAGCTCAGCTTCTAACCTGTGGAAGCCCTCCCAGGCAATTTTTGGACGATATACCTAATGCAGACTGGTTTAATTAAAAGACGCAGGACTACTCTTCTGGAAATGTTCAGAAACTCCTTATCTTTGTCTTTCAAGTATTAAGCACAGCAAAGTCTGACCTCAACAGTAAGTAATGATCTGAGACATTCCATATACTCTTCAGCTGGTTTTGGGCAGTAATACAGTTTTACTTCTTCAACTAAAATGCAAATATAAGACTCAGAAATCTTATTAAATTCAATTAAATTAAGATGACAGAGACTGCCTCTGTGGAAAATATTAGTTCTGTTGAACAAGTTAAAATCTATGACTCTGCATAGTATATAAGAGAGCTATAGATGCAAATTAATGGATAAATTTGCAGATAATTTATGTTTAACAGACTACAGCATTAGCATCAATAAGATTTAATTACCTATTTGAGCTTTCCACTGAAAGCTGAAATCTTGGAAGGGCTTTACTAAAGAAATACCTATATAACCTCTAAAACAGAGCTCATAGACTACAGAAGAGCAGAGAAAAAATAGAGATAGATCAGTCAAATATGCAACAAAAAAGTCAGTCACATCTGTCAACCAGTTGTGTAAGAATTGCGTATTTTAGGAATAAAAATTGCATCTCAGCCTGGAGATGAGATGCCTTCTTCAAAGTTATTCAGAATACCTCTGCTGGAGCCAACACATGTACCAGTGACTTTTATTCACAAATCAGCTATTTCCACTTATTGTCTACTTCCCTACTCTTATTTTGTAGGGAGAAAATAGAGCTTACATGGAGCTAGACTGATCAGAGCTTCTCACCAAAATAACACTTACCTATTTCTTCTCCATGAAAAGTAAGAAATACAGGCTTCAGCAGTTGGTCTCTTTCAATACATTGGAAAGTTTTTTGGATAAGGATTTTAAATTCATCACAGTTTTACCATTATGCTGTGTTTCCTTGAATTCTTCTTATCTTTTGTCACCAATAACCTGTATAGTGATATTCAGTGCCTTTTTTTATGGATGTGAGGCATGACAGAATTCATGGTCTATGATGTTTTCCATAATCAAATTTCTTTGGCTAATTGCTCAGTTATCTTGACAAATGGATGAAAATGATCATATATGCTATTGCTGCAACACAACCCAAATCAAATTTATAAAAATATAAGGCTAAAGTAAACAGCAGTTGCTGCATTTGGGCTCACAGGATGACTGGTGGTGACTAGGCAGACATGGGGCCGGTGCTGACCCTGATGCATGTATTTGTTCTTCCTCATGAAGTGACCATCTAATTTTACTGTACAGTAAGAAACTCATACTGAGACTGGTGAGTCTCCATTTTTATGTCCTTGTTTGATGCTAAACACAGCTACTTTTTGCCAGGTACATACAGATATATACTAAGAGCACTCTCAGACTTTGTGATTTTTTTTTACAAAAAAGAAAACAAAACACATCTAATCTTATAAGAGTGGCCTTTCCCTTTTACCAATGGTAGCTTGATACACACTTCTCTGCTAAATGATTCCATTTTCTTTTTCTTCTCCCAATTCATATCTACGAACAGCCAAAGCTAAATGGAACCCTGATTAATGTAGCCAACTAAAACTGAACTCTACAAACTGGTGTATCTGCACAGACCAATAACACATTTCCACTGACAATAATTCTGCAGCACCAGAATGCTGCTTGCACTCTCAGCACATCTGCAGCGATGCTGCTGCTACTCATCATAGAATGAACCTAAACATCATAGAATGACCCTACAAAATTTATCGTTGTGAGGAACAAAAACGTCTCAGCAATAACTACTGTTAGATTAAATACAGACTGTTTTCTCTATTTCTCTCATATCCATGATTCCCTCTGCCTGCAAATTGCCTCCTCTGAACCCTCTCACTCCTTCCACTGGGACCCATCATAGCATTTATTGCAGCCTAATGCCTATGGCATGAGACTCAAGTGCCAGAAGCTAATTCAGTGTCCGCCTTCCTTATAAACTGGTATTAGTGAACAAAGCTATCAGAACAATGCCACTGTGTAGATGACTGAAAAAAGCAAGTAGCAAGTAGAGGTAACTCTGACAACACTCAAGGACTTATGCATGACCAAGCCATGAATATATTTAATTCCCAATGGTTGGACCCTAATGATAATTACTTTTATAAACAAATAAATTATTATTATTATTATTATCAAATGAAGCATATATTAGTTAATAAAAACCTTAGTGTTCATTGTAGCTTTCTTTAACAGCATTATATAATGTTATTAATAACATTCAGTTTCTTTTTTACTTACATCTTGCAAAACATTTGGGGGAAGATGCTACACCTTTTATACACTATAGAGAAGCTGAAAATTAAAATTAATATACTAGAAAAAACAACATTGTGGAATTTGTAAATTATTCTTCCACTTCTGCAGATCTAGATTTTTAGTTAAACCTGATTGCATATGATTTATATAAACTTCATAGATCAATGATTTGCTTGTCCCATTTGCATAACTGAAGTGTTAATGAAATTGATGTATCTGGGCATCAACCATGTACATTTTCTAAATAGCACTTCTAATATATATAATTTTATTCCTGATCGCTAAATAAAGTTTTAAGATCTTAAATGTGTATAAGATATTCATGCCATAAAAACTGATTGTAATTTTATGATACTGCCTACCCCCATACATTGTCATAAACCCACTAGAACAATAATTTCTATGTGCAAACTGCTGTGCTTCCCAATGCAACTCCTATTTGTGCAAGAACAAATCCCCTTCTGTTCAGCAAAAGTAGTATAGCTGAAGACCTCCTAATAAAGACAATAAAACCATTCTGCTATTAAAAAAACACTGTTAAAATGTTACCTGTTAATAATTACTATTATTTTAAGTTTTCCCTCAGTTATTTCAAACTGCTTTGTGTTAATATAAAATAGGAAATCCAGCCCAACCTTTAAATAATTCTCTAAAATTTGAAGAAAAGGAACAAAACACAAGAAATGAAAAATTTTGTTCTCTGAAAAACAGACTCCTGCAGCACAAACGAGAGACATAAGCATGGGTATCTACAGTAAGACAATAAGAATTCTACATGACTGAAGCGACAATGTAATGAGCTTTAACTAATGGAATAACAACTAGAGAGCACTGTCTTATAAAAATATATCCTAGAGAATGTTTCTAGTTTTGTGTACTATAGACTATATATCTATACCAAAGTGGAGTCAGGCTACAGTCAGCTTCATTTCAAAACTAGTGCCAAATTTAGATTCTTCTATACTGGGAGAGTAGGTGTATTTGTGAATTGGGGAAGTATACTAAGCAACGAGCTCTAGAACTCTAGAATAAGAGAAACAAAACTGCAACTTTTTCTTTGTTGTGGTATTAATGTCATGGAAAAAGAGAAGGCACTATTTCTTAGAGACCCTCATAGGGACACAAAGAATGGGGCCACAAGGCAGAAATACACACTGCTTTCTCTTAATAACTTGTGCAGTGCCTGGAGCACTGAAAGAACCAGAAGTTTTTACTTGCAATTTCACTTCTATATATAAATAACTTCGCAGTGCTTTAGCTCTAGCACATTGGTTACTGAAATTGAAATGTGAAACTCTTCTTTTGAGGATCTTGTCTGATGTTTCCAAATATTTGCTACTTTTAGCCAAGAACAAATATGGCATGTGAAATATCTGCACTTCTGAAACTTCAGTCAAATTCTTCCATAGGTTAAGTAGTTCCTCCAAACACTTTTAGACTTCAAATCATCAATGTTTAAAGATTTAATAAAAACAACCCTTCCCAAAATACACCTCCTGCAAAGGATGGCCTAATGAGTGATAATTTTCCAAGAATAAATCATAGCAACACAAGAACTACAAAAAAATACAACCTCTTAAGATTCCCTTACATGGTATCTTTACTCCCCAAGTAAATGATAAAGCATCTCTAATAATAGCAACTTTAAAGTACTTTTTCGATAACTTAAAAATTCATAGAAATGATTCTTTTGTGACATCCAGTGATGCAATTCATGCGCTCAGAGTCTGAACACTTCTGGCACATAGAAATGATGCTTTCATTAGAACTGACAAGCAAACAGATTTTGAAAGCCAAAGTGACCTACTGTGCATTCTGTCAAATGATTTCCTACATAGGACTATTTTAACTTCTGGCACAAATCACATTTTTTACCTTCAAGATTCTTGGATGAAAAGGTTTCTCAAACAGAAGATGAGAGGTATTTTGTTGACACTGCTGCAGCACCAAACACTGAAGTGGAAGACAGTAGAATTCCTAATCTATACTGAGTGAGGAATATTAAATACATCAAGTTTACTTTTTTCCTCTGGAATTTTATTTTACTACTTAATTAATAGTTTACAGTATTTTATAGTAATAGTTAACTATATGTATATATATATATATATATATAAAACCTCCAGTATTGAATATATCCTCTCTATTACACTGTTCCTAACATGCTTACTATACACATTTCCAAAACACCAGTTTCTTTTAGTTTTAAAATATGTTAAAATATCTTTCATGCAATAGGTAAAAGCAACTGAATCATTTATTGACACTACTCAGCTGTGACAGAGCAATGCTTTCACATTAATACAGCTTTGCATTGTACAGATAAAATCTGCCAGTTTACTTCCCAGCCACACAACTCAGTTTTGAAACCCTCAGGATTCCTATAACATACACACTTTTTCATAAATCTAGATATAGCAACAGGCATATAAGCACCTCTCCTCACATACACTTCTGCTGTGGTCGAAGCAGCAGACCATGTTTTGCAGAAAAATCTTTTTGCTTTTTAATAGAATTCCCTCTGTGTCCAAACTTTTGCAGCCAACTGATTTTTACACTAGCAGTGTGCGAGTGGCTCACTGAGAAGAGGCAGTAGCTTTTATGGAATGACAAAGCAAAACAGATTCTTAGGCACAGTGAACAAGTTAGTTCTTGCTCTGTGTACTCAAAATGCACACACGAATCTTGCACTGAATGCTAAACATCTCACTACCACAGCAAATGTGCTCATGCTAAGTGTACAGCAACTGCAAACATCATACCTCTAGGTGAATTAACTATGGTAAAAAATCAGACAGTATTTCTGTATAAATTATATGGGTGATGCAAGACAGAATAACACAGAAATCAAATGTGCCAAAGGTTAGCTGCCCAACATTTTGTATCTGATAAAACAAAATACATCTTAAATGATCATAATTTCTTAAAGAAAAATTAACAATGAAAATAAACAAAGACAAAAAATATTTCTGGGGAAAATACTGGACTGTCTAAACAGTATAAAAGCTATTGAGAAAGTCCCACAGCTCTAGCTAGACTGGAAAATCCATCTTTGTTAACATTAACGTCAAAAGAAAAGTCTACTCTCTCTTGACTGCAAAGAATGATGATGATGATTTAACAGCAGCTTCTCATTAAAATTCTGCAGGAAAAAATCCCTAGGAGACAAACACATCTGAAAGAATTTTGTGCCCTTCTCTGTTCTTTTTCCAGGAATGCCCAATGCTGACCAGCAGAAATCAATAAAATATGGATGAGTTGTAAAAGAGTTTGAAAGACACCATAGTGTTAAGCCTTGCTGTTCATGGATTAATTCTGTATACCACTGGATACCTCAGCACTATTGGGTTTCAAAGGAAGAACTGGTCAGCTTGTAGCAGGAAGTGACAACGACCCAATAATTTTTCACTCTTAAAAAGGGAGTTGTAGGCCAAAATTTCATCCAAAATTGCAAAGTGCAATGTGTACGTTTCATTCAGCTTTGAAATCTGCAAAATCTGCCACTTGAATGTGATGATGATTGTTTCACTTGAATGAGTGATGTGATTGTAACACTACACAAAACAAAGCTTATTTGCTAGTCAGTATATCTGCAAAAAGGTTGCAAGAATAAAGCCTAATAAATATTTCTTGAAAGCAAGCAGTGAAGGTGATTATTGTTGCTATGACATTCCATGACAGCAGTAAAGGCCAAATCAAACAAAAGCTTAGGTGTAGTCTCAGATAATATTTTCAAACAATTACATAGATTTGCCTTCATTAAACTCCCAAATGAAGTGGAACAAGCTTCAGCAAGTGACCAGGATATCTTCAACTAGATCAAGCTATTCAGAGCCCCATTGAACCTGGCCTTGAACACTTCCAGGGATGGGGCATCTGTAGCTCCTCTGTGCAACCTGTGCTAGTGCCTCACTCCCCTCGCAGTAAGGAATTTCTTCCTAATATTTAAATTGACCCTCCTTCAGTTTAAAATCATTTCTCCATGTCCTATCACATTAAGCTCCGCAAAACAGTTTGGTCCCGTCTTTTTTATAGTCCCCCTCTAAGTCCTGAACGAATGCAATAGGACTTTCCTGGAGGCTTCCCTTCTCCAGGCTGAATCTAAAACCTGTCTGGGCAGAACAGCAGGAAAATGTACAGAGGAGAACAATTCTGCAGTAGATTACCATTAATTTATTCCTTTGCACATCCATCTGTAGGAATTCATGTGGGCATGATGGCCTGCGGCTAAGGGTGCAAAACCCCACCTTTATATACAAACAGCTGCCCCCCACCACTGATGAAGGCAGCACAGGATATTCGACTGCAATATCATCTCCACTTCTCCCCAAAGTATAAATTTTGCATTTGAAATCCTCTTTGGCAGAAGATGAGAACATGATTCCATTCTGCAAATAAGTCAACAGGCTTGCTCCTCTCTTCCTCTCCAAGCTGGGATGGCTCTGTAGGATTTGTGCCTCTGCCTGCCTTGGATATCACCTGTGAAGAGCTGTACATAGTGCTATATGCTTACATTTTGTAGATCAAGTGTATTCATTACAGTCAATCTAATAAGAATGTGTAACATGTTGCTTTTGTGAACTAAGCTATCCATCAATCTGTGCTCATAGAAGTTCTCACTGAATGTGACCAGACTGAAAGTGACAAATTGGTTGCAGTGAGAGAGTTAGCTGACTGCACCCACACCCTCTTGATCTCTAGGGAACAGCTGGGAAGCAAGGGATTGATTTGCTGTCAAATTTCTATACTCCAAATGCAACATCATCTCCTCATTTTTCCAACAAAAGCTATTGGCCAACTAAGTTAAGAGGTAACAGCAGAAAGACATTGGACCTTACTCTGTATCAGTAGACATTCAGCAAATTGTTAAGTGAATTATAATAGCAAAAGCCTTTGTCGACGACAAGCATGAATGGAAAGCCATGTATGTTCTTTAGCATGACATGTATAATTCAAAGCATTCTTGTCTAAATTAACCCAATAATTTTTAAAATCTGAATCCAGAAGCAACATACAGACATAATAAAATCTGCATTCCAAGTTAATATGAGTTACTGTCAAACACGTTATTTTTAAAAGAGTGGGAAACTTCAACTGAAAGTGAAAGCGGTGATTAAATGGATCAAGGGAGTGAAGCACCTTTTGGAAATCCCAAGGTAGTGGGATTTCTTTTTGAGTGCAAAAGACCTGCATTAGTTAGGAATTTTTTTCTTTCCAGAAACAACTGAAGAAATTAGTTGGTTAGAGACTGCAATGCTGCTATCATCAGAAAGGATACCTTTAGAAAACAGAGAAGAATAAAGAAAGTGAACTGTAAAAAAATAAACGGAGATTAAAAAGTGCATTGAAGTAAAGAGAATACACAACAAACTCTCTCCTGACAAATTGCAAGATGTAGATATTTTAGTTCAGGAAATGACTATGACAACTGTATCAGTTTTTTTTTTAAATCACAGATAATAAGGAAGGAAAAGAGTCTAAAAGGAGGAATAAAACAGAGATAAAATTGGGCTGATAACAGGCAATTTAGTTATTCTGGAAAGGGAAACTATGAGCTGGAAAGACTTGTGCTGTTCATGACTGTTTCAAAAGCCAATTTTGGTAGAAAATCAGCACAGGATAGGCTAAAGAATACCTTCAAATCCCTCCCCTTCCTCCCAGAATAATAAGGACAAAAGACTAAAAACACCTCCCTAAAACCCCCAAGAAAAAGAAATTAAAGATAAAATAATGTTGTACATCACTGTTACAGGGATCTAATAGAGAAAATGTTACTCCCAGGGCTTTGTGCGCAAATTTTTCTTTAACCAAATGTTGACTCATTTATAAGACAAAACCTAAAATTTAGTCTTTCAACTTACCACAGATTCTTTTAGAACTAATTGGAATAGTTGTACCATAACTTGACCACTTCAGGCAGAAAACTGATTTAACTTGATATGTCACAGTGAATCTGCCTAAGACAGGACTGCATCAGTTCTGTCATAGGTATGGTTTTCAGCCAAGAAAATTCCATACATTCAAGATAAGCTTAGGGTTTATTTTCCTCCAGCTTCTGCTGCTTTTCTGCACTTAAAATTTATGTAACTTGAATATTATTTGAAAAAAAAAATTGCCATATATTTGAGGCAATATAATTTTAAAAGTATATTAAAAAACCCCTAAAACAATACATGAACAAATTACATATGTGTTTTGGGATAAGAAGTGAGTTCTAGTAGTATCCTGCAACCCTACAGTGCTAGAGTGAATATTCCTCCTCCCTTCCAGCTCCTGCTATGCTTCTCAAACAACGGCCTAGGGAAGCATCAAAGTAGCACTGGGAGACAAAGCCTGGAGAAAGAGATTTGCCACTGACACCTGCTCTTGTCACCACGTCCTTCAACAATATGAAGCTGGTGGGAAGTGAGAGACTGACAGCCTCCCATCTTTAAGAGTTCATGAAGTTGTGAAAAAAATACGCTTGGAAAAGCAAAGGAGGGTTGGAAAGGCTGAGAAGAGAGAGGACAGGAGAGCCTAGGAGATGGTAAAGGACTAAAATATAGGTGGACATTCACATCCTCCAGTTCCTTGGAGCAAAATACAAGTTAACTGGTTTCTGGGCATTAATGTGAAAACTGGGAAAAGGGTCCTACTAAGTCTTCCTCTGAACATGGTCAGCTCTCCTGAGAGCCATCCCCCAAAGCAGCAAACTGGTACTGGGGGCATGGGAACAAGGTGCTCTCTCCACAGTGTCTTTGATTCCACAGCTGGTCTCACACTGGTGAAAGCTCCTACTGAGTCAAGGGCTGCTGCCCTGCCTATATGCTTAGACATTTCACATATTTAAGGTGCCTTTGAAGATAGCAAAAGCAATAATAATATATCTGAAAAGATTAAAAGCTAAAGTTAAAAGAACATTACATACAATTTATTTAAATATAGGAAGGATTTACTATGAAATAATGACAGGATTCATTATGACAGAATATTTTCTCCAGTTCTTAGTTGTTACTGGATTCAAAACCACAATTAAACCCACAAACAGTCATATTAAGCTAAAAACTGTGGCAGGGCTATGAAAAAAGGTCAAATGAGTTGAATTAAAAGAAGAGCAGGAAATCCTGCTTCTTATTCTAAGATGTGACAATGATTTATTCCCTTACTATGGACCTTACAGATGTAGTCAAGTCCTTCTTCTTAATCTGTGAGAGAGTGACAAAAGGTTTCTGGAAACTGGCAGTTGACTATTTTCCCAGTACAGAAAGAGTAGGAAGCAGCAGTTAGGACCCATTTCAGTTTTGGTAATACTGTACTGATCCAATGGTTTATTTAGATAAGCTGCAACCTTCTGTTTCAAATAAAGAGACTTGTAAAATTTCTTACTTAGCTTCTTTGATCCACTATGTTTAACGAACACAGCTCTACATTCAAATTTTAATCTTTTTGGGCCTGAGCAACAGATGTTTTTCCCTCCTGTTATTACCTATTACCTCCATAGATTCTGAGATACCTTAGCTAATATTAAGGTTATAGTACTTAATTACTATTGAATTTAATCCTTAATACAGTTCAATTTAGTAATACACCTATCGAATAAAGTGAAGCTAAGACTAAATTCAGTTTGGTTTGGGTTTGGTTTCTTTTCTCATAAGATGGGAATGGGTTTTGAGTAGTTTTACAAAAAAGCTGAATGCTGGTACTGAGATCAGTTTTTGGCTGGTATGTTAAACTGAATCAGACCATGAAGGAGCCAGACAATAGTTCTTCCCCATTCCTTACAATTTTTCTTAATCTTTTCAGACTGGTTCATATTTAGAAACAAAATCTAGGCAAATGGGTAGGACAATATGATAGAAATGCCAGGCATAAAAGCAAGTGGACGGAATGGCAAAAGAGCAAGTATCAATGAGTAAGCAGACTCAAAGAGCAGCAAGGGGACACTATAGTCAAGGATCAGATGAAAAGGCATGACGAAAATGCCAAACATTCAGCAAGTTGCTAAAGCAGTACCAAACATTCAGCAGGTGTGCCAAGCAGCAGAAGAGCAATTCCACAAAGTCAGCAGATGCACTCAGCAGGAAGGCAATGCCAGGCACTTGGAGCAGGAGCCAGGGCAGCAGGAGGCCAATGCCCATGTACAATCAGACTGAAAGGAATAAGGAGGCGATACATGCCGGTCAACAGATGGACAGGGCAGCAGGTAGTCACTGTCAAGCAATTAGCTGATCAAGAGGCAATGCCAGTCAGTCAGGCAAAGGGCCAAGATTTCAGGAGGACAATGCCACACAGCCAGCAGGTAGAGAGAATATAAGACAGTAGTGAATGCCAGGCAGCCTCCAGACAAGGCAGAAAAAAGACCAAAGCCCACCAACAATCAGATGCAACTGTTGGCAAGAGCAAAACATAAGCCTGCCAAATGACTGACAGGGCAGCAGGGCTGCAGTGCTTTATCAACAACCCAGGATACCATGAGTGAAACAGTCCCAAGAGTCTAGATGCTCACCCTTTGGTAATATCATTTGATCAGAGTGAACCATGAAAATCCACAGGAGAATAGCACACAAATGGAAACAGCAAATGAGTCTGACCCTAGCACTTGGGGAGGCCATGGGACCTTCCTATAAAACAAAAATATGAGAATCCACAAGAAAATCAAACAAATGGGAAAAATGTGTCTAAAAACTGTTTCTGATGATGATTTAAAAAGCAAAAAAATACTAGCAAAGAATTAGTTTGGAAATGATTGGGTGGGATTGAAGATGTTGCTTACCCCTCTCTGGAGCCCACATAATGGGAATGTTGGGAATTTCTGCAGCAGAAAAACAGAAGAGAAAAGGGATTTCTGACTCCCAGTTCAAGGAAAGCATGTCAATTTAGGACTGGGTAATCTCTTTGGGCAAAAAATAAGAATTCAACTGAATCTTTGCCCATCCCCAGATACATGCCTTTATGGAGGTTTGTGAAAAATTTAAGAATCCCACATCACTTTCATCTCATGACCTCCCACCCTTGTTCCCCAAAACCACACTTACCTCTAGCACCTCTAGTATAAGAGGGGAAAGGGGTTGATCTTGTGAGCTCATTCCCACATCCACTGCAAAATGGCTTGTGAAGTTGAACAGGAATACCCATTAGCCACTGCTGGCCATTTGTGAGATAAACGGAAGTAATCATTAACTGTCACTCATTATTAGTGTAGGTTGGTGTTCGAATTTGGTTTAGACACACCCACACTCTAATGAAAAGAATTAGTCTTATGAATTGCGTGGGGTAACCCTCTTCTAAGTATCAAACTTATCAGCACCTATTTGTTACCTTGAATATCCTCTTCTCTTTAACTTAAGCATTTTGCTATTTAACAAGGTTGGTTTTTAAAACAAATTAAACTGTTTCAGAAATCTTAGCTGCTGTTTTATTTCAGAAACATGCAATGAACTCCGTAATGTAATAACTGAGAAAATCCCAGCACTAACGAAGTCCAGTAATTTAACTAATCTGTCATTTAAATAATGAGACTTTTTATTCAGTATTTACTTAGAAAGTAAAAAGATTCAACCAAGAATCAAACTTCATTATTTCTTTCTACTCAGAAGTCCACATTTATCAACCTGTGCATTAACTTCTTATTGTCAACACTGAAAACCTACACTCCACTTTAACAAGGCAATACTATGAAACAAGAAGCCAACCCTTCCCTCCTCAATCATTTGCTTTGCTGTGTGTGCCCTTGCTGAATTAGGACTTGGAAAGGTCACAGAGAGAATCTGTATGAACTTGCCATGCACTCATATGCAACAAAGTTTTTAAAGAACACAGTAGTGATAGGCTAAGCTGATGGAACTTTATTTATACTGATCTCTGGGTATCAACCACTAATTCTTCTAGCAGAGCAAGGCACAAGAATAACAGAGGTCAAGAGAACTTCAAATTTAGAAATCTGGATCATAGAATAGGAATTTCTTCCATACCCAAACTTTCCCATACTGAACACTACTATTTGGACTTAGAACAAAATGGCAAGTAATTTAGGCAGAGAAGACCAAGAGACTTCCATCATACAACTCGTAATGGCATAAACCAGCCAGGAACTGCAAATACTGGCTGAATCAGAGATATCAGAGTACAAGGTACTAAGAGCATGCATTAGCAGTTTTATAAAATCCTGTGGTTTTGTGGCCAGAAGGAACTACAATTAGCTGCACCACATCAAGAACAAAATTGCTATCACCTTCTTGCTGAAGGGAGATCTTTCAAGCTTAATGAAAATGAACTATGACAAACTGATCTCAGCATACTGTAAGAAAATGCTAATTTGTGGAGGAAAATATGGTCATTTAAAATCCACTAACAGTTTAAATGTTGACAATAAATAACAGCAAGTTATGCACCTCATTATTAATTTAGGTATTCTGACGACAGAGTAACTGGGAAAAGAATATATGCATGAAGGGACAAGAAACTAAAATATAGTCTAAATAAAGGTTAAAAAGTAATTATTTTCTTGTCCATAACTGATAAGACTTTCATGCCTAAATGTGACAGTAGTCATTTTAGTTTTCTATTTTGGTACTTATACTGAGTCAACATTTTGCTAAAGCTTCATTGCTCCATGTGGTAGCAACTAGCAAAATCAGAAGGACTAGTTATAATTCTAAGAATAACTCCCAAAGCCAGCAGATTTCCAAGACTCTTCTAGTTTCTTTCCACTTAGTGGCTGAAAAAGCTCCTACACAGCAGGGAAGAAGTAAATGAGAAAGTCTCTATTTTTTAATAAGTATTGGTTTTAATGATCAACTATTTTAATAATGAGTCATTTTGCTATCCTGGTGTGCTAATGTCAAAAGGACTAACTCACTCAATTTTTCATACATCTTAAATCCAAACCCTCTAGCTGAGTTTTGCCCTCTAGTTATCATGTCTTTAAGCTTGTCTTCACAGAGAAGTCTTCCTAACATGTCTATATTCTTCTTTTCTTAAATTTCCCTGTATTTAGGTTTCACTAAACTCTTGGTAATAGACCATGGCCAGAAAAAATACCACATTAAGGGCAAAAATTACAGGCCTGACAATGTTTTCAAGATTAGTTTGCTTTTACTTGAGGTTTAGTTTCATTCAGTTTCCTATTATCTTCTCCAAAGTGCTGCTTTAACAGAAACTATTTTTAGAAATGCCTAAGAGGAAAAAATAATTCCAAAAGTTCCAAACTGAAAATTTTATTATGCAGAAGTCCTATGGCAGACCTATTTTTCTTCTCCAGTTACAGAAGGGATTTCAAGATACATCCATTGTTGTGGCTATACTGCTAATAGGAGACAAGCCAGTTTATTTAAACTAATAGAGAAATGTCCACATGAGCTGTGGGCTGTACAGTGAAAACATGGCTAAAAGGCATCAGTAAAACCAAGAGGAGGAAAAATCTTCTCTTTACCCCATTAGGAAAGCACACCATAATCATACTGTTCATCTGGGTGTACTTTTGGATGTACTGGGTTCACTCACACAGGAACCATTTGTCCACTCTCAGGACATGCCAGCCTTCTTCCAACTGCTCTTCCTAAATTACCTCGGAAAAAACCCTTTAATTTCAAAATTTAAGAACTAAAAGGTGAGATTTCCTGGATCATTACTGTGGCTCTGCTTCTCATTTTATGAAACATTCAAATTCCTTACTCCTGTTTTACTATTCTTTTCAGCAGAGCTAGCAAATATTTCCTAAATGCTTGAAAGTCAAAAAACACAACCTCTATTAGCTATTCCAGAGTATTAAGTACACCTTAAAAAGGCAAATAAAAGCTGATCCTCAAATGAGCAAAAATAACCAAAGGCTTAATAGGAATTCTATTAGCATTACTTCTATGTTATGATGGTCAGACAACTTTACACAGAAGGTTAATTCTCCTGGGTTGTAGTGTAGGATGTACACAAAGTATTCTATCACCATCTTCATGAACTGTTGGAACCAAGTGGGGCAATGTTCTTCTCAGGCCCCCTGCCTTTGGGCTCTTCTGCTCATGGCCCATCAACGCCTTGCCCATGAGTCACAGGTAACTCCCTCCAGGAGTTATCTCTGTTTAATGGGCCATCAAGGACCCACTTCACAACTCATCATCCCATTGTGAGATGCTCCACCCAGGGGGAGGAGCCAAGCATTCTCATCTGGATATAATCAAGGATTTGGGACAGGGCAAGCAGCCCTTACCTACTGGATTCCCAGAGGACCAGAGCTACCAGACCTTTCTACAGGATCACTGCTTCAGGAAGAGCCCCTCATGTGGACTGCTTCCACCATCCTGCTCAGGTTGTATTCTGACTCTGTCAGTGGTCCTTTGTGTTAATGCATTTATTTTATTTTATTTTTACCTTTTTACCTTTCTTCTTATTAAATTGTATTTCTGACTTGGAGCCTCTCACTCATTTTGCTTTCAAACCATGACAGTTAATACATTAGTTAAGTAATTAAAAAGATATTTGCCCCAGCATTTTCAGCCAATATTATCAGGGGTTTGCATTTTCAAAAAAGAGACAAAAGCAATTCATGTAGTCCTTTTGAATTCAGGAAATAAAACTGTTTAATTATTAATTTAAAGATCCATTTGATTAAAACTATTTTCACATCTAACACATACAGAACATAAGGCTCTAAATGCAGGATGATTCATTTAACATTATCCATGATTTCTGCAAGAAGTAAAAGATAACTTGAGTTTTATAAGACATTTCTGCCACTAGCTAACACTTTTGATTTGACAGAATTAAAATGAAGAATACAGCTCTTTAGGGAGTTTGCTTGTGCTCTTAAACAAACAAACCAACCCAAGCACAAAAAGCCTTTCATTATGATGATTTTATTAGATTTTTCAGGCTCAAGCTTTCTATCACCAGCTATTTTTATTCTCTTTAGTAGGTAAAGAAAAATTCTTAAAAAGCCTTTAGCATTGTACATTATTTCCCAAAGAAAGTACAGGCAAAACCAAAGTTATTTCTCAGCGTTCTTCATGATAAACTAAACAGACTGAGTTGCGTAACCCTCACAGAAAGCATCTCTCCTTGCCATCACAGTTTTTGTACCTTCTTCTATCTCCACTGTGACAGTTGAAACTTTTAAAAAGGTATGTCAATAAAAATATGCAGCTTTGCATTTTAGACACATCAATCCCATATACAGACAATACTTGCCTGTATTTGTTTGATGGTCTTATTTTTTTGAGTAACCTCTGACAGTTGAGTAAACGGAGCTGAAATGGGAATTGCCTTTCTTCCCCTTTTCATTTCTCACTGCAGGTGTCTGAGCAGTTTGCAGGTGTTTCCATGCAGCAACCGCAGTTGATGATAGCACAACCGAGCCCTTCAGTGATGATGATGTACTGCCAACCAAGTTTCAGGGAGAGGGAGAAGAGGCACTCTTTAGCCCTTTGTAAGTCAGCTAAATCAGAGTGGAATTTCTCAAGACGCAGGTACTTCTGCAAACTGACAGTGTGCCATGTGGTGCAAATAATTTGTATACTGCTGCTTCTCAAAGAAACTGGTAATAAATGTTTAGTGAAAAGTGTTCTGCTACTAAACATATCAATTCTATAATAACATGACTTCCCAAAAGAGATTAAAAATCTAAATATATAGTTTAAAATTGAAGTATTATAGCACATAAATATATTTGAATTTTATAACACCAAATATGGCATATCAAGTAATAAATTTTATTGAAAAATTAAAGTTGACTAGATAAAGACCTAATCATATAAGCTAGGAACCACTCAGAGGACTAAGAAAAAGGAGATGGTACTTTACAGAGTTGCTGGTAAACTTCTAAAAGAGTGACACAGAGTTTGGAAGGAGTCTGTCACAAAACAATCTGTTCCATTTAGTCACCTTTTTTGATTAGATGCACTTGGCAAGGTTTTGTAATGCCGACCCTTTAGGAGCAAGCTGGGCTGGAAACAATTTTCTAAGAACCACGAAGGCCGCAAAAAGTCTGGTGGCAAGTTACAGGATCAGATGTCATCCATGAACCGCATGTATGTGTCATTATCCAATACCTCACCACAGAAATCAAAGTTAACTCAGTGCAAGACCTCCGCTAAGAGATATGAAAAGCTACAGTTTTAAAAAATACTACTAAAATATTTTCTTAAAATAGCTATTAAATTGGAGGGTACCTGGAATATTGAAGGGCGAAAAACTGAACCATTAGCCTGGGTTATTAGAGGTTGTACAATTTCACATTCCTACCATAAAATTACTTATGACCCATGTGAGATGAAGGCTTCATTCCTCACACTATGGAGCCGTTCTGAAGTGACAGTTTGCAAAATGGAAATTATTTTATTTTGGTCCAGTGTCAATAATAAAATATTGCTGAGGAAGTAGTCCTATATCCACAACAAACAATACTAGAAATCCTGCTGCTCTGGAAAGGCAGTATTTGAACCAGGGAGGACAAAAACCTCCTACATATTAGTTCTAGTTTAAGTTGCTGCCTATTAAATGGAAATTGTTATTTGAAAAGTTTAAGTCTCAGTGGACTTGGGTTACTTTGATGGAATGTGTTGCTGTGAGAGTATGGCTATAACATGACTATCCTATTGCATCATAAGCACCTTATTTCATTAACAAAGTTCAAGTGGAAGACAGACAAAACACATGAAAACTGAAAATAATAGAGATCAAGAAGGTTTCCAACATTACTTGGGACAGAGAAATGGAAGGATATAGATATTAAAATAGTCTGCAGAAATAAAATGGAATTAGAAGAAAATCCATGAGAGATACCTTAGAGAATGGGAAAAAGCCAAATGATAAGAAATTTGCATTTGGCAATGATTATAAAAACGTTGGTGCAATTTTGAACTGAATACAAAAAGACACATTACAGAAGAAGTGAGACTTTATTCCATCCAAACATGGCTTCTGTGTGGTATGTTCAGAGTGTTTTGTTCATTCTGAGCATGATTTTTCAGAAACACTGACAAATAGAACAGAGTTCCAGAGAACAATGATTTCTTTTCATGGACTAGAGAACTCTAATAAAAGAATAAGTAAGTATGCATATATTTTCAGACTAAATGAAAACAAGTATGTGTCTAAATACATTTTAAACTAGTCCTTAAATGTTTAAGAATATAAACAGCAAGAACTGAAAGAAGCAGTCATAAATTTTCCAGAACACTTGAAAAGTAGGAAGACTGTAAGGTATCTGGTGTTACATGCTAGAAAACAGCTCCTCTATGTTTTTATAAAGTATTATCTTAAAACCTTAGGTCTCAAAACTACCTGCAGTGTGGATGAACTTCTTGTTGTGACACAGTTCAAGAATGCCTATCATCGGTTGAGGACAATATGTTGAGATTTCTACTACTACTATCTAAGTACATAAAATAAGTGTCATAGATGGGCAAACAAGACTCACACAGAATCATACCAGAGACAAAGGATAAGAAAACAGCTAGAAGATTGTTAGGAGACAGACAAGTGAATTTTTTCGAATGTACGGTTTTGCAAAAGAATAAATGCAAAAATACAGAAGACAGAAAACTGAGCAGAGCACCCATATACATGAGATTTTTTCTTTCCCTTTGTACAGAGCAAGAGCAACAGAGAAAATAAATAACTCAGAAGGATTCCTAGTGATTGATAGAAATGCTGCAATGTTATTTAATTTTTTCACAAAAGTTAATGAATATTGTTATCAACATTCTGTAAGAACTACAACTGAAATATTGTAGTTCCAAGAAATAAATGTTTGCATCTGGAAATACCAAATGAAAGTTCCCTAAATAAATTAACTTGGACCATACTTGGATCTCTGTCCAGCAACAAACACTTCTTAAATCAACAAGCAGACTGTATGAGCAAACTCCAGCAGAGATTTAAAGACTCTGCCCAAAAATTATATGTGAAATTATCTTGTAAAAAAAAAAAAAAGTGTGGCTGTATCTCCAAAATTAGGCTTACACTTTGACTTTAGTACAAATGCAAACTACCACCAACTGCCATAACAGTTAAGAATTCCAGCATTCACTAGTAACAACTATAACACACTTACTTTCAAATTCAGCCATCCTTTGAGTGAATTTGGTTTTTTAAATATCCACATGCATGTCATCACTTTTAGTTGTGTGGTCAACAAAGTGAAGGATATTCACACTGCTGAAGTAAACTGACCTTCACCCCTCAAAATGTGAATTGTAGGAACTAATTCAAATGCTCCTCTCCATGCACTGACTAGACTGAGGCTATAAATATAGGGATCAGAGACAGGGAAGGAAAATCAGATATTGTGAAGATTCCTAAAATCTTCTATTCCATTACAAGAGAAAATGTTATTACACATCACTGAAACAACTGCAATAACCTGGAATGGTTCTGATATAGTGTTCAAGAAGGAAAGTGAGTGGGGAAAGTACTAATTTTTTGAGATGCTTAATTACATATTTCTGAGGTATCAAGAAGCCATTTTTAGCTACGTTATGCTAGACAGTTAATTTAATTTTTATCAATAATTACAAAATTCAATTAACATTAAGTCTTTGGGTTGCAATTATTCTTGGGAACTACCTTTATTGTGTATGCACAATAGCAATTATATATCTATTCTAGAAAAGAAACAGAGAAACCTGCTTTCTAATCCAAAGTACAGGGGAATTAAGGAGAAGTAGGACTGAAACACACCAGTGGAAATATGACTCAACAGAGTAACGTCTCTATTCTAAGGAAAAATAGTAAAACATTTTCCATTATCAGATTAAATTCTTAAGGGTTTTAAATTAACATCTTAAAGATGACATCTCAATAGCACAATACCATGATTACATCCTTTCATTATCAGTTCAGTGATGAGAGCAGGCTGAACCAACACCATACACACAAGGGATGGGAACCATTTCCTGCATCAATGCAAGTTTTCCTAAAGACTTTTTATTGCACATTTCGTGTTGACATATTGAATTTCCCATTTTGGGTATTCCCACTGACCCAAAAGACATAAAATATGGGGACAAAACTTAAGCTTCTTAGTATGTTTTTGGTATGACATACTGGCAAACTGATTTTCTTCCCTTAACAACATTTGTTTGAATGAATTGGATAATAAATCCTATCATAGGAACAATGCTTGTCATCACCCCTTTGTAATAAACCTGGGATTCTACATCTCCACTGTGATTTAAGTTAATCCAACTTCATTAAGTGAAAAGTGAGCGAAGACTCTCCTATATAAGTTCTTTTTAAATATGGGACTAATTTCACAGTCAGAACACTTGTTCCTGTCATGATCAGTCCAAGTCTTGCACATCTATTATACTTAAAAACAATGCAATTTTTCTTCAGTACAAGTTACTAATGATTTTTATATCAATGCGCTTTTATTATACAGAGACACAGCAACAACTCAGATTACTTTCAGAATGGCTTACTCAACAAAACTGATGAAAAAAATGATCCCTGCTGCTTGAGAATCTGTAGGTAATTTTTTGCACTGGCTACAATGCTTCATCTGGCACTGCTGCCTAGGCTTGACCCTGCACAAAGGAAAACTGAAGCAGAAATTCATCCCTCCTTCTACATAGTCCTGGTAACACAACCTTCAAAAGCATTATGTTAGTTTGCAAGCAAGAGACAAATTTAACCAACTCACTTTTAACTTGTGGTGGCTTTAGCAAAGTGAATAATCCACAACATCAATTTCACTAGATGCCATGCTGAGTTCACCTTAACACTGCTCCCATTTCCTGATACACAGACTGCCCCCCCAGGTTTTAGTTACTAAAGGTTTCTAGTATTTAATCTAAAACCATCAGAAATAATGAACAGGAGTATTTAGTTTACATGTTTCTCTAGTTGCACAAACATTATACAATAAATAAAAAAATATTTTTAGATTCCTAACAGAAAAAAAAATTCAGTCATATGACAAAACACATTTGTAAGTAAAAAGCATTGTAGATATGCTATAAAGAACTCAAATCAACTTGAGAGTCTAAGAAATTAAAAACATACACGATTACTTAAGAGAAATCTAGATATGTTTAATTATGCAAGTAAACACAACTCACTCAATCTTAATTCTGCCCTTTAGTGAACATAATCACACCAAATAAAAGATGTGATTTCAAAAGTTCATGTTAATCTAATTTGGAACCATAAATACCAAAATACTTCAAGAACAATTGCACAGTCATTTCACATGACAACTCATGGCCACGAGTTCATTAAGTTAAGCTTCTCATTTTTCCCCCCATTACTTTAGCTCCATGTAAGTATAATGTAAACACATATAGTGAGCAACATTTACTGGTGCAGACTACCTCCACCTCTGTGCCTGTTTATATTTTTTTGACAAGCAGACCCATAGTAGCTTTGCATAGATTTTTTTTCCCCTTCTGTCTGTCTCACACGCTTACCTATAATGCACTAGTTGTCAATGGTCTATTCTACAAGGGAGAATTAAAGGATCTTTTTTATCCCACTCTTCCTTGCACAAAACACAAAGGCCAAACAAGATTTTGCTTAGCAGTGTTGTATTGCAGTGCTAAGGAAAATTATGCCACAAAGCCATTAGAATTTTGTTTTGTAAGGGGACTGGAAAACCATTATACTAAGCCACATTTTAGTTTGAAAATCATTTTGGGTCAGAACCCAAGGTCAGAGTAATTCTCCTGTGCTATATTTTCTATTACTTTTTTCTGATTCCAAGCTGTAGCACTTGACTTGTCCATAGAGACTGCAAAGTAAAGTTACAGAGGAAATTGAAAAAAAAAAAAAATCACCCCTCCTCCAGACTCATGCATTTCTACACCAAAGGGCAGATTTTTCTATTCCAGGACTATCTCACCTCTGGAGTGACATCTCGTGGTGCAAATCCTGTTCCTCCAGTTGTTAAAATCAAATTAAGTTCCTTTTCATCACACCAATCTATCAGCGTCTCCTGAAAGAGAATATGAATCCTGTCAGATCTGGAAAGAAATGGTTATCTCAGACAATACGTTAAGAGTTGAAATGTCTTAAAAACAGAGACACACACAATACAGGGAGTTATAAACTGCTCATGGCTTTTTATACAAACATTTTAAACCACTATTTATAACCAAGATAAGACAGAATGCAAGTATCCACATAATATTATTTTGCATATGGAAACTGAAATTCAGTTCTCCATCCCTTGATCTGAAATAGAAAAAAAGAATTAACATTTATTAATTTTTGCCACTGTTTATTTTGATATATAAATATAATACTTTTTGACACACATTATTAGACTATACACATTTAATTCAGATTGAAGAAATTGATTCTTGTTGCAGTAACTTTTGTTTCCACACTGCACTTTTTAAAAGCCTGAAAAAAGCAAGAACCATGTATCTGTAAGTTAAACTACCAAAAGATGCAATAATGCACTTGATGCAGCAGGTAATGATGTATAATGTATTTCCTACATTCCCCCAGTATAGCAATAGGAGTGTGGATTCCATTCCAAAGTTGGACTAAGAAATCTGGCATGTAAATTCAATGACTTACCATACTGGATGACTCATGATACTAGAGAAGTGTTTAATTTGATTTGCATTCATTTTCAAAATGACTTTTTAAACTACTTTTCAAACTATGATAAGAATTTGACATAAGTAGAAAACTTATTTAATCTCAATGTGATTAAATCACTTATCCTTTGTACTTGACTGTGGGCCAGCACAGCAGGAGCATGTCTGCTTGGAGTGCAAAATTAGCCATGTTACCTTAAGTACACTCATTACATAGTGAAGTATCCATCCACACAAATCACATCAATTTTTGAGACAGCTATCTGTATTCTAGCAAACAAACAACATTGTTTGAAAACGTTTAGGGCAAATTTAAGTTTTGGGAGTATTATATTGGGAAGGAAGGAACAGTTTTGGAGATTGTTGGCTTAAAGCTTATTATTTATCACAAAATTAGCTCTGAAAGATACACTGATTTAAAAAGCTTAAAATAAAATTGTCTGGATCATTTTAAAAAGTACAACCAATTTAGGTAATTCTCAGCTGTATTTTTGCAGGCTTAGTACTGCTGTGAAATGTCCACTTAACAGAAGCATCATATACAGACACTTAAAACTTGCAACTAGAATAATAAACCTGTGTCTGACTGCAAGCCCCACCACATCAATACATCCAAGGTTTACTTGAAGAAGTGGAAAAACAAATGGTTCTGCCTTTATTTCTCCTTTCTTTACTTATTACTTCCACTTTCTCTTTTGTATTCTCTCTTGTCTTTATTAAAATCACATTCACCTTTTTACCCTAACCCTCAGGAGAATAACTTTCTAATTAACTGGGTTGTAAGTGAACATACCCAAAGTTTGTTATATAAACATTTCAAATAAGCTCAGGATAGGAACAAGGACAATACCTCAAATCTCTACATAAATAAATGAACTAATAAGTATGGCTCTTGTGTTATATTTTGAAAAAAAAAGTGAATTATAGTAGTAAAAAGGATTTTAGGTCTTAAAATTCTTTGCTTCAATAACATAGCTATGCATTAGGAAATTTATTTCAAAGAGGTGGCATCTCTATCATCTAGAGACATAATTGTCTTGACTTAAACAGGTACAGAGAACACTTCAAAGAAGTTCAGTGTTTGGCAAAGTTATACCTTAATATTGCATTTATTTTAAAAATTAATATAGTAAGGAAAAAACTTCCTATATAAAACAGGATGGATAGGTTTTGGGGTTTGACTTGTTATTTTAAAAGCAGAATTTATCTTTAGATAAAATAAAACTGCCCAAATTCCTTTTAACAAGAAAATAGACACTTGCTCTGTTCTCATTTTGCTACAGTTCAGTGATACTCCCATTAATGAAGGGGGAAAGTCATGTGATATCCAACAAAAAATGAAAGAAACTAAAGAAATCAATATCCTAACTCTTCAATTAAACTGAGCAATAATTAAGTGCCTATTCCTGCTACTCCATCAGTGCACCTGGGCAGACTCCTAAATAGAATTCTCCATCAAGTTGTAGTTATAGGAAAGAAATTTTCAGGCTTTCAAACAGACCTTTAACTATGAGGCAGTAAGTTTGGGTTTCATTGTATTTTAGAAGTGCAAATTTATCACTTAGATATTTTAAAACCATGGAAAAATACTCGAGGCTTATCTATTCAGCTTATTTATTTTCTCTCTAATCCAGAAAACTGTGTCCCACAAAATATTCTCACTGCTGTAAAAGTATCTAAAAAAGGAAGCCCCACACTGATCAATTATGAACAAACTGTGGACTCAGACCCAGTAGATTCTGTACTGACTTTGCAGAGAATTGTATTTTCTGTGTCTTCATTTGAAGATTTCTCTAGGCAAGTGACCTGATATTTGGCTTTACTGATGCTACACAAGCAAAATTATTATATAACATTTCAACCAAAGGAAATTTCATTTAATATTTTTATGCATATTTCTCCTCTTCTATTGTCTCACTGATGATAAGCTTTCAAGAGAAAATGGTTAGGTCAACAGATTATGTAAAGCACTATTATTTCGTTCAAGCCAATGGAATGATGCTGATGGATACAAAATACAGTAGCTGGCTCTGAAAACAGTCTAGTAAAATTACCACCAAGTTTTAAAAAGCCAGAATAAAGCTACAGAACTCCAGGGGAAAAAAAAAAAAACCCTAACCAATAAATAGTTTAATACTTTTAACAATTAGTAGCCTAAATTAGACTTTAGCAGTTATTTTCCAGGGTCAAGGTATAACAGAAATGAAGTCATTACAGACAGTTCCCCCACAAATAATTTTATTTTAAAAGGACACAACCTTTTCAGATTTCCTTGAAGTCCTAGAATAATTATATTAATTATGTCTTTCTGATGCATAGATGTAAAATGTCAGGCCAGTTGTCTCCTTAAGCTTTAGATTATATCTATTTCCCTTTCTTCTTTATCTAATTCCTCATATTTTCTCTTTTAAATCCATTTAAATTTCTCTCATTCAAATGAGTAAGAAATCCTCAGGTGTAACAAACAACGTATTTCCATCTTTTGCTCCAAAGAGCTCATGCTTCTGTCAGCTTCTTCTCTCCTGCAACCTGGAACTTACTTGTTGGACTTCCTGTGCACTGCCCAATATTGAAATTACTTCTATTATAAAACAGCTCATCAAAAACATTGTTTATGATCTAAGATAACAGCTACCCACTGTTAACTTTGCCAGTGCAGAAAAATCTTCCCTCATTTTTTCTCCAAGTTCTTAGTCTTTCATATGTAAATTTATTGATTTAAAGACCAATAAAGATCATTACCTCATGGAAAAAATGCCTGCAATGTGTGGCACAGTGCAGAATCCCTATGTTTATGGCAGGTACATGCTTGCAAATTCATAAAGGCACCACCACATTGAGTCCAAAAGCAGCAGAGATGCATTTTTGTGGCACCACACCTAAGCTAGTGCTATCTGACCATCAGTGAACAGCTTGAACACTCACAGACATATCTCCTTCTCTGGAGGTAACTTAAGCATCTCCTTATCCAAGATGCAAACCTGCCACTAGTCCAAGCTGCAATGAGCAAGCCACAAAATTTTGGTAATTTCCTTTTGTATTTAAAACTAATTCTAGGGCCTAGGCTCTTCCTACACCACCCTGCCTTGATCTACAGGGTTTAAGAGAGAGAAAATACATCATGCATTAATTTGGTAGGATTTTCCAGCAATTGTTATATTTCTAGTAACTCTTCCTTATTGATCATTTTTGTGGGATAATGCCCCACCATGATACATAAGAAAACTGATCACAGAATACACAATTACAATGGATAGGAAAGTGGACTATTTTGTACCTCCATTAACATATCATCTTTTAATCTCCATGTAAGTGAACCAGAATAAATAGGGATTCCTTTCTGGAACAAGAGGAACAATGCCTTGATCTTCAGAGATAACTAAGGTTTGTGGGTTACTTATCTTAGCCATGAATTTAAACTTTAGCCAGCTTTCAAGCCTCCTCCAGTCCTCTCAGTGCTACTGTATGATTTTCCACATAGGCATTGAGACTACGACCCTTAACTGGAGCAGAAGTACTACAAAGCTCATAAAAATGGTTGTTGTGGATCGGATTAAATGCCTACATAGAAGAGCTGAAGTCCTGATGACTTTTCCTTTTCTATGATGCTCTGGTGTCTTGCCTTTTTTTTATTGTCCTATTTTTGCCATCACTGCTATCAGAGTGTGATAACACTCCCATGTGTTTATGCTTCCAAAATTACTAGAATCTCTCTCTTCAAGTCAATATTCTGGTGCTTACCACTTAGATAATAACTAAGATAAAATAACATGCATATGTTTTTCTGATCAATACATATTTTACTTCACAATACAAGGACTGTAAAAATAATTCTTAATACATACATATTTTCATATACCATAGCCATTAGAACACGACATGTACACTGTTGTAATTAAAAACATCCAGAAAGAACAGGGAAATGTTAAAAACAATATAAACAGGGCAGGTTTTCATAATGAATCCATAGATAATTCCTTCATTCTATATTCAGTACTGAAACTAGTTAAACAATTCTCAATTCTATAGTTAACGAAGATGTTTGGCATTTTGGCATATGTTAGATCTTTTCAGCACAGCAGAATTGTGAAGTTATTTCACCTTAAATGCATCACCAATCACATAGTAAGTAAAATATGTAAAAACCCAATTTAAACTGCTGAACAAATATAAGTGTTATATATTAATTTAATTATGAAACAATATCCATTTATTTACATTAGACTTTGAAATATAGGTATGTCAGTATAAGCTGGTTTACAGGCATGCATCCTATCCAGAAGCATTCTCAAAACAACTTCATGTAACTTTAAAGACCACTGTGGCTTCCAGGAGAAACCACTAATAGTGTTCAGAGATGCAGAAGTCTGTGATCTCCAGAATAGATCTCAAAACTACAAGCTTTGTAAAATTATGTAAATTCTGTATTTGCAAGCAAATCCTGTTTACTCTAGGAAAACATATTTTTAAATGCAAGGAGAAATATAAAATAGTATGTTTTTAAACATATAATGATAACTTTCCTTAGAAATCCAAGTTACATAAAAAAATATTCATATATAAAAGGCCATAAATATCAAACTACTTTTCTTTCACACTTTTTGGGCTCAAGCTAAAAGAGTGCACAAGACAAATTTCATGTATGATGACTTAACATCATCACAATGAAGAAACTATAATGAATGACAATATGGCAAAACAGATCAAAAAAGAGAAAGTCTGCATAGTCACAGATTTGCTAAGAAAACTAGATGTCATTTCGAGCACTGAATTTCAGAAATATAGGAATTAGAACACTGAGATCTCATAACAACCTTTACTTAGTCATGGACTTGGACTTAGCTTGGACTACTCAAGACCTCAGCTCACTAAAGATTAAGCCTAATTCTAAGACAGGAGAGAGCACACATAATTGAATGAATCAGAAATTCATGTCACAGCACACAAAGCAGGAGAAAAGAAGAACCAAAGGTAAAAGTAACCCATTTGTTCCTCATTGTATTATTCAGGAGTTTAAATCTTCTCTATACAGTGGATCATGTCTTGTCTATTAATTTAAAAAGGAAAATAATATACTAGGGACCATGCAAGAACACAAATACCCATAAAGAAAGGCAATGAAGTAAAGAACAGAGTTCAACATTAGGTTTGAAAAGGAGGGAAGGTCTTCAAAATGTTAGTGTATTCTTGGAATTAATTTCATATATTTTTGCCCTACTTCTTGTGAAGGTTTTATTTCTTATACTCACAATCCTTTACTTATTGTTCAAAAGCTTCCATGAAATATGTAGGCCTGAAGATATTCATGTGTGGAGCAGCAACTTTCCAAGAAATCAATCTCAAAATTATTTAAGAATTTCAGAAAATTAAACTATAAAACACCATGAAATTGTGCTTGATGTTTTCTATTACCTCCATTCCTTCCATTCCTTTTATCCTTTCCCCACCAGCAGAAGGCAGAAACTAAGAGAAATGTTAGGAATATGTTCAATGAATCACTATAGAGGACTTAGATGAAATGCAAGTACGTATCTCACTGTGTCTAAAGAAGGCTTTTCAAATTTTGAGATTTTACAGAGCACAGTAAGTCATCTTTCAAAGATTCTACAGGTAAATTTGCAGTTGCCAACATCATAGTCATGTTGCAGTTGTTTTTTTAAATACTAAGCTAATGTCTTAAAAGATGTCATTAAAATGTAACTATTTTATTGAAATGCAAAACTAAGGAGGAATGTAATAAAAAGGTACTCAATAAATGGTTTACCTTTTAAATGGAAATTTAATTACAGGCATTTTCCATTTAAAGTAAATTGCAGATATCAAGTATTTCAAGGTTCAACATACCTATGCAGTTTGCAACATAATCTTTTCTAAAAAGTACCTCATGTCTTCCAAAACTCACTATTCATGATAATTAGCCCTAAACAGAGAAAAAAAAACCACGTAGGCACAGAAGTACAATCATCAGCAGAATTCATCAATGCAAACAAGTAAGGGAAGTCTAGGAGAGAGATGTGCAAACACTGAAGTGTTTGGTGAAACCATCATGACTGGAAGTGCCAACACTTTTAAGTGCTGAGACTGGCAAAAGAATTTCTAATTATTTTGACAGAGAGAAGTAAAGACAGCAAAGGCCATGTACAAGGTTGACTTGAAAAAATAAAAGTGGAGTTTTAAATGCTGTCTGTTGATTTCCTCCCAGAAAAACAAAGGAAAGATTCTTATTTCAAGCTACCAACCTTGACATACTAGTCTTAGTATAATCAAGAAAAATAGTGAATTTATTACATGATTTAATGAATTGCATTAAAAACTACAAGTAGATCTAGGTCAGAAAAAAACATGCACCTACATGCACACAAAGGCATAAGACCCTTTTCCTTCTGTACAAAAATCTCATCCTATTTAATACTGGTGCCACTGGGATCCTCCTAGAGTCATGGTAAGGTTACTCACAGAAAGGATTGGGCACTTAGCGTAACAGTGTTCTTCAGATACTTGGAGGAAGAGATGGAACTTAGAATCAGAATTAGATACTTTCCAAATGTGTCTATGTCCACAAAGAACTTTACTGTTGGCTCTGTATTTGGCAGATATATACATAAGTGTGGGCCTATGTGTGCATGTGCTCATCTTTATCTAATAAAAATGTATTACCAAAAGCACCGAAGTTCAATGTGTCTCAATTCTGTCACACATAAAAGGTGTCTCTCTAAAATATAATATTTACTCACTAAAATAAATATTACAGAGCTATAAAAATTCTGGTTTTCTTAAGAATTGAAAACAATTAAAAATTTAAGAAAGACATAATGCCTCCTTGCCAGCATCACTTTTCCTAGTGATAGGAATCTTGATTAGAATCTTGAGATCTAATATATATCGTTTTTATTATTCCTACATCAATACAAAGTAAATAGCAACTGGAATGAAAAGGAAAAAGAAAGCATAAAACCAAGTAAATGAATCCAATGTTACTTAATAACGACAGATAAACAGAAACTTTCTCTCATTTTTAAAATTTTTAATTTTGTCTGAATTAAAACACCACTTCAGTGACCTGTTATCACAAGAATAAATGCCTGATTTTGGAGCCATTAACTTCAGATTATTTGGCACAACAAGATGGCTTTTTCAACATTTTTTTCCGCTTTGCACACATATAGTGCTCATCTAAGGTTGCTCAGAAAACTGTTTACTTTTGGTTTTCCTCTCAGAATGTGCAAAGGCAGCTTGCTATCACACACAGGTCAGTAACTTTCTAAAACTAGAGCTCTTCATACTATTTTATGTATGTGTACCAATATCTACAGCACATGTACTGCATGATCCATAGATGTGATCATGTACCACAGATCAGAAGCTTTAGCAAAGTTTGCAGGCTGTAACTAAGCCCAGATAAACTACACCTTAATCTCACACAAATGGCAATGTGACAGAAAACCAACTGCAAATTTCTTTGAGCTGCCAAGGCAACATTAACTGCTACAACACCAAGGAACTGGTAAAAGCGTGTCCACCATATTTGAAAAGGTGACAGGTGTCAGGGAACTCCCAGTACAAACACCTCAGAATCATATTTCTGTAATAGGCTTCAACTCATATAACCTGCACTTCTTAGGAACTACACTTGAAAATAACCATTTGCAGAATTTGCATTTGCATATTTGCATGCAGGGACAAGTAAATCTCCAGTATAAGCTAGGTCATACCCCACGTCTACTGATTTAATTGGCATGAAGTGTAGTGAATTAGAAAATTACTACAAGGCTTCTATGATTAAAAAGAAAGAAAACTACATGAGGTCAGCTGTGGAAAAAATGTTTCAACTCAAATGTTGGCTTTCCTGCAACTACAAAGTTTTAAAGATGAATATACTAGTATAAATATAACTGATTCTTACAGAATCCAGTTCCATTTCTAGCCTCATTTTCTAACAGTAAATACAATTTTACGTGTTAGTTCACACACTTAGCTACAATTGTGAAAGACATTATTTAATTTTATTTTTTGAATTATGTTACAACTTATATGATCTCAAGTTTTCATGTAGCTCTCAATGCAAATGACAAATTGAATAGAATGAAGATATTTAAATATCTAAATAAGGTTAGGATGGGGGGGGGGGAAGACAAGAGATGAAGCCATTAGAGAGACAGGGAGCTACTCAGCATAATGCAGTTTGTGGTATAAATTTCCCCCCTGTGTATTGTCCATGCATATCATCCATAGAGTTAATGAATGAAACTGGTTTTAAAAATAAAATCTACTACTTTACCTGTGATAATACAGTAAAGAAAATTTACCTACCAACGAACAGCTGCAGTACTTTGAGACACTTAGTCCATACATATACTCTAAGAGTGGGTGGGCTTGTGGCCTGCCCTGGAGTGTCCCGGGAGGGGCACTCCCACTCCTCCCCTCGTCCTGCTTGAGGATTGACACACAGGGCAGAGTGCATCCGCCACCACTGCAGTTCCTCTTAAATGCACAATCAAACCTGAAAGAGATTCAGAAAGAGGGGAAAAGCAGGTAGGAGACTAATGTACATGCAGACTATATCTCTCAAAGAACACCAGTTACTGATGAGTAACCTTTCTTCTTTGAGTCTGCATGTACATTCCCACAATGACTCACTCTGATCAGTTACCTTTGCCTTTTCCCATCCAGAAGAAGGCCTAAGGACTCCCACAAACAACTGCAGCATCACTCCACTGAAGGCTGAAACAGCCCTGGATCCTGTTAGACTAAGACAATGCTAGATGAAAGCAAAGAGAGAGCTCCAGGTGACCTTACAGTGCATGTCTAAATACTATACAATACAGATACTAAGTTTGTTCAGAGATCTAACAGAATTTGGTTTGGCCATAGGAAGCTCCTTGAGCCCACTCAGAGACAGAAAGCCACATGAACAATCATTGTGTGAAGTCAGCCAAACTTTTTGATATTCCCACAGTGCAAAAGAAAAGAAAAAAACTAGAAAACTTGGACCTTTGAAGAGAAATTATAAGGGCCTTACGAAATCAAAAATATAAAGTATAAAATTCAATCAAAGAAGAATAAGATCTGGAAATGAGTACTGAAGGACTAATTTTCTTGCTACTCTGCACCACTTCAAGAAGGACTCCTGGATGATTGAAGAACACATACTCTCCCCATACAAAGGTGGTATGTAAAATAGCAGCTATGAGGACCTATATACTTAACTAGCTGGCTGAGAAAACTGTCTCGAAATTTGCACTTTCATAGACACAAGCAGGAGTAAGCAGAAGTAAGAATTTCAGAGCTCAAAAGGGGAGAAGTAGTTTTCTGCTGCATGAACAGTGGGAAACTGTCATGAATCATGAACAATTTAATACACCCTGATCAGCTGGTAGGAAGACATCAGTTGTGTGAACATCAGTGTACTCTACCAGAGAGAGCAACCTGGTACCCCACCAAAATACAGGAAGAAATCAAAGGAACTACACATAACAAATATTCAGAGAGCTGAGATCAAAGCAGCAACAAACATGTCATAGAGACAATATAACTTTCTCACAGAGTATGCCTGCCTGAATTATACTTTCATGCTACTAGCTATCATTGCTCTGGAGAGAAGCAAAAACTGACTACCCTAGAGATTGATTAATGTTTTGGTTTGGGAGTCCCAGATTGCCACAGAATGAAGAAGAGCAAGGGAAGAGCTAAAATATGAAGACTACAAAAGAAGTTTCTCACATACGTGTTTATGACCACACCCACTGTCAGAACATAGTGAAATCACAAAACAAACACCTTGCAATTTTGCCTCCACTGAGTATTTCTCTTTATATTTGACAATTGCAATAACTTACAATCAATACACCATAAAAGGAGAATCATTTTACAAGCCTAATCCAAACAAAATTGCTGTATGCCTCTATTAAACCAGGCATCTGTGTGACATGCCAAAACAATGAGTATATTTTAGCACAACCACAAGCAGCATTGCAAAAAACTCCAACATTCTACAGTACTGAGAAACACAGCCCTAAGAGATAACAGGTTCCTCCTGAGGTGAAACCATTGCCATTATATACCACATATAAAGGTTATGGTCTCCTTCCTACCCAAAATGTTCTGTATGTTTAAATAGTCAAATATAGTATTACACTTCACTGTATGAAAAATGAGGCTTCAATAATGCCTGAGTCTATGAGTCAAAATGATCAGTGAGGGGAAAAAAAAGGCAGAACGACTATAATAGATGCACTCAAGGTCCTGAATTCCAAGTACTGGTACTGTTCAAGCCAGAATGGAGTGACTATGGTGACATGGACACTGCTTTTTCTTAACCACAACAGAATTAAGGGTATTGGTAGATAAGCACTGATCTGAAACGCATGGAAATCAAAAGATATCTCCCTACCAACTCAGTTGCTCTTGCCCTCTAGAGAGGACATTTTAATTTCTGGATCTTATGATACATTCATTAGTCTTTGGTAAATAATATTGTCAATACAATTGCCTATTTAAATATGCAGAGAAATTGCTGTTAAGAAGATCTGCCAGCATATTTTGAAGATCCTGAAAATCTGTAACAACTATTTTATGTCAAGCACAACAGTTCCAGAGATGGAGTAATTACATAATGGATGTATTTAGCACCTCCATGCTTGCTCCCACAGTGCACTATGATGCTGCCATTCACTAAAAAAATCATCGTTCCAAGCATCAGTGTATGGATTCAGAACAGCACTCTGATATTGCCCGGTAACTTTTATTAGAATCACAGAATATCCTAAAGATGCTCCTCTTGTGCAATAAGGAAGCCAGCCTAGCTGACATCTCTACATATTTATAGTGGATCCTCCTACCAGCTGAGAGATTTTAAGCTTACTATCTATCACCTGTATTAATTCTCTAATATTTGATTACCATGCATAAGATGTTTTTGGTCTACCAGTACACGTACAGGCCTAACAACTAAAGCTATGATCTTACTGTGATCTAAGATAGTGTCAATTTTAGATAGTGAATGATCTCCCAGGTCAAATAATCAGTGTTAGATTTAGCTTCCAGAACATAATAAAGCACCGGTAAAGAAGCCCCCTCATTGAAAATAAAGCAATGTTCTTTAGTTCTCTAAATATAAGGAAGATGTGGACTTCTTGCTCTGATATATTCTTGTGATAGGAATATACAAACAACAAAGAGAAAGGTATATGCAACAAAAGAAAGAAGACTGGAGTATTCTGGATCTGATTAGATTGTGTGCATCTCTCCATTATCTATTGAGTAGGAGTAATCCTGGAGACCCTGAAAGTGATTCTCAAAAGTAATAAGGAAAATACAAAAATCAATGTTAACAGCTGTTGAAGGCAATGAAAAATGAATAACTATGATCATTACAGAAAAAAAAGATTTTTCCCTATGTGCCTCAGTTGACTTTTTTAATAAAGATAGAGCACAATAAAAGAATAATAGAAGGAACTAGTAATAGGCCTGCTAATTAGGTAATTGCTTATTCCTGAGTGTAAGCATCCAAAGAGTAAAATGTAGAGAAAGAACCTTTTTTGCACCTTTAAGACTGAACCAAACTTAAAAGAGTGACTGAATTACTGAATCGGAAAGGCCATTCTCTTCAAAGCAAAGACATTTTCAGAATTCAGTCCATGCAGAATCTCTCTCACGGGCCCAAAGGATTATAGCTATTACATAATACTGGGTGAAAGCTGTTACCATAGAATTTGATGAGCCATCATCTGCTTCCATTGCAGCTTGCAGAGGTGTCTTAGCATTAGCCAATCCCACTGCAATCAAAGATTTCAATTTTTATACTCAGGAGAAAACTAGTGCAGAACAATTCATATCAGAAAGATTTCTTTCTCTAAGAGCTGAAACTTTTGGTTCATTTCTCTCTTGGAACATTTTTTTAAAATGCTCATTTTTTTTCTTGATACAGCCTAACAACAAAATTACTTGGAATCAGGTGACAATAAAAGCATTCAGAATACTAAAGAGATTTCAAAATCACCTTCAAACTGTTTCTGCAGCTGGTATAAATGAAACTAAAATCTGCCAGGATATTAAGGTTGTTCAAACATGCCTTTATGGTGCTGGAAAGCTCTAAGGCAAAATATATACAGAATTTCAAATGACCCACAGCACTTTAGAAAAAATTCTTTGTATTCTAATCCCCATTATTTTTAAGGTCCTAAATTCTTCAAAATTATTTTGTGCTATAAAGATATATTATAATTTTGTTATATGATAAAGACTATATGTACATAAAAATAAAACATGTATATTTTTCTGAGCCAACTGAACTGGAGAAAACTTTGTAAGAAGTTTTCCTAATTTGATACAGTTGCTGCATATGGAGCAAACAGAAGCTTAATAAAGCAAATACTTCACAGAACAGATCTAGCTTAACACAGTCTCATAATGTTAGCAAAGCCACAAAGGTGGACTAAGACATGAAGAAAGTTCAAAGAAATACATGAAAAGAGTTGGAAAAGATGATTCTTAGCAGAATCACTTGTCATCTCTTATTTTTCTAAAGACATATGCCAAACTTTACTGATTAAATCATAAAAGAAATACTAATCATTCGTTTCAGAATGAGAGAAGCATAGAATGCTTCCTCCTTAAAAATGCTTGCAGCCATCATAATCAAGTCTCTTGACTGCTGCAGAGATATTCAAGAATCACCTGGACACTATCATGGGCAAAGAAGGAAGTCTCCAACACTCCTCTGGAGATGGAACGAGAAGTCCATTCCAGTGCTCAATCACTTGCACAGTAAAGAAGTTCTTCCTCATGTTCAGGTGGAACTGCCTGTGCACCAATTTTTGCCATTGCCTCTTGTCCTATTGCTTGGCACTACCAAGAAGAGCCTGACTGTTGGTGATGGGATCAAATGCAAAAAAAAAATCTAAATGTAAGAAATAATCTAAATATAAAATGTCAAAATGGTGGTATCAAGATGTCGGCGAAGAAAAAAACACACTGATGCAGTGCAATAGTTTTTAGTTCCACAGGTGTTGTTTTTCTCCTACTACACTCTCTCCCATGTGAGCTCCGTTTAATTTGTTTACAGATAAACCACTGCCTTTTAATTGATCCTTAGGGCCTCTTGCTAATTTTGTAACATGCAAAACATGTCTCGAGCATTCCATGCACGTCATTGTTTTCAATCACAATAAGTGACATACTCATACAGTGGTTTTCCACCCAGTTTCACAGCATCCTCAGTGAACATACAAATTAGCTGGGCCTTTAGGGTTAACACTCCCTTGTTCTAATCTTGGTAAGGATGTCAGATGTTTGGCACCATGCCCACACAAGGCTTCAACCTCTGACACCCTCCCTTCAGATACTGATAGACATGAATAAGGTCCCCTTTCAGTCACCTCCTTTCAAGGCTGAACAGCCCCGGCTCCCTCAGCCCTTCCCCAGAAGAGATGCTGCCTTGCTGCCTTTCACTGGACCTGCTCCAGGAGCTCCCTGTCTCTCTTGCCCTGAGGAGCCCAGAACTGGACACAGCACTCCAGGTCAGGCCTCACCAGGGATGAGCAGAGGGGCAGGATCCCCTCCCTCGACCTGCTGCCAATGCTCTTCCTAATGCAGCCCAGGATCCCATTGGCCTTCTTGGCCACAAGGACACACTGCTGGCTCAGGGACAGTTTGGTGTCCACCAGCACCCCCAGGTCCTTCTCCACAGAGCTGCTTCCCAGCAGCTCAGCCCTCAGTCTGTGCTGGCCCATGGGGTTATTCCTGGCCAGGGGCAGGAGGCTGCACTTGCTGTTGTTGATTTCAGACAGTTCTTCTCTGCCCATCCCTGCAGCCTGCTGAGGTCCTTCTGCAGGGCTGCACAGCCCTCTGGGGTATGGGCCACTCCTGCCAGCTTTGTGTCATCAGAGAGCTTGCTGAGGAGGCATCTGCCCTTCAGCCAAGTAACTGATGATGAGTAAGTTAATGAATACTGAGCCCAGTATTGAACCCTGGGAGACTCCATTAGTGACAGGCCTCCAACCAGATCCTGTGCTACTGATCAGAACACCCTCCTTGCCAAAGTATGAGTAATTTCTAGAGGTAATTTCCAGAACACATGGAAAGCCCTCTGGACTAGAATTAATTGTTTGTTATTTTAAAGATTTAAGAAGACACACATGGTAACCTTTACCAGAATCCAGAGTTATTTATACAGTTCAAAGAAAAGTTGCATAAGAAATAATGAGTCTTTTCAACTGTGTATCACCTGCTTTATATACCATTATTCTAACATATGGTCTGTTACATGGAAATGTTTATATAAGTGAATTTTGGTTATTTAATTGCAAAACTTACCTTTCTAGAGAAGGTCAAATCACATTACAGTCAACTGCTCAATGCAACTTAGACTAAAGGCTCCATTGCAATAACTAAAAATAGCATATTGCCCCTTTCAAAGAGTTGTATCATCTCCCACACGTCCTACTTTGGGGATTATGATGCATGCAGTATATGTTATCTCTGGACTACTGCTTTCCCTTGTAGAGACAATTGCCACTTTAGTGCTAGAGAGTGATGAAGAGCCTACACAGGCAGTACAGTCATACAGATAGTATTTTCAGTAAGAGTAGGTGGCATTAGTGGATGAGGGAGACAGGCAATAAAATTCATCTGTGAGCAACAACTGGGCAACACCCTCTGGAAATCAAGGACAACACACTGTTCAATTTATAACATTTCTTATATTGTAGCGCTCCTGACCAAGAAGCCATTGTACATCAAGGAATTAGCAATCCACATAATAGTTCCCTTGAAGTTCCCACAGAAGGCTCCCCTGTGCTTTTATGTTCAGCATGGTTTCAGGAATGTGTCATACTGCACAAACCTCTCTGGCCAAAGGACAGACTCATCAACCTCATTGTAATAGAGAAGTCTGTAGGCAGCACTGGTGATTACACCACCTGCATGGCTTTCCTTTATCTAAAAGAGTTCAAAATTTTCTCATAAGTGGAGAAATCCATCCACAGATTGATCTGATGCTGCATGAACACACAGTTCCCATCATCTGAAGGGAATAAGATTTATTCCTCCTCTTCCTTTGCTTTATGAAAGCAGGAATTTCATTCAGCTATTTGTTGTCAGGCCTTTCTTACTGAGATCCAGAAAAAACCTGGCACTTCCCTCTCTTGCTTTCTGCCCCAGTACAGAAAACAGACACACACATAATTCCCTTTTCATTTCAAGACCCATCACTTCTGACTACAGAAGGAGAGGTCTTTGCTTTTTTCTTGCAAATACTATTCAAGTCTTTTCTGTCCTGTAAGAGTTCTCTCTCCAGGCCCACTGATACGATGATATTTAAGAACATTAAAAAGAAATCAAAGTGTTTTTTTCTTCCGCTAGGAGTTATAAATCTGTAGTTAAATATCGGGTCTATCAGGAATCCAATAATTTTATAGCGCCAATCTTCCAAGAATCTTTACATTTGTACCAATGAATCTAAGCACAGTATGTTAGTTTTGCAGCTGTAACCATCCATACTGATCAACTTGAAAAAATTAAGCCAGTTTTCAAGCCACCATAGGTGTTCCTTCCTAAATGTCACAGATCATTTATTAGTCCCTTAAGTCCTTAGCTCCTGTTTTGGCTTTCATTTCTAACTCTAAAAAGCAGATATATTTAGCAGGAAATTCTAAGCAATTTTTGTCTGTCACACAAATTTCAAAATATTACCAAGAAAATGTAAGACCATTGGCTACACTAAATATATTTTATTTGACTTGAACAGCACACAGCTTCCTACACTAAAAATCAACAGCAATGAGACCTTTTTTTTCCAAACAGCAACTTACCTACCAAATTTTTTGATTTTGGGAAATATGAATTTCCTATATTATTGACCCTTAGGAAAAGAAAACCTTAATAAAAACCCATGATAAAACTGAAGCACAGGAAAATAGACTACCACTTCAATTAAACATACTCAGTTGAAGGTCTTAACTAGCAAGTTAACATCTGGCTATTCTAATTTACAGTACTGACAAGGGAATACTATTTTGGTCAGGAAATAATTTCAGGGTAATAGAATAAACAGACTTCACACCTTCAAGCTCCTTTTATTATAATGATGTTTTTGTAGGGAGATATTAAATTTCTCACTAACATACTTGTACAAAAAATTTCATCAGTAATCTCTGTTCTTTGGATAGATTTCAGTGTCTGACTGAGGGCCGATAAGAAAATGTTGAATTCTTTTGCGAACTCTGTACTTTGGATGTTACCTTCAGTTCCTTGCAGATAATCTACAATGGCAAGGAGCAAAAACATCAGGTTTCCATGGGGAGTTTTGCATGAGAGAAATATCAGTGATCTAGAAAACCATTTAAAGTAACTGTTTGTACCAAAGTTTTCCATTTAAATTGATTTTGTTATTTTTAAAATTTGCATTACTGAGGTATTATCCATTCTGTGTGTAAAAGAAACTTGTTACTTGTCAGTGGGCTTGATGCATTTCATCTTATTCCTGATTTTGAAAGCTACATGTTGAAGTGATTTAAGTGTGACATTAAATATGCAGCCAGAGAAAAACTTGTGCCCCATGTATGAATTTGAAGAACTAGGTTGTGACTACTGATGATGTATCCAAAGACAGGCAATGAAGTTGGTGAAGTGTCTGGAGCACAAATTTTTGATGAGGAGCTGCTGAGGGAGCTGGGGGGTGTTTAGCCTGGAGAAAAAGAGGCTCAGGAAGACCTTACCATTCTCTAGAAGCACCTGAAAGGAGGCTGTAGAGAGGTGGAGTTTGGTCTCTTCTCACAAGTAACAAGGAATAAATAATAGATAAATTACATATTTATGCCATACAATAAAAAAAATTACATAAGAGGAATGGCAGCTATTTCAAGTCGTGCCAGGGGATGGCATCTTATGAAAAAATGTCTTCACCAAAAGGATTCCAACATTAGAACAGGCTTCTCATGGAAGTGGTGGAATCACAGTCTCTGGAGGTACTTAAAAGACATGTAGATGGGGCACTTGGGAATATGATTTAATGGTGGACTTGGCAGTGTTAAGTTTTATGATTGGACTTGATGATCTTAAAGGTCTTTTACAGCCTAAATGATTCTATGACAGAACAAATCTTCAATTAAAACCACGAGAAAGGATAAAATTTGAAAATAGCTGATAACATGCTAATTTCATGTTTCATACATATTCAAAATACATAATTATAAGGACAGTAGGAATATTGCCTTTGGTTTTCTTTCCCTATTATTCAGCCTTTCTCAGAAGGCAATATAAGTGCTCAAACATATCCAATAATCTTTTAATTGGTAGACATCCAGCAGAGTGAATTTAAAAAGCTTTTCAACAAAAGCTACACTGAAATTAGCTATTTATTTGACCAGTGAGGAAAGCCTTTTTTTAAAATTTGTACATTATGAAATTGTCATGGTGTTAGATGAACTGCAACATAATCAGCTGTTTTTCCTGTTGCGAAACTAAGACTCTGTTAAAATACTATTTCTCTTAATATAGGATTGATTTTTAACGAGTTTAAGATACTAAAATTTTGCAACAAAATACTGAAATTCAAAATATTCTAAATGTGCACACACATATTAAAATCTCTATGCTGTTTCATTAAAAACATTTAAATATAATAATGCATTGTAAAAATGCCTGGGTACCCAAATACCTGAGGTGTAGCTTGGTTGTTTTAATTAAAGCAAAATGGCAAATGTAGGGAACTGTGTCATTATGAAGAAAGCTTCATGCCTGTATATCAGCTATTGGCTAAATGGTCAAAATGTTTGTACTAAGCACTTTTAATAATCATGTCGGTAGAAAATATTTAATCCCCAAAAAACTCAGAATTTTCCATTATCTGTGAGATTCAATTTCTTACTTCTTTTGCTGGGGGTCTCAGAAGTCAACTCAGTAGCAGGTATCATGTTTACAAAAGCTTTAATTACATACTACTTCAGAAATATTATTTTTTTTCATTTTCAAAACATAATCCCTTTGGATTTCTCACCAACAGAAGCATTCATAGATTGGAACACTACTTAGATGCATTTGGAGCTTTTGTATGTAAAGTAGTTCTTTATAGCGCTCTGATTTTAAACTTGGTCATCTTTCCTTCAAAACAGCCTGAAAAAAATTGTCTGTTGTCCTTTAGAGCCTCAAGATACTCTGGAAAACTCAAGTGTTAGCTTCAGTGTCCCAAATGACTGTCAGCTTTATTTTTATACATTGCCTGTTTTATATAGCATTATTCCCTAGAAATACTTAATAAAATACAGAACATATTCCAAATACATAAAGAAGGGTTATTTTCTGCTTTGTTAAAGAAGGACAAGAATTTTAAAACATCTTGATGTTAAGCTATTATCTTCATAAGGTATCCTCAGATATATAGTTTCATTTTCCACAATGAAATTTAGGTAATTCTCATGTCTCAAATAACTCATGTTAAATTATGTTCAACTACCAAGAACACAGAAGAACCCTTTAAAATGAAAGAATTGAGCAGTGCAAATTTCCATAGGGGATCAGTCTATTTGTTAAAAAAGAGGGGTTTATGTCATCATGCTACTGAAAATATTCTGAGAAATTGTTACCATATTTGTAATTTTAAAATCAAAGATATTTTGATAGAGCATAACATTAACAAAGCAGGTAATAAGTAATTAGAGAAAATAGAAATGTCATTCTGTGCAGAAATGCTGAAAGGGAGTGTATGTGTTACCTTTGCAGTCTTAGGATCCCACCTAATCTCGTCAGAATGATAAGGCAGCCGAAACTGAATGCAATAATTTCTGCCAGAACAAGTCTAGAAATTTTTGTTCCTTTTTTATAAGAAGGTATTTTAAAAAGTGAAACTCTTCAACCACTCCACCTTTACTGAACTCTGAGGATTCAATAAATAGCATTCCCTCCCTTTTACCTTTTCCTTTATGACAACTGAGTTACAGAATTTCTGAAATCCTATACTATAGGATATAGTATAAAAATACTATATTTGAAAAGTACAGAATCAGTATTACAGTACATAATATCAAAATGCTACCTATTTTCTCATAGAGGAATCCAGAAACCAAACATATCAAAACCACAGGGGAAATGAAAAGGAAAACATCAAATTTTAATCTTACGTTAGTCTTTAATTTGAAAAGAATTGGGTTTTTTTTCTAAATAGGTGCATGCTAAGAAACACTTCTGTAGTGAGCTCAAAGATACTCCAGAAGAGCAGACATCATGACTTCAGACATAGCAAATTACATTATTTGTCTTGCAATATCAAAACATTCTGTTTGGTAAAGCACATAATCTTGCACCCAAACACATAATGCTACTGTTCAGTCAAATACCTATTCAGTGTTTTCTATATGCACCATGGCAAAACTAATTGGCTTTTGTTAGAACAGTAGGTCTCTGAATTAATTTCTCCATATCAATCCCACTTCCTTTGGAATCTGATGCCTCCACCCAATACACACCCTGCTCTTGTGTCTGTCCTCTTCTCACCTGATGGCATCACTTTTTAGGTCCCTCAGGTAAAATAATGAAAAAAATACTTCCACAAACTATTGACCACACACAACTAAACAGCAGATAAAATACAGTGGTTAACAATGTTAATGGACACAATAAGGCTTTTTATCTTGGAAAAAACACCAACAGAAAACAGAGGAAGCTCTTGGGAAAGCTTTTTATCATGATACAGAAGCAAACTTCAGGGGAAGAATTTCTTTCAGCCTGATAACATATCTGCTGGACTTCCTTCCTTAAAACTGTTGCAATAGAGTATTTTTAATAGGGAGTAGACCAATGTCTGAGGGAGCTGGGCTTGTTTAGCCTGGAGGAGTCTCAGATGGAATCTTACTGCTCTCTACAGCTGCCTGAAAAGGGATTGTACCAAGGTGGAGACAAGTCACTTCTCTCAGGTTAATAAGTGACAAGACAGGAGAAAAAGGCATCAAGTTGCACCAAGGAACGCTGAGATTGGTTATCAAGCATTGGAGCAGACTGTCCAGAAAAGCAGTGGAATCACCACCTGTGGAGATAGTTAAAAAACATATACATGGGCTACTTGACGACATGGTTTAGCAGAGGACTTGGCACTGCTGGGGTTGATGTTTGGACTGGATGACCTTTGAGGTCTTTTCCAACCAAATGATTCTATGATCCTCTGTAGTGCAGGGAAAAAATATTAGAATATACAGTATTGGAGGGTAAATGTTCAAAAATTCTTTACTGATGACGTAGATGATCAAACCATTTGGAAACCACTGGTCTAGACCATCATTTGTTTTTATTGACTAGTCTGTCAGAAGGGCTGGGCACTCTCTAAGTACTTAGCTCAGACAATAGAGTTTCACTAGTAACAATGGTACTGTATTATGAATTTCACATTTGTAACCTGACATGCTGTGTTATGGGAATACATGTACTGGCTGCAGGCTTGGGACACATCTACCACAGCCTGTTGGTACAGAATAGCACTTTTAATACTTCTCTGCTTAATGTACTTCGGCTCATTTTGCAGAGTAGCCTTTGATCATATGAACTGGAATCCTTTCAGATAACACTTATTTGGAAGATGGACTTCAGCAGCATGTGTGATGATCCACTCCAGCTGTTAACAGGCACAAAACTAGAGTAAAACTAGAAGAAGTTTGAAATAAAACATATCAAAGAACATATGATGTATGCTGGATCTCTGGCACCACATGCTTCACTTTATAGATAGATGCATTTTATTGGTTTGTGTGACTTGGTAACAGATACGACTCAAGATAGACATTCAGTTCTTGGCACCAAGGACAGGGTGGCTAGGGCTAAGGCAGGCATTTTTAAATTTGTCTCTACACACTTGGCTCTGATTCTATTTTGCTGGAAAACATCCATTTCTGGAAGCCTTCAGGACATCAGTTAAGCCAACATTCCAGCTCTGTGCACTATCAGCGATAAGAAGAGCCACTTACCCAACATACTCAATAAAACATAGAATCCACTCATAATTTTTCATTTTACATTAGTGCTCAGACACAGCTCATCAGCACAAAATCTCATTTAGACCAATCTTGAGCAACTGATTAAAGAAAGTATTTGAGCAAATAAAATGCCTCAAGCCACAGTTCAACATGTCAATACTTTTATACCGTTCTGTTATGATGCCTCCTTGAAGGAAGTTTTTGGTTGATTTTCTGTTAAAAAAATTTCATGTTTCGTATTCTGTTTTAGACAGTGGATCTTATCTATGACAGGGTCTCTAATAGGAACAAGGCACCACAAAAAATCTAATCAATTATCAGAGAAGTTGAATGAGGTGCAATCACACAGTGAAGTACAAAGCATCACTCTATTTATACAGTTTACAAGCTTGCATATCACAGGGAGGCGCTTGTGTAGTTTTTGGTGCCTTCCTACTGTAGTTCCCAATCAAGCATTAAAATAGAACCTTAAAAATCATCTAAAATACATGCTATGAAAGCAAAATACCCTACACTATTCTAGCAGAATTATCTGCAGTCTACCAGTTGCAAATCTTTTTCAGAAAAAGACGGTGTATTAAACTGGGTATGACTGCCGTGCTGTGTGTACTCAAAATTTTGGCACCTTCTTTCAGGCAGTATTAAAATTTACATAAATTAAGAATAAGAGTTAATTTAAAAAGTGTAGTATAAATAAGGAAGAATGTTGCTGAAATGCAACCAAATGTACCACTTGTGAACATTTCTGTCCCCGTCTCTTTGTCTGTTCCTCACACGAAAGTGCTTCTATAAATTAGATTATTTTAATAATCTGACTCTAAATCTTTTTCAGTGCTACTGTGCCATTTTTGTGATTAGAGGAACAACCCTTGACATGCAATTGTACGTGGTGTAGCACCAGAGGCTCATGCATAGGAGAAAAGGTTCAGCGTTCTGGTGTTGGCTCCTTTCCCCTCAGTCCACCCCCATGGCTCCCTTGCCTCTGCCCCGTCAGTTGCTTTGAACACTGAGCTAATAGTAACCACCTTAACACACTGCTCAGCCCTCATTCTTGGATCATAGTAGTCTAATTAGAGACTTCTATTTTATATGCAAATTGGCATTGGGGATTTTTCACATTTCCTATACACATCATTTAACATTAATCTCTGCTGAATTTCATCAGATGGTTTGTCACCCAGCTACTCAGTATTTTAATGTCCTTATTTGCAGGAATATTTCATTTCTCTACAAATAATAATTTTCATAATTCACTAAGATACAACTTGTAAATAGCTGTACAACCAAGAGTTATTAAAAAAAACCCACAAAACAACAAATCAAACATCACCAAAAAATCCCAAACAACACTCCTGATCTCTTTTTCCCTATATACAAAGAACCAGCATATAGAACTTGAAGGTTTGGGGTTTTTTTTAAAAAAAAGGAAAAAAAAAAACCCTAATGGCCTTTTTTTCTTATATATACAGGTCCAGCATTCACCTATTGTGACAATCATAAAAAGAAAGAATATATTTCAGATATAAATTTACCACAAGAAATGAACATAATATTGATCTTCAAACTCAGTCAAGCCCTTAATTACTTATGACATTATCAGTTTTGATAGGAAAACATTAACTTTAAGATCCTTCATAGATCTCAAATAAGAATCATCAGAATACATTCTTACAGTGTAAATAAAACCAACCAAAACTTAATGTAACAGGTCATGTGGAAAATTATTAGGGCTTTTATATAAACTTGATTTACTTATACACTTGCCAAAAGCTATTTGCTGCTTAATGAAGCTGAGCATGTTTTCTCCCCTCATTCTCTCTAAGTGACATCCCATTTAAGAAATTACTTTTCCAGTGAGAACAGAAGGCACTGAAAACACTGCCCAGTATAAGGGGTCAGACGAAAAGTACAAGAGACTGTGTTAGAGCTGGTCAGAAGATGCCCGAAGAACCAACTAGGTTTCAGGTGATGTCTGGTACAAAGATATGTATTAAGCAAAGATGGAAAATGAAAGAAAGCCAGGAGGAATTTAGACAAAATTGGTTACTACAGCCACAGAGAGAGGTAGAGATAGTTTTTATGCTGGAAAACAACAAGAGATTTCAAATCCTGTTTCTAACATTTTTAATTAAGAAAGACTGAATAGACAAACAGGTCTGTGGTAATGAAATATCTGATACACATTAATTTCTCCTCTTAAGGGCAACAGCTTAAATGCTGGGCAACCAGAAATGCTTAAAGGATGAACAATATACTGGTTTGTCTTATAAATTAACTTTCAGCTATTTTTGTTCTCTCTCTGCAGGAGAACTGCATAACTATTTTGTTTGCTTTAGAAAGTAAATAATAATATTACTAAAATGATTTTGCCTTGTTAACACTGCATTTCAACTTAAATGGATGCACATTCTTCCTACCCTTCCCTTCCCCATGTGGCAATATCCCATGATCTGCAAAACACAGGCTAAACTTTTGTATGCTTATAAGACTAAATTACACAATACAATATAAAATGCCTTTGCTTAAATCCTACTCACGTTAGGGAATAGGAATTTATAACAATGCTTCAGTATTTTCTATATTCAAGACAACATGGAAGAGCAAGGTAACTTGGTGAGGCGGTCTCATCTGTCATTTCTAGAAACATGAAGTTTCTGAAGCCACCAAGTCTACAAAACATAAGATGGAAGACAGCAGGAAAACAAAAAGTGACAATTCCTATTTTCATGTGGAAAGTCAGTGAGTATACTCTTTCATCCAGCGTGTCTGGGCATTTGATGGCCTTGCCAGGAAAGCACAGCATTGCTTTTGATACATTCAGCAGTCCTAGATCACAGTTTGATAGACACTTCAGCCATTTCTTATTTTACATTCTTTTTGTAAAGGTGTTTTTTCGGTTGAGAGTCTGTGATTGCAGTGAGTATCCATCACCCACTGAAGATGAGAGAAACAGATGAAAAGCCCTTTCAGTGAGTACTCCCTAGGGAGTTTCTACACAGAAACTTGAGATAGCAAAAATTACAGCATAGAAAAGTCACGTCCTCCAAGCAAAACAGTCTCAAACCTATCAGAGCAGAAACAATCCAAAAGTCAAAACTGATATTCACAACTACTAATGGCTTCATAGGTGGAAAAAAAAATATCTCCCAATAGAAAAGGCATTATCCTGAAATATTCATATTTCTCTGGTGTGAGACTGTCCCTGGGCTATTAAGGCTTGCACAGCCATGCTTGGCACCAAAAGCCTAGAGTCAGAACCCAATGCAATACAGACTGCACTTTCCAGAAAAAGGGACAAAAACAGTTATAGAAGAAACAAAACTTGGATCAACAAAGGACTCATGAGAAGAAAAAAAATACATAATAAAACAGATAATGAAATTACAGGCAACTAGGAGCAATATAATATGATACAATATAATATAAATAATCAACTGTTGACAAGAAGTACTAGAGTGAAGCACAAATGCATGGCCAAGAGTACATTATCAATACTGCAGGTGTTGCAAATCTCTAGCTTGTAGCACAAATGCATACACGTGGACAAAAAAATTAAAGGAAAATAATTTTTTGTTGTATATAAATTTTTTTATAATTTTGTCACATAATCCCACACACAAAACTTTAGTTCTCTCTAGCATGGAAACAACATCTATAACAACATTTAAGGACTAATACAGCAAAGTAAAACTCAGTTTTCTGTCATCCAGACAATGACACATGTGGCTTGAAAAAGAACACTAGTCAGTGATTGATCTGCTAATTCAGGATTTGGAAATTAACTCAGGAAGAAATCTGTGTGTACATCAGGTGCACTTTGATTACAGGGAAATATGATGAGACAGAGTTGTTTTAGCTTAACACATCCCACTTCTCAATAGTCCCAGTTGGATTCATGTCTGTAAGAAAGTCTCCTTCATGAAAAGCCAAGAAGCAAGTAGGAAAACCAAATCTGCAAGTTTATCAGGGATTTCATACACTAAGTTGACATCTCAATTTTTTGTTACTGGTTAGGACATTTGCCAAAGGTTTTAGAAATCTTCATTACCTGGATGCAGAACAATGAAACTGTCTACTGGATGGTCAGACCCTGAGCGCATGGTGAGAGAGCTAAATGACAAGCCCTCAGTTTTAGCCAACACACATAACTAGCAATCTAATGGAATGGCATTTGACACGACTGTCACATATGCCCTTTAAATATTTTTAAACTTGTATCTGTAATCTTTAGAGTCTACGGACTTGCTACTTGTTAACACTCACTAGACGTTCAATGGATTTTGTCATTTATGTCATGCTTAGTAAGAGCCCTTGTGCTGTGTGTTAGTTATTATAATTTGAGATGCAGAAGAAGGAACACATGGACAAAAATACAGAGAACCAGAATTGTCATTCCTGCAAGGTAAATAGCAAAGTTTCTTGGTGCTTTAGTATTAGTGGGAGTACACACTTCAAACAGCTTGAGCCTCTTCAAAAAACTGAGCGGGCAAACCTTTTTGTTTGTGCTGGATCCAAACAGATAAAGGAGCAATAATCTCAGCATTATCATCAAATTCTGATGCCTTCCATCATAAACTTAGGGGAAACTTTTTGTGAGGATCCTTGGCCAGTGCTGATACACTTGGCAGGTGAATATCCATACAGTGATGAAGTGGACTTAGACTCCTATGCAAAACTGGGATGACAGCACATCTCTCCTTGTTCATGTAAAGCAAGGTTGATTCTGCAGAAGATGCAAGAGATATTTAAATACTGCCCTACTCTCCGGTATGGATTCACAAAACCAGTTTTGTGACATCTAAATATTTTCAGCCACAATCCTGTTCTTGTGGACTATCCACCACAGTAGTAATGACTACCTTTCTTTTGTGGGTTTTTTTGTGTTGGTTTTTTTAAATTTCTTTGTTTTAATATGGCACTACAAACTGTCACTTGCTGACAAATTGCTTATTTTTGTCACATGTTGATAAATATGAAGATGCTTTGAATGATCAAGGCCATCATCTCTTGGCTACACAAAAAGTTTGCATGAGTTTCATCAGCTACTCTTACCAGCAAAAAGAACAGATTCTGGGATACAGCATTATGTAGGTATATGACACCACAGAGTTGGCAAACCAAATGTTTTCCAAGAAAGTCTTGGAATGGACTGATTTAAATTGTAATCATATCAAAGCTGCGTGTTTCTGATGGCAGGGAGTACAGCTTTGCTCTGAAGTACATCTCACTGACACTGAAATCAAATTCCTTTGTTCCTAAGATGTTCCTAAGATGTTCCTAAAAATTGCTGTGTGGAAAAGTTAAAATCTTTCGAATTCCTAAATCATCTAGGGCAACTGACCTCTTAACAAGACAGAGTGCTTACCATTTCCTTTCTGGCTACTTCACTCTCCCTCATAGTTTTTATAATTTTCCACTCCTGGATCATTATCACTGGATTCTACTTTCTCAAAGACTGAAGACAATCTGAGAAGAATTTGCTTCAGTTATGCATAAAAATTTTCATATATGAAATTAAGTTAACACATACTCCTAAAGAAAAAAGGAGAGATATCCTACCATTATTCATGGGAAAATGTCTCTAGTCCTAAATGCAACCTTTAATGCTTTATACATATATGTTTTCATTTAAAGAGTATCTATAGAAAAATTATGAGTGCTCCTTGAGGTGCACAAAGTGTGTCTGTGTGTGAAAAACTGGTTAATAGAATTTAAAAAACCCTCCCATCTTGCTCCAGAACTTCTTTACATCTAAATTTACAATTTGCAACCAGCTCTAACAAAATAGTTCTAACAAGATTTCTTTAACTACCACAGGAGGCAACTACTTAACTTTATTCTCTACAAAGGAATAGCTGTCTCATGCTACAAATATAAGAATGAAATGTTCTGGCAATGTTTTCCTTGTGCATATCACTTTCATGAATTAGGGACATGCTACAAAATCAGTTTCTGGTCTTGAGATGAGATGCATGCATATGCCTACATGAAAAGTATATACGAAAGCACATAAAAAACCCAACACAAAACAATTAAATTCTTTTCTGTGGTTGACTTGCAAATCCTAGAAAACCAACTATTTTTTTTAGAAATCTGCTAATGTGTTGTTTTCTCATTCACTGAGTCTTCTATAATAACCACTCTTCAACATATCATGTATTTCCTTTGTAATGGCAGAAAGCAAAAATCAAAAAGACCACCTCTCATTGTACTATAAACCATAAGATGATACTGTTGACATAAATCTATAGGCACATCATGTAAGCTTTCCCTAATCTGTAATAGTCATAAATTTCTCTTTATTCTTGAGATAATCTCCATGGTTCATCAAAACCAAAACTGATACACTCACTAGGCCCTATGTACAGGAAATCATTTTGCTTGGAAGACCTCTCCTTTAGGCATGTACTGTTATAGTGGGTGAGGAACAAGGTTGAAGTCTGACAATGCTTTTTTTGCTAGTTTGAAAAGCTTCTTGCTTACAGGATGAATATTCTGATGAGAATAGAAGTCTAGAGAAGTTGTAACAATGACACTTTCTCAGAAATGTGCTGCAGTTTCTGTATTTACTGGCTTTATCAGTTCTGGAAATATTTTAAAGCCAGCAGCTACTGAAAATGAAGTGACATTGTTTTAACTGGTGTAGAGGAACGACAAGAATGCAGATGGTAGTACATCCATTTATGTATTCTCTAAAAGCTTATTTTAATGAAGTAGAAGATCATGTGATAGAAGACTATCTTCTAGAATAGTTTTCAGAGGGGAAGCATGTGATGGTATGTACGGCTACCTGTTGAGTGTTTTCATTTTGGGAATCTAAGCACTTATAACAAAAATCTAGGGAAGGTAGGTTTCATGACACTTTGTTTCAGACTGATACAGATGCTGTGGAATTGTCATAGTGATTGATTGGTCCCACACAATCCTTCCTAACCTTGGTAAGGTGCATGAGACTAGTTCAAGTACAGCTTGTCACTTGTGCCATAAGTACCCCTCATTCATATGCCTATAGTGGTGTTCTACCTAAGGTATAATTACATGAATTAACAAAATCAATACATTGGTTTTCCTCATAAGTTATTTTGAACAGCAAAAGAGGTTAATCTACCATCTTTTATAGAATACAAGCAAATGCTAAGAGATTTATTTATTTTTCATAGTAATTATTGCTCTCTGTCTGATAAAGCATCTCTTTTGCCATTTAAGAAGGAAGTTTACTTTTTAAGGACTATCAGAAAACATGAAAATACAACTTTCGTAAATATAATTCCACAATCCATCAAGTTAAATCAGATTTTAAAAGTGAAGCTATTATTTTTGCATATTTCATCGAATTAACTTCCTTAATATTTAATGTTTAAATAGGGGAGAGATAGTTGTGAGACAAAATAACTGAATTAAGGTGCATGGAAGAAGGTTTTGTTCTTTCTAGAAGCAATATTCCAGTAAGCTGATTTGCCTTCTATTTTCTCCTTTCTGCTTTTTCTACTCAAATCAGCTAGGAGAGCCTTTCAGATGTTAAAACCACCCCCTATATCTATTGCAAAGACACTCTTCTCTTACTGTTTGCCAGCTGCTATTCAGAATGTATATGTATGAAATAATACTTTTTGATATCCAATATATATTTGTCTGTCTTGGCATCTTCCAGTAGTGCCTTGTTTAATATAAACAACATGTATGGCAGCTTGAGAAATTCAATCATTTAAGGTGTGAGAAGTGGCCTGACTGCCAACACGACCTCAAAATCCCATTATCTGAAAAAGACAGGAGAGCTACCAGAAACAAATAAAGGAAGAGATTTTTCCCCCAACCCTTTAAGTAGCTCTGACTCTGAACTATGAAATCCTTCCTTCACACTTACATCCTGGCACAACTGAGACTATCGAGTAACCCATCCTTTGATGCTCCTAGGATCTCAAGCACTTAAACACCTGAAAACACTTAAAAAGCTGAAAATTCAGAACAGTTCTCCTAAGCAGGTGGCAGATTCCTGTGACTAATAATCTTGCAGTAAGTTCCTAAAAGTAAAATTATTTCTTATCTCCCAACAGTCCATTTTTCTTTGTTCGCTGAACTCAGTTTAGTACAATAAAGCCAGAAATATCAGCTTTCTTCATCTTCAACATTAACAAAATAGCCGTGTATTGGTTTTCTTATATTAAAGGAAAAAGACTGTGATTTAGGGTTTTTATAATTTTTTAAAATAGTTTTGGAGCAGTTCTCTGAGCATCGTGAAAATACCACTATTAAATTACGAAAGCCTTCTTTCTCTTTCTTTCTTTTATTCCAAGACCAAAGTCTGAATAGTGGTTCGATCCAGTAATAAGTCATATTCCCCTTAATAAAATTCAGGATAGAGGAGTCCATGAATCTTAGATGACAAAAATAAATTTTGATCATGATGGTGTGATAACTTTGGCTGATAAAGATACAGGCAGTCACTGTGCAGTGACTTGATTGCAGCAGGTTTGATACTAATTGAAGAGGAATAAATTCTCACCATTTGCACACTACAATGTCTACATCAGATATTATACAGTCATTTCCCTTCACTAGATTTTAGAACTATTCTTAATTCTCTTTGCACAGCTGAAAATGAGTATGTAAAACAGCACAGCAGGTTAAGCAATCACAATGAGCAAGCAATATGTCAGACTGACCGACTAACAACCAAATAAAGATTCGGTTACATGAACTGTGCTATCAGATCCAGCTAAAATCCCCCCCAGTACCCATCTTTCACTCCACTGAAAAACAAAACTGACACAAATTGCTGAAGTACCTTTCAGGAGTGGACTTGGCTAAAGCGAGTTTTGTTACAATGCACGTTACTTTGAAGGTAAACTTCAGTATTTATTGTTATCATTACTCAAAATCAAAGAGCTTATAACGATTTTTTGACTTCATACTATCCCCTTTTTAAGACAGACAATATTGAAAAATATGGATGTGCTTTTGATCTCAAAAGTAGAAGTACACTATATATATGTTTTGTTATGAAAATATAACTCAATGTTCAGTATAGTCCTCCACCTGTCTTCAGGTAGCAAAACAGAAATAGGTTGAATTACACAGGTTTCCGGCATCAAACAAATCCTGCTGAAGTCAGCTTAAGCTGAAGGTAAACTGTATTTGTAAAAATAACTAAAATTCTATTTTAGATGCATAAATATGGATCTAATAATTTTACTTTAGACACTTTTCTCTCTCCCCATGATACACTTCAAAGCAAGAAATACTGTGTCTTTTTTAATATAACATTTCTGTAATTTTCCAAACAAGTAAATTCAGTGTTGAAAAGCAGTAATACTGTACCTTGATTTCTTCTATTTCGTCTGGCACTATCTTGTACGCAGATATAGTCCCACCCAACCTGAAATCAGGAGAAGAAAAATGTTCTTAAAATCAGTAACAGAAAATACAGTATGTTAATAGTGTCATGACTTGTTCCAAACCACAATAATTCTTCTACCAATTTAGGGGTAAAACCCAGTAATTTCCAAATCAAAAGCAAAAACCCCCCTTTCCTTATCCAACAAAAAATCCTTATGTGATTAACATAAATACTAGAAACAAGGTGTCCAACACCATAACAATTAAGTCAGCCAAGTAGAATTATCATCATTATGACGGTATTTTTTTTCATTAATGGCAATCGATCTTCATATTCTGTGGTTTCTTGATGGTTGTCTGTTATATGGATGAGTTTAAATATTTGAAGCCTGATGTGCTTTGTGCTGAGTATTTCATTATGCTGCTACATAATCTGAAATGCACCCAAATACAATTCCAAAAACTGAAAATTTTAAATTAAATGTGCATGTACAGACATCACAAATCACACAGAGTCTATGGCCTCCATGTTTGAAAAATCTCTGCAGTTTATGATTGGTAAGAAAAAGTGGATGCTTGACAATAGCTAGCATTGACACAGAAAAAATAAAGAGTTTTGTTCTACATGGAACTCACTGAAATTACTTTTTTAAATCCTACAAAAAATCCTGGTAAAGAATAGTCCACATACTGAAGATGCATTAAGTAGCATGTACTATAAATGATGGTTAATATTACATTTTCCCCAGAGACATGCAGACATGGCTTCTTTTATTTCATGAAGCAATACGATCGATAGTGACAATGCAGACGTAAAAATATAAGTGCACTAATGACCTCCTGCTGGCTCTACACAACAATACTATCCATTTTCTGGGTCCTAAAGTCACATAAGAAACTGTTTTTTGTAAACCAATAGACACCTACCAAATGTGTGTTTGAATTATCTCCCTATTACTGGAATTTTTCTTTCCAATTGTCAGCATTTCTACATAGATATATTTTCTTATATATTGAAATAATTCTAAATATTGTTTAGTCAAATGAAAAAGGGAAGAAGAGAATAACATGAAAAATACATTAAAGTTTTCCATGTAAGTCCTGCCTTTCCATATCTCTCTCGTAAATGAACTGTTTGAAGGTTTTACACAGAGGATGAAGTCTGCATAGGAAAAGTCTGAAGTCCATCACTGCTCCAGGTAACATCATCTATGATTTCCAAGGTGGAGACAGGGCTCAGATACTACAACATCCAAATTCACCATGGACAAAGAGTGTAGCAGAGACTCCCATTTCCTCTGCAATTTCCATTGCTGCCGTTCAGGAAGTGAGCTTAAAGTTGGAGAGAACTGAAACTTTTTTGCCAGTGCAAGTACAAACATGAGCTTTTATTTTCCGTGACTTTTGTTCAACTGGTGTTTCTAGGGATAGCTGCAAGAAATTTGCTTTAGCATCGCAACAAAGGATTGCTTCATCAAACCATGACAAGCAATGGCTCAAGATGGCCATTAACATTGCACCTGACCAGTCTTATGGCTACTGGAATGAGGTCCATAAGAAAGAAACCTTTATGTACTTCGAGATCTATTCCTGCCTGCACTTTGGTGTATCCCAAAAATCACTGATGTTCTACTCTCTAGCAGAAGGAGAATACAGAACCTCTAGTGCAAGCATTCCAGCAAGATGGAATTCCACCTGGCAGATTTCTTTATTGGCCACCCTTGGCACAACTATTAAGCATTTTCTTGTGATATCAGAAAAATCGAAATAATTGACTCAGTAAACTCATCTGACTTGCTCACAACATTAATTAGCACCACTATGCAAATAGTTCTGCAAAGTTTTGTGTTAAGAGTTTAACAGACTCTGAATCTGCCAAGTTGCAGCTCAAATAGTATCACTCTTAAAAGTAAAATGTCAGCTACCACAATTCCACATTTTTGAAAGAGAAAGACATATTAAAAATTATGTTATTGTTTAAATAAACAATCTCTCACTGATAGCTCCAGCTCACATATCTCTTAATCCATTTAAAATCCTACACTGACATCTTTATCTTAAAAATCCAGTCTACAAACATAAACAATAACAAATTTGAAGCTGAAAGAGTATCAGAGAACATTAATATACAACTTTATCAATGTCTCAGATTTGAAATGAAGTTTTTAAGGAAGTCTATACTTTCTTCATTTCAGAGCATTAGCTTTCAGTCAATCTTATAACTTCTGAAAGAGATCCACCACAGCAGATTAGACAATTAACTGGCAAGGGCATAAAAAAGACATTTCACTTTGTATATAAAGTTTGGTTGTGAGTTTCACAGAAGTTTAAAGGCATCACACACACTGGGAGGATGCAGCTAACACAGTTACATCACCATTACAAATCTCCAACAGTAGGTTAAGTCTGAAGTGTAAGGGACTGGACAATATCACACACAAGTAACAAAGAAAAACAAAAATATTGGGATGATTGCTAAGAAAAACCAGCAAAATCAAGGCAAATTGAAAATCAATGCAATAATGGGTATGTCCAACTTGAGGAAAACTTGAAATACAAAGTGTTTCTCTAAATTACATTTAAGTGTAAGCATCAATTGTGGCCTGTTTGGAAGCTTGCTTGCCATTGTGCAATTCCTTGATTTGATTACTGACGTCTGAAAGAACAGAGACCAGGCAATTATACACAGGATGTTTCAGCTGTAGGATGATAACTATGACAGAGGGCTTTCACATGGCATATTTTTTCACTTTGTTGTGAAAAATCTCTCTCTACAGCTTGTTTTTTTAGACTATTTTACAGTACCATTCTTAACCACAATGTTTCAAAAAGTAACTGCGATCAAGAGCAAAGGACCAGCGAGCCTGAGTATACATTAACTACAATGGGCTCTGTATGCTAAAATAAAATGCAGCAAAAAACATGTTAGAATGGCCAGAATTCAGATCACTAAGGACTCAAATTTTGTGAGGAGTCACTCTTCATCTTTCACATATTTTACTTTTTTTACAGATTTTATTATAATGCTCTCCATTTGAATGACTAAACATCCAGCATCTTCCAACAGAAATGGCATTTTCTCTCTGATTATATACATCCAACCAAGAGCAAAGCTAAATACAGTCAGCTACTTCCAGTACACTGAAAAGATGACCCCAAACTCCATCCAGAGAAACTTAATATGCAAAGTCCTTCTCCCCCAAACGGCAGTATTTTCACACTATAGCAAGACACGCTATTGAACAGTGAAATTATTTTAAATATTAGTTAGCTTTAATGTTTCACTTGTATATGCAAGAGATAATCTCAAATGTGCCAGAATTTATATTCAAATTTTGACAGATGTTAGTCTTATCGGCTCTGTATCATACCTTGAATGTAATACAGACAGTTCCATTCTCTAATCTCTTTGCAAAAGAGAAATGAAATTATTCCTAGATGTAGAAATAACAGCTGACACAATAATAATGAAAAACCACATCTTACACTGGGCTAAATGGGTGAAGGTCTTTAAGGCCAGGTTTAGAAAAGATAAGATAGAAATTGCATAAAAATAATCAGGAAATAATAAATATAATTACTTTAACAAAGGATTTAAAACTAAGAGAAATGTAGTGTCTTTTTTATCTTTTCAGACTGGGTTTGTGAAAGTTCACAAAAAGGATTCAGGAGAACAACAAGGTTTCTATAGCAACCTAAGAAATTAGCAAAATACAGGAAATAAACTGAATTAAGGCCAACACAGTTGTATTGGAACAGATGGATGCTTTACTATTTCACAAATTAAAGCAGAACATCACAGAAGAGAGAAAACTACATCCAAGTTAAGGAAAGTTGAAAACCAGGAAGAACTGTGCTCAAATGGAGGCAGGAAACAATGAACCACAGCTCAAATGAAAAGTAAACTCATGACAAAATTAAAAGAGAAATAAATTACAACTCTGTTACATTGTTTTAACAAGCTAGCCTATTTGCTATTTGTTACTTCCCAAATAGTGCAAGTTGGACTTCTGGCTGATTTTTCCCCGTGCCCCTCTATATATCCATATTTGGATGGCCTTGCTGGATTATTATTGCAGAGCTCCATTTTGTGCAAGACACTTGTGCACTTGGACTGAATCCATACAGGTCAGCTTTTATAATCTGAATTCTGACCAAAGGTATGAACACAACCTTTATATACAGCTGCATGTTAAGAGACTGCCATAAGAAGCTGAGCTATTGATTCATCCGTTAACTTAATAAATGAGTCATACCAAATGCAATGAAGTAAATTTTCTAAAAATAGCTTGTAGCCAGCTTGGCTGCTGTCATCTGCTGAATTTCTCCAACACCACTTTAATTAACATTAATCTTTCTTCAGATAGATCACTGTCTAAACAATATCAAGTTGTCACTAAGCATCCCAGTGAAACTCTCCCTCATCTTTTAATGAAAGCAAAACTCAAAACCCTCCACTTAGCATTTTTTTCCAGATCCATCTCACAAATATATTTGTTATCTGCCATCAGGATATTCTGTCTTTTGACTGATTTATAAATTAAGCAGATTATTCAAGAGAGACTGTTCTTGGGAGCAGATCAAATGACTGGGAGCCAGACTGGCTATTTCTAATTCTATGGGCATGCTCATTTTATCACAGGCTACTGAACAAATACTTGCTACAATACTTCTGCCAGAGCAAACTGACCAAGACAGCACTCTTAGCCTACTTGTCTGGCCCACCTTGATGTTGACCCCCATGATATCAACAAATCAACTGGACTTGGATCCTTACATCCTCACAAAGTATTCCGATGAAAGAGGTAGCAGGATTTGAAAGCTTTTTTTCTCCACTACCTGTAAAATACATTAAAAGCAGGCAGAGAGCTCCTTTAATTGATAACTAGTTTCTACTGACCTTTGAGAAATTGTTAAAGCACCCTGAAGGAGGTAGTAAGAAGGCTGCTATTCTGGGCTCCCTTCCTACACAACAGAACACTGGCAGCTACAGCAAGCTGGGCTGCAGCTCCTATCCCTGGCTGCTCGCCAGCAATGAACCGTGCAAAACAGCTTCCAGAGAGGATCCTTATGACAGCTTTACTTACTCAAAGGTATAAAATTATATGATGAAGATCCACCCCAGGTTTATTGTTTCTTTTGGGGTATTATTATTTTTACTATTACTACTATTACTATTATTATTTTAATGGATTCAATAATTAGATCCTTGAAAACTTACTTCCCTCCTCCCCCAGTCTTAGGCTAACTTCAACGTGCTGTACAGAAAAACATCACAGAAATCAAATTATTGCAGACATGCCCTCTGTCAGTTCACGTCTCTCATGAACAACAGCTCTGTGAGTAAGACATCAAATTGACAGGATTCTCCCTCTGTCTCACCGTGTCCCAAAGATTCTTTGCACACACACAAAAAAGAACAGGGAGGGGATTGACCCCAAAATTTTTATTCCCTACCATATCACTGTCTTAAGGGTAACAAGCATACCACATTTTCTGCTGCTTTCAATCTGTTTTGTTTCCCCAAGCAAAGCAAAAAAACCTACATGAAAACATTATTTATAAGGAGGAAAGCCATGTTATTTCTCTCTCTTCACCATTCAAAACTGGTCTATTGTTTAGTTTTTTCTTTTTTTAAAAAAGTTTTACTATAGGAAAAGCAAGACTAAATCAGAAGTGGCTAATTTTTCAGACAATTCCGGCAGGAAAATATTATCACCTCAAGAGTCTAATACTGGAAAAGAATAGAACAAGGATCTTTGTCCTCAACAAATGTCAGAAACCAGGGATGAGGTCATATATAGGTCATTTGGCAGTCGCAGGACCAGGAGCCACTCTTCCCTTCTAGCAGAATTAATCTGACTTGATTTAATTGGGGGGAGGAAAGTCAGAACTGTTATAAAGTATATGAATCTAAAATACACACCTCTGTGTAGTTATACAGACCCCCACATGAGCCCAGAGCTTAGCGCAGTTTTTTAAGGGGGTAACTTGGGTTTACCCCAGCACATGGGGCACAGCCCTGTGTGACATTTTGGGGTGACACTGCTGTCAGCCTAGGACAGATCGATAGATGGACTGCCTCCTCTCAAAAATGTTTATCAGTTTGCTTACTGCTTAATAAAGACACACAAGGGGAGCAGGAAGGCCCCAACACCACAGAAGTTTTGGGCTTGCAGGCACTATCACCCAAAACAAATTAGATGAAGAGAACACTTAGATCACATAGACTTTTCAGCAGTGCAAATTTTTTTTTTTTTTTTTTTTTTTAAATCTCAGCATAGGAAGGTGCATTCTGTGCAAAAGCAGGAGGAATGCTGAGCTTCCATGCAAAGCAAAAAATATGTTTTGATTTTTACTAAATGAATTAATTAATAATTGCTCAAAAGTCCTATCGTCAATACTTACATGCTTCGTGGCAAGAATTTGAAGCACGCAAATAGCAAATATTTTAATACCTTTGAATAAAATCAATTTAAGTATAGACAATATGGATATTTATAACATCAAGCTTTTTTTTAGCATTTTAGCATTTAACTGGTAAATATATACTATATACTAGTCCTACCAGATTATAGCAACTGAAATGGTCTGAGAATAAAGTACTGAAGACCAATTCTGCACTTAATAATTTTCATTAGAGATTCAAAGTTTTATTTATAATTAAAACTGACTTATAGTCTTCCCAAATGCCAGCAGAATCTAAAAACACTCTTGCCATGTGGACCAACAGCAAGAGCCCACTTCCGTGCAGGATGCATGCGTGTTTATAGTGCAGAGGAATGATTGTACTATGCTCCATCTGATTGGTAATCTAAATATGGAAATCATACATTAAATCAAACAGACAGAAATGTCAGCTAGATTTAAGTAAAAATGTGTTCAGTGACTTTGAAAGTTCCCACCGGGGCATCAGATGCTTGACCAGCCAGCTCATTAAACAACATGAGCAAGATTTGAAATTTCCTGAGAGAAAAAATATGCAGAAGCAGACAAAAATCATTATCATAAAACCAGTAAAACTCTCAAAATTTAGACAAAGAAATATATATTTACTATCCGTGTTAGAATTTAGTTGGTAGACTGAGGACTGTAAAACACTATATGAAAACAAGTATTTATAGCAAGTGCCAAGATAATAACATATGTTGATCTCACTTTGTCCTGTAGGAAATACCATTGTAGGGCATAGTATGTATTTTTTTTTTCCAGCAAGTACATACCTAGGCAAGATACAGAGCATTTGCATATATATTGCTGGCAATTGCCTGTCAGAAAATCCTCACCTTAGTCAACTGAAAGCAAAATTTTTAGATGCTGGAGAGTGACCTTTTGCCTACCTTGGAAGGCAGTGCAAATTAAAGGATTTAGGCAATATGATAAGGATTGCAATGATCCGCCTGGAAATGAAAGATTTCACTGGTAAATTACCATAGCAGCTTGTAGAAACCTATGCAGGAAGATAAAGCTATTTTTGCTGACACTCCTATCATTTCAGTTGAGCTCTATTTGCTCCTACTCAAATGTAAAAAAGAGACCATCTGAATCAAATATTAAGAAGATTCTTCCTACGAGAATAAGTTGGCCCACAACTAGTAGAAACCATGAAGTTAATTTTTGTAGAAATTAACATTGTCTACCTCCCTTAAAGACTTATCCAACATGAAATGAATGTTAAAAATATGGCACTTCCCCATGAACCCTTCAGGCTTTTTCCATTTATATTCTGCTCACATTCCACAATACTATAATTTTCTTTCCAATAATTTTAGTGCATATTTTCTCTTCCATTTTTAGACACTCAAGAATGTGAACATGCACATGAAGAATGGTTAGACACACAAAGTCCATGTGCCAGTTTTATGCCAAGGTTAAAAAAATAAAGTGTTTATTTTAAAGAGAGGAAGTTTGACTGAGATATGTAAAACCAGAAAATGGGACCAGCAGCAGAGGAACACTTCGTGTTGGAGAACTGGCTGGAATGAATTGCAGACCACAGGTTGAAAAGTGCAGTCACAGTCTTTTCAATGATTAGGCAAAAAGACACCATAAAATATCTTCATTCCAAAAAAATCAATAAGAATTAAAGGTCAGAGGATGAATCAAACTTGGAAAGAATAAAATGTGGAGAATATGGGAAAATGTGGGAATGGTCTGATCATTCTAGATTCTAGACCAATTTTTTTCTTTACAGTTTAAATCACAGAGCTTATGGATGATCACCAGAACTTTTAAATCACTTGTTAAAAAAAAATAATAATAAAATTAATCCTACAATACTGAAATGACAAGAACAAGAACAAGAGAGGAGTTTCAGAGACAAGGAGCATCCAGAAAGGCTGACAAACTTGTTCACACAATACTTCATCTTGTGGAAGCTCTAACACCTTATTTTGCTCCACCAGATTCCAGAGAGGTGTTAAGTATGAGTATTATCCAGCATACAACTAGTGGCAGTTCCGTTATATCTACATTTCTCCAGACAGTTAAAAGTTAAATCCAGAAGTAGTATTTGCTGGTTTTCTTTTTTTCTTCATACATTAGTGTGTTTGTATGCATATATACACATATATTTCCCTGTGTGGCCTTAATGGGTGAATTAAATTCTGTTTAATATAGTAATCTGACTCAAAGGGAGTTTTCTCAGTGTATGCTCTGTGCTGGGGAACCTGAAAGGGAAAAAGAAGAATCTGTTTTGCCACAGAATGGAGTCACAGGAATAAAACAACACCACATTTGACCTATCTGTCCTCAAACCCAGGAACTTTCTATAGACAAATAGTATTACTGAAAATGCTGCAAGTGAGATTTTATTGCATGTCTTACATAGCTATCTCCATTCCAGATAATTTACAGTTACTTTTGAAGTCGTCATCATTCATTTTTTTACATAAAATATCTGTATGGTTCAAACTCAGGATACTGAAAAGCACTTCTTTGTTATTCATGTATTATTGGCTGCGGGTTTTTAGACCTCATTTTTGTTTTCTGTAGTTGTCACTCCCTTTTTCTTTGCATCTGATCATTTAAATGTCAACAAAGTTTCTAGATGAATTAAAAACCCACTTGATATATTGTCTCTGCTATTCATGCCACAACACATTATGATCTGACTCTTTCATTATTCAGAAACATGGGAAGCCAGGGATATGTGGATCTTGAACAACTTAAGAAGGCTTTGATTAAACGTATTCATCCATTTTTGTTCCATTCAGGTCCCAAAAATAATTTCTACTTTTAATTTTTAAATACCTTACACAAACATAATCCATTGGCAAAATGTAACTACTTACTCTTCCTTACTTGCAGCTTTAATTTACCTTGTAAGTCACTAACAGCTATGTTCTTCTTCCACCTATTCTGTACGACATTCTCTTAAAAGCAGAAATAATAGTTAGATAGAACAATCCCCCTCTGGTTCCATCTTCTGAAGCCCTTCTCTCTTTTTATTGCTTGCCCTATAAATATGACTTTAAGACAAGACTGCAAGGTTACTGAGTACACCATAGCACTTACTATCACATTCCTTTGGATGACAGTGACCATAACATGCCCCATAACATCGACATGCCCCCAGCAATTCCTGAGCTGAAGGACACGGATAAGGCAGAGGTTTGATCTCTTCCTCAGTTTCTGCCCCAACACAGGAGTGAAAACAGATAAGGTGAATTCTGGAGCTTATACTTCTGTAAAATAAGTAACCTCCTTGAGCACTGGCATGTTTATTCCATGTCAGGGAGGCCTGGTAAACTCGTCTAGATAAATGTAGCAAAAGTGACAGGAGGAGGTATCTTACCCAAAGCAGAAATTTAGTCTAGAAGTCTCTGCCACTTGTAAGTGTATTTGGAAATTATAACCCCATAGAGGTTTAAAAACAAAAAAATTAAAGCAGCAGGGATCTTTCATTTGCCAGCATGTCTGTGTTGGTCCCCCTTTTCTCACAATCAATCAATTTCATGTATCTGGAGAATAGTCTTGAAAAATGCTGGACCTGCAATCCTCCTAGAAAGTACCACAGACAGCTTAGATGTGTTCCTAGGGATGTGAAATAGTCACTATGTAAACTATGATCATAGAATTGAACATTGGAAAATATTAAGTACACCATGGATTTTGCTTAGGCTATACACCCAGAACCACATGATATTAATTGAAAGACTGAATTCCTGATTAGCAATAGGCAAATGACTAAGGTGACCAACACTAACATTGCTAATACTTCTCACAGTACTTGCTGAGCCATGGTGCAGAAAGGAAATCAAAGGTGGCTTGGGCAAGTCTACCTGCAAGCTGGTACTGAGGACAGCACTGTGTATACATGATTCTCATGGATAATGATATAAGAAAAAAATACATGAGGTTTGTGTACAGAGATAGCTGGGCTTTATGAATAAACCACTGTAAGAAACTGCAATTTTTCTTGCCTAATCACAATTCACTATTTTACTCCAAAAAAACAATTATTATTATTATGATGAAGTTTGCCTTTTCCTTCCAGAACTAGCACTAAACACCCTCACTCTTTAGACAGTAACAGTAATAACCATAAAAGCTATTTACAAAAGCCCAGAAATAATTGCAGTCTATACTGAAATGAGTTTAAGTGATACCTAAACTTAGGAACTGAGCTAAACTGCAGCACTGCATTAAGAAAGAACATTTAAAGAAGTTATAGAAAAAAAACCCTATAGATAAGGCTGGCACAATATATTTTAGGATCTTAACCTCTGGTTAAACTGCAAGATGATACTATGCTGGCAATGCCATACTATAATTGCTTTACAAAGTTTTATTTTCTTTTGGAATTGCCTTTGTGATGGAAGAGCTTAGAGGTAGGTGGGTGGTGCCATCAGGTCAAGCAATGGAAGAATCTCCTTCATTTAAAACATAAAAGGTGGATCTAGAAAGCTGGTGGACCAAAGACCATTTACAAATCAAAAACTACAGATTTTGTGTCTTATAAATATTCCCCCTCCCTTCCCTCCAGCAGAATATAATGGGTAGATTTTGCTCGGTTATTTTAACATAAACTATATTGTCAGCTATATTTTCATCCACAATCCGTCAGGACAAATAGTGATGCTATCCCTCCACAACAACAGTCAATGCTTTAGCTCCTATTTCCTCCAGCCACATCACCTGACTTTAAATGCTCACTGATGCATAATGTTACCCTAGATAAGTGTCAAGATACATTTCATAGCTGCAGTGCCTCTATACCTTAAGCTGCTAAGAAGGCAGGCTTCTCCAAATTCAGCAGTGCTCTTCAAAGCATGAAGAAGAAACATGACCACCCAGTGCACGTTTAGCTGGCTTCATAAATCAGACAATAATTATAATTAATGGCTTTTTAAAAAAATAGACTTCTCATGCTCTGAAGTTTAGATTACAGATGTTTTAGTATGAAAACTAGAATGTCCTCTTTCATCTTACTTAAGGAAAAGTAAATATTCAGTAGCATTTCCTCACTGATTCACCTTTGCAAGTCTTATATAATAATTTGTCCAAAATCCACTGGCACTGAATTCAAAACCATTTTTCATGAATAAATAAAATATGGGAGAAGCCTCTTGCAAATAAAAGAAAGGTGAAGTTGAGTATCTGATACCTAAACATGTCCATTTCAAGGTTATCTTTCTATTGACATCTATTGATTAGCTCAGCTAATCAGTTCAGCTGATCTTTACTTCACAGTGGAGAGATCTTTACAGTGGAGCTCAGTGACTCTGCTTGTGCCACATATGCCATTACAACATAAAACTCTACAGGTAGATTTTTAAATTTCTCATTGAGTTTACATTGATAAATTCATACAGTATTTTAGCATTATTGGCATTTCTACTCTTGCCCCAGCCCAGCTTCATCCTGAGAACTGCACTGATCCATATATGAGCAAAACAAAGAACAGAAGTTTTTCTAACCATTTCCTTTCCCCCAGTCTTTCCTCCTTGTAAAATTAGCTGAAAAGTAGCTATAATAAAGAAATACTTCAGGGAGAGCTTTCATATTATTGAGAATTGTCTTTCACAGAGCAATTCAATCCATGACACAGTTTCGCATTAAATTGCATTAAAGAAAATATAAGACACTAGAAGTCTTCTGATTTTACAATAAATTAAAATAGTAACCCTAATTCTGAACAGCTGTTAGTGACAGATATTTGAATGATGCATCATAATGCAAGCTTGCTACTTGTTTTTTAAATGTTTACTGCCTCTTCTGGCAGAAATCTCAGAGCTTTTATTAACAACTGAACTAATAAACATAGGAGATGAAGGAAGGAAAAAAACCCAATCAACCAAAACCTTGGGTCTATTTGTTATTTTCAGGGAGCTATACCAGCATCCCACAAGAGATCCCAGCCAACTCTGTACCACAGTGAGAGTGGCACTGAGCCACAGCTAATAAACCATGCTGAGAGGAAAAGCATGTTGGCTTGTGCTCAGCACTGTGCTACAGACATCTCTCTTACAACCAGCCAGCTCAGACTACTGGCCTGTCCTAATTGGTCAAAAGCAATTAACAAGGGAATAGGTAAAAGACATTAATTAATAATTTATACATAAAATGTATAAAATATGTCACACATTATAACAGTGTACTTGACAAATTTTCTGTGGCTTTTTTCACTTAAATATATAATTCAATTAAAATGAAAATAGTTGTGCATCATAACATTTTAGCAAAGTTCCTCAGTGAAAGGTTTTAGGAACACTTTGACATGGAATCAAGCATTCAGATTTTTGGTTTGCCAGTTTCACTTCATTTCAACATTTCACTCATTTTTACTGGCCAACTACAAAACATGCTGTTTTCTGCTTTCCTCTTCCTCATAGACTTGCTTGTGTTTTCTCAGTATTTTTAGCTCTATTTGATCCCAGTGATGTATCAAATTTAACTTGAGTTATCCATTCAGTATTTCTCCCTCAACTCAACCCACTATTAGACTTTTTATTAACAGCAGTTGTAAAACAAATACTTCTCTTATTTCATGACATAGCTTTCCTATTACAAATTAATCAACAGCACCAGTTAATCAAAAGTTTTATTTTCTACTGCCTGAAAACATGATCTATAGCTGTGAAACAGACTATTTAGAAAGGCTCTTGATTATTAGATTCTGGTAAGAATAACTCATTTTCAGCAATTTTACCAAGACCAGTCTCTTGCCTCTGCTCAGCACAAAACCCTTCAAATCTTAATTTTCCTTTTCTCAAGGCTGAGTAGCATACAGTACCTCACTTTCTTTCAGTGATTTTTAGATTTTCCTCCTGTAACTGGCTACTGCAGAAGATGGCTTATTTTATCCTGTAAGATTGTTAAAAGAGCACCCTCAAAAGAAGGAAAAGTGGCAGACCTCCTGCTGAACTGAACACAGGAAAAACACAGGCTAATGATCAACAATTTCAGTTAACATTTTCTTCCATGGGTTTTAAAACAAAGCAACAACAGAAACAGCTGTAAAATCTGAATAGTGCAGATGTATTTGAATGTCTCATTTCATCATTCACTCCTGTTCCAGAATAATAGAATATCAAAACATTTTCTGATAAAGTCTCTCACCAAAAGCAGCTTTTGCTGAGATAGAAGGGACATGCACTAGCATGGAGTCCAACTTCACTGAAGGAAGGGACATAGTCAAATATGTACAAATCTCTTTTTCATAAAGCTCTCAGTGGTCTGATCATTTGCATTACTCAGTATTCCTGTGTCTTAAGAAATACACATTGCTTTGTGCCACTCTAATTGTAGAAACTACAGCTGCCTACCTCTTTGTGGATAAAGTTATAGTCACAGTTCTTGTCAAAATACATGAAGTTCCAAAACTTGCCCATAATGAGGCTGAACAGTTTCTTATTAATGATTACTATTACTGATGTTTCATTTATCTCTTCTTTCTTCTCCAGTGATCCTTCTGTAAACTGTCTGAATAGAATTATAGAGGACAGGGCAACACAAAAGCTTGTTATTAGGGTAGCTAATAATCTGGGAATCTAATTTCTGTTAAAAATATTCAGCTAGTGTCCTGTCCTGTGCCAAAGAACAGAAATAGTACAAAGAAACCATAATTTCATATGCCAAAGTAGCACCAAAAATTCATGGTCTTAAAAGGCTCCGTATATATAGACCACTGCCTTAAATGAAGAGGAAAGTTGTGAGAGAGACTGACAGAAAGAAAAGATATGAAGAATGAAGATCCCTCTGATAAATAAAGGAACTTTCTATTAATAAGCTCTCATTTGAGAGCTGTTTTTCCACATAATGTAAGGTTTTGGACAGGAACAGTTCCAATTAATCTGAAGTTAAAGGGTATTAAGACCTTGTTAAAAATGGAGGCTTAAATCAGCTCTTTGTTGGGAAATGAGTGATTTCTAAGATGACACTGAAACAAATATTAGGAAGTAGAGTAGGCACAATGCAGAGTTTCCTGAACAAAACGCCAACAATGCGGGTACAACGAGAGCTCCAGGCACAAAGTGGACACAACAGCTGCTCGTGGTACCACACGCTGCTTCTCAGCTCTGAATCCTGCAGCCATCCCAGAACCACAGCAGTAAAAATCTCTCAGCCACATCACCCTCTATTCTCTCTTTCTGGATGTAAAAACCAAAACAAAACTACATATTAATGTATTTCCTTGACTATTTGCAATCTATATAGTAAATGGCTTTCCTGGCTCTGTTAGAACACTGGTTTTTAATGTTAGGAAAAAAAAGAGAAAAGAATACATGAAAAGTATCTTTTACGTGCACCTTTTGGAAAAATGGAACACAGTAGACTAAAACTCACCACCTCATAAGTAATAATTACATCCTTTGTTAAAATGGAGAAGAGATTCCAATCATGCATTCCCACATTTAAGAGTCCCTCCATGACCTACTCTGTTTTTGAACATTTGCCACTGAACATTTCCACATACTATACTAACTTATAGAGCACATTAACTGTGTAGAATGCTTGTGACAATGAGAAAAATACTGAATGAAGACAATTGAGAAAAAAAGAACCTGAATGTGCATTTTTTAAATGGGTGTTACAACCATGTCAGTCAAATGACACTCGCTCCAGAGTAACCTGTATTTTCTAAATCAATCAGCTATCTGAAAATGACACCAATAACAAATTTCAAAAGGATATACTGTATTTACAACCACAAATACAGACAAGATACATTCTTGTATCTGAAACCAAATAACCAATAAAAAATAGAATTTCTATAGAGTATGAATCTCTCCTTATTAGAATTATAAAGGGGATGAAAATGGAGATGATAAGAGAGATGTTGTAGTTAAAGAAGGACCAAAAAGCTTAAAACAGAATTAGTAGGGGTATAAAGGGAAGCATTTATGCTGTGATATATCTGTGTTCCTTTGACATAACTGTCTGTGGAAAACCACTTGAGGTCATTTTTCAACCCTTAATACGTCAGTTTTGAGCTCAATGCTGTCTTCATCCATAAAAAAATACTTAAGTCCTGGTTATTCTCTAGTGATGTTTATAAAGTAGCATGGATAAAGGTAAAAAGTGTAAGTGAAGAATCCATGGTAAAAATTCAAGCTGTAGTGAAAGAAAGTGAGAAAAGTTCACATTAAAAAACCGTAAGATTTACTGTAGGCTAGCTATTCTTTTCTTTCTTAAGCCACCATCTGTAGAGACTTCTTCTGTACATTGCTAAAAAGTGATTTTATAGGGGTCCCCAGAAAAGTTATGGCAGGACAATCCTAATTAAGAAAGCAATCTAGAGTTGAAATGCAGTGAATTATACTGCATAAAAGCACAAAGATCTGTGCATAGAAATTTTCTGTATATCAGTGTCAGAATCATTCCTAAGATGTGCAGCAATGGCTTCCTTTACATCTCTATTCTATTATAATATTTTAGTAGCAGATTATACAATCCACCTGCTAGCCTAGTCTATACTGCAAACAGGCACACAAATATCAGAGAGGCTTTCTTTAAATAAGGCATTACTGCAAATAGTTATAGCTTAGACAAAATGTAGCCTCCTGTACAAAGAGAATCATGTCCAGGGGTCAGCTCACAATTGCTTTTCAGAGCAGTTCAGAAGATCATTTGTTAATTTTTAATAGTCAGATTAGAGGAGAGAGATTTTCTATCGTGTAGTAAATTACCAAAAGCCATTTGTTGAAATGGTTTTGTTCCTTCATTACCAGGAGCTCCAAAATTTAAGTTCTGCCATGTCAGAGAAGCCCACTCTATTTTGAAGGACAAGTGTTTGGCTCATGCAATGGAAAAGTTTTTCAAGTTTGTGGGTGCTCCACTCTTTATGAAAGTACTACTCCTGAACAGAGCATAGAAAAATTGCTATTAACAGCTCAGTCTAAATGTGCACACAACTCAGTATTATGTTTCCACTGCTAAGAAACAAATGCTTAGGGAATAAACACATGACACAAAACATGATTTGTTTCCTGGTACACACTTACTACCTCTTGCTGCCTTCGGTTCAGGAGTTTTCCTGACCTAGATGCTGCATGCAATTCATCAGCTTTAACAGCCACAGTAGGTCTATCAGCCTAATTCCTTTATTTGTATCCATCATTTATACTCCAGGCTTCCATGTGATGTTACATCAATTATGAAACATCCAGTTCTGCTACACTTGAACAAGAATGTACTTTTATTAATTTTAAACCTGCTGCTCCATTTTTTTTCCTGTCACAATTTCTGATCTGTGAAAAACAGTGAATAATTGCCTTGGTTTTTTTAATGCTGTTCATTCTGTATACCTCCACCATATGTTGTTTCTTCGTTAAAGTGCAAAATCCTAGTCTATTTAATTCCTTTGTGTGAAAGCTGTTCCAAATCACTGCCTAATCTTATCATCCATACCATACCCCCACTAGAAGTTAATAAAGTAGTCAAGATTTAAGCACATTCAAGGTTTATAGTCATATAAATAGGTCTTCTGTTTGGTTCTTGATTTTTTTTAGTAAGTACTTTTTTAAAATTTTCTTTTCTGGGTATACAGAAGCACACAATGCACTACAGAGTATTAAGAGAATCTTTTCAGAGCATTATCTTAACAAATGCAATTTAAGCTAAGATCAGCACTGGACCATTCCTTCCTGTAGATATACAAAAAATATATTTTTCATAGTGTAGACACTATGAGAAGATGACACTCTTTAAATACACAGAAAAGAATAGAATATAAACAGAAACAAAGATTGAAGTTTGAAAGAATTAAGTCAGGTGAAGAGTTAGGTTAGCTGAGATCTGGAGGAAACCTGGAGATGGCAAAATAGGACACAAGAAGCTGTTTGAGTTTTGAGAGTTATAGATTCTCAGAGAGTGGAAAGATTATGAAAATAGCAAATTCCATGAAAAGAACCCTTCAAAAGAAGTCTGAAGTTAAAATATCAAGTGAGGCAAGATTAGGCCACCAAGAGAAGACTAGAGAATGCAATTAGAAACTGTGGTGGATTTGGGTGGGATGAGAAGACAAAATGCAAAGCCAGAGAGGTGTACAGCATAATCTCTCAAGGAAATGCCTATCATAATACATTAAGCTTTTAAATATAATTTGGACTGTGGTTTTAAAAAATAGAATATTGACCAGGAAGCTGGGCTGCTATGCCATTAAATTGCAAAGCAAATGATGGGCTGTAAAATTATATTCAATCAAATGAACATTTTTACATTCTACTCCAATCTATTCTTATTAATTATTAGTGTAAATGATTACAGAAAGAAGTCTTCTGGTACTTAATTCTGAGACTGTGGCAGTACTCAGTACATACTCAATTTTCCTACTTCTTCTGTAAAAGTCATTCTCGTCTGGTCCTGAATATACCCAGACACACAAGAAGCTTGTCTATATTCCTTCCAAATGCAAAAGGAAGAAAGGAGTAACAAAAATTATTTAGTTTTTATTTTTTAATTACACAAGATATTACAATTATAGTATTACTTATATGTGAACTAAGTCTGATTGGAGTGAACTTAACTTTCTTCACAGCAGGTGGCTGCACCAGCGTTGCTGTGTTTTGGACTTGTGACTGAACAGTCCTGATAACACACCAATGTTTTCACTATGGTTGAACAGTGCATGTAAAACATTAAGAACTTTTCTTTCCCTGCTCTGCCACCCCAGCAATGAAGGCTGGGGATAGCAAAGAGCTGGGAAGGAGCACAGCCAGCACTGTGACCAAAGGGATACTCCATACCATAACATTGTGCTCAGCAATAAATGCTCAAGGAAATGAGGAAGAAAAGGGGTAAGATTAAACATTGCAGTATTTGGCTTCCAGGCAATTCTTGTGTGTGCTAAGGCCTGGCTTCCCAGAAACTGGCAAAACATCTGACTGCTGATGGGAAGTATTAAGGCTCTTTCTTGTACTATTAGAGAATAGAAGTTATTAAGACAATTAAAAAAATTAAAAGTTGCATTTGGAAAAATAAAAAATTGGCACAAATTTAAAGTCAGAAGCAGAGTGCACAATTTTAAAATGAAGGTTTAAAACAAACATAGAAACAGCTTTTAATCAACTGTGATACTGGCTAGACAAATTTGATCGAGATTTCAGAACTTGTGTCCTATGTATTTCTTTTCAGACATCAGCAAACAAAATGAAACAGAGCATGAAGGGCATAGCTTTTCTTTTGAACCCTTAATTTTTTTTCTAACATTTTAATTTATTTTCCTAAATGAAAGTTTAAGTACATTTAATAATAACAACAAACTAAATCCAAAATTGAAGGATCTAGTAAATCTCCACAACCAATGATGAAGTTTCGTATTTCAACAAACACGGTATCTCCTTACAAATCCCACATGTAGAGAAAATCTCTAAACTTGTTTAGATAGAGGTTCCTGGATAACAAGCTTGAAGCAGTGCACCCCTGCACCACAGAGAAGTACAAGACTTAATTCTGAAACCAGCACTAGAACTGAAAAAAGAGATGGAACACCCAAAATGCAGCTGCCATGCAAACAACCAACCCTCTCCCCTCAACAATACTTATCAGCCCAGACACAGCACTGGGGCTGCAGAGCCTCTAGTACTAGAACAACTTATGCATTTACTTTATTAGCTCATAAACTTCTTAATTGCAGGCTATCACAGAGTATTGCAAGAGCAAAAAGAAGAAATTTCCTTCTAAGAATTTGGTAACTGTGTGATAAGAGAAGACATGTTTGTTCTGAATCTATTGGTAGCTTTAAAGAGGTTACAGGAGACTGCTTTGGGCCAAGATGTAAGAACTATTAGAGTTGAAAGCTACTAAGTGCTTAAAAAAGACATTTTCTTATGTTCTGCTTTGCACAGTCTGCTGCTATGGGTTTGCTTCAGACAGATGAAGTTGTTCCTATAGGATTATGAGTCATTAAGCTTAAACAACCAAAGGACACATGCAATATTAGCCATTTTTGCTAGAAACTGCCAAGGAATCTTGTAGGTTGAGAAATTTTTGTTTTCCTTGAAGTGCAAGTAACAGAGAAAACATTTAAGGACTTGTTCATATGACGGGAGGTAAAAAAGATTTGGCAAATGAGCAACATTAACATTAACATCCTCTGTGAGACATTTGATGGAAGCTGGTTGGACTACAGAGAAGCCAAGCGGGGAAACTCACTGGAGAAGAAACTCTGGCCACTTAAGGTCTTATGCATGTTTTAGTTATCTTAAAGGAAGGGCAAATACAGTTTTTTAAAGCACATGAAAACTCTGCTTGCAGTTGAAGCAGATAAAGGTTTGTCTCAATCTCCCAGATCAGTGAGAAACCATAAAGATAGCATGAAGCCAATTTTATGTATATCAGCTTCAAGAAGTACTTATTAGATCAGACTCATCCTCATGAATTCCTTTAGGTAAGTCTCAGATCTCTGGAAGTTTGTCAAGTACAACTTTTTCACCAGATTCAATGCTTAAAATAGGCAGCACTTCTGCAATGCTCAGCACTGCTTCTCTGCATAATAGTCTGGGCTACCACAGACAACTCTCCATTCACCCTAATAAAGATAACCTGATAAAATCACCAGATGCTTAGAGATTAACTCAGGAGGCAAGAGAAACAGAGAAGTGTTTTTGTAAGCCTATCAGGGAAAATGTGCTAATACAGTCAAATAATGGACAAATAATGGACAACAAACTCCTACTAGAAGGTGGCTGCACAACAAGGTAACTGGATAGAATTAAGAAATAAACATTTCCTCTCTATGCAGCATTACTGAGACCAGCAGTTAAATAAAAGAAACAGGCATGACATTCACATATTGTAACAGGCACTGAAAAACTAGAAAGGCTGGACAAAGGGGAGAGGGCGTGAACTGGTATCCTCACAAAATTGAATTTGTAACCTTCAACAAGACAGAACATGGCATTGGTTTTCAAATGACGAGCAAAACTTCCAGCTTTCCTCAAAAACTACTAGACAGGTTCCTCCACGTGAAGATGGAAATTTTACATCCACAGACTTAACAGTGCATTTATCAAATCTTCAATCACAGAATGGGTAAGGCTGGAAGGAACCACAGTGGGTCATCTTAAGAGCACCAGATTGCATCCAGATCTGGACACAGCGCTCCAGGTCAGGCCTCACCAGGGATGAGCAGAGGGGCAGGATCCCCTCCCTCGACCTGCTGCCAATGCTCTTCCTAATGCAGCCCAGGATCCCATTGGCCTTCTTGGCCACAAGGACACACTGCTGGCTCAGGGACAGTTTGGTGTCCACCAGCACCCCCAGGTCCTTCTCCACAGAGCTGCTTCCCAGCAGCTCAGCCCTCAGTCTGTGCTGGCCCATGGGGTTATTCCTGGCCAGGGGCAGGAGGCTGCACTTGCTGTTGTTGATTTCAGACAGTTCTTCTCTGCCCATCTCTGCAGCCTGCTGAGGTCCTTCTGCAGGGCTGCACAGCCCTCTGGGGTATGGGCCACTCCTGCCAGCTTTGTGTCATCAGGGAACTTGCTGAGGAGGCATCTGCCCTTCATCCAAGAAACCAGTGAATTAAGGCAAAGAATTATGGACCCAATGGTGAACTTTAGAAGACACCACCAGTGATGGCCTTCACCTAGATAGACCCTATGCCTCTGGGATCTGCTGTTCAGGTTCAGCTAGTTCTCAATCCACCTCAATGTCCACTCATCCAACCCACATTTCCTGACTTTACCTATGAGGATGCTGTGAGAGTGCCAAAAACCTTGCTGAACTCAAAGCAGACAATATCCACTGCTGCTCCCTTATCCACTGAGGTATTTCCTTCGTCCTACAGTATGCCTTATGTACTCAGTAAAATTAAAAAAATAATAAAAAAAAAATAAAAAGCTCCTCAAGAATTTCTTTATCATCTTCAGTCCTTAAGTGACAAGTTCTAAGTGACAAATTCACAACTGCTTCCCAGAAAAATTATCTAGCTCCTCCTTCTAAGGCTGTAAAATATAATAAGGAATAAAGATGATGCCTGTGAGATTTCTGTCTCCTAGCATGGACAAATGGAACTCAGACCTAATCTGCAAGTTTTGAACATGGACCTATTACCATTTTGGTTGTCTTTCTAATGCGATTACATGGAGGGTAAATAACATTTTTCTTCTCACAGTGTTTTCTTCTCTGTAGTACATACTTACTAAAACAAGTTCTAATTTCCTGTCAAAAGTTACCCATTCTTACATTTTAGATTTATCTGCTCTCATAATCAGTCTGAAGGAGACATGAAACACAGTTTAGGTGTGATGTGATTTTTGCCTAGAAAGAAGTTATTCAGAATCTCTTGGATATTGTTTATCTCAAAGAAGCTCTGAAGATGTTTCCAAAACAAATGCATCAGTGATTATCTGCAGCTACTGAACTGCACCAAAAGATTAAAAGCATCCTCTTTTCTGTTTAGACGAGTATTTTATGAACTTTATGCTTATATACAGGCTAGAGCCAAAAGGAACATCTTACAAAGCGATGCTAAGAACTAAAACTTGGGAATGTCTATACATAGAACTTCTGCTTCAATTAGGTGGACATAGACCTACCATTCTAATGATCTGATGGTTCACTCTTCAGGTGTATTTAAGTAACTTCTAGTGAGAAAAGAAAAGCAGTAGTAAAAATCCCAGGAGAAGTTTCAGGTGATAGACATATTGAATTGTATCTAACCCATTTTTGTCCTGAGCACAGATTGGATATTGAGGGTGGAAAAGGACAGGGAGACAGAGGAGTGCAGACCATTCAGACTGCTCAAAAGCAAGGGGTCAGATGAACTGATCAATGTGTTTACCTTTCCTTGAGCACCAGCCTTGTGCCTTGCTAGAGAACCTCAAAGATCTCCCCACAAAAGCAGGGCTTTGCTAGCATCTTAAGCTGTTTCAGTGCATTTTACTTCAGCTGAATAAAGTCTGAACCATCATTTAAGAACAAGCAGCCTAGTTCCTCCAATTGCACCTGCTCTCTGCAGCTCTGCTCTTTAGGACAATGAATGGAAAAATATTCTCCATGAGAAGACTATAGGTAATCTCTTCTGTAATACAAAACATTTTAAATATCTTTTATGAGTTACTGGAATAATAGGCAGGGCATCATCTAAACCAAATCATGGGATTTGAATATTCATAGCCACATTAAGTTACCTTTATAGAAATCAAAGTAAGTTTAATCTGGTTTATAGTCATATTAATTACACAGAAGACAAACCAGAATGCATACATTTTCATAGAAGAAAGAGAAGAAGAAAAAAGGGAGAAAATAAAAAAAAAAGTCTGCCCTTCCAGCTCTCTACCCTTAGACAGGATCAGATACGAAGACTATAATCTGCAGAACTCTCCCTGCCATTCTTAGATATAGATTCCAGTTTCTTCACCAAATGACATTTAGAATTTTTTCAAACTATCCAGTCAACGTTGTCTGCTATAAACTGAACTAATTCTTTCTCACCAGGCAAACAGAACAAACCTTTTAATAATCTTTTATATATTGTATAACACTCCTACTTCCTCCCTTGACACTGTTTCCTCAATTAATTAACCTGCCATGCATTACATTTTCTGTTTTCTCCTCTTTCTTTTCTTCTACATGCTTCTGGATCTCTAAGTTTTGTGTCCAAACCAGGACACTGTACATAACAGATATATCCCTGAGCTCCAGGGAACCCAATCTAGTTGAAGACATCCCTGCTCACTGCAGGAGGTGACCTTTAAAGGACCTTTCCAACTCAAACTATTCTACGATTATTTGCAATGAATAAAAAACAGCACTTAAGTCTCAAACCACCCTTACAGCTGAACTATGATCAACTTTTTGCAGAAATGAATTTTTTTTCTCTAACTAACCACTAAATGAAATTTAATTTTAAAGTTGCCGCATGCTTCCTTCTCCCACAATCTGTAACTCCTCACTTTAGGTTTATTTAACATGATTGATGTTTTAGGTTTTTTTCCTTTAGCAGAATTTTCCTTTTTATTGACACACAGTAAATTGTGAGTTAATAATATACACGTATAGGTGATCAAAATACTGATTTAAGCAGCAGAGTTTTATTAGCATTGCTGAGAGAACTGAAAGCAGATTCAGTTTACAGTCCTGCTCCAGCTGGGAAATCACCTGGGGGAAAAATACTACTCTGACAATTAGGTGTACTTGATATAAATCAAACATTAATGAAAAATACTAACAATGCTATTTTATAGAGTTTCATTTCAATGTAAAGACACCCTTTCAGCTGTAAAAAAAAAAGCCCTTCTGCAATAACAAAAGAGAAGTTGTCTGTTGCAGAGCCAAGAGTGGCAAACAGAGAGAGAATTTTTTATATAAATCTAATGTTTGCATCTGAGATTACTAAGAAAAAGAGGCAGTGCATCTACAGTCAGCACAAACGAGTACTAAAGAAATCCTAAAGTGTAAATATTAAACTGGTAAGAGGATTAATCAAATGCTATTTTACAATTCCAGGTATTATTACAGGCATCGATCATAGCCAAATAAGCATAAGATTTTAATTTAACTTTATTCTTTATTTCAAAAAAAGTTTAAAACATCTCTTTGTCTGGCACACTCATGCTTCATCCCAATGCTGTCCTTTGTCTAACAAAGAATTCAGATCCCCTGGCACCTTACAAGTCACTTATAAAAGGCTGGGTTGAACAATATTGCCTTAGATGGTTTCTTCATTTTGGAGATTCAATCACACTGTTACACATTTTGCAACAACTATTAATAGGTGCTCTGTCATAAAACAGCAAGACTATAGATTTGGAAAGGCAAACCCAAGTCTATACATTTTTATTATTTGGCAGGAAGGAGGACACTTTTCTTGCACTATAATATGTCATACAGCAAAGTATCATAAGCAATCCTTGAAACCTAACATGTATTGAGACTTTATTCAGTCTTTCAAAGTGACAAAAATGGCTACATTGCATCCCTTATGCTTCTTATGCCAAAAGAAACAGTAATCCATTTAACTTCTTTTGAACATTACAATAATTCATATACAATATTCTTCATGTGAGTTACAGTCAAGGAATAAAATTAAAAGATTCCATCACTTCTGGTAAAAAATACAGAAAATGATCATTCTACTGCAAAGGCAATTCAACATTTTGAAAGTAAAATCTAGAGGTACAAGCCCAAAACCAGGTGTAGCATGTAAGCCTACCTGCAGCTCCAAAACCCACATACAATTCTAAAGCAAAGAAACAAAAAAGAATCAACAAAGCCAACCAACCAATCAAAAATACTAAAAAAAAACCCTACTCAACAGAAAAAAATTGAAAATTTAGACCTTTAAAATAGCTTTAACTTCAACATTTCAACAGTAATTATTAAAAATTTACATATCAAGCAACATTTATACTTGCCTCTTGTGTCTCTATCATTTAAGATGTATCAATTACATACACTATGTCAAAATTGGCCAAGAATGAAGGTATATGTGCATATATATCAGTTACCTGTAGCAACATGACAAAATAAATTCTGCATCTACTTAATTACTATAAATCACTGTAACTGAAATCAGATGCCAAATACACCTTATTTTTCAGTACTTCTCAAACAATACTGAAAAATCTGCTCTTTCAGTATCCAGGACCATCACATTAGAGCTCACTGTGGAATACACAATCATTCATCTTGGAAAGATGTGAGTTTTCTCCTCTTTTTCCCTTCCCTGATAACAAGTAGTACAAACACACATTTTCACCTGGTACTAAAGTTAACAGATGAGAGAAAAAAACCCACAAACAAAAAAAACCCATTAAAAACTGAATGCAAAGAAGGTCTGATACAATTTCAAGTCTGGCTCAGAGCTCATGAGATTGAATTTTATTTTAGACAAAGACACAATACTGAGATGAAGACAAGTAGTCTGGTGATGAAGCAGAATTTAGACCATGTGCACATATACTTAAATTGAAACAGGTAGCAGAGGAAGAAACCAATACCAGCTGAAATCAGATATAAAGAAATCAGATTCTAGATTTAAGGTAACTGGCAATAACATAATTATCCAATAATATTCTAATTTATATGTAATTCCTCCTTAAAAAAAGAGAGACAACAATGTGCATACAAGTCCTCTATAGGAATACCAGCATGCACCATCTGTTACCTCTGATAACTCTTGTACCCTTTAGTGTACACGCTCTCTGGATGTTACTTCACGAACAGAATTACACTAAAAACAAGGTGGTTTTAATAATACCTGCTTGTATTAAAGACTAACAATTTGGCAAGCATAAACCACTAAACCATTATATGTACTTCATCATACTACTTCTCTATATAATTACAAAACTACTCACAAGGATATCAGGAAGAAGCTTTTCTGTGCTTAGCAATAAGAGCCAGATACTCACAAAGAAGGGTCTTGGACCAGATCTTTAAGGTTTATCCCACTACGATCCTCGGCAAGGTTCCTGAAGCAACTGTCACTCACTAAAAAAAATAGAAATAAAATTAAAACAAAACAAAATAAAACAAAATAAAATAAGAAAAGAAAGAGGTGGAAATTTAAGAACTGAACATAGTTCTTTTGATTAACTAAAAATGCTTTTTAGTGTTGGGTGGAATTTGAACATTCATATATGAAGTCTGATTTTCACTGAGGTTCCACCTAATTCAAAGATAAGTCACCTAAATGGAAAGTGAAAAACACTGTATCACAGCTTATGTAGAAATAAACTGCACGAATTTCAGGTGGTGTCCCCACTACTTGTCCACCCGGAGGCACAGGAAGTCTCAAACATGAAGAGTGGATGCACAGATATACATTTATCCCTACACTTAAAAGGGGAGTCTTTAATCATGCAGTGATCGATATACCTAATCAGAAATAATGAGAGATGCTATGTATTTAAGTTCATAGCTATTCATGGGTTAGCAAAGACGTTTAACATGAGCAATAACCAAAACAAGTAATTAAGAGCAAAAATTTATTCAAGCAACTTATAAATAACTTATAAAGTGCATGTAAAGCAGCTAGTTACTGTAATAACTGAAATTACAGTAAATGTCACAGAAGTTTAAAAGGGTATTAGTGTGCTTTCATTTGCTTCACTAATTAAAAGAAAAAAGAAAAAAACAAACCAGAAGAGACCTAAACCTCAAGCTCCAAATTTGTTTTCTTGGCAAAGTCTCTCAGCACATGTACCTCAATCCTAAAAGCCATCTCATTTCTCTTAAATAGCACCACAGTCAAATTGAGAGGTGGAAAAAGAGTAGTGGTTAGTGGTACAAATACTTTTAAAACAACACAGTATCAGTTTAAAGGAATTAGTTATTTCTGACTACAGCAAACTTTCTGAAGGACACAAAGGTTGCGATATGGAAAAATCAGTGTAGGGATCAATTTCCCTTAATGGGCAAGGTAAACTGTGAGACAAAGTTTATGAAGAAATGCATTACTGCTCATCTTTCAACACAGAATACAGCCTCACATTTGGTGAACTGGGATGTGTTTAAAATCATCTGCAAAAGCAAGTGTTCCTTCTTCTCTCTAAATGCAAAATACTCTCTTTAATTTACATCTCTAAGTATTCATGTGCATCACCGGCATCAAGAAAATGCAAATCATTCCCAAAATACATTGTTTTCACAGATTACAACACATACAGTGACAGACCTACCTAACATACTACAAAACTGCAAAATGTTTCTACTCGTACCTCTCATTGGCAATGCATCTCACAAGTGCAAAACCTGTTCAGTCAGCTGGGAAGGACAAGTATTGGAAGAAGGCATCCCAGAAGAGGAGCCTGGAGTACCTGGTGAAACAGGTACCAGCCCTGGCCCTCAGACAAAGCCTGACAGTTTATGACTGTAAGAGAGGTACTTGTCCAATGTTGAAAACATCCACCTCAACACTGTAATAACCAATTGATACCCTGAGCTTCTCTTACCCACTGTCTCTGAAAACAGAACCTAAAAATTGCTCACTGCACACAATCCCTGAAAGCTGTCAGTCTTTTACAAGGGGTCTCTTGTTTTTGAGGTACTTGTCTCAGATTTTTATTTTAAACAACTACCTGTGCTAACTAAGCCCAGACCCTCAGTTGCTCTTATATGACAACTTAATCATTGCCTCTATAACAAACTGAAAGTTACCTGTACTGAGTTCATAAGCACTTCTCCCATTGCCAGGGATGCTCTGACTTAACAGCTTGAGCCTTAAGGAACTTTTCATTTCCATCCCCATCCATTACACTGAAGCCAAGACCTTTGAGTGGATCTCTTGACTCTTCAGTTAAAGGAGTAATTCCAAGATCAGCAGACTCGCAAACAACTACATGCCAGATTTTATGGGAGAAAAAATTCCCACCTACATTGATATTTGATAGTTGATATTTGCTTCTTGTCAAGTTGGGCAACAAAACAGCAAACAGAACATTTTACGTACAGTCTTGTCATAAATAATACACTATAAATGTATCGACATATCTCCTATGCTAAGACAATACATCACAAATAAAAATTATGCTCTACACTGTTTTTTCACTACTGACAAATCAAACATTTTTTAAGCATTAAATATTTAATCTAAACATGCTGCATTTCTCTAGTGTCTCCTCCAATCTCCTCATGGAAAGCAATCACAGTGATAATTGAGGAAAATAGTATCATTATCTCAAAATATCTTTAACTACTGATGTTTAAAACACAAAATGTTTTTCAAATAAATGTTTAAAATTAATGCCTAGATTTGCTGGAGACAGCCTTTGTTTTACTTGTCTCAACATAAATAATCCAATATTATAACACTCTATTTATGAATGAATTTTAAATTTGCAAACCTTCTCTCTACTTAGCAGACCTTGGCAATAAAACCATTTGCTAAAAAGACTAACTCAACATCAAATATCTACAAACTTTGAAAAATGTATAAACCTGGTTTCCCTGGTTTTCTTCTTTGATTGTAGGAGAGTTAGAACAATGTAAAGCTAAAAATTGATAAGCAAGTCTCTTCTTAGGGTACTGTTCTAGCTGAATTTAGAAAACACAAATGCTTCAGATAAACATAAAAAAATTCCAAACCTGGTTTTAACAATCAAAAATTCCAATAGTTTAGTTAATGCTAACATTTGGCTATAACTGTCAATAAAATGACTAACATGGATAGCAACAGGAGAGTTTCCAGTGAGTGGAAATAATTCATTGGAATAGGCTGGAATAAGCACTTGGTCTGCATACAAGCCCAGCCCTGCCCATTCGCATCCTTGCAAACTCTCACTAAATAAATAAAACAAATGTTCAGCGATAAATGCAAGGTGGAAGCAATCAAGCAGAGCAGGTAGTCTATTTCTCACATCTTAGAAAACTTTAAATCAACACTGCACATATTTAAAAAATAACATATACCCTAATTGAAATGCAAGCTATATATTTTAAGCAGGAGAGTGAAACTGATGGTATGGCAGAAATATCAGGGTGACCAATGGTGCTTTTAAATTTGAGGGAAGTAAATGCAGAAGAATACCTTGCATCACAGCCATCAATTGTATTACAGACATAGTTAGGCCATGCCTAACTTCTCTTTGAAGGACAACCAAGGGATACTTTTGCATGGGACATCTATATGAATACAATCCCCATGATGGGGTTTTATTTTCTTGCTTCAAAATTAATTTTTTTATAACCCTCCAAAACTTTATAAAAGCTAGTATTTTAAGCATTGTTGAGTGGATAGTCTCTGGAGAGATACAGAACTGTTATCTGCTCCTCTCTACATATACATCAAGTGCAGAGATCCCCCACAGGTACTTCCTTAGAGACATGGCAAATGATAACAAAAATAGCACCCTACAGTACATATACTCCTTGGAGTATTGCACATACAATGACAGTCTGTAAGGTGCCAGAAATGTTCTTAACACACCAAATATTGGCACAAATATCACAGGCATCAACTGAACAAAACACACAGTCTAAAAACATCACAGTAAGGCAAAATCCCTCAACATGCATTGAACATTTTGACTTCCAAGTGAGCTGTTACACGTATCACAGCAAACAGGATTTCGCAATAGCTCCAATTTTCCCAACATTCATCCCACTTCCAGCTCCTGGTTTCTATTACTGATGTTGTGTTTCTGACCTCTGTCTAGTCTTGTGCCTAGGAAGTAACAGAGGTGGGAAGCTAATAAAGGAATATAGTTCTCACCTGTCAATTACACAGCATACAAAATTCCCGACGGAAAGGTTAAAATCAGCCTTCACACTCTAATGTGCAAACATCCAATTTACAGCAGTTGTGAAGCCTTCCCACTTGGCATTTGGGAACTTCTAAATTTGTCCATGAGGTTTTTTTTTTTTTCCTTTGCTTTCTTTAGCAGGATTTTAAATGAGACCACACTGAAGAGAAATAGACTATTAGCCTGTTGATTTCCAAAATGAGAGGGTTTTTTAACTATGAAGGCAAACTAATATTTTCTTCAAGTAGAGGCAGGTCCTTATCTGTTGCAAAATGTATCTTTGTTTAAATTTTATTTTTAAAATGTCCTACAGTTCGAAAACCATGTAGCTCTTTAAAAATGTCACTTTATCTCTTACCCCACAGAAAGTACTCCCAGTAAAGAGCCCTCTAGATTATCTCACCTCCAAATCTACAGCTGATAGCAGTGATTTTCACATCTATATGATTTAGAAAAAATGCAATATCCACCCTCAAAACATGAACAAATATCTATAGTTTGGTAAAGAAAATTAACAATGAAGTTTACCTCTAAATATGTGATTCCAGAGAACTATTACCTGCCAGATTTTCCCCTTCGTTCCCAGAATCCAGAACTGCTTTTAGATTAGTTGTGACTACTTGTTGATAAAAAATCGTCTTGACAATAAAAATGGTACACTCATGAAGGCAGTCATTGATGCACTATTAGTTTGAAAACTCATGGACTACCACAACCTTGAACAGGATGAACTGAAGTATGAAGGTATCGGTTTCTTACATTTTTGTCTTTCAGCAGTAATATCTCCTACATTCAGTTCTTTTCCTTAAGACCTCTTCATCTACCCATAGTACTTTTAGACTTTACACTTCTTTTTACAGGCTCATTCATGTATTTAGGTTTTATAACAGATTCAATCAGCAGTTAATAAATATAAAAAATACTTAATATACTTGGGATGTTCTGAAAAGTACCGGTCTAGCACAGAGCTGTATTCCAGTCTGGTTTTGCTTGCAATAAGCATTATTCAGAAGTCTCCTTCTAGATTCAGGTGGTTCTGTTCCACGTACTACATGCAAACATTTCGGGATTCAAATATTTTGCTTTTATGGGCCCAACTTTATACACAAGGCAGCAAGCACCTTCTTTACCTATTATACATATTGTTGACCTCAAGAAATAAACTCTGCTAGGGAAGCTTAGGGTCTTAGGGTTTAGGTTATAGGAAGGTAACAGAATTTTTTCTCAGACCTCAAAACATCTCTCTTTAAAAGCCTACTCTCCTGCAAACACAGAATTCCTGTCCTACCTGGCCTACTTTACGGAAGGCAAAGGAAGGAGAACGCACCAGAAGATTGATTCTCTTAATATTAAAATGATTTTAAGGTATTTCATGGGTTCCATGGACAGTAACACCAGAGAGAAATAATGCCGCCTTTTTTCTCTGCTACTGTCACATTTTTCAAGTGAATGCATGTCAACCAGAAAACATACATAAAACAGATGGCATATTACAGAAATTTTGTAGCACCTTCTCCAGATCTATCAAAGAAGACAGCAAATTAATTTTAAGACCAGCACTTAAACCATTTGCATATCTGCACACAAATCTGACGTATTTGCAGAATAAAAAGAACTACGAGTCTCCATGCAAACTGCAAATGCTTTTTTGCCAAGAAAATGTGTTGTCTGTGAGTAGCAGAAATAAGGCAGGCTGATTTCCTAAGAACTTGTGATCTAAATGCCATTTGCTATCACCATATAAATCCAGAATGGTACCCTCACAGGTTGACAAAGAAGTACTATTATTAAAAAGGAGCCAAGGTATTGGAATAACAGAAGGGAAAAGTTCAGGTGACCTACTGCAAAACAGGACTAAACCAGAAAAACAAGTTAGACATGTGAATCTATGATTTTTCTTTTTCTAGAAGACAGAGAAGCAGTAATGTCACTTATGAACTAGATGTAAAGAACAGGTGTTGTAATGATAAAGAAAAGTAAGGTTGCGGGGGAAGCAACAAGAACTTTCTTGATTAACTTAGCAAAAAAAAAAAAAAAGGATTAGATGGTGGCTGCTGGCATGTTTATGTAAATACAACAGCAAAACAAATTTCAGAGGGAGAAAAGAATACTATGGCAGAAGAAATATAACTGTGAGGAAATCATAAGAAACAGCATAAAATTTCAAAGAGTTACAGAGGTGAGCCCTCACAAATAATCCTTCTATAAGAACAGTGAGGGCAAGGAAAGCACAGACTCATTCTCAACAGATTTAAGGATAGATGACACAGAAATTGTTCTTGAAGACCTGAAGCATTCTGCACCACAGTAGCTAATGTAAAATCTATGTTAGAGTTTCTCTGAAGACCATGAACTTCTAAACCTCTCCAGGGTTCTTCTCATTTTCTAACAGCAATTAAAGGAGGCTTTTTTTTTCTGTGTATCCATTAATCTAGTGGGTTATGCCTCTCTCAAATGATTTATCATTTAAATTTTACAATATTTGTGCTGCCTTAGGCTACAAATTCTGCACTGGGTTTTATTCTAATATTTAACAAGCTTGAGTTTCAACTCCATCCCACTGTCAGTGTGATCACTGCAGTGATCAGGTGAACTTCAGAAGAAAAACATGAAACCATTGAAGACATTCAACTCTTTGGAGATGCAGCATTAGCAATACTTCTAATGGTTTCTAGCCAATTAAAAAAATTAAGTTCCTTGAAGCTATGAATACTAAGCACTTGATGGATTTTTTCTTTGGGCTCTTGTTATTGGAGATAAATTAATTTGTGTTTTGTGTGTTTTGCTTTTTTTCCCCCAACATGTATTTCCAGTAAAATGTTTGTGTTCTTCCTCCTTTCACTATAAAACCATAAAAAATTCCAGGATGGGAAGGAACGGTATAGAAGGTGAAAGAGGGGAAGAGAAGAGTTAAAACAACAACTAAAAGCTAAGTACTTTTGAAAAGTAGTATCTCATTTTAGACTTCTCTAAAATGTTTAGTTCTATCACAGGTTAGAACAGCTGTACTTAGAGCAGATGTCAGGAATCTTTCCTCTAAAGGGCAGTCTTTACAAGGAGGTCTTGATTGTCAGCTTTTCTGATTTCCCTAGAGGATGTCTGAGTTTTTCCAATACCTCGAAAAAGATAAAATTCTTATCTCTAAACTGAATTTTCTTGTATGCTATTTAATTCAGGAAAATAATGTGTTTAGTTTCTTAGTTAACAACACTTGAAACAATTTACAGCATCTTATATAGGTCCATTTTAATATCTTGGTTGCAGAGTAGACTGATCAAGTATACAATCAGCCTCAGCTAGATGCACTTTTAAGTATGGCAAAGCATGCCAATGCAAGATGCTAACACATTTCACATATTATCTGCCAGCCTGATTAAGAACCGCAAGAATCGCATGAAAAATTATACTCCATTTTCCTAATGATAAATTCCATCCTTAAGCACTGCATTTATGTGAACCACTCCAGTGACTGCTCCAGTATTAGGGACCTGTGACTACAGGCTTGCATCATTCAACAATGACAGGATTTAAGAAACTTCACACTGTGGCTTGGAACAACCCCTCTCTTTGCACTGCTGCACAACTAAATGCATACAGACCTGTTGATAGGTAGATAATCCTCCAGGACCAACTCACAGACCCCAGGGCCTCAGTGTCCTGTCTTCCTTCTGCTCATGTCTCATACAGCCCCAGAAATCAGGTAACTCTTCATCCTTAAGGAAACTGAGGTATTTTCTGCACTGCTCAACATAGTCTGTCAAATGCTTTTAAAAGAAGCCACCTCAAAAATACATAATTAAAAACGGCAGGAAAAAATAGAAGGTGTTTTGCACTTCTTGAGACACATTGTGTGATGTCCATGTCACGCTCCAGCTGATAGTGTGCACTCACAGCCCAGGAAGCCAATTGTATCCTGGGCTGCATCAAAACTGTGGCCAGCAGGGCCAGGGAGGGGAATTTGTCCCTCTGCTCCATTCTGGTGAGACCCCACCTGCAGTGCTGCATCCCGCTCTGGGGTCACAGAAAGGACAAGGACCTGTTGGAATGAGTCCAGGGGAAGGCCACCAAGTTGGTTAGAGGAATGGAGCACCCATCCTGTGAAGACAGGCTAAGACAGCTGGGGTGTTCAGCCTGGGCAACAGAAGGTTCTGAGAAGGAAACCTTACAGCATCTTCTAGTACCTAAAGAGGGCTACAAGAGAGAGGGAGAGGGAATTTTTACAAGGGCATGTCGTGATAGGCCAAGGAGCGATGGCTTTAAACTGAGAGCAGATTTTAGACTGAATAATAGAAAGACATTCTTTACCATGAGAGTGGTGAGGCACTGGAACAGGTTGCCCAGGGAAGTTGTGGATGCTCCATCCCTGGAAGTGTTCAAGGCCCCATCCAAGTTGGATGGGGCTCTGAGCAGCCTGGTCTGGTGGAAGGTGTCCAGGACAGGGAGGTTGGAATGAGATGATCTTTAAGATCCCTTCCAAATCAAACCACTCTGATTCCATGATTCCTCTGGTCATTGTATCTATGGCTTGAGCAGATGCTTTCCCTGAATCCAGATGTACAACCATGCACTACAGGACTTCCAAGGAAGATTCAGGAAAACACATGGGAAACACAAAGATAAGGTATGAAGCTGGAAGAGATCCAGGACCAGATCACAAAAACAGCTGTCTTACTGGACATTCTGGATTCATCCTCTGGGTTCTGGGTTCATCTTCTGATGATTGATGATGAGTAAAAGTAAAAGCAGCTAAAGGCCATCAACAGTCCTGGACCAGGGGAGTGACGCAAGCCAAGATCCACAAAAATTAGGAGAAAACAGAACACTAAATGTAATAGTGAGCTAATAAAACTGCAGAAGTCTCAGTGACAATCAAGTGCAACTCCAGACTGAATGATGTTAAATCACATAAAGCTGTAAGACTTCAAAGCCTGAAGGTATAATCATAGCAAAATAATGCCCATTAGCACATAAACCAGAACATAAATGTGTATTGTAGACAAACTACTCCACTACAGGCAAGGACTTGAAGAAAAAGACATTATCTCTTTATTTTTTAGACAAAATTAGCACCTGGGCCTAGTCTGGCCTATCTGTCCCCTTCAGTTTGCTTGCTGAAGGAATCACCTGGGACAGAAGAGTCTCCTATAAGAAATTACACAATAACAATTTATTTAGCCCAACTGTATATGCAAAGCTCTAAACTGAAGCCCTACAAACACCATGCTGAGGTATGAAAGGCATAATTTTGTACTGTTAGTAGAGATGATGAAACAATGTTGACATTAAAATTCAGTTGTAGGTATTTACTTATTGGATATAAGGATGTCCATTCATGCAAAGGGATCTTTAAACTATTAGCTTTCACAAGAGGAAGAAAAAATATTTAAGCAAATTAGTGTAATTTAATAATGTAAAATGAGAATATGAGTAAAAAGTAATTTTATAAAACTACTAACATATTTAGTATAAATAAATACTGTTTAGATGACAACATAACTGTTTTACTCTATTTTTCCCTAAATCTCACTATGAAGTAAATTATATCCATATGTTTAGATTTTTCAACTCATTAAACATGAATTCTTGATAGTTTATGGGAAAATTCTTCATGAAAGTGGAAAAAACCTGTATTATAAAAAGTGCTTGCAATAATCCTTAAAAATAGGACAGTTCCTCTTTGTCCAAAACATAAGTACTTCTTAAGATATCCTTTTTGTACTAGTACTCTTAAGCCTCCTTAACACTAGTGGCAGTACAAAACAGATAGTTTCAAAATAGAAACACTTTAAGGAGTGATTTTCAGCTCTATCTAGAAAAAAAAAAAAAAAAAAAAAAAAAAAGGCAACAAACACCCAATAGCAGAAGTGGTCAAGGAAAAAAAGTGCCTTACAATAACTCCTACTGCTTGTTTTAAAAGCACCTACCTCCATATTGTTTTCTTTTTACAATCAACTCTCCATTATCAGAAGTAAAATAATACCTCAGGAAGTGGAGGGAAACAGCCCTGCAGACAGTTATTACTGAGAATGCACAACATATCAATCAGCAGTGCCCGTTTTCTTCACTGGGTTCAATCCAATACTGTTTTTGTTAGGTCTTACTTGCCCAGATGCAGCATTTGGTTGGCAAAAGAGCTCTGTTTGAATTGAAGAGCCTGATTAAATCTAGACCATAAGGCAGAGACACCACATTAGCAGCACCAGCACCAGCTTGCATACAGCAGGACTAACACTGAGGCACATATATGAAATTCTGATCAACATTCACTGACTCTGCACACTCTAACGCCACTGTATAAGCTTAGGTCAGGAAACACCAAGACAGATACACTTAAACTAACTTCACGTGGTGCCAACTCAGCCATGACAGGGTTTATTAGCTCAGATTTGCAGTAGCATAAAGGCATCTAAAGAACCTTCATGCTCCTGGAAGAAATACAGTCACATTCACACAAAGCTGAACTAGCCATGCTGTTTCAGATTTTTGCTGGCTTTCCAGGGCTCTGCAATTATCACCAACAGTGGGAGACCGTTTCTACAAAATGATCTGGAAACGTACCATAGGTCTTTCCAGAACACTGAGCTGCCATCCACAAAAAACTGCCGATATCAAATCCCACACAGGAAAGTGCAGATTCTAAAAAACAGGATTTTCAATATTGTTTACATTTCATTCACTGCTGTCTCTAACGGTAGCAGTGGTGAAGATCTCACTGGGGCAAGTTCCATTCAGGTGTCATGGGAGGAAAGGATTTCTAACCAGAAAGCCTGTAGTTCATGAAACAACTCTAAAAGAAACAGAGACTTGCCCTTTACCCTCAATCTCTAAAATCTTTCCTTTTGAGTTAAAATTTTTTTACAATGTTTTGTTTTCTTTAACATTATGCTTATAAACTGTGCCTGTTTTAACAGCTCTGGAGCTGACCACTTTTCAGGCAACTGGCTCAAAGAACTGACATCATCAATCCTTCATCTCAGATTCATTTGTTTCCACATGTCTGTTCCTAATGGATATAAATAAACTTTGAAAATGGGAACCACAGCCTCTTGTTATTTCTTCCAGCTGGGAGGATCCTGAAAAAGCTGCAAATAGTTGGAACTAAGCCAAATATCTCTGTGAGCTGTGAAAAACCTGAAAATCAGTTTAAATGCTAAGTGTTTTCATCACTCACTCATTCAACTAATTATTAAAATTACAATCTCAAATGATTCCAGAGTACTACAAGTCATGTTTCAGATACCACTTGGACACATGCTCCACCAAACCTGAAATACAGAAAATAAAAACAGGGAGACTAAAAATAAGCTAAGAAATTATACCAGGAGTAAGCTTTACATTTATGTACCTTTGTTTATGCTCACTCACAGAGTTGCAACATTCAAGAAAACCAAGCCTTGATTGTCGGTCCTTGATTTCAGGGTGAAGTTTGCTGTTCATTTCCCTTTCTAGAATCTTGCTATGCTTTTACAATTAGATATTTTAAACAAGAATTCTATGTGGCAAATCATGGATTGCATATAAAATATTTTTTTAGGTTAAAATGTGCTTACTTTAATAGCAGGTGTAAGGCAGTAATAGAAGTACCTTCCAGCCCTATGCAACCCTCATCTGACATGAGCCCAGAGAACTGTAGCCCAACATTTCCTCCTGTGAATACTCCTCCAAGTGTTTAAGCACATTTGCTCCTATCATTCTATTTGTACTTGACTCTCTTTTGAGCTTCTGTATTTTAGCCATGCTCAAGATTTCATTCCTTATAAGTTACAATGAAATTAGAATTACTGATGAATTAGGTAGCCTAGATTATTTCTCCTGTCTGTCTTTGCTACCTAAACATAACTTTTTGCGTTATCGTGCTGCTGATTTACTTTACTTCATCTTGCAGGGACTCACAGGCACTTCTATTCCTAAACACCTTTACGATACACAATACTGTCATTTTCTTGCTGTCCTGTTCATTTGATGTGAATAAATACATCATCTTTTTCTTCTCTTCAACAGGGAAAAAATTATATCTTCTGGAAATAATCTTGTCACACTGATATTTGACTCCATATTCTTAACTTTTAGTTCCCTCTCTTTGCTGATTCCAAATCTTTAACTATATTTAACTCTAAGCCTACAGCAAGCAACAAAATGGGAGAAGTCTTTAAAGCCTATACAGCCTGTCATGTCTCATATGTTTGCTTATCCAGGCAATGAATCAAATCAATCAATCAGCTGTCAGGACCATACCAAGCCATGGTGGCATTCGTAGGAGAATGACACCCCATATGAACACACTCCATGTAAATTTCTTGCAGCTCAAAAGAAACCCAGCAGTTGCCACATTCGTAACATGGCAACGTGAAGCACCCTGCCAAGGGTTCTCTCTCACCAGTTTCTGCCCTACACACCCAGCCAAGACAGCAGTCCTGCAAATGGGACGAGCAGAGCAGCAGAACAATCCTGAGAGGTTCCTGTCAACAGAGCTCCAGGAACAGTATTCCCAGATAATCACAGACCCCTCCTGCCTGACTCCCTGAGTTTGGTGCCTCTGCCTCCTGGTACACTGAAGCCCTTGGCATTGCAGGCTTGGATCCAGTCTCAGGCTGTGTCTATGTGTGGCTTGGCACAGTTAGGAAGGCTAAAGAGGTTATGATCCATTGTCTCGGCTCATTTCTTGCCATGGTTACAGCTCTATCAAGAATAATGTTCTTGTGGCTGTTCTGAAACTCCAAGTCATTAATGTATACTGGTTTTCCTTATTTGCTCTGAGTTCTTCTTGCTTGATCAACAATGAGGGAAAGGATGACTAGAATGACAGGATTATCATTACTTTTTACTGCTTTTTACTGCATGAGGATTACTGATTACCATCAGTAATCCTCATGTTCACAAACGGCCAACAAAAATAGGTATAAATGGTATATGCCATTGAAAAGTTTGGCATCATTTTCTATCATTATATAATTACTTTTGTCCTTACTGAAACCTTTGAGCTGTTATATTTTAAACCAGCCATTTGAAGATTATAAAAACAGAAATGGACATCAGGGTATTTTAACTGGGAAGGAAGAAAACACTTCTCCATCAAAATTTTTTTTTTTTTTTTTTTTTTTTTTTAGTGTGTATTCTGAGATCTGCAACATTATTAAACTTCCCCTTAAATGCGCTCTTGAGTCAATGGGACACCCAATGGATTGCACAATTTCTTAGTTTATTCTGCAATTCTTAAAATCAGTGTCTTTAAAAAAAAAAATAATAAAAGAGGTCTTAAAATTTTTAAGTATGCATGGCATCCACGTTTGCCATGCAGTTTTCATGAATTCCACAAATGACTTCTGTGTATTTACCCAAGTATAATAAGAAATCATAACAGAGATTGAAAACGTTCCTAAGTACCTGAGAAAAAAATCTAAATCAACATAATCGCTATTAAACAACCAAAGCCCACATTTACAACTTCACAGTTCATTGAAAAAGGTCATTTTACTCCTCCAAAGAACTGTCCCATCAATATGGAGCAGGTAAGCAACTAAACTTTTAAAAGTGTCAACATTTAAAATTTTCAGCAGTGAATAGGCTTTCAGCATTTTTATGTCAGAAAAAAAATCTGACAGCCAAACATACATATTAAACATGTTTTTAAAATTCTCCAATAATAAGCCTGCTTTTGCCTATAAAAATTACTTAAATGCCGTCCATCCATTTCTCTGCTAAATTCCCTTTTTCCCTTCTCGTGTTTCCTTCCTAATACATTTTTTTCAACCTGATGACCAACTTCAAGTGAAATTTACAAAATTAGAGCTGTCAAAGCCTGTAAATCATTACAGAAAATAAGACACATGAAAGACAGCATCATAGAAAGCACGGGAAATCAAAGGTAGGAGAGAGGAAGAGCAAATTTGAGCCCTTACAAAGATAGGGTTCTTATTTATTCTAGTCCATCACAAGTCCAGCAGCAGTCATGCAACACACACATTGCCTTGAATCACTGCAAACATAGGATCAGTCTGGAATTACTGTGGGACTTCGTGCTACCATTTTTTGGCTTGATGGTGTATTTATAATTTAGTGTTTGACTGATTCCAAGTAATACTCAGAACAATGCAAAACAATTACGAAAACAAAAAACACTGAAAATCAAGAATTATTTCTATCTAATGTGTGACAACCCAAAACATGTTGGTGCAATTATGAATGTAAAGTTGCTTTTCAACTACTTAACATATACATATTCAGCAGTGCATTAAAAAACTCAATATCAAAATCAATATCATTCAAAGGGAAGTTAAAATGTATTATGGAGAAGGAGAAAAGTTCTAAATTGAGACACAAGCAGTGCTATTTTAGGAAGTGAACAGATGGCTACAGAAGAGCAGACCTAAAACCCAGAACAATGTAGGGAGTCAGAGCAGGGGGCTGGAATGAGGTATAACTGGAGAACTTGCTTTTCCTATTTTATTGCACACTTTTTGACAAGCTGAAGATACTACAAATCTAGTACAGAGAAGACATGAATTACATTTTTAGGCATTTTAATGACTTGCAGAGCTGTGTTGGCTATTTTGTTCCTCCTCTCTATAAATAAAAACGTTCATATGCAACCATTTAAAAAAAATCTCATTATTTTGCAAAACTTCATATACTTCTATAATGTCAGAAATATTAGGAAAACCAAAAATTTGGTCTAAATGTGGCTTATTTGCTTTAAACATTTTCTATACAAATATACGTATTACAAACTTCTAAAGAATTTGCTAAATCCAAAACAGTGCATACCTTTTTAAAAGAATACTAAATTTTTGCCCCACTGTGAAGTCTGTAATTATAGTCCCTTGAAATTTGTAAAAGCTATGAATATCAATTAAATGTGCAGAAACCCCTATATGTCAATAATCTCATCTTACATTTCCAAGAGAAAAAGGCAGCACTTCTTCTTCTGTGCCTTAGAGTACAGGATAGCTCAATGGATTTAATTTAAAACACTAGTAATTAAAATTTACTTTTCTCGAGGAAAGGCATCAATCCTTGTTGTTATTTTGTATTCGTTATTAGTGTAACTAATACCTAATACAAGTTAATAACTTTTTTCTTTGTATTTGTCAAATGGAAGCATGAAGTATTTTAATTAGAATGATGAAAATTCTTACCAAAACCAGTAGGTTTTGGTTTCAGAGACAAGTTGGCTGGCTTATTTCTCCAGCCTTTTACAGTCATTCTAGACGTAAGTATGATCCTCTAACCCATCAACCACTCATCCCAGCTTTGTGTCATCTGCAAACCTGCTGCCAACATCCAGATTATCATTGAGGATGTTAAACAGGGCTGGAGCTGGTATTGACCCCTGGGGTACACGACTGGTCACTGGCCTCCAATCAGACTTTGGGCCAGTGATTACTACTCTTGGCACCCAGCCATTCAGCCAGTAAATTCCATATACTAAGGACAGTAGTTTCTGTTCCATTTAACTTTGGGTGAGGATTATAGAAATCTTCACATATCTTCTAAAAGGTCTTACTTAAAAAAAAAAAAAAAAAGGAACAGAAACAAAACAAAATGGCTGTTGCCAAAAGAGATGTAAAATTTGTTCAAACTAATGTTCCTAGGTGATTAAATGGAAATCTACTTCTGGAACACAAGTCCAAAATCACTAATCCTAATCCATGATTAGTATGTAATAAAGTTAACCTGAAACCTGTAAAAAAACCCCCAAAGCTCTGTGTGGCACAGAAAGTGGTTGTGAAGCCTACTTAACTTTCTGAAAGATATCATCTGAAACTATTGACAACCTACAGTGTGTTACATACCCATTGAGAGGAAGGGTTTTTCTCTTATGATTCTGAAGAAGTTGAATTATTTTAAAAATTCACACGTCATGACACTAAAGCAGGGCAGAAAGGGTTAAACTAGCTCCTTGCTGATAATTATAAATCAAATAAAAAAAGATTATCATCTTTATATGAACACCAATACAAACATACTTTAGTCATACTTTGAACTGGATGGACAAACCAAGCCCTCCTCCAAAAGCCAGCCAGACCACTGAACTAGAACTAGAACAGTTCTAGAACTGAACTACCATGTTAACACTGACATCAGCCTCATGGGCTGAAGGATGGGAGAAGCAATTCAGGTGTGTCTACAAATAAAAATCTACATACATCCAGCATAAATATTCAGTATTAGAGTGACACTAATTAGATACCTGTTTCGTCGTTCTAAAGTAACAAAATGCTATATTTTTCCCAGGCAGCAACGAGGCATTTCTCTTTGTGTCATAGAAACAAACAATACATTTATTTCAGCCTTGTGATTTCAGTGGCACATCCATGCTTGGAAAGAACCACCTCTACTTATTATCCTATGTGTTTTCAGAGGTTTAAGGGTTTCACAACTACCAGCCTGTTCTCTTTGTTTTGATTTTAAGTACAGAACTGTAAAGAAAAAAAAAAAAAAAAACAGATTTACTTCCTCAGCACAGTTTCAAAATTACCATGATCTTGACACTTCTTGATGCTTATGGGTAGCTGAAAAGCCAATACTACAGAGGACAAGTAATTAAAAAGCTCTTATGGCAGGGGTTGGCAGACATTCCTGTGGGAGACAGCTGTGCACGGAGTCCCAGCTGATGCCCCTGAGCAGCAGCCAGCAGACAGCGGCTGCCAGAGGAAGCTTTCACTACAGACACACCATTCCGAGACCAAACCCAACAAAATTCTGCCATTAAGCAGAGCTAAAAGAAAACGCTAAGTTGAGGAGACAGCTTCTGGCTTTTCTCATTTATTTTTGGAGGGCTCCTCAGCCTCTAGGGCCAAAGGCAAGGTGATTGCAGCATGCTGTGAAGCGAGACACCCTGGGAAGCATGAAATCATTAAAACACTCATTTAGACAGAAGGAGAAAAGATGAGTGAGTACAAATTCTAAGCTGAAAAACTCCCTCTTTGTATAGCATCTTGATTGCTGTAACACCTAGTCACTTCCCAAAAGTCAATTCAGTAACATGCTTTAGATTCTTCCCATTTTAATCCACATTTTTTTTCCCTCCAGACATTATGTAGTTTTAAGGATTTCTTAAGATTACTTTATTCCTTGTATTAACCCTACGCTACAATTAAAAAAAAATAAAAATAAATCAATCAAAATCTTCCAACATAAAACATAGAATCCAGATACTAATCTCTGCAGATCACATCTGAGATTCTGCTTCATAGTCTTGGATAAGCACCTGAGACAAGCCCGTATGTGCAAATAGATTTTATCCTCGCTGTACACACTTCACTGTGGCAAAGGAACAGTTATAAACCATACACATCATCTCTAAACTTCAGGTGAGGAGCTAGGAATACTGAGTTCATTCTGCCTGCATCTTCAAGTTGGTGATGAGCCTTTTTTTTGATGACTTGTACAGACTGAAAAGAATGACTGACTCTCACAGCTTTCACTGCATTATTAAAATGCTTTAAAGCAAACTTACTTAAGGGCTTATGTATAACTTTTCCAGGCATTATTAATGCAATATTATTATTTAACCAAAAGGCAATGAATTCCACAAAAGGCACACTGGTTGCCACGACTCAGCAGTTTGCCTAACAGTGTGTTATGCTAAACAAAATTAGCATGAGATTAAAAAAAGAAATCACTTATAAGAAGTTTGAATACTTCCAACCTTGAATGCTTAATGAGTTCTCTATGTAGAATTCAACCAATAGCACCTCTGTTGCAGATGCAGGCTCCCAAAAGTTTTGGATGCTGACAGCCTTCATATCATCATCTTTTATTCACTGTTTTAGCCTGCTGCTGGTTTTCTCTAATGTGTTCTCTACCACAATGAATTAGCTGCTTTCTAAAAATGTGAGATAAAGAAAGAAGAAAAAAAACTGGAAACACTGAAACTGCTACAGCAGTAAAATTGTTGCATAACAGAAAAAAAATGCCAGAGTAGTGCCTTGGATTTGATACTTATGCTTCAGAAATTCCTTTAATATATGATTTTGCAGGGATTGAAATATTGCTTCTGTACTGTTTGAAGAGCAATAGTAGTCACAGTAAGACTTCAAATTCACCAGAGCTTTCAGAAGTGCAAGTTCCCAAAAATATCATACAAAATATAAGATGGGATAGAGTTACTGCTTGTGTGGATCAATGTACCTGCAGTGAAAGGAGCACAACCCTCCTCAAGCTACATGTTTACAGGCAGGTCTATGGATGAGACAGTGCAATAAAATACAGTGAGCAACATCACACAGTCAGTGACCTGGTACTCTTTGTTTTGGACTGACTTGCCAAAGTTGTGGAGTTTTGTTTAAATCTGTATAATGTTAGAAATAACATGTATACCTGGCAGACAGGCTTGAAGCCTTTTGCATCTGTTCATAGCTGTATCTGAGTAGCAGCAAGGGAAAGCTACTGCTGAAGGCCCAACCAAGGCTTTTTCATCCTCTTACCAACAAATGCCTAATCCACTGCAAAATTAAAATCTCAAACTGCATTAGAACTGGCGAGCTGCACCAAGATTTTCACTTGGAAAGCTATCACTGGGTCTTTTTTCTGTACTTACTCTCCCTCAAGAGATCACCCTCCTGCCCATGTCAAGGGAAGCAGTGTATTGGGAAGCTGTGTTTGAGGGTTTAGGGATCCTGAACTGGCAGTGCACACTCTATTGGGCCTTGTAGTTAGAAGCCCATCTATTGGCACGAGCAGCACTGCAGGGAACCTGCTGGCACAGCCCAGGTGGCACTGGTGGATGACATGACAGAGATGCAATGGCAGGTTCTTAGGGAAAATGACTGCTCGTTGCACAAAATAAAAGGCACAGCGATAGGGAAGAGGAATCTATCTGATCCACAGACAGCTGTGCACAGCCTGCTGTGGGAAAACCCACCTGGGCTCCATCTGAGGCTGCATGAGCAAAATGTTTTAAATCTCTGAAGGGACACAAGATTTAATTGCTGTGTTTCTCTTTTTAGTCTTCCTTATTAATATGGCTATTGTATCATGCTGTTCATTGGCCAGTCTTTCTTAGTGAGATCCAAATAGAACTCTACAACACCTCCCTCCCTCCCATAGTACACAATTAATATAAAGAGTGAACAAAAAGAAAAACAGATGAGCTATATGGCCCCCCTGTCATCTGGTTCATGTTCATTACCTTTTTTTTTTCACTCTGCATTCACTTTAAAATTTCTGAGCTATCAAATTTATATACAGCTATGAATGCAACTTTAGATATGTTATATAAATACAATCTTTACTTAATATATGCATATTAAATATATATACAGTTATATATGCTTATGCAGTAGCTGGATCTTCCTGTATTAGGAAAAAAAAAATTAATGATGAATATAATGAAGCTGGAAACGGCACTTAGTATAATCATTCTAAAATAATAAGGTATTGAGTAAAATGTTCTTTAAAACCATGAAAAAAAATTAAATAAAGTTACGTTTTGCTAAAAGAGTCTCACAACAATATAACACTGCTGATTAAATCTAGAACTAAAGTCATCACCCAACAATTCAAAAAGTATACATTCTGCCAAGACATCTAGACTAAGAACAACATGAGGGTAAATTCAAGGCAGTATTGTAATATTGCAGTAGCCGTCTCATTAGAGCATAGTAATGAGCCAAGACTCAGACTTCTTGTTTATCACAGCACGAAAAGGGTCCTGGTTTATTCCTCTTTACAGCTGAGCCACCCTGACTCCAGGTATTCACTGACTCTGGCTGCAGCTCCTCCTGTAGGTTTCCCTTGCAGCCTCTGCCTGCTGGTTATTTCCTGCTGAACTATGACTGCAGGGATCAGTTTGCAGACTCTGAATGCAGGCTTTTACTTAGCTAGACTTTAACTGCAGACCCAGACTGACCTCACAGCAGTGATTCTCTCTCTCCAGGATCCTTCTTTGTCATGATTCCCCATCACCACCTAAGCCACTCCCTTTTATCACACTGATCTTTATTGGATACAGCTGTGACTCATCTGCAGCAGGCTGAATTGGGTAATTAACACAGCTGCTCCTTATCACGGGCAATGGCACCTGTATTCCCTTCTCCTACACTGTAAGACTTCAGCCAAAATTCCAACAGACATTGCATTCTTCTTGTAAAGTCACATATTGCAAACAACTGCTTTCAATATCAAATGTAAACAAAATTTTGGGAGTAATCTGAAAAATATGCTAAACCCTGAAATCAACATGTTTATTCAATCCTGTGAAACTAATTGGAGACAATTATTGATTACAAACAAATTCAATTTTCTTAATAATGCTCATCAGAAGATCCAAAACACCTACCACTATGGCAAAAAAATTTCAAATAATCATGGAAGAGAGACATTAGCACCTTTGTATAATTATTACAAAAAACATGGAACACACCACAAAAGACAAATAAATTTCAGAAGAACCAAAACTGTAAAAGTAAAGGATACATCTCAGATTAAGATGGGTTTCAGGATATACAGGCTCTTCAAAAATTAAGCTGTTTATGGTAACACGGCGCATTTAAACCTGACAGAAGTGGTATCTGCAACCATAACTATGATTACAACCTGTGTCATGAAAAACACTGGAACACAATTTCCCATAAAATAATGAATAGTTACATATCTTATAAACTGGTAATGGGATAAAAAGAAGGCAGCAAGCAAGTTTCTAAAAAAACCCCACCAACAAGAAGAGATAGGGATAGAGGAGAGGCAGGAAAAAGTAGTGCAAAAAGTGGGTAAATCGAACACCAGAGGCTGTTTTTGCAGAGAAGACTCTCCCTTCTAAAGCTCCTCATCCTAAAATAACAGCAGAGCTCTTTTTCTCACTTGTATATGAATGACAACATTTATAAATCTTAATTTACATGAATTGTCTTACCAAAGCCAATAGTAACTTCTCTCTTCTCTCTGTAAGACTATTCATAAAACCTGGTATTATATGTCATATTTATAATTACTTAGAAAGGGACTAAGCATTCACACAGGCACACATTCACCAGTTCTCTAGAAATTAACATGTTGCACCTCTGTAGTATACTTCTCTTCTATTTTTACAGGCTTTATTTCTTAGAACTTGGCAGGAAAAAAGGGGTAGATGTTTCCAGTCTCTCATTTGGTTACGATCAGTGGACACATCCACAGTCACACAGTGCCTGACTGCTGGGCCTGCTACTATCCATACAGCAGATATTGTCCTCAACTAAATATTCTAAATGACAGAACAACTTTAGAGCATTCAGGCAGAGCCTGAAATAATAGTAACACAACATTTTTCTTCAAGCATGACTAAAATAACATGATTGGTTCAGAAGAAGAAGTTAACTCGATTTAAAGTGAAGTATAAATATAAAACAGAATAATGGATAAATTATAAGGAAAAATTAATTCTGACTGCATTGATAGTCATCTGGTAAAACTTGAATGTAGTGTAGGAAAGTAAGTTATTGGTATGCAGCAATGCTAGCCAAAAACTACTACCAATAAATACTGCAGGTAAAGTCAATCCTGCCCATTTGCTTTGAAAAGGAAGAAAAAGCCTCTTTCAAGTGTTCCATTCCTTCCTTGTCCCCCACCTACCTACTGTCAACTGCTTCTTCTTCTTGTACTTTCTTGCCTAAGAGAGGGCAAAGGAATTAATACATTTGGACCCACTCCTCAAATAACCAGGCAAAATCCTGCCTGTGACACTAAAGCTGCCTGCTGCAGAGTGCCTGCCATGCCACAGCTTGTCCCTCCAGGTGGGACAGGATGGTTTGCATTCGCTACAGCCCAACAGCCCAGCAGGCATCCTGCCACACACAAGGCCAGTGATACAGCCCCATAGCACTTAATTATTCACACCTGCCACTCTTCATCCTCCTTTGCTAATTACAAATACTTACATTTTCTTAAGAGTTTGAGCCCTTTGGGCTTTTTAAGTTCATTTTTTTCTTTATAATACTAACAAAAAATATTCCAACTTTATAGATTCCCCCTGTACACAATTCCAGACTTAGGCAGTTAGAGAAGAATATTCCAGTATTTCAACAGTTTATTGCACTGAGTATAAATACCCAATGTCCAACATTCAGGATAGTAACAAAGCCAGGAAAAAACCCCTAAATTAATCCAATATTTAATGAACTTATTATGCTAATTTAATTTAAAGTGATACAGTATCTGTCTTACTGTTTTGAATCTTTCCTATTAAGCCTCAGTAATTAACCAATCAGGAAAACAATTTATCAGACCCAAATATTGGCCCACATTGCAAAATGTCCAAAATCCAATGAAACCAGTGTCTCTACAACACACAGAATGCAAAGAAAGTATATGTGCAATTGTTTTAGTTGCATGGTTTAGTTTCAGCATTTCATAATGAAAATGTTTGTATTTATAGCCTTCAGTCTTTATACTCATATGCTTATAGCAGTCCACCTCAATTTTGTCTTTGAAAAGAGAACAATAAGAAACTTCAATTAACTACAGTCTTTTCACTAGTGATACACATCTAAAAAATAAGACTAGCAGATAAGCAATTAAGAGGTAAGCTTTTTAAGAGTAACAGTTAATAAAGTTATCAGATAGCAAGGGTTAAAAAGAAGCAGACTACAAATCAAACTAAGAAAAACATGGTTACTTCTCAAAGAAAATGAAATATTTATTCCAGCTTTATTGTTAAGACTGTTTAGGAAGCACATGTTTCTAATACACCAATTTGAAACACTTGTTTGCAATACAAATTTGTTTCAATTTCAGTATTTGCAATGTATCTTTATTATTAAAAATGGATGCTGTTCCTAGCGGAGTGTTTGTAAGGACTGACATAATTCTCTGTAGAAATGAGTGAAAAAGCAAGAAGCAGTGTTCAATTTACAGAATTCATATATGAAATGGAGATAGGATTTATTTCCAATCATGGAAATTTTATGCGCTAACTTTACGTGCACTGTTTAGTGGTTTTAAAAATCATGCTTGCTTCTCATAGCCTCGTTCATAATGACCTATCTGATGATTTCACATCTTAATTTAAAACTCAGATTTAAAGAAAATAAATGAATTTAATAAAAATAAATTTAAAAATGACACTTTCATACGAGACTCTTAAAAATTTTAACAGGTAGACAAAGATCATATAAGAATGAAAGTTGAATGCAGAAATACATCACAAAAAACCCCCAACCAAACAACCCTCCTCCAACATACAGCTTTTTCAGTTCCTGTTTTAGGATACTCCATAACTACAGATACATCCTAAACTTCGAGCAATACATATGCATTATGGAGAAAGGAAATCCAAGAGGAACAGATGTTCAAAACATTTTTTTTTAAATGGTAGCAGTAAACAATTGTCACTGCAATTGTCACAAGCTCATATACATCACTGTGAATTCCAGCAACCCAGTTTTCTGAGTGCTCAGTGAAACAGTGCAATAAACAAACTTGATTTTTATTAAATTAACACAAGCTTTCCAATCTTTGACATAATTTATATTTTTGATTTACACTAAAGAACTAACTTGAAAAACATAAAGAGCCTTTTCAGTATTTTGAAAAAACTTCTGCAAAAGCAAGACATATAAATGCATTACTACATACATCTCTGTCTCTCTTACCACAAAAACTACTTCATTGTACATGGCAATGATTTTCCAAGAAATAACAAGAAGGGAAAATTATTTCAGATATGTATTACACGACTAAAAGTCATCCCAGAAGAGAGAATACAGTTATGAGAGCTATATTAGGAAAGTAAGAATGAGAGCTTCTTGCTGACCTTAAAATACAAAATATTCCTACAGAATTGATGAAACTCACATCTTCCAGTTACTCATCTCATTCATCCTCTTAACCTTTGCTTGCCACAGATTTTTTTGTGTACATGGTAGTAGCCACAATGGTAGCATTTTCCAGACATTCAAGAAAGGATGGTCCATGCCCCAGGGAGCTTAGACCCTGAAGACAGGCAGGCAAATAGACAGAAGTCAGGAAATACAAACTTAACAAGTCAAGCTAAACATCTACGTTTACTACTGGTATCACAAGAAAATTGACCTGTAAGCTGTGAAGGTGACAAGCTAAAAGGGTGACGTCTGGAGGGGAAGAACCAGCAGACAAATTCTTCTAGATTGTGCCATGCAGTGATGCTGCAGAGCAGAAAGCAAAACTGAGCCTGAAAAAAGCTGACAAACAAGCAAGTAGGAAGCTTGACAAGCATAAGCAGAAAGTGATAGTTATATACTGCCTTTCATGTTCTAGTTTACCTTTTGTCACTTCTTAGCTTCTAAGTAATTCCTTTAATAAAACCCTAGTAGTATAATAAATCTAAATCATTTGGGTTGTGTCAATATTCTCAAAACAGTAGTTCTTTATACCTCAACAACACAAAAAGGGCTATTTCAACAGAAAGGCTATTCTGTTTCCTTCATTGAGGATATCCATCAGAGAATATGATGGATTTAAAATGCAGTCCTTGCTTTGAGACTGGAAATCCAAATTAAATTTGTATCCTATTTGTCTGAACCGTATTTTTCAAATTTAATAGGTTGAGTGTTGTACAAACATTGTTATATAATTCTACATAGTTAATGATGCAACACAATGGGTTTTCACAAAGCAAAACAATGTTCCAAGACCTTCAGAAAACTAGCAGAAGGGAACTGCATGAATACCAGGTTTGTGCCACAAGTATAGACTCCCTGTTTCTCTGCTTAATTTTTCCTCCTTAGTTGCCAATGAATCACGACTAAAATCTGCTAACACTTTTTTTTTTGTAAGTTTTTTTTTTTTGTTTAATAAATATTTAGGAGTAAGATCAAGGCTCTGATCCAAAAATCTCTAAAAGCTGTGCAGATTTCCATAGTATTAAAAATGTTGTCATATCTAGTATTAAAAATGTTGTCATATCAAATTCCTGTTTGAATGAATTAAGGATATTATATGATAGAATCACAGAATGTCTGGGGCTGGAAGGGACCTCTGGACATCACCTGGCCCATCCCTCTTGCCTCCTACAGCCCAGGACCATGTCCAGACCCCTTTTGATTTTCTCCAAGGATGGAGAATCCAAAACCTTCACGGGCAACCTGTACCAGCACTCTGTGTCCCTTGCAGTAAAAAAAGTATTTCCTGATGTTCAGAGGGAACCTCCTGTGTTAGTTTGTGCCAATTTTCTCTGGTCCCATCACTAGGCAGCAGTGCGAGAAGTCAGGCTTGGACTTCTTTCCACAGTTCCTTTAGATATTTATAAAAATTAAGCCATCTCTTCTTCAGGCTATGAAGTCCCAGCTCTCAGCCCTTCCTTGCTAAAGAGGTGTTCAAGATCTGTAACCATCTGTGCAACCCCTTGTGGGGCTCTCTCCATTGGACCCATTTCAGACTCTTCACATGTGCCTTCTACTGGGGAGCCCAGAAGTGTGAACTGCACACCAAGTGTGGCCTCACCAGTGCTGAGTAGAAGGGATGGATGACCTCCCTCAACCTGCTGGCAATACTTTGCCCAGTACAGCCCAGGCACCACTCCTCTCCTTTGTCACAAGGGTGCACTACTGACTTATTTCACCTTGGTGTCTACCAGGACCTTCATGTCCTTTCTGCAAAGCTGCTTTCCAGTTGCCTATGGTTGTTACTCTCCAGCTGCAGGATTTTGCACTTCCCCGCGTTGAATTTCATGACGTTCCTGTGTGCCCCACTGTGTGCAGTACGACCCTTTGGCATACCAGCCACTCCTCCCAGTTCTGTGTCTACTGCAAACTTGCTGAGGGTACACTCTGATCCCTTCTCCAGGGATTTAATGAAGATATTAAACAGGACTGGACCCAGTATTGACTCCTGGGAAACACTGGCCTCCAGCTGGACTTGGTGCCACTAATCACCAACTGTTCTACCAGTTTTCAACCCAGTCATTAAATCGCAGAAGTTTATCACTAGTTAAGCATTACTTCCCCTTGGTGAAACCATGCTGACTGCTCCTTATAACCTCCTTGTCCTTCACATGCCTGGAAATTTCAACTACAGTCTCTTTACAGACGCCTTTCAGGAGGTCTATCCAGCTGGAATATAATGTACACTAGATAGTAGTGAAGCCTTTAGAGCAGCCAAGTGAGAGAAGCATCAGGCATTGGGAGGCAGTGAGCAATCCTAATGCCAGGCTCTGAATTTCAAAAGATGGTATTTAACAACAGGTAGCTGGGCTGCAGTATTTGTTCAAATCTGACCAAAGTGTTACAATTATAGACTTCTAACCAAGATTAGAAGTAGGCAGGCATATCCATATCAAAAAGATCCCATTTTTGATGGGCAGTGAGCTAACCAGAGCTGATCCTGGGAAAAAGCATGTTTCTACATAAAAGAGAAATTAGATCCTTTATGGAAACTTAGGTCTCTTGCTGGCTGTACCTCAGCTCTCCTGTAGTGGCTGAAAAGACATCTTCCTGTTCTCTGCCATGGCTTCCCATATCCTCCTATTTCTAACTACTTTCAATGAAAGCTTTCCCAGCAGAGATCATTTGCCATGAAATTTCAATTCTGATCTTAATTTGAACCACTAGGTGCTGCTGCAACACAGACAATAAATAATTACAGCATAAACTGTCCCATAAAATTATTTGGGATTTACACTGTATGTGACAAAACTGACCTCAGGACACCGTATGAGAACTCTTAGTACTGTCATTCTTTTGCCATGCTGCAACAGAAAATGAGCAGTTTCCAGCCTGGGGATGGATCTTCTGTTTTTCTTGGCCTACAAATTTCATTCACTGATCTGGGATTCAAAAGCAACACAAGAAAATCAAGCATAGATCAATCTGTCTGCCATTGTGCTCTCCTTCTAAGCTAAGTGTATAATGGCCAGAAATATTAAAAAGCTCACTCTCATAAGTGAGGTTTTCAGGAGAGCATTAAGCAAGTAACACACTGAATATTGCTAGTAAAGGTAAAACACCGGCAGCCTGGTCATCAGACAGGACCTTTCCTTTCCAATCTCCAAGAAACCCTAGTGATCCAACTCTTCCCTAACACAACATTTATCTGCATTATTAGCTTATGACAGCTCCCAGGACTAGGAGTCCCAGGATGAAGAATTCTATTTGCATTCTCTCAGGCTGTATCAGGTCTATCTGGTGGTTAGTGAGTTTAAAAATCTACTAAATGGATAATGGGCTGCCACTGCCAGAACAGTCTGTCCAAGAAATTGATATGATTTGACATAAATGTTGTAACACTAATCTAACAGGTATGTAAATATGATATTCTGTGTAGTGAGTAACATTATGACCTCTTTTTCAAAGGACAAACACAACACCACCACTAACTATAAGAACTGTTGTCTTAAAAATCACATGTACTTCTAATGTTTTAAGTAGCTATCTGAGAGTATATAAGCACTATACAGGGAAAGTCTGTCATATTCGAGTACAGTCACCATTGTTAAACTCTTTTTATTGTCAAATTTCAATTGAACCCCTGGAAGTTCAGGATGAAACAGCTAGAGAACTTTAATGTGGATGAGAGTATTTCTCATTTCCTTGTAATGTCATGGAATAAATTAACTTACTTTTTGGGAGGGTTTAAACTTTTTGCTATTGCTACCAAGACACTCAAAATCATTCTGTAAGAAAAGGGAAAACAATAGAGGATTATGCTTTAAAACCTCTTCTATCCCAGTCAAAAAGTGCACAGCACAGAATCATGTTGTCAACCCCCTGCCAGTTTCCCTACAAGAAAGGGGAGGTTGGAAAACTGTCAGGTCAGCAGCTGACTGACTACACTCAGGTGCTGCATACAGCTTTGTGTTCAGGTGCTAGCTGAGACATGAGAAGAAATACAGGCTGGGTGGAGAATGCATGGAGAGCAGCCCTATGGAGAAGGACTTGGGGGTGCTGGAGGGTGAGAGGTTGGACATGACCCAGCCATGGGCACTCCCAGCCCAGAGAGCCAAACGTGTCCTGGGCTGCATCCAGAGCCCCGTGGGCAGCAGGGCCAGGGAGGGGATTCTGCCCCTCTGCTCTGCTCTGCTGAGACCCCACCTGCAGTGCTGATCCAGCTCTGGGTGCCAGCACAGGAAGGACAAGGACCTGCTGGAGTGAGTCCAGGAGGGCCATGAAAGTGATCAGAGGGCTGGAGCACCTCTCCTGTGAAGACAGGCTGAGAGAGTCAGGGTTTTTTAGTCTGGAGAACTGAAGGCTCTGGGGAGATCTTATAGCACCTTCCAGTATTTAAAGGGGACTACAAGAGACACAGAGACACCTTTTACAAGAGCATGTAGTGACAGAACATGGGGAAATGGCTTCAAACTGCAAATGTATGTCTAGATTAGATATTAGGAAGAAATTCTTTACTGTAAGAGTGGTGAGGCAGTGGAACAGGTTGCACAGAGAAGCTGTGGATGCCTCATCCCTGAGGGTGTTCAAGGCAAGGCTGGATGGAGTCTTTAAGCAACCTGGTCCAGTGGCAGGTGTCCTTGGCCAAGGCAGGGAGGTTGAAATGAGATGACCTTTAAAGACCCATCCAACAGAAACCATTCTGTAATTCTATGACCTTTCCTGCTTCCAACATAAATTATTCTGCACAGGAAGACTTGTATTCAGCTGTCATTTCTGGTCCTATATCAATTTTTATCATCTTGTTGACCATTTTTTGATACAATTTTTGGATACAATGAACCATTTGGCCCCATAATTCAATTCATGCATCAGCAGGAATGCATTGACTAGTCTGAAGAATCCGATCCACAGCTTTCTTCCCAGACCAAACAGGCAACAGTTGTTTCAGCAGTGATAAACGTAGACCAAAAATAAATTTAAATTTTATCCTGCATCCTCAGTCTGGATCTTACGGCTGCTGAAGGACAAAGGCTTTCAGTGGAGATACCTACCCAGAGTCCAAACAAAAGTTATTTTAATGGCCAATTACCCTAAGTCTTCTGCATTTCATTCCTGAAACAGATTGATCTGGCATTTGCTTATGTAGACTCCTGATCCACAGTGAGTATCTTCTAAAGAAATCCTGGAAAGGAATCTGGAAATACTGATCCAGGAGGACCTGATTACCATGCTCAGAGTAATTGCCAAGTGTTTGATTTTAGGTTTGGAGTTGGGCTCTTTTCCTTCCAAGACTCTGGGACAAAATAAACAGTGTTGACCTGAAGCAAAGACTATTTCTCAAGGCTTTAAAAAAAAGACTTACCAGAGCCTAATTTTTTAAGTATATTTTTTCTTAGTCATGTCACACTGACAATCTACAATTATCTCATAATCTACACTTACTTCTCAAACTCACTCTTCTTCTCTGCCATTTTCAGTTGATAGAAGAAATTTATTGCAACATTTTTCTAGATATCAAGTACATTAACCTGCATTGTGCACTGCAACACCTTAACCTGTTATGTCAGTCCAGGAACACTCATGCTCTTCTACACAATATTTTGCCCTATATCAGTGGTGTTTTCCATCTATTATTGCCCCAAAGACAGTACCATTATTAGGCAGGCCTAGAAGGACATCCACCCAATGTTCCAACCTCTTCTATTTGTGTCATGTACTTCCTACACAACAAGATAAACATATAAACACAATCATACAAACTTTAAGTTTTGTGCTTAACCAATATAGAGACACTGTAAGCAAGGGATGCTGCAGGATAAGAACTAGTGGTCTAAACCTGACAAATTTAACTAAATTCCCATGTACTACCATTACTAGTTTCACTGAAGATCAGCCACATTAAATCTAGATTTACTTTGCAGGAAAAAGAAAATCCAATCGACCTAAAAAAGGAAAGTTTACCCTGAGTGAAATCTAGTTGTCAATGCTGAATTTAATGCTACTTTTTGTTTGCCTCCCTATTTTGAATTCTTCTTTCATTAATATTTGAATTTTTCTGCCCTTTAGTTAAACTCAAATGCCTGGTAATTCCACACCTAGCTAAAGGCATGCATAAAAATTTATTATTTTGTAGTTACACGGGTACGTGCCCAACTTATTAAAAATCCCCAGTACTTACCTACAAGACTGAATGCATAAAAAAGAATCTTTCTCTACTCCACTTCAAAAGAAACTCCTGAGATAAAATTTACATGCTTATGCTGCAGACTGCAATCATTTGGATCTTAAGTGTGTCTTTCATCATCTTCATTTTTCTCTAAAATAGTAAGTTTCTAAATGTGAATCAACATCACTTAAATAGTGCAGAAGAGCTCTCCTGGATCAGAGAAGAATTTGCTTCCTTGCAGCATTTATTTCTATCCTTGCCACCAACTTGCTATGAATCACTGGGCCAAATCCTTTCACATGTGATGTCTGACATAGACCTCCCCCTGTAAACCACTCCTAAATGGCCATGGCCTTCCAACAGCTACAGTCATCAAGAAGAAATCACTGAAGAAATGAAATACATTACTAATATGAAGAATTTAGAAAACCAGGCATTCTCTAAGCAAACAAAATAATATGGTTTTGACCAAACTTTAAATCTCCACTTCTGTGTTTGGCCCCTTGTTGAAAAGAGTAATACCTCCCTATATGAAAGATGATAAATAAATTCCACTTTCAGACAAACTGACATGCTAAGATGAAAAATTATAGAAAACCTGCCAGCAAAACTTGTTTCTTTTTAATATCATGCTTGGTGAATGATGAAGGCTTATCACTCACAAAAAATGATCAGGTGATAAAGAAATGCATAACTACACATTTACAGCATTGATGAAGTTCACCAGGAAGGGAAAAATAATTGCAATTACAGACTAACATGATGTTCAACCTTAAGGAGACAGGCATTTTAAATACAGACTCTTACTGAATTTCATGTGCTGAGGTTTAAAACTACAACATTCAACTTAGCTTTTAAATGCATAATTACAGGCTGAATAAGGTTTCTAGATTCAGTAATACATGGTAGAAGTGCATGCACATTAAGTTTTATAGCATAATTTTGTTTTTTCTCTTATTAAGAAAATATACTTTGCATAATCTTTTGAGATTATAAACACAAAGAAATCCAAAGAAGTCTTGCTGGTTTTGACTAACATCCTTCTAGGTAAATATATTTCTGGCATCGACCATAATTTTACTTTTACAGATACTCCTTGTAAAATCTTCTATGGCAGAAATTACAGTCATTTTGCCCTGATGAAAATTTTAATGTAATACTCAAGTACACATTATATGTTAGAACTGTATGCTGCTTTATAAATCAATTAACATGACTTTTGGAGAAGCATGAGAATAAGACTGGGTAGCCTTAGTACCAAAATACCTGTTTGAAGTTTACAATATACAGCTGAATGAACAGGAAAGTGAAAAACAAAAGACTAAAATAAAAGCATTTGCTAAACACCTGTAATCTATCACCATAGTATTATTTTTCCTATATGTCTACACATCTCTTAGAATGATTACTAGAAATATTCATTTCCTGGGGTAAAAATTTTCTAAGCAGTTAGCCATGTCTTGAAAGAAATGTTCATATTAAAAGAAAACTATTTAAAACTATTCTTACAAACAGGCAAAAATATATCCCTTTTTATCTGCCTAAATCTCTAACAGTTCTCCTCTTTTCCTAAGAGAAACTGCAGGACTGTTTGTCCACAGAAAACTCTCCTTATCAGCTCCATCATTGTCACCTGCAACTCAGTGCAGCTCTACTTTCATCTCATACACACATCCCTGGAGATCAGGACTACTGCAAAGGCAAGCACTGCAAGAGCTGTGCAATAGGTTTGTTTTAGGGACTGACAAGGGAGGATTTCCCACAACCAAACATATTGCACTGTCAGAAAACAGCCTAAATACAAATCAAAGTAAAACATTTACTTGCAATATTCCAAATAAAAACATCCCCAATCCCATGGGTTACAAAAATGGTTTAGAGAAATTTTAGAAAGATGTTCACATCTCTGAGCTAAGGTAAGATTTAAGACTGCTCTTAACCTAAAAGCCAATCTCCTTCTTTGCACAATGAGTCAGATATTGAGATGTTTCCCATCCATGGCACTAATGAGTCTTTCCTATGTAAGACTTGTACCCCTACATTACCTGAGGATTTGAAAGATTTGGTAAACACACATGAGTTTGTCTTTTCATTTCAATTAAACCCCTCATTTCTTTTTTTTCTCCCTAAGATTACTGACCACCTTTTTTTTTTTTTTAAGAAGCAGTTTCAAAACACTTCTCCTGGATTACTTAGTGACTCTACCATTTTGGAAAGAATAATTACTTTTTGAAAGCCTATGTGCTTCTGTGCCTTCTGTCACAACGGTTACCAGAACCTTTTAAGAAATATCTTGACATCCAAGTAGATGAAAGAAAACATCTTTGCTTTGCACTGAAAGAAAACAGTTTTCTTTTCTACTATGGGCAATGTTCAAAACTCAGTGCAAAGTATTTGCATGATACAACTCCTAAAATCTGATATATTTCATGTTTGTATTTCATATAAAATCTTGCATGTCACATAAATTAAGAGACATGCTTTTTACAACCTACAGGGATTAATATATGCAGTTATCACTGGATTTTAATTTGGGCCAATTACCAGGAAAACCCATAACTTTTGACTGGTAAAGCAGAAATAGGCTTGAGATGATTTAACAGACATTAATATCTACTTTTGAAAGAAGGAGAAAGAGCTCTAAATGTCTTTTAAATGTTTGTATGCTTTCAAAATGCCTTAGTAAAAGTAAATAAATAGATCAGATGTCCACATAAAAGCACAATCACTGAGAACTTAAAATCTTATTCAGTAGATCTGAATAGTCTCAGATATAAAACTTGCTATGACCAATTACTGAGTCTTCAAAAATACTAGAAAATAACAACTCAGCCAGCTTAGACGTCTCCACCGGGTAAAAGGCAAACATTCTTTTGAAGTAGAGAATATGTGCTCTGCATTAGTAAAATGCTAAAGAAAGCATCATTTTATCAAGTATTTTGGTATTATTATGGAAGATCCCAAATATCAATCTCTACCATTCAAAATAACACAATTATGTTTTTATTTCAAAACGTTTCCCACCTGCAAACTGTGATTCTGAAACACAATGGGTATTGAAAAAAATGACACTTTGAGATGGTAAACAGATTTCTTCAACCAGTAAGAGCCCAGTAGCTACAACATCTTGCCTTTTAAAAATCCTGTTCACTTCAAAAGGAGTTGTTTTCAGATAATTAATGAAGTCAGTTGTAAAAGCAAGGTGTCAGTTTCAAAACACCACACATGCTACTACAAAAACAGTTCTTGGCAACATCAGAATTCTCTGAAGGAGATGGCTAAGAATGGAGAGTCTTTAGAGAGGAAGAAATATAAACAGGCAGTAACTTTCTCAAAGGGAACACTACCACAAAGGCATTCACCTTCAAAAAAGCTTTGCAAAAGTTCTTCAGCTAAAAGAGGTATGAAAAAGCAATGGCCCTGCCAGAAGTAAATATTCCTGAATGGCAAGATGCTGTTTCCATTTTCCTTGCAGAAGTTTGCTTCCATGGAGCAATGGCTTCATAAGCAAATCCTTGCTGCAGCATGTAACAAACACACTGTCTACACTGCCCATGTATAACACTGCCCACCTCAGTCTGCGAAACAGAAACAAATGACTGCATCCTAATAAGTGAAAACCATTAGTTAGGAGAAAATACTGGGGTTTTTACCTCCTGTATACTTACACCCTATTTTAATTTCCAACAAGAGGAATTCTGAATCAAGTATCATATCAGAGACAAGAATGTCACTCACTCAGTATGGTGAAAGAAACACAGCTTTCTAGTTATGGGGTAGGTCAAAGAGACATGAACCCATTTGCTGACTTGAACAAATTTTCTTTTAAATCATGAAAAAAAAAGTGCTGCGAACATTGAGGGAAAAACTATCACCCCAACAGTTTTACATATCTAACACAGGTAAGGAAATGGCAAGACCAGACTGCATTATCTCTGCAGATTGTCAGGTTAAAAAAAACAGTAGATGACTCCACCACCCACCTCCTCATCAATACTTTTTACACTGAATGAGGCTGGGAGCGGAGGCAGCCACACTGTGTGTATACTGTGTTTGCTGACTAAAAGAAACAGAAAGCCATTGCCTTTTGATGGTTCTTACACAATAAGAGTACTGCAGAATAATGGAAGTAAGACTTGTTTGCAAAGGGTTCAGCTATGTCCACAGTTTTATTTTATTTATTTATCGGGGGAAAGAAAGAGTCTACAATAAAATTAACTTCTCTGTATAGTATTTTATTTTTTCTTGAACAGTTCTTCAATAGAAGAGACTTTCCTATCTGTTCTAGCACAAAGGCTCTGCCTCACCAACACCATCACATCTCCCTAGCTTTCAGTCTTTTCAATATGAAAGACAAAACCAATAATCAGACCCCTAGCAAAATTTAATTGTTAAAAAATTTACCACGATTACAAAAAAATCACTAAGATCACTAAGAAATACTTATTGAAGCTGAATGACAATATTGTATTTTTGTAATTTACTGAATGGTTGGAAATGGGATACACAAAAAACCCCAAATATAAAAAACCACACAGACTCAAAAATTTTCATACTCTTCTAGAGCACATCATAAATGCAAATAATTGATTAAACCAATTTCAAACTCAGCCAATTCAGTCAATGTAAGAAACAGGAAAAGAAATGAGAATGTGAGTTTCGATAAAGTAGCGGACATTTGCCTAAGGAATAGCAAAATGATGTGTAAGGAAACAAAATTAACTTCATTCCTCAGAATAGCCTACTGCTATCAGACAGGTAGATCATAATGAGCAACACATAAAGCCTTCTCGTTGGAAGGAATGCAGGACTTTCTGAATAAGTACTATCTCCCCCTCTCCCACCTTTAATTTGTGAAAATTGGAAAGAGATATGTGCGCTGCAGAGAGATATCGACTTTACAGGTTGATAAATTATTTTTAAAACAAAAGGAAAAATACTGTCTCATCATTAACTAACTATTAACTATTTTATTGGGTTTTTACAAATTGGATATACTTTTTACTAAATCTGTATAACTATAATGGGCTTTCCACTGATCTAACCACAGTTTTATGTCAAATTCAGTTTTAGCTACCTTAAACTACTAGATTTAGGGTGTGATCCCACTCTTGAATCACCCAAGCAGAGTTAGATAGCAAATTTCTTTCCAAGTTTAAGTTTACAAAAATAGCACATCAACTACATGCAACTGTTTCTCCTGGGTAGGTCAAGCCTTAAAGGGCAAAGCAGAAACAGTGAAAGATGGATTTCAAATGAAAAACTGCATTGTCAGGAGCATATTTCAAGAAGATTCAAATTTCACTTCAAATAGAACTGTATCTTAACCTGCAAGTTGGCTGAAAATTGTAATTTCTCCTTTTCACATTCATCCTTTTTTATTACAGCTTGTTCTTGCTCTTCAAATGTTTGGCCATTGCAAACCAGACATTATTTGTGGGAGCACAGCAAAAGCATACAAATTATTCACTTCTGATGGAGACCAGTTATCTTGAAACAAGTGCTTCCTCATTTGTGCCTTGTTCTTGTACCTTGTTATTCCAGACACAAAGCAGTAATGGTTTACTTTTAAATTTAAAATTGTCATATTTTCAACACTGCATGCATAGAAAACCTTGTGGGAAAAACCACTGAAAAAAAAAATCCCCATAAGTGCTCAGGAAGAATGTGAAGTGGCTCCCTAGCTGATGCTGCATGTGATCTCTTGGTTTGCACTCACAGTGTTGTAACTGAACAGAATGAAGGATCCTCACCTACGAGATGCACGGGGGAAACCAACACCAAATGAAGTGTACTAAGGACAGAATGATAATGATAGCAGTAACTTTTTTCTTCTTTAACATCAGATCAAGAGCATTCCATAACATGAGTGCCACCGCTGTTTCCCATGTATTTAAGTAACCTTACATTAAGAACTAAAGAACAATTGTGCTGCATTAGACAAATGTTGTTTGAGCTCAGGCTCTCTTAGAGTGGCAACCATTAGACAATTCAGTAATATTAAGCCCAGCATGCGGTGATGCTGCTAAGGAACACTGTCAGGATGCAATCCTGCAAATCTGGATGCAATCAGGATGCCCCCAAAGACCTGAAGAAGTATTTATCCTTATTTTCTCCAGTGAATGTTCTTTCCTCAAGTTCTTAAACATAAAACACTTAGTATCCAGAACACCATACTGCAAGAAGCTACATTCTGATTCTGTGCTGTATGCCAACAACCATCTCTGTTTGAGTATGAGTGTGCTAAAATCTCCTTTTATTTGATGGTCCCTACTTCTTGCAGTAAAAGTTGGGCAGGGCAATGACCTTTCGAATACAGGGCACAGTCCCATAACACCCAAGTTAGAGCAGAGCACGTCAGGATCAGCCACAATCCAGTGATCTGTATCTTGCCCAGCTGGCCTTCACCATGGCCAGCCATGCCAAGAGAGTCTTCATTTGCACATGCTTTCCATGATGCTGATGCAAGAAACTCTTTAATAGGCAATTATGAAAAACACTGGACATAAAAAAACCCCAAAAACCACCTATGGAGCTAGTACTGATTAATATTCTTGAGCAGAAGGTTTTTTTAAAATTTAATGCTCTACGAAAAATCATATAATTTGCAGAAGGGGTTGCAGAACCCATTCTTAAAGCTGGGGCTCCAGTACTAGAGGTAGCAGCAAGGTCACTTTCCTGCATCACTGAAAAATCATCAGGAAACAGTATAGCAAACTGGCAGTCTGTAACAAAATGATTATAGTCCAAAGGAGCCAGGAGAACATAATTAGTATGCATGATTTTTAATGCTGAACTAAAAGAATAATTATTTAAACACTAGAAATTACAATTCATTTTATTGATTTATTTAAAATAAAACTTGTATCTTCTGTGATGTAAGAGAGGAAATTCTCACCTAGGGGTTCCAAATACGATTTACAAATTCTAAAAATACAGAGACCAAATGCATCAGGAGGAAGACTGTCGTCTGGGAAAACTAGAGGATAATTAATCCTCAAAACCTATGATATGAAAAAGCAGAAACTTCATGAGACTCCAGATATGTAGCGGGCTAGGCAGCATGGTTAGGGTTCCTACTGAAAATGTCAAGGCAAATCAACATGCATCACAGATGAAGCAGCATGTCTTAAAATGCTTCCTCCTTTGACTTATCTACACTGTGAATTTACTCTTGCTAACAGCATTATTAAGGCAAGAACTGCAGGTGAGAAACCACTAGGTGAATAAACTCTGACACAAGGTTACATTCAGTCCACACGTTTTATAATCAGCTTCACCACATCCCTTGCAAGCAGCAATGCTAAAGCAAGCATATGAAGCAAACCCACAATATGAAGCCACTTTGCTGCCCAGAAGGAAACCAGACTATTCCATACAATATTTCAAAGGCATTAACATTTTTTCTCAGTCCTTACAATATCTATCCCCATCCAGTAAGAAACGCTAACTTACAGAGACAGAGAAAATAAAGCCAAAAATATCCTGTTTGAATTGTAAAGTCAGGAAAAAAACTAGAGGAAGTATTTGACATCACCCAACAAAATCAGAAGTTTTCACTTAAACCAAAGCAGTATTCTGAGATGCAGATATTTAAGCAAATTTTGAGGAGGAATTTTAAAAAGCCAATGCAGTGACTAGATTTTCTTTCCATGCATAACTTCTCAGAAGATAAAATGTATTATAAGTACTTGAGAGAGAATGTGACAGTTGAGTAGTAAAAAAACAGTAAGGTGGCACAAACACCATCAGAAGCAGTATCAGAGAAGTATCAGAATAAATTAAAAGAGAAGGAGATATGAACCTCAAATTTACTATGAAAAAATATGTACAAGAGATGATTTTGCTTATACAGGGATATGTTTCAGAAATGTTTGTAATCCTCAAGATAATACTTTTGAATGTCAGATTATCTTTTTTGTCTAGCTCTTATGGAAAGTGTAATAATTATCTAGAAATTGTCTGCTTTGATTTTGATTTCTGATTAAGTAACTTGTGATTTTTGTAAAAATTCTAGTGAAACTGGCCATCAGTCAGGCCTAGCAACAGTAACATGTTAATTAAATTTATCTAGCCTGTCACCTGTCAAGACCTTAAGAATATGTTTAAAATGATTATGAGACAGCCAAACAGATATTGCAGCCACTGGGTTTAGTTTAGACAAATGAGTCAGTTCAACACTAGTGAAGTATTTTAAGAACTCGAAGTATAAAGATAATAGTTACAGATATTTATATGAAAATCCTCCCTGTCATTTTCTAAGGCCAGACCTTGTGAAGAAGAAAACAAAACAAAGCAAAACAAATGACCAAACAAAAAATTAAAAATACAAGAAGTAAAAGACAACAATAAATCACCCAAAGATTTTAAGAAGAGTTTAAAAAGCAAATGAAAGGCAACAATTCACAAAGCAGAAAATTATCACAAGATACAGAGAGCTCATGGACAAGAAAAGGGTGAAAATTTCACTGAATAAAGGACAGCATTTTCAAACTAATTCTACCCAGAATTCTTTTAGAATTTGCAATGCCTAAGCAAACTGTTCGTGAAATTTTTCAGGAACAGGACTGATTTTTGCCTAGTTAAAAAGCTAAAGGAATTAAGTAAATTCCTCTTTCACCTAAAGAAGTGGAACAGTACATTTGGGAATATTTTGTTTCTGGTTTAAGTGTTTTAGAAAGACTGCTTTTTCCATCAAGAGCTACTAAATGCATATGAAAGACTTCTGCCTTTACTAACAAGGCAGAGCATCTGCTGCTACAACAGAGATTCCTTTCCCTGCAGTGAAATTTTGAAGATTCCTTCTTCGAAAACAGCAAGATGACTAATTAGGAAACTTCTCAGTACAAATGCTAAACAGAAAATGTTTATGTTCTTACAATGGTTAACACTTCACTCCCAATAGGGTGTAAAAAAACCCCCCCAAAACCCCTCACAAAACCAAAACTCAACCAAAAATCTGTTTAGCAAATGCAAGATGGATCTTTTCTGCTGTGATTTTTAGCAACTAAGTTATACAACAAATGCATACTGGAGTTTTGTTCCAGGTCCCGAACAGAACATCGTTTGAGAGAGGCAGCTGTTCAACATGACAGCTACCACAACATCCAAAGAAAGGCAAGGAGCTACAGCTAAGATACACTATAAGGAGACATACAATGCTCACTGAAAACACATGCAAAACCCTTGGACAGTGACTAAACTTGGAATCAAGCTGAGATTAAATCCTTTAAAAGTAGACAGGAATACACAATTTGTGACTTTCCACATTTATAGCTCTAAAGAATCTGATTAAAAACCCCTCTAAACTGCAATGGCAGGACTACAAGTCAGTCAACACTTCAAGATATAACTTAAAGAATCTTCTTGAAATGAGAACAACAAAACCATAGCAAGGGGTCTGCGTCTCTACAGCTTTCTTTTTCAAAGCAAATAAAACTATAGCAAGGAAGCTTTGAAATAAGGAAACTCAGATCTGCTGGATAAAATGTATTAAAAGCAAAAACACTTGAAAACAAACTCAGCCTGTGTCTTTGATGGGATGAGATCTTCCTTTTAGATTTCCTCTCAGTTTGGCAACTGTCATACACTCTCTGGACTGAAACAAGCATCTTGCAGTTCTTTGAGATGTTCTGGAAATTCATCACATCTTAGCAGCCAAGCAAAGATTTGTGGTATTTTTCTGAGTCACACAGCTCGCTCATTAGTGTGCAACTGTTCATTGCAATAAACAAATTGCTATCAGCATTCTCAGATCTGCAGTAGGCAAGCATGCAAGCATCCCACATATTGCTGGATTCTGAGCTGCACGTTTATGAGGTTATCTTTTCATTTCAATCTCGCACAGCAAGACCCACTTCAATTCCATGACTATCCAGATGGGGCACTTAAGGACTTAAAAACAAACTATTTCAGTGATGAATAAAAACATACACACACAGCATCTCCCCACTGTCAGCAAATTCTGTCTAGGCATGAGGGGAGTCAAAACAAATGAGAATATAATTATTCCTTAACTTTTGAAAGCTACTATTAATGGAATAATGCATTACAACAGAGATCATAAACTTTAATGAGGCATAAACACTGTTTACATAATATGCAGAACAGAAATATTTACTTCATTATTATTATTTTCATGAGACCTTGGTAACTTAATACCAGTGCCCATAAACTTATTACTCAGAATTCACAGTTCACAGCACTAAAGTATCAATTGTTCTCTCCACTACAAAACCAATTTATTAGCAAATACCACAAAAAGCTTTCTAGAGTTGTGATAAGACTCAAAATAAATAAACAAAAAATCCCTTTGATCTCCACTGTTGTTTCCTTCTGAAATGTCACCATAAAACAGTGCTGCAGCTAACAGATACTAGAACTGTTATAATTCTCAGTGAAACACTGAACTGTTTTCCAAATGTCAGTTTTGACTGGGGGAAAAAAAAGAAAACACAAGGAATTTCCTTCTCTCTTAATGGGAATGATATCTTAGCAAAACTCATTAATTAAAAAAAACCAAAACAATAAAATATAAAAGGACAGTGTTGTTGTAAAACAGTGTACTTAACTGTCCCCAATAACAGAACCACTAGTTAAGACTGCATTTTTTGGAAACACTATTCTTTCTGCTACCAGCTCCTTGTGATACAATCTGCTGACTTCACTGACCAACCGTTTTGGTGAAAATCCCCCCCCCCCAAAAAAAGTTGTGCCTAAATTCCAATGCACTTTGTAAAGAATCAAAACAGCTTCTTTCACAAATGAACACTCTATGATGGCAAATTTGCACTTCAAGCACAAGAGCATACCTGCTAAATTGAACAAGTCTGCAAACCAATAGGCTTGCTTTCTAAATCCTGAAAGAATTTTTAATTTTTAGAATTCATATGCCATTTGTGAGCCTAGGCATGGAGGCAAATGATACAGCCAAAGGATAGATTTTTTTTTCTTCTTCTTTAAAAGTCAGCTTGCACTAGGACAAAAAGTCAGTTCATATTTTGGCTATCATCACCCCCCATCCCCCTCCCCCCCCCCCCCCCCAAATACCTGAATAGCCTTACTCACCAGTCTTCCTGAAATAAAGCAACCACACCATGCATTACTCAAGACAAAATAATGAAATGCCATTTACAAGTGATACTTATTATCTGTATTATCATTATTCTTACTGAAATACTCTTCTATTTTACTGTTGCTATATATGATTGAGAAGTCTGCCTTCCTGCAGGACCTTCTCGGCAGGGGAGAAGAGCTCCTGGGCAGGTAAAGGCAGTGTGTCCATGCCTGCAGGGAGCTGAGCTGGTGTCTGTAGCAGTACACAGACTGCAAGTCTTGCAAGAAAAGGCTGTTGAGGAATGCCCAAAAGCACAGTGAGTTAAAGTACTCATGCAACAATAGCCTCCAGCCTCCACCACAGCATGATTTCTTTACTAAGAAATCTTTCTTCACTAAGAAAAACTGAGCTGAAGTGGGCAGAGCAAAGGCTTGTTTGTGATTCAGTGTGATTACATGGCTCCACAGCCCCTTACCAGTAACAAACACCTAGGGAAGTGTGACCACCAAAACCACTCGGACCTTTCCAAGGGTATTCCTGCACCTCCTGCCAGGGCTGCAAGAAAATGGCCACGCTTACAACCAGGTCTAAGCCTGAGCTTAACATAAATGAGCAAGACACAGGAAACTGTTACTACCTTAAATAATACCATATAAACGTGAGCTTCCCGTGGCAACATGATCAGAAATACCAATTTGGGCACCCACGTGACTAAGCTATTGAGGAGAAAGTATTAGGGGTGAATTGTTTTGGAAGAAGCCTGGGTTAGAGAAAGACAGGTGCAAGCAGTGAAATAGAAAACTTTAAAACCTGTATCAAGGTATGTAGATTACATAATCACTGCTGCCTGGGAAATATATGCTGGATGGGTCTGCCACAGCCTCAATCTGACAAACCAAACCATGGTCCACACGTTGTGAAACCTGCTGCTGTGGTCAGGAAGGAGGGAACAGGAGTGTTCCCTGTTCGGCAGGGTGGATCAAACATCTTGACATGACTGTGTCATGATCTATACCTCAGCCTGTCTGCCCACTACATTCTAATGCTTCCAAGACCACACTCCCAGTTTCCCAATCTTCTGCTTTAAGGACGTCCTGAACAAGTGACACCTGTGTTTAACTGCACTCAGGGACTTTTCTTACACGCATTTGTCTCATGATGTCTCAAGGTAGCAGATGTAACATCCTGCAGCAAAAATTACCAGGAACTGAATCACAAGATCTCCAAGAGCATCCTAAACCTCTAAGCAAGCAAAGTGAAACCAGCATGAGTGCTGATGAATGCAATGCATTATCCATACGGCAGACAGACTGAAACAATAGTTTGTCCTTCAAATCTGTACAAATGCCAAGCCTACTTAAGAAACATGTACCGGATTCCATGTATACGCTGTTGACAATCATTGGTGGAAACGGACAACTGTTCTCCTGGGAGCACCAGTCCCACAGTGCTGGAAATACAAATCCTCCTTATTTGTTTCACATTCCACCTCTGCTATACTCTTCCTCCACAGAAAAATGGATATAAATATACTCTTTTAAAAAATACTCCTCCTAAAAATAGTTATATGAGCATTTATCTACAGATTGGTAAAATGGTCCAGCTGTACAGTCCAGCTTGCAAAAATAACTTCTGATATGGCATGAAGGATCTTGACTAGTAGGTGAAAATAGAAGTATGATATTTAGAAACCAATTCTAGTATTCTGAGTAACATGGACTAACTTCAGGTTTAGAAACTGCTAATTTAGAAATTCAGAAATTGCTAGATATACAGCTATGGCCTGAAAACTGTGCACAGTCTGGTTAACTGGAATAAACATGAAGAAAAGAGGCTGGTTGCCCCTGTTTCTTACAAGTATTAAAACTTGGGTGACTATATCCTCTACTAAACATCAAAAAATTTCCCCTATTAGCTTTTCTCCCTAGCTCCCCAGCTCCTCTCCCTGTCAATCAGTGACAATACCAATACAAGCTTCACGTGCAATAACCCAGTCAATTGCTGGGCCAGTAGACTTACAGAGAGTACTGTGGGTCAGATTTTAGTCACACCAGGACGAATAAAAACAAATGTTTATATAAAAACAAAATAAAAACAATAAAGGCAAATGTCAGGAAAGAATGGGGGCCCTCTACCAATCATTCAAATGTTTTAATACAGTGACATTAAGATTCATGATTTCAGTTTCCCATTAATCATGCCAATCAACAAGATGTAAAAGTGAGTGTTCTCCCTTTAAACTCACCATGAATTTCACATTTCATTCGCTGAGTATTGTCACTACTCATCTCCATGGAAACAGTTGTGCTGGGAAAAACTCACTGGTATATTGTATCACGAAGTGAATCAGACAAGACTAATTAAAGACAACTCTTTCTAAATATACACACAGCCTGCAAGCCCAGAATACTCGGAAAATATTTTCAAGATGGTTTTATAGACAGAGTTTTATTAAAACTAGTAAGATAGTCTTATGGATAGATGCACAGGATTACAGTACACAGTATCTGTATGAAAAACATTCTTTACTTTAACCAAAACAATTCAAAATATAATGCTGATATATAATGTCGGGATATTTAAGATTTTTAAATGACAGATGGCAGTTAAGACCATTTAACCACTACAAATTTGTAAATAACTATATATACAATGTACTTCACAGACCTTCACACAATGAGACTCCTACATTTTTTTCCGATTCTTGAACATATCCCACGATATTTATCACTAATAAAAATTGCAAATATACTGCAGAAACATACAAACAGGAAATAGGCCCTGGGTGTGATTACAAGAGAGAGCTGCCCAGAAGTGCTGTCTACAGAGACATCCCAGCTTTTCTCTTGGATATTTCACAGCTACCTCACTGTTCTTTAAGCCATTTACTTACTGATTCCTGTGATATGCATATAAATTTATAAAATTCACTAAATATGAAAGGGAATGAACTAAATTAAAAAAAAATCACTGTGGAAGGCTTTTATTAAATTATCTCTTTTTCAGTTTAAGTAGTCACTCAGCATATTAAGGGTTTACTTAAGGTTGAAAGATATCCCACAATTTCAAACTGACAACCAATTTCCAAACAGCTCCATAAGCATTCAGTTCCTATTTTCCTTTCCATATTAATTAAAATTAAAATTAAAAACAATATAAAATATAGATTGGGGTTTTTTCTTTAATGAATATAAGCATTAATGTAGAGCAAGGAAAAAGTATCTTTACCTAAATTAAAAATGACATCAAAGTTACAAGACATTTCAAGGTCTAAAAAGAAATACATAAAGTCAGGAGAGAGAAGGTGTCTTACACAAGCAATGTCTAATTAATGCAGCTTATTTCTTAAATGTAGCAGGACTTTGACAACATCTCTTCAAATACAAGCCATTATCTCTTCTGGAAAGGGTTTCTTACCACAGGCACAGCCCCATCCTAATGCAATGTACTGTTCCCATGTCCTGTGCTATCTTGGACCTACCTCATCTGCCAGCTTCTCCACCACATTTCATTGCACAACCCAAATGTGTCCTTACACACCTATAGACATTTTTAAACACATCCTAAGAAAACCATGCATTTTAGATTAATGCATTCATAGCAGCAAAGTGAAAAGCCACCTCCAATTCAAATTATATGCTATCAAAAATGTACTTTTGTGCTTCATATTAATAAAGATGATACTACAGAATACAGTATTTATCAAAAAAATTATAGTATTTGGAATCTGACATTTTAGCCTGATGCAAGACACTGAATTTTCATATATACAGTTATATGATACAAACGTTGTGTAAATGGAATCAAGTTGTTCAATGATTACATGTGCTTCAAATTTGACAACCAGAAGAAAAGACTACTGAAAGATTACTTTTCCTGCTACCGTGTCAGAAGGGATTTAAACCTTTTCTGCATGACTTACTGTCTTCCCCATTAAAAATTTTAAATTCCATTAATTTAAATGGCTCTTTTTATCAGCCCAAAGGTATGCACTCTTTATGAACAATGCAATGAACATACAGTTATGCAAAATAAAATAGCTGATTTCATAACTGAAAAGAAATTCAAAGCAATTACCAGTGACAAGTGCAACTATTTTGTTGCAACATCAGCATAAACAAGTCCTATTCAGAACCTTCTTAACAACTCTGCATAGGCTATCTATGCAAAAATATGTCAAATTACTAGGAAGATATAGTTATTGAAAAGAAAATTTAGAAAACTCTATGTGAAGAAAAATAGAATAACTGGCATCTTAAGTACATCCCATTCAGTGCAAAACAAGGCATAAAATATTCAGGAAGACAGAAAATTCATAAGCACACAAAGGAAATATATTGGAATGCAGCATGATATAAGTGTGCAAACTCTCACAGCTAGGAACCACTAACCAAAAAGACAATCAATCCAAAACTAGTTTGCTTTTCCTTATAACAGTCTCAAAACTAACACGTCATTTTGGCTTCATATGGGGCATAAATGCTAATGTCCTAAAAAACCATCAAATTAGTGAAGAAGTAAAGAACCTTTCAACTTTAGAACTGCTGTCTTCTTAAGCACTTGTCATTGTGCTTCAGTGACTTGTCCCAGTCACTATCAGGGCTGGGACAAGTAAAGTAGAAAGATGTAAGACTTTAATTTTATATTGTTATTTAATATCAAATTATGAGCAATGGTAGTTTTGGATGAGATGCAAGAATAATTAATTTCATTATGATTTCCGTATTTTCTGATTTTCTAACATAAAATATTATGCCTATTTACTATGTACTACAATTTAACATGAATTCATGGCTCAAAAGAGTTAGCCTGTACTGTTAGACATGAAGTCCTTAAGAATATTTCATTTCACAGTGAAATATGACCACAAAAGAAAACAAACAAAAAATAAATAAATTTTAAAAATATATTAAAAGGATACCAAACCCCAACTAATGAACAACAGTATGCAGAAAGCTGTTTATGACTTTGCTATCCTACCAGAAATCACCTATTTTGGATGCTTATGCAAATGCATCATATTTCTAAGAAAATACTTAAAAGAGTCACCTTTTGCTTGACAGAAGTATGCACCACATAAAAATTAAAGATCTGCTTCTTTAAAACCCTAATACTAATTTCTCCCCATACCTTAAACATTTTAATAAGAAATTCTCCATGTAAAAAAAATCCAGATTTTGTAATATAACTGAAATCCTAATATTAAAAAAACCTCAGCAAACCTACATTAGTAGAAGCCATGCACAACACAATGTGCATCAATGTATCACTGTATCTCTAAAAAAGAATCTCACCACAGTTGCACTTGTAACATTTTTAGCTGTTCAGCAGTATTTGTAGGGAGTTCCATTTTTGGTAAACACTTGCATAAATCAACAGATTGAAAATAAATAGCTTAAGGAAGAGAAGTAGCCAATTCTAGTTAAGTGTATCTGAACAGATTTCTTAAAAAAATATATTTCCTGCACATCCAGAAGTTTGAGATACACTACTCTAACCCCAAACTCACAGAGTTAATTTAGAACACACAACAGCGATTCTCAAGGAAAAGAAATAAACCTAGCCAGTGAATTGTTTCCTTCCCTCATCTTGAAAATCTTGCACAGTTTGCCCATGTAAGTACTCCCTAAAAGATCAGCAATTGCAGTAGGCCAGTGCAATGTCAAACAGTCCCAAAACATAAGCAATATCTTTATCTTATTGTTTATAGAAATCAGGTAAGACCTTCAAGTCAGCATCTACCTTTATTACTTCATTTTATATAGGTAAAAAGGGAGTTCTATGCTGTATCTTTCCTTAATCCCTAACAAGTTACAAGAATCATCATGATTTCTTGAACATCTTTTCTTCATACACAAAGCCTACACACATGAGATAAAGACATTTTCATGATTAGTGATATCTTAAATTTTACAGCATGCAAGCTAGCACTAGCACCAATTTTCAAGAATTCTCTCAGTGCCAAAATTCTCCCATCTGACATACCTACAGCTTACTTAAAACAAACAAGTAAAACCTAAATATAATTATACATATACACATAAACATATACACAGACACAGAACCATAACAATAATACTTTACAAGAGAGAATCTGGGCCAAGCTTAATGATCCACAGTCAAATAAAGGATTTTGGCTATTTCAAACATCAACTAAAGCTTTTTCACTCACTTCTCAAAATAATGTAGAAACACAGACATAAAAACAGGTAACTTCACCCTTCACAATTAATCCATTTAGTAAGTTGTAGATATATTTATTGCAGTTTCTGTTTTAATAATCATGAATGATTCAACTGATAAGTTGCCAGCAAAGAAGACTTCCCATTATCAGTCAAGTAACATCCTTACAGTGAACCATGAAGCTTCTGTAGAAATACAGCAGATCACATCTACCTTGCAAATTCTTACATTGCATTATCTGGGTACCTAAAGATACTATGACTATGTAGCATGAAAGCAAGTTTGGTTTGTATCTGCTGTCACACCTTGGTAAAATGATGCAAGAGCATCAAAAAAACCCCAAAACCATATCCAATAATTTGTGAATTTGTGGTAGTCTCGTAGGTTATGGCCCATTAACCTCTTTCAAAACTGCTTGAAACAAAATATTATTCTATATCCTCCTCATCCAAAATTTGTTCTATGTTAGATATCTCAGTGAGGAGAATACATACAATACCAGATACCTCAAAAAAGTAAAAATCTGTATTTTAGCTGATGCCAACATATGTATTGCTTACTCAAAAAAATTTCAACAGATTACAGGGAAGTAGAATAATTAAGAAGCTTAGCAAAGAAATTTAAAATTATGACAGTAAATAAACTACATAGGAAATAAGACTGACCTGTCATATCCCTCAATCCTGCTTCTGAACTGGTTTAAGAGGGAAGAAATAATATCAGCTTCCTCTTGAGACCACCTGCCCCAAAAAACCTGTCAGTCAACAAACCCCTATCATGGCCACGGAATGGAGAGAAAATGGTACCCAAATGGTGTTTTAGGTACTCAGGAGCAAATGTTTCATTTCCTTCATTCTTATAGAACAGGTACTACCAAACTGATAGCACCTTTCAGTTCTAGGGATCAGAGGTTCAGGGAAACAAAGCAATGATGAAAATTAGACACATGCTGGAAGGCAGCAACATAATGTAACAAAATACTTTCTCCTCAAAGGACTCTTTGAACAAAGCGACAGATTGAAAAAATCCCCTGGATCAGAGAACTTATGAAGAATATATATTTCTACTTGAAACATTAGGCTACATCATGAGTGGAAAGAAGGGAAGGGGACAGGTATGACTAGCTGAACAAACAGCTAGAACCATTTCTAGAATATCAGACTAAAAAGGCATATATCAAAAGTGAATTTAGAAGAGTAGAACGGAAATGTCTTAGCATCAAAAAGTTTCCATGGGATGCAGAGAGAAACACACGTGGGCAGCTATCTTATTCTTTGGCAGATGTTCTCAAACATCAAGATGAAGTATTTAGTGTTTTGTGCAAAACCTGTTGAAGACAAATTTCTGGCATCAACCACAAGGCAAAACTCAATTCATTAGCGATTTTTTATTATAGCTTCTGTTCTGCTTCAAAATCACTTGTTTCTGACAAAAAGCTCTCAGATCCAGCATGCTTATTTATGTGGAACACATACCCTTGAAAGAATCACCAAGTACCCCAGAACTTACACACAAGCATGTTCAGCAACTGCTTCGACTTTTATCCAACAGAACACATATATATATCCAACAGCTATATATATATATATATTTCCCATTTACAGCTCAAAGATGATTTACCTTTGATGGGCAGCCGATCTGCCTTTTATAAAGATGAACAAAGTTCATCATGCTTTGTGAGTTTATCACATAACACACATGTTCCTAGGATTCACCATCACTAATGGATTAGTGGGCATTATTTCACAGTGGAGGTTTTCAAATGAAAAGAATTATCTCATGAGAGACTGCACTTGTCTGTATTTCAGATCTAGGAGGAAGACAAAGCACGATAAATTTAGACTAGGTTTTACAAGGTACTTTTCTAAAATAAACTTCTCAATGGTAATTGAGTACTTCTAATAATCTCAGTCCAACTTCCAAGTTTGGTACTATTGACCAATTGCTAATTATATAGCCATATCATTTGCTACCAACTTTTCTATTTACTTTTATTTACTATTATTTAAAAACAACTGTTTCCCCAAAGGGAAAATAAAAAGCCTTCAAGAACTGTTTTAGGTTCTGAATAAGCAAAATAAGTTTGTTTTAAACATATTTTTACTACTGTACTTCTACCTTTTGTAAGCAGTCCTGATTAACTGACAAAAGCCTAGCGGTGCCGTGACTGTACCTGTTCCACCGAAAAGGAGGAGACCAGTGGGGAAAAAACATCCATTATACACCAAGACAGGCAGCAGCCACTACAGACCATGTACCAAACCACATAATGACGCATTGGTTCTTAGAACAATTCAAAAAGTAATTTTGATGTATCTTGGAACTTCCAGTGTATTTTCAGGGCCATTTAGAGCAGCTAGGCATTGCTAGGTCACAATAATCCCATGAATATTCCTCAAATACATAGAGAGGTAAGCAGGAAATAAAAGACACTAGAGAACAGAATTCCCTTCAAGGAGTTTATCTCCTCCTGTCAGGTAATGCAGATTCTAACATCTTTGCTGATCCGGCAGGGTGGAAGAGACACTAGCATTCCAAATACATAGACACCCTTCTTGCTGTGCTTTTCATGCCTGCATTACCAAGGAAGATTCCAGTCACTGGTTAAGGGATTCAGGAGGGTCAGGCACATGCCAGATGGATGTGAAAATTCTGTACCACAGAACTTAATATTTTTCTCTTGGGATATGTGTAGAAATATAAGTCTTCTAAAACTTGATCAGATGAAGGAAGTAATTTGGAGCTTAAGGGTTTCCAGAACAAGTTTTTTTTGTCTGTTAGTTTGAAGAAATGGGTTTCAAAGCCAAAGAATAAAGTCATGAGTACACTTTGTAACTTTAGCAGAAATGTCACCTTAGAGTGTCAAATTACTGTCTCTTGCTCTCACCTTGACTGTCCCTTTTGCTGTGCCAACAAAACAATTTCTGCAGCAATTTTATAAAAAACAGATAAGTCAAACACAATCATGAAAGCATCAAAAAATCATGAAGGATACACTAATCTAACTTACACTGCAGCTCCACAAGCTGCTGTGCTGGCACAAACAGGGAGTTGGACTTGGTATGGGAACAAACACCCAGTAAAGGAGAGGGAGAACGATTGCTACAAAAGGAAACATCATACTTTCATGTTCAATCTTCATGTCTTCAATGCTCCTTTATCTTCTAGACAACTCCTTATCAAATTTCAAGCAAGAATGAATATATTTTAATGAAGTAAGTAATACAGGATACAGAGACTAGTCCATAACCCTTGTAATTAGAAAAAAGAAAATATAGAGTTATAAAACTGACTTTACCCACTGTGGCATGCAAGAAGTAGGGTGTGATATTAAAATATGACTCAGTGACCCAGGGGATATTCTGCACAAGGTATGTCATGTATGCTTGGCAATTCAGAGCAGAAATACTAATCTCTATACTAACATTAACTGTGCCTGGTTCATATCCCTGTTGTATGATTTCTAGAAGCATTGCTATTAAAAAATTAGTCATGTCTCTGGAACAGTTTGCAGGTTGCGAAGACTAATTTACTATCTGTAATTAGAGCTTTGCCCATGTTATCAAGATGTAACACCAGGCAAAGGAAAATGATCCTGGAATAGAAAGCTTTACTTGTAAAGATCTCTGGAATAAAAAGATCCACTTTAGAATATTACATAAAAGAAAACGGCATCTGAAAAAACTGCACTTATTTCAGAAAGAAAGTCAATCTAAACAAATCAGAGAACATAGGAAAGGCTGTTTTGGACTCCTCACAGCTCCCTTGAAAGTCTAACATCCAAAGGTGACTCTTGTTGCTGCTCTTGCCAAGACAATGTTCCACAAATCAGAGGTCCTCTTCTGTCCCTGCCAGCAATTTCAGTGAATGAAAAAGCAAAATATCTGGACTTGTTATGTGTCTTTTTAACATTAGAAGTTGAGAAATGGACCTAAGGGAGTCTGTCTGCTGAAGAAGACAAGTCTGGGAATTGCAATGCTTTAAGTATACCGAGAACAAGTACACGACACAGGCAAAGCATAGCAACAATAAAGATGGTAGAAGCATGTCAGAGATAAAATTGAGTTATTTTATGTGGGTGGGGGCAGGTCCTTATTCAAAATTATTCATATTACAAAGGCAAATGCATATGTAACCACAAATCATCCAACGACATACTACTAAAAATAAGACTGTTATCAGTCTTATTTTTAGTAGTTATGTGATCAGAAGCTTTAGTTGTCTGACCACAAGTATCAATAAATACTACTCAGCGTAACAAATTCAATTTACAGGAGATTGAAGAACTTCATTACAGCAAACTTTCTCCCTAAAAATTATTTTTTCTTTTGCTTAGCAAAATTGAAACTAGAACTCTCTCACAGCTTATCCCTTGAGGGCTACAAGGGATATGACCATCTTTCATACTGCATGCAAGAAATTTTCAACTCAAGAAGTAGATATTTTTTTCTCACACAAAAAGATATACAGGTATCAGTAGTGGATTTAAGCAATAGAGGATACTGAGGAAGGCAAAAATCAACAAAAATTCTATGTTAAGAAAAAATAAAACTACTACTGATGGCTGATGACTGTAAAGTTATGTTTAAATCTCTGTTTATATCCTCTCTGCTGGAAAGAAGATCAAAGGAATTGTGTTGTTAGAGTCACTTTTGAGAAACAGCACACTTTTAGCATTCCTAATTTTCTTCCACATAATATATTTTCTGGCCATGTAAATATCATGGCTCCTAGAAGCACTGTTCAATTTCTGGCTGGGGAGATCTTCTTTCAGACTATCTAGAAAAAATCAATTGAGCCAAGACTTCCCTGTCCATTACTGGCAGATAGCAGCAAACCAATACAAGAGCTTCGATCTGGTCTAATGGAAGTATCTAATGCTGTCACATCCAAAGTATACTTGTTCTATGGGTGCTTCAGGTGTGGACAGGGAGTAGGCAACAGTCAGAAGAAGAATACAAAATTCACTTTGGAAAATAAAGTTCTAGTTGCCTACTGTTATGTTCTATAAAGACAATTCAATACTAAGTATTCAATTTCTTTTAATGGATAAATAACAGTCATTTGTAAGGGGAGGACTTAGGCTTTTAAGATCACATATTTCTATTCTCAGAAAGATTGACTACTGAAGCCATTGATCCTGCAAGAGAATTCAATAGTTGAAGAAAGAGTATTTAGATTTTACCAAGGGGCATTAATACATTGCCACTTAAAGCTGAAACCTCCTCAATAATTCATTTTTCTCAACTACCATGTTTTAAAGTCTATGATAATTGGTACTATTCAGCTCAAACAGTAAGTTCAGATTTCCCCTAGCCTGCAGAGGTAAAATCATGTGGTAGAGGTAAATCAGAGGTAAAATCTAGTCATGACTGACTAGAAATACAAGTCTAAGCAGCTAATTAAAACATCCTTCCCAACCCTTGCACATTGATAGGAGTAGGAAGATTTACTGTGGATATTTTTCTGAATCCCTTTTACTTTGTCACAATCTGTTTAATTATAGACAAGCCATATAAAAACACTACGCCACTTAAAGTTCCATTAACAAAGCAAATCCTAAAAACATTCTCCCCTCTGCTCTTCACAGTAATTTGAAACGTGCTTATCCACACAGTTAGGGATAGGATGCTCTCTTTCTACAAGATGACAAGTGTAGAACATCCAAGTAAGAAATGGGAAACAAAGGAGGAGAATAAAAGCATCACTCACTAACAAGACTCAGGAAAACTTGTTTTGCTGAACATAAATGACAACAAGAAAATATCCTATGGGTATTGTTAGTGAGAAAGGAAGTTCAGGAAAAAAAGATTCTTCTGGTGGATGGGTAAAAACAGCCCAGTGATAGTGATGCATAAAAGACTGAAAAATCTATTTTTCTGTTCCATAGCTTGCTCCCAAATAACTGCAGGTACTGACAGGGTTTGGGAAAAGGCAGGGAAAATAATACTATGGGACCAACAGTTCTGGAATACTTAGTGAGCTATATTCAGATTCTTGGGTCTAGAAGGCATTTACCTAAGGTAGCTGAAAAGGTTGGTCAATGATTATGAGATTGCTAACAACTACCAAAAATTCTAACAGTTGGGGTGTTTGAGAGGTCCTAAGGTTTAAAGAAAGTCTAATCCCTAAAAAAGGCAGAGAGAAGAGACCCATTGAATAGGCCACATAACCTGAACTAGAAAGCACCAAAGAAGCTCAGATGAAGCATGCCCTCCTAGAGTCAATTTTCAAACACAAGATGGACAATAAAGTAACATAAACAGCCAACACTGTTTTACCAAGGTCAAATTACCAACCTGACTGCATTCTTTAATGATATGATTTCTTAGGTAGCTAAGGGAAAAGCTATGGATTTCATGGAACCAAATCTCAGTGAGGTTTTTTGGTACCACCTCACACAGCTTTGTCTTGGAAGCTGAGAGGCAGAGAGTGGAAGAGTAAAGTGTTAGGTTAAAAATTAGGCATTCTGACTAGATCAAAAAGTAACAATAAATGAAACAACATTCACTTAAGATCTTGTAAAGACCAGAATACCAAAGAGGTTAATATTGGGGCCCAAATGGTTGATTTTAAATTGCTTTGTGGTTTTTTTTCATTTGAGGCTTTGTATTTTTTTACTTAAATCAGCACCCTGAATGGTGAAACAGCCTACACCTCCCAAAATTTGCAGACAGCATTACATTACAGGGAGCAGCTAATCTGATGAATGTCAGAGGTTCAACCCAGAGAACCCAAGAAGCCTGAGGACTAAGCAAAATAAGAAGGAAAGCAAAAGATCCAGCCAAGTTACTGTTCCTTCCTACTCTACACTTGTGACTCTGCTCCTGGAACAGTCTGCTCAGTTTTGGATCTCTAGCTGAAGAGTAATGTTGAAAAATAAGAGAGGATCTAGTAGAGAGCACCAAGATGGTCAGGGCTGCAGAGCAAATGCACAAAGACTGTGAGAGTTAAGCTTAGGCAATCTGGCAAAGAGGAAGCTAAAATGTTACCTAGTAGCAACTCAAACCTATCCAAAATGTAATTACAATTTTGATGGGGCAAGGGCAATAAAAATGTGGCTTGGCTGCTCAGATTGAGCACAAACCTCCAGAGGTTCTATCCAAACAATTTCTATGATTCCATATGACAGCTCGTTGTTCTACAAATTCTAGAGACAACGATGACTCATTCTTTAAGACAGGCAAAATTTTCATTTCTACAAATGGAAACTTGTGTATAAGTTACTTTAAAAGCACTCCCATTGTTAAAGAACTCAGTCATCCTAGGTAAATATCTTAACAACACTTGAGCTCAGGAGACTGCAAAGGGATTTTTTTAAAAGCAAAGAAGCGTGTTTCTTACTTGTTAAGAGTCCTTATATGTATCCTGGTTTCACCTGGGATAGAGCTAATTTTCTTCTTAGTAGCTGGGACAGTGCTGTGTTTTGGATTTAGAACAAAAATATAATGTCAATAACTCACTGATGTTTTAGTTGTTGCTAAGTAGTGTTATTCTATATCAAGGAATTTTGTTTCCTATGTTCTGCCAGTGAAGAGATGCACAAAAGATGAGAGGGAGCATAGCCAGGACAGCTGACCCAAACTGGCCAAAAGAATACCGTATCACTCATGCCCAGCATATGAATCAGGGGGAATAATCTGGGACAGGCTGATCACTGCTGGAGGACAGGCTGGGCATCAGTGTGGTGCACCAATCTATTGTGCAATACTTGCTTCTCTTCAGTTTTATTTCACTTGGAATAAACAGGAGTTGTTTATTCCTATTGGGACAAATAATACAGGAAGGCTAATGGTTTATGGGGGGGGGCGGGTTCCTGTAGTTGAGATTTAACAACAATAGTCAGGGAGGCCTTGGAGAGAAGCCAAGTAGGAATCATTATGGCATAAATTGTGCTTTTCTTGTCTTTGTGTTTTGTTTAGGGAGGATTGGCAGTTGAACCCAATCTTTAACCTTATTATGGGGTAATGGGTTTGATGTTGGCCCCTATCACAGGGTCAGACGGTTGTTGAGTTTAGGCTTCTCTTTTGTATTGTTAGCGTTACTTATGGGGGTTTTGGTAGGGATATTGGTGGGGTTTCTTAATCCTTGCCTCCTCAGCAGCAGAACTCCTTTCCTGAGACTTCAGGAGATTAACAGGTTCTCTCTCTCTCTTTCCCCATCTCTACTCTCCTTCCGATTATTATAATTGTCATAATTAATATTATTTTATTTTGTTTCAGCTACTAACCTGCTCTTACCTCAATCCATGAGGATGTTTGGGGGTTTTTTTCAGATTCTCCTCCCCACAGCAGGGAAAAGGGAGGCTAAAGTGAGAGAGCAGCTGCATGGCTACTTAGCTGCTGACTAAAGTTAAACACCAAAAGTAAGGTACTTCACTAGATAGACAAAGCTGAAAATGCAAGAAGCATTAATGTGCTCTGCTACAGCATGACCAAACTCCATGGAGATCTTTTCATAATCATTGACCTTAAAATGACTTCCAAAACATGCAAAATACGTTGCAGCAAAAAAATACAACTTCATTAACAACAGAGAAGTTACGCAACACATGGGCTTTTCCATAATTTAGAGCAACCAACTGCTGTATTTTAGAAGAATTTGCTTAGACTCAAATCATTGGTGAGTATTGTGTCAATTGGTCAGAGGGACAACAAGCAAAAGGTGTGAACAAAAGGCAAGCACTATCGCATTTGTGAAGTAACACAACATACTCCTTTACCCTGAAAAGCTACTGAAAACAACATGCAGTTCTGTCTTCAGAGCTCTAACAAAGCTGAAGGAATAAAATAACAAAAATTTACAACTGTCATCTGTTCTTTCTTATGGACAGTATTATACCATTGCATCTTACCATCTTTAAAGTATTTTGATATATGCCTTTACAATTTTTATTCAAAAAATAACCACTTCGAAAATCTAAAACATGATAAAGGCACACTTAGCATTATAAGAAAATTTTAACATTTAAACCATGCACATCTCTCAAACCTGCCTTTTGGTATCATCTCTCAGACTAACTAAACTTCTATGTAGAACTCTAAAATTCCGAGCAGAACAACAGCCTGTGTTTTTTTAAACCAAAGCCCTTCATCTGACTGCACACTCTAGACCTGTTCCATGCATTCAAGTTGTCCATGGCAGCACTATCCTACAATGGTAAAAAACCCCCCAGGAAAATAAACTCCAACCTTTAAAACAGACTATAAAGCAAAATGAACTTTATTTGTTTAGTCAGTCACTTGCATAGAACTGCAAGCTGCAATTCTTGAAAGCATCAGCTCCCTTTCACAAAACTACCTACAGCCTACCAACTTTAGGATGGCAAAATTTTTTACAAAGTAAGAACCAGACCAACTTCATTATTACTGAAGGGAAAAGCATATCTTGACAAGCAGGCTGAATATTCTCTTGAGAATGATGTTCAAGTAAAAAATGCTGAATTTTTTTTTTAATAAATTGTTTATTTTGAAAATACTTAAACCTGATGCCCATTGAATAACTGCTATCTACTGTATTTTTTTCCTGTGCCTAGAGATCAAAACTGTAGTAGAATGATGGTTATACACAGCACAGGAAGCTCCTATTGCCAAAATCTCAAGGCCAAGATTGAAAGCAGGGGAATGGGCATCAAGAATACTGCCAAGCGTTCTATCCATCTATTAAACTGGCAAGAATTTCTACTACTTGATGAAAATAAAGCTGAACTCTTTTACCTCCTTGCCAAAATGAGGGTGAAGTCTATAGCAGATGGCAAGAGGCCAGTGTTTAAATGGCCAATGTGCTGGGCAACCCTGTTTTGGTTAAGATTTACATTTTCCTGCACAACCCTATCAAAGAATGATGCTACAGATGGACTAAATAAGCCAAGATCTACCCTAGAGTTCTGAAATGCAGAGCTAAAACAAACACAGTAGTTCAGGTTATTATTTATAGACAGGTGTTTTAGATCACATAACCCGTAAGGGGCTGGGATTGCTGAAGACCCGGTATGCACACACCACCCGATACCACAGGCCTTTCACCAGATCCAGCCGAGTCAAATGCCTAATCAGTATTTCACATCTTGGTGACTTATGGCACAGATTCTGCCTTCATCTCTAATGGCAAAAGAATGCATGGAAGATACAGGTGATACTTCTGGCATCCATCACTGTCACACTACATTCTCACACTGGCTGCACCTTTTTCTCCACTTTTATTGAAAAGAATTTTATATTCAAATTAAATCTCTTGTTTGTGAAACACAGTTCCCAGGTTAAATTTCTCTACCTGTTCAGCAAGCGAGAATATTTTCTGGTTTTTACCCTGATTTTTGATCCTGATACATGACACTATTTTAAAAAAACATGTATACTTATAACTCATAAATATTAATGAATGTAAATGCTATTAATACCAATCATAAGTAAGTCGCATGGCTTGACAGCAGAGTAACACTGTTCAAGAAATCAGAGTACTAAGTAAATAAGACAAAAGAGTTTACAAATAGTTAGCTACTGAAGTATTTTCAGACTTTTAGCTAATTCTCACTAGAATTAGCTAAAACATCAACAAAATCCTAGTGTAAGTAATTTGCAGCTAATATTACACCTTTGTTATTTGCACTGAATTCAGAAGATGTATGTCTGTATAGTCTGAAACTAAACTTTATTTACCATTTCAAGTGGAAATATGCTGGCTGTTTGCTCTGTAGTCCTGTAATGCAGATCACTTGTATGCTCTGACCACTGACAATTACATAGGCAAACATGCACTGTTACTTTGCACTCTGCCAACTGTTCCCTCAGCACTTAAAGCACAATTCTGTGAAGACTTACATATTCATTTCCACTGAGAGCACCAACATGTTTAATTGAAGTTAATGGGAAAGTTCACAACAAAATGCTAAATATGTGTAAGTAATAAGTCTTCGCAAAGGTCTTCCATCCCTAAATTTAGAACATTTAAGCAGCATTTTTTTTTCTAGGGTAAATATACTTATAACAGCATTTAAGCATCTGTAAAACAAATTAGACATTAAGGGTGCTTCCTACTAATTCTAAATATGACTTGCATTGCAACAGTAGTTGGTGGTCCCAAGTAAGATTAGGATTTGTAGTCTAAAAAATAGACACGACAAAGACAATTAAATAAAAAGGGTTGTATTACATAAGGACTGAATAAAGAGTGTGATGTTTTGCATTCCTATTAATTTCAATGTGACAGTTGGTGTTTATTAGAAGATTCCTCGGCAAGGAACTTAGAAAGTAACATATTAACATTCACCATTCAATTCCTCCCAAGTCCTTGCATTCTACTTCTGTCTTCAGCACAAAGTATCTAGCTTATTCTCACAGAGAAATGCACCCAGTGATTCAGACCATCCTAGGAAAGTGAACCTCATTCACAACTAAAGACTAAAGACATACAACTGTTTGCAATCTAATCTGTTAAACAACTCCTCCCTAACCCCAAATTAATAACCCTGATCTTAAAACTAGGATTACTAGTAAGGCCACATAACTTTTAGAATCATCATGAACAATGGGAAAATCTCAGTTTTAGTGGCAATCAATATTACATGTATTTTACAGAGTAAGAAAGTGGTTTTAAAACCTCAAAGAAACCAGTAAAACCCCTAAATATTTGTCATTTGCTTTTTTTTTTCCATAGTTGGGCAAATCTATGTGCTAATTTCCATAAGATTATGTAAAAACATAAATGGCATATGCTACTTTGATTCTAAAAATGGCAAGCTAAGTTTTTCTACAGCTACTGTAAAAAAATAATTGATCACTACTACATACTATAACTATAAAGACTAGAAGTACAAATTTTATGGAAGTATAGGTTAACTTTGAAGACATTTTAATGGTATGTATAATTAAAACTACTAACCCGTAATTTCATTTATGCCTCCTGCAACTTGACATATGAGAAGAAATAAATAGTACAGAAGCTGTTTTGTATTATCTTATGGTAACCATCACAGACTGCAGAGCTAATTCTGACATGATTCTGTTTGTAAATGCCTCTACTGAGAAGCCTAACAATTCCTATACTTTTCTAATTACTAACTGACTATTAAGAAGGACTTTGCTTCTTATTGCAGGACACTAATTTCTTCAAGAGGCATTTGAAGATTCTGAAAATGCAAATTTATATCATATACCACATATTGAAGGGATCATGAGATATTTACAAAACCCTCCAGCAGACTGAGTGAATTAACCTCAGGAAAAGCTGTATCAATCCTTCCCCAATACACTAGTAGATACGTGGAAAACATGCTAGTTTCTTTTATAGCTTCTGAAGTGTGATCAGTACAGAATCCAGACTTCTTGGTCTAAAGTTGCTATAACTGCCATGAATATTCCCTTAAAAAAGCAACCAAACACCTTTCAGAGTTCTGTTACTTCAGTTTAAGTAATTCTTGCTAAAAACCTTCATGGTGAAATAACATCATGTTAAAAAAAAAACCCAAAAACATACCTAACTTTTACATGATGGTTTTATTTTCTTCAACCGTTATTTTTATGTCTTGATCAGCTACTGACCCCACCAATACTGATAAACTTTCAGCTCCCTGATTCATGAATATTCATTATTATTAGATGCTATAAACTTTTAGCAAGTTGATTCTCAACAGTATTTTTTGGGCCTGCCTTCTTACTTTTGCATTTAACTTGACAGCCTATCTGATCTATTTTCCCTCTCTGCATTACATCCTTTTATTATTAACAACTTCGTTCTCCAGAAGTTTCAACATGTCACCTTTAATTTTTGGTCTTCTGATACTGTATCAAAGCCAGGGGAAACAGAGGAGTACTCTGCAGGTCTTGCAGAGTAGGGCTTATGATGGCTACTTGCCAGTTCCGTGCTGAGATAAGCAAAAGCACTCCATGGCTTGGTTTCCACAGAACAGAAATGCAGGTACACAGGCTGCATGGGAGATGTAAGGCACAGTAATGGCCTTCTGATGTAGATAAAACCGAGGCTAATACATTGCACCATTAGAAGAAGCTAGAGGTCTGCCAATTGAAGCCTTTCCTTTTGCAGCCCACATTCCAGTTCTGAGTCCGATACAATGACTTTAAACAGATTGCACAGCATCACAAACCATTTAGCTGCTCTTTAGACTTCCCTTTAGCTAGCTGCCTCAATTTATATATATGCTCAGTCTGATTTTTTGATTTTTTCCCCTTTTGTGCAAGCTGAACTTGACTAAAAATTACAGAGTACACCTTCTGTAATTAGCAAACCCTAAGTAAAAAGTTATTTCTCCTCCTACAGTCCAACTACTTCTTCCTAGAAGCACTCACTACCATCCATAATTTTGGTCTTGGTGTTCTGTACCAATGTGATCTTAACTCAGACTGCATGGGAATAATCCAATTTCTTTTTACAACTACTTCTTCTGCATGCTTCCCCCAAGAGTAATTGTAGTGGGTGAGGGAGAGGATGTGAGTGAAATGGGACATTATTGTTTAGGCTGGGTTAGGGAGAGGATGATAGATGTGAGCATGGGAGTGACTGGAAGAAGGTATTATGCTAAATAAAGAAGAAATGCAAGATAAAGCCTGATGTTGGTATAACTTATAATAATAATTAAGTAGAAATAAAGTAGAAAACATCATTCATTTAATGCTATTAACTTCTATAACACTTTTTAGAACACAGAGGGTGTTTTTAGAATGTCTTCTACAGAGAATATGACACTATGAATAGCATATTAAGCAGCTCTTTGATACCTGCCAGCTGCCACTCAGTCTTTATCTTTGACCACAGACATTGCATAGAAAATAAAAGTTGAGTGTTACTTACAAAAATAAATAGTTTTCCATCAAAAAAATCTTTTTCATCAAAACAAAAAGAGTGTATTAAAAAAATCATACAAATCTTGAGTCATTATTAAAGTTTTAAAATGCAACATGCTGGAAACAAAAAAGTGTCAGCAGTTTTGTATTTTGGCAACTAGAACACACAGAATATAGTCCTGGATTTGCTCATTACGTTTCTGTAAAATTAAATAAATAAATAAATAAATAAATAAATAAGAGCCAGCAATGCCAGAGCATGGTTTACAACCCTTTACTCACAATCATAGATCAAGCCCTACATTTAGTTTTGGAAGGAGAAAAAGTTCAGCTGCTTATTTTCAGCTCCCTTGTGCTGGAGTACCAAATGAAACTTTTAATAGGAACCTTTCTTTTTTAAATTTAATTTTCACCACTTGTGCAGAGACTTCCTTGCTGCTTCCGTCATGGTGCAACGTCTTCTCATTTACAACCTATTGTTCTTTCTCACTTTATATTGCAAGCTGATGAGATGCATTCAGTTTTGGTCACATCTTTTGACAGCCTAGTCCTGCAACTAGACATCCTATTCTAAATTAATGATTAACATAATGTGTCACAGCAATCAAGAGCTTAGCAGGACTGAAACAGGCAAGCCACTACTACAAAAAAGCAGAGCAAAAAACTATATAACATATTGAATGCATGCACTTACATCCTCTACCAATTTACTGTACTTCACAAGAATGTTTTTTTCTAGATGTGAACTGGCAGTAAGTTTGAAACATTCTGTACTGGTCACTATCCACTAGTTAATTATAAAAAATATGTATATGGCTTCAATTGTGTCCCAACAAAAAGAGAGCAAATACATGTTTGAATCCTCTGTGTTTCTACATTCAGTTTCGTTCATTCAGTAAACCGAATTTCCATGGGTGATGGAATAAATGAAGTGCCATTTCTCAGAGAAGGGACGAACTTGCACTGAAGTGTTCTCCTTGCTGGCTATTCCTTCTACCTTTCCTTGCTGCATATTCTAGGCACCTATAGATACCTAAAACTTTCAATACTGCTATTCCTCTATCAAATTTGATTGAAAACAACCAATGAGCTCAAAAATAAGGTAACAGTTCCCACTTGCAAAAGCCTCTTCCATAGTACACACAAGCTGAAAAAAAGAAAGACATGCTGCTAAGTGAACAAATAGCAAGAATTTTTTACAAATACATACATGAATATATACATTTGAGGCCTCTTTATTGATCAAAACATTACCTTTGAAACCCTATTAAATGAAATTATGGCTACACATGTGTAACAATTATAGAACTATAAATATATTATCTAAATAACTACTGAATTTGACTAAAAATCCTGAAAAGATAGGTCTTGTTTGTGTTTTAATAAGAAGTTAGACACAAGAAAGGGAAAAATAAAAATGCCAAGTAACTAATCCTAATGCCTATTACAACATAGTAGTGTATGATATTGATTCTATTCTAAGATAGCACTGTAATTACATTTTCCTATGGAACACCAAGTAAGACAAAAAAATAAGTGTCCTCTGACCCTGGTTATTAGTTTTATTTTCTTAGTCTAAACAGGGAAATAGAAAATGCGCCACATGCACATTAAACTACGACAGGACCATCCAATGAGGAGATTACTTATACTATTCAACTTTAAAACGGCAGACTGGAAAACGGGAAATTATTTTATTAGTGGAAACTGAGATAAGTTAAAACGCATGCTCAATTTTTTTTTAAATGAAGAGGGAGACTTCTCAGAAGGCAATATTCTCTAAAAAACTGTACATAGAAGAACGTTGACTTAACGACAGCTTCACTGAGATGCAATGGAATCAGGCAAACATTATTACTAACTCACATTCAAGCAACCAGTTCAAGAGGCACAGGTTAACAAGCTGACCTCACCAGGACGCCCTAGCTTCTGGTAAGTCAAATTTCTCAGTACAGTCTGTCACACAGTGCTCTTGTTATCTGAAACTGAGACTCAGAAATATACCCCCACGTACAGTATCAGTAAACAAGAAAAGTTCTTCAAGCTACACCTCTACTGAAGATCAAAACAATGACATTTCCATACCTCAAGTAAACCTCAACAGATTAACTGCTTAACAGAACAAAAACCGATATCAAGCATACGAAACATAGCAAGTTATTGCACTTACAGTGTTAAAGTGTTTCAAAAATGTTATCTTCAATATGCTTTCATTTGTGTTTTGCTCACATGAATGCTCTGTCAGTCATGAAGGAAATGCTCCTCTTCATGTTTTTGGTGTAGTTTTGGGGCTTTGTTTGTTTTCTTCCTTTGAAGCTATGAAGTGAGAACAATGTACAATGTTCTGTGTAAAATGAACCTTTAAACAGAAACCCAACAATTAGCCTGCAGGCTACCTGGTGACAAAAATAAGCATGACCAAACAAAAACACCATATTGTTTGGAGACCTGGGAGAAACTGCATCCTCTGAGTAATTTTCAATTTCTTGACTGGATTTGAATCATACACTACCTCCACCAGAATTATTCTTAATGTGTCAAGCCTGCTGCTAGGAAGGATGCTTGCCACAAAAATATTTATTCCCTATAAAATGTAGAATTCCAATACTTACAGAGAGATGATTTTATTACACGTATAGAAAAGAATGCTTTGCAAAACTGGTATATAGCCCTGGTTTGTGCCTGAGATGTTTTAGTTTTCTGAAATTCTTTTCCCAGAGAATTTTCTGTAAACAAGAGACATGTTTCCGTAAACTGTACCTATGTTTTCATTCTTTTTCCTAGAAGGGACTTCTTCCTGATGTCTGCCTGGTCTGACCAATGTGATTGAAGAGGTTTGTCTTTGTTTCACCAATCAAATTGGTCTGTTTAGAATAGTATAAAAGAGAGACACATCCCCCTCCAAAAAAAGAGTAATTTTCAGCCTTCTGAAGTCAGAGTCTGTGTCATTGTGGTGTAAAACAGCATCACTGGTATATCTACTTCCAAAGAAAGAGCCCTTTTTTACTCACAGCAGATCCCCACTAATTAAACCTTAAAAACGTAGCATTGCTTTACAGGTCAAATTTCTTCAGGAAGTTTCTGTGTTTCTCAAAATCAGTTATTTTCACATATCACAGGGTGGAAGTCTCTGATACTCTGGGGCGATAGCCTTTTACACTTACCATAGCAAATTATTTAATCATGCAATTCTGGCTAGACACATATTCACGGCATTCATTCATTAAATACAGAGTCCTAATTTTGTAAGTGAAGATTGCAGAGACTTAAAGATTTCTTACCTACATTTTGTTAATATAAAAATAAGCAAGCTAGGTGAAGTCAGTCCCCTCTGTGCTCCACATTCCAAATTTTGATTATTCCCACACACCATTCAAGAAACAGTGATACATTAACAGCCCAACTGAATTAGGTATATTCAGATCATGGGAAGCCCATAGGAAAACAGCATAGAAAGAAGGTAAAAATACTCTAGTCCACCAGAAAATGTTATGGCTCGTGACTTGAAATATTTAGGTTTGTACTAGTTTTTCTTCTTGTATTAGTACTAATCTGTATAATAGTAGTACTCAGCTTCCCTGTTCCATAAGTGCAATATAAGGCTTTTCTACATTCAGTTTACAGTGTGTATGGCTGAGTGATAGAGATCTTGGGTTAAAATACAGCTAATCTGAACTAACAGATTTATAAAAACCTGTACTCACCTTATTAAGGTCAATTCAACAAACATTAACTGCACAGAGTACCCTCAAACACTTTCAGGACCCTTACATTCTGGGAAAATACAGAGTTGTCCAAGTGGGTCAGTATTTACAGTATACTGAAGAGTTTCCTCTTAAGACTTGCTCCATACAATCCTTGTGCTCAGATGAATTACATTTTCTTGATAAAATGAAAACAGTGTCAAAATAGGCTCATTTAGCCAAGAGATCAGATGCTCTGTTACACAGAAAATTTGATAACAAATTTCCAAAACAAATGCTGCAATTTATAAGGTCCACTACAATGTTAAACATTAAACAGTCTCTGAAAGTTCTGCCTAATTAAGTGGGCCACAAGTTTCTTTGAGGAAGTCCTTAATATTTCTTCTGCTGTATGAATCTGTTGTATGGACATCTATATAGACTAACACAAAAAAGAGAGATTATGCTGCTGAAGCTTTTTTCTGCTAAGTTTTTTTTTTAACTATACAGATTAAATAATTACTTTTCCATTAGTTCTCCTTTAATCTCCAGAAAGAACATCATTACTTTGTAGACTTTCTTCACTCCAATCCAGTATTTTTGAGTACAAGATTACTTATAAGAAAGTGCTTCTGTCCTTTCTTAAAATAGATTCTGAGTGGGAGCACATGCCATCATGACGCTGTAACTCATCAGGAAATTATGATGCAGTACCATCTTATTCTAAAGGCACCCGCTAGCTAAGATATGGCCAAGGTCACATCAGCACTTTTTATGTTTTTCAGGAAGAAACAAACAAACATAAAACCACCACCAACAAAAAAAACCACAACAAAACAAAACAAAACAATCAAACAGCAACCAAAAAAAACCCCATCAAAATGCAAAACCAAAAAACTTGACACCAATCACTTCAAGTAACTTCAATTTTGATTTTGTATAGAACCACCACTACCAAAAAAATTAGGATGGTAAATTATAATTGTGAAAACACTCAATGTACATAATTTATGCTACCATGGAATTATTTATCTAGGAAGGCAACAAACTAAGGGGAGGAGAACTGATTTCAAATGGGGTTTTTTTTCTTCTTTTTTTTAATCATATGGCATGTCAACAAGGCTGTGGGGAAGACTTCTGGGAAAGACTGCTTGATACAATCCTAAAGTTCACCCAAATAATTTTTCTTATGAGAAGACACTAAAGAAGACTGCATCAGAGAAGCCACAAAAGAAAAACCTTCTTAAGTAAAACAGGAAAACAGGCAGTCAGTTATTTTGATTTTCTTTAAAAGTATATTTATTGTCATTTAACTTAAACAACTGAAAGGAAATCTAGTTGTCCAGCAGCTTTATTCTTTCAAGTGTATTAATAAGTATCCAGAACTTTCCAACTGTTAAGATATTTTTATTTAAATGGCAACAAAAACCAATGCTCCTGCAATTACCACATTCAAATACTTGATAAGCATGATGTTTTCTCATCATCTGCATGGTGTCTGAATTCTTGGCAGCATGTAATGAAAGTATTTTTGTGTACAAGCAAAATTCAGGCCCTCAAGTCCCATATGAAGTAATCCAACAAACACCACAGGTTTTCCCTAGGAAAAAAGATGATAAATGCACTTAATTTTTCTGGTGGAAACTTTCTAGAAGGCTGAAGCTCCACCAAGACACTGTAGGAGGCCCATGTGCAAGGTAACACAGAGTTTACACCTGAGGCAGCAAATACGCCTCCTATGAAAGGCTGGTGGTGGGGGCTGTGAAACAGCACTGCAAGGTCAACAAGGGTCTACAAATGGCTTGGGACCATCAATCCACAACTTTTACTGTAGATACAGACCAGATTACAGTGAGTACCACAGAGGCAAGGAACTTGGCTGTAATTCCCTGTTAGCATATGGGGATTCAAAACCATGCACTTATTTCCCAGAAGAGCACTTTAATTAGGAAACTAAAAGGCTGGATAGTAACAAGCTTCTTGTCTACTAAAGCTAAGTAAAAATTAAAATGCTATGACATCTGGACAATTAACAAGAATCAAACTGCAGTCTAATAACCAGGGTGCTCAACTGGGAGAGAAGGTCTAGATTCTAGTCCCTGCTCCATGGACTATTGCTGTTTCTGCACTTGCCCTTTAACAGGAAAAGAAAACTAAATGATTGTTCAAAATGCAAATATATGAACCCTCTTCTCCTCCCTCTCACTGCATGGTCCAAACTACTAAAGTTTAAGATGCTGAAGCATCACCACATCTATATCTCTCTGTGGATCTAGCCTACAAAGTGTTACAGATACCCAGATACCTGTTTTTGATTGGCTCTTTATCTCTCTCCTCAGAAAGACAAGATTTCTCAGAATTTGGGCACCTTTCCAGCCATGAAGCTTTTTTTATTTCACAAGTGTGTAGCTAGGGATATAGCTCCTAATAGCATCCTCCACAGAGAGAATAAAGGCAATGCATTCCATTTTAAAGAATATTTAAAGCATCTTTCTACTTTTAATAGAGCATTCCCTGGAGCAACCAAAATATCCCCAAATTACTGGATCAACACAATATTCTCTGCTCAGGAAACACAGAAACTCTAGTAAATCTACCTCACAAGTCTAAAACAATGACTTAACACCCTCCTCTGCCCCTGACATCCATCATCACACTGTATGTTAACACTAACCACCTTCTTGTGTCAACTGCAGCTTTTCTTCCTCTTTTTTTTTTCAACTTGCATCTTTTGTATTATGTACCATTTTTTTTGACTGTCTTCATTCAATATCTTCAGCCCACCTTTAAGACACATAAGAAAGGTAACATTCACATAGGTTGCTCAATATGATAAATTAACTGTGAAATGTTTGTTCGTTTTTTTTAGAAACTGTTATATACTTTTGAGTACCACATTAAGTTAAAACTACAGGAGCTTCTTCAACTTCCCATCTCAAATTCTTATCCCTGGAGCAAGAATGGATGCAGTCGGAAGTGAACACTCAGATGGAAGAGGAAGGCAAAATGTATCATTCCACGTATGTAATTTCCAGTAGTCTAGTAGTGCCTCAGTAAATTAAGAGGTTTGCAAACCTTAATTATCAAAGAAATAAATAATTATTACTTTTAGAATACTCTTTTTAAATACCCTTAAATACCCATGTCTTCCCTTTAGTTTAATGATTGCACTTTAGGCCTCATCCAGAATGGCAAAGCTTTGGTAATATTAATATGACAGACATTAGAGGAAAATCCAAAGCCTGTTGACTCTCTTAGAGCAAAGTATACAACACAATTACACATTATGTAATTCTAATATACAGATTATACTTCTCTGGATTAGCTAATTTGAACACATTAGTGAGTTCATATGGGCATTTGTGATTTCTTTCAATTACTTCCTTTGTACTGCATTAAAGTACGTTCTCCAGATATGTCCTTGTAGACAACAGACTATCAGAAAGAACACTGGCTGTGAAATGAAAGGAACACAGAAAAAAAAAAGTCTTGAAGAAACACCCATGGTCAAAAGTGGTAACATTTACAAACAATTACAGACAGAAAACACAGTCTTCTCATAGCTATGCTAATACAGGAAAGATGGACTATGGGGAAAGCCTTTCATGGAGTTGCCTATGAAGTCATTCAGGAATGTGAGGCAAAGTGGAAGAAATGCCTTGTCATCTGTCAGATTTAAGAAAGAAAGAAAAGTAAGAAAGAAATGAGAAAACAAAGGTAATTACAACTGTTGACCTGATAACCCGATACTGAAATCCTGAGATTCCAGGAGATGTCAATTCAAAGCAGGTACAAATAAAAATGTTCCAAGAAAAGAAGCACTTCACATTTAGTAGAAATTCTGTAAGAAAACCCTCAATCTAGTTGAATTCAAGGGGTTGACTTTTTCATCTAACACCAAAAATAATCTGAATGAGATATATGATGTATTTGATCAACAAACTCTATATGTATCAAGACACATACATCCAAAGGAAAAAAAAAATAAACAAGAAAACAACACTGCTAAGAAAGATTTCAGTATAACTTGTCATGTTACAAGCAACAAAAGATATTACAGTCAGTCCCAAAGGAAGTATGCCTTTCTCAATTCACAAAGGAATAAAACTTGCACAAGAACAGAAATAACAGTAATGGAAAGGTCTTCTCAACGCAAAAAATAGCAGAAAAGCACTAAAAAGTAATTTCCACTATTTAGCCAGCACTATCTACACCAAATACAAAGATGAAAAGTCAGACATGGAAGAAAATTACAGCAAAGGAATCTGTTGGCATCACATCTTTATCTTTCATTATTTTTAAAGAAGAGCTAAGGTTTTTAATGCTTTATTCTCTTCCAGTCATTAAGAAAGTAGTATGCTCAAGCATCTTGCTCCATGGTGAGGAGATTAAGCGGGAAAAGGAACAGCTGAAATTCTTGAGAGTACTTTCCCACTCCTCACAGTTTTTCAAAATTTATTTCTTTTGTATCAGTTGTAATAGGAGCTATAATTAAATTCTGAAACCCCAACAAATATCAAGTAATTCTATACAAGTTAATAAAGAAAAGTAATTAAAACAAATAGAATTGAATCTAATCTCCTGAAGGAAGATGAGACATTAGTAAAACAGAAGCAGATTCACAGATAAACCAGACATCACCAGAAGTAGCACAATTATTTCAAAACCAGGAAGATGATCAATTTGTATCCAAAAAAAAAGAGAAATATCCTACAGACACACAAACAGCGTATGCTTCTGTGAGCATGATTAAGTACATACTAGTAATTGAGTTTTGGAGCACTATATGTAGCCTTAGGTCACTGACTCTGAAATTGAAATCAGTGATCAATGGATGGTGCACAAGGCTACCAAGTGTAATTGTATCCACACAATCTTTTCAAAAAATGTAACGTGATTTTTATATAAGTACACTACAGTAAAAATACAAGTTTTGAAGGCCTGGCAACAGTATTCCCAAATACATGGGCCACTAATGTCTTGGCAAAAAATCAGCTTTTTTCATGCATTATTAGCAAAAGAAAAAAAATCCCACTTTCTTTACACTGGCAGCAACTTGTTCCCTTCTCTACTGTGTGGGCACAAGCATTTACTCATAGTAAACTGAAAGAAATTCACTGAAAACTGGCTTGGCAAAATACTATCATCTGGATCAGTTCACATTTTGTTCACCAAACACAGGAGTAATTTTGCTGGGATAAATGAGAGCTCATGGACAGACAAGAGCTCTAGATGGGATTAATTTCACCATTAATACAATGGAGTAAAAAATGGATTCATAAAGAATTGCTAAAAGATTCAATACTCATTAGCTTTGAATAAAGCTATGAGGGATTTTTAAGGAGAGGCTATTTGGATTAAAAACATTTAGTATATTTATTTTATTAGTCTATTCTTCTCATAAAAACAATTTCCTAATTTTGCTCAAGTTTTTCTAGTGAACGGGATGCTTCACGTACCTACGGATACATAATCCTCAAGCACATAAATCTTTTCCCTATTGACCTTGTCTGCTGTCCATTAACAGCCTTTATACCTCATCCTCAGTCTCTACATTATTTGCTAGAAGCTGTTCTTTACAATACTGTTTTGATTTTACATAATGTGGTTTTTGATTCCTTCTATAGTTTCTTTTTCTGAGACTTTCCATAAAATTCCATTTTTATTATTAATCCTTGACTTTTTTCCTAGCCAAACTGTTCTTTTATGTTACGATTGCTTTTACAGTGACTACAGCATTTCAGTATTTTCTGCTATTTCAAAAATCACACTTCCACTACAGATGTACACCTTAATACTGAAGATGTTACTTACATTTGCAATTGTCCCAGTTGTCTCTTCTCTTTATGCTGGATATTAAGTTCTACACCTTTAAAACTGGTTCTGAGAGCGAGGGGGGGCAAAGAAGTGTGGGGTTTGTTTTCAGAAACTGCACTCCCTCTTCCACATTCTGCTCCCAGACTGTGCTGTCTACAGACAGACAGAGAGACAGAGCTCTCCTTTGCCTTTTTGTTACTTTTTTAGCAAGCTGGGGCAGAGAAGTTCCCTGGACTGTTTCTTTGGGTTTTTTTTTTCTTTTTCTTGGAACTGTTTAAACCTGTTCTGGACTGAAAAACCCAGAAAACATCCTGCGCTCATGGCTGGGGCCCACTGGGGCCCAGGACAGCATTTTCCAGTGCCAGAGGGACTGATAAGAGACTGGGCGAGCGGAGCTACAACCCACAGCAAGGACTTTCTCAATTTTGCCATCTCTCTTCAGAACAGTCAGAGGTTTTATTGTTTAATATTATTATTTTTTTATGCTTGCGAACACTTTGCTTGTTGAATGAACAGGTTTTTTCCACTTTTTCTCTAAGGAAATTTTTTCCCAAACCAGTTGTGGGAAGGGCTGCTTGTATTTGCATTCTAGATGGAACCCATTCAGAGGTTTCCTCCCAAAATTTGCCCTAAACCACGACAGCAATTTACAAAACTCAATTTAGCTAGGTACCTTTATCTCCAAACACTGTGTTTTGATACCAAACCCGTGATCTGTGCATAATTAGCAATCACGGAGACCATGAAAACACACAATATTAGACAAATGCATGGATCAGCAGGCTTCTTAGTTGCAGTTAAAGACTTAAATAAGTGCACATGGCCCACTGACCACAATTATAAAACTGAACTATCTAGCCTCATCTTCACCCCAGTCCTCCTCAATTTTAAAGAAATATCAAGAATCTCAAAGCCTGACTTACCCTGATGCCTTTGACTGGCTGTTCCAGTTACCTCCATCAATCACATAGATAACAGTCCACTCAAGAGAAAGGTAATGACTCTGTTCACATCAGCAAGAAGGCACACAGGCAGAAACAAAATTACATGATGATCTTGCATGCAGATGTTTTAAGTAGTTGATAAACAGGCAGATGTCCAACAGAAGAAAAATAAGTCAGTATCACATCATCTGCCATTTAGCACATATCAGGCCAGTAACCTCAAAGTTAGCATAATAGCTAGACTGAACTAGAGATATGCTTAAAAAAATGTACTGAGTGCAAGTAAGATGACAGATTGAATGGTGCCAAAGAAATCCCTCAAGCAAAAAGGAAATCAGACCTGGCAAAAATGTGTCACTTTCCTTTTTTAAAAAATTACTGATACACTATAATAAATGTTTATCTGTGTATGTGTATTAATTATATGCATACAGTCTTTGAATTAGTTCTGTCAGGCATACTATAGTCAAGATAATAAGTAAGAAAAACTAAATGTTAGACATTTTGACTATTAAAAAATTAATACATTCATAAAGTGACCTTATGTGCCTGTAAATGTGTAACATTGTTCACCTTTTTCCAAATTTAACTCTGCAGAAATCTAGTGTTCAGCTTTTCTAGTTACCTACCATGCAACTTCTCAGATGTTCAGCTCCTTGCTAAGCACAAATGCCTAGCACAGCCTTCATATTCACCTACTACAATATGAATCAAAGATCTTTACATACAAAATAGAAAAATATATCTTAACTAACCCTCTCCTCAAAATTTTCCTGTAATAGGCAGATCCTTCCCTTCCTTTACTACGTTTTTTCTTTACTGCTTATTATTGAGCAGAGGCAATGTCTTTGCTTGTCCATGAGGACAAGCTAGTAAATACCACCAAGAGGACACCCGGCCTGACAAAGCAACAGTTGCCTGAAAGGAGGGAACACAGCCAGATAAAGGAGTGTTAAGACTACCTTCACAATTGATGCAAGTGAATTACACAGAATTAGCACACGATTACATCTGTTTGTGTTGAGAAAATAGAAGTCATATCTCCCACCTCTATTTATCTCACCTATACATTCCAGCTCCTCCCTCAACCTGGCACTCCTGAGGTCCCTTGCCAAGTTGATCCAGTTTGTTCTGGCTGCAGAAAAGTAATTTCTCAAAAGAAGAGCAGTTTTCCATTAGGTTAGCCAGCTAAGTATGTTTTGCACAGAGTAAAAAAAATGGCAGGATAGAAGAGAAGTAAGACAGGACAGAATTGAAAAAAAACAGACAAGAGAGGTAAAAAATTGCCAGTCTTCCTCACCATTCACCTACAGGAGCAGAAGTCTGCAGAGGTCAGTGCTGAACCAGATCACATAACTGGTTCAGCTCAAAAGGATCCTTCCTTTTTGGCAGGGTAATTTTCAGCTGTTTCAGTTCCCTGCCTGCACAGCCACACAACAGGTTATGCCAGCACAGCACGGCAGTGAACAAGAAGAGTGATGATAGAATCATGCCCAAGATTAAACCTGGACAGAGTCCTGTTGGGTTCTAAAGCACTGGCCACTTATAGCAGACTGCATGGTACACCAGAAGAAAATTCTCTCAGCAACTCACCTTAAGATGTAGTGAATGCAGGAAGATTAAATCCCTGAAAAGGTGCTGCATGTATTTTCCTAACAGACAAGACAGACAGGTACAAGGAGGGCCTGTTCAAACTAAAGATTAATTTAAACATGCTTTTTCTGTCATTTTCTCAGCTATAACTTTTATAAAAAATTGTAGTTTTATGGCTAGTTTTGGACATTTGAAATAGTTCCACATACTATTGAACTTTACTTTGGGCTATCTTAAGTTAAGAGTCATTTCAAGGCTAGTTAACAGAAGACATCTCACTTTCTCTAGAGTATCCAAATATTCAAAGGTTACGCCCTCATCCACATGACCTTCACAAAATGCACAAGAGCAGTTCAAGAGCCAGTATCTTCCTGGTCACTTCCATTCCTAGGAAGGTCTCCTTATTGCTCCCCCCAGGAAGACCCCTTCAGCATGCATGAGAATTTTAAGAGGCACACACAACCCCGTGGAGGCAAAAACAACGGTGTGTCTTTATTAGGTTTTTGTGCTTGGTTCAAGCTGTCTCCCAAGAGTCTCCAGTCACCACATTTGGGTTCACACTGCAGAGAAGAACCTAAGTATGAACGTGGAATTCACTTTGGACAAAACTAAATGAGATGCACTCCACAAGGGCACCTAATGCACTCCAATAATTACAGAGGTCACTCCCACGGGTTCTGAACTAATGTGAGGCAAAACACACTCAACAGTCTGCAGCTTAAGTCCCCAGTACTAAGATCTGTTTCTCTAAAGCAGCAGTACTTGATATCAAAGACTTAACTTACATTGAATGAAACCACAAAAGGTAAATTAACCTACAGAATTACAGCAAAAAATACTTACGTAGGTACAGCACAAAATATTTTTTTTAAATTGTGTACTTATCACTGAAGAATTGAGAGAGTACCTAATTATCCAAATACAGGGAATTTCTGCAACTGTCTGAGTTTTTTTCCTGCAATGGCAGCTAGTTGGAATGTCAGCATCTAGGGTGATAGTAAGTTTAAATTTATACTTTGAAGGAATTAGAATACATATTTTACTATTATCTCAAATGGCTCCAGGCTGATGTTTTCCCATCATCTAAAACACAGAAAAAGCTCCTGAATGTGCCCTAATCATTAGCAACTTTCTAGATGCTAATAAGATCTCAACCGTTAATTTTAAAGTAGTTTTCCTCAGCTTACTTTTCATATGCATAGATGAATTTACATTCTGGAGGCTGAAACACAGGTAGAACATTTTTAGCAGATGTTTGTTCGGTGCAAAAAAGGTTCCTAGGAATAATCTGAATATGAAGACCTGCTAAAATTATTCTGGAGTATACTAAAAGCTGCTACTATTCTGGTAAGAAATACTGAAAATTATTACTATTTCACATCTAAAATTTCCCTTCTGATTTGATGAGTCCTCACAGCAACTTACACATAACAATAATGGAATACAAGACATGCTATCAAGGAATTAAAAGATTTTTCTAATATTAAAGATAATCCATGATGTCCCAGTTTAATGCTATACAGAAATTTGCCTCAGATGGCTTTTCCAGAAAGATGTTCTGTTCATCAAAGCACTCACAGAAAGTCTACTTGAACCCTTTTCTGACAAAACAATGGTGAAATGACAACTAGTATTTTCTCTAATCCTCTTTGATCAACTGCCAAGCCAAAGAGAAAAGTCATGTACTGAAACTATTGTGCATAAACTAGAGCTATACCCTCTGGAATAAAGAAATAGGAACAGGCAGGTGAGTTTCCTTGAAGCTTAACAATCACAGGAAATTCTTCATCAGTTGCTTTTTTCAGCAGTTGCTTTTAGCAAGAACTTCAGATTTTCCATTTTTCATTTTTGATGCTTAGGAAAAAAGCCTGTGTCTCACCCAGGTGAGGAAGTTCTGCACACTGGAGACACTGGAAACAGCTTTAATTCTTACCATGCTGGAATTTAACTGCTAGATCAGACCTTAAGGCTTGACAGCTTAACTTCCTACTGTGGAACAGAGCACATTCCTAAAAAATAGATATCAGAATGACATTAGGTTCTGAAACATCAGATTCTGGAACAAATATAAGCAATTTGGACATACATCTTACTAACATAACTGTTTACAAATTTTTAAAGCTTTGTGCCTTGCCTTCTTTCCAAAGAATTATGTCAAGACTACCCTGTAGTCACACTTACTTGAAAAAGTTATGAGATTTCTCTCAAAACTCTCAAAATCCTCCTCAGCTCCCTGGTTTATTCTACATATCTTTTATTGGTTTCTTCTTTTCTTTATTTTGTTAAATTAATGCCATAGTAAATGTCTGCATGGCCAGAAGAGTTTGGAACCTGTTGTAATAGGAGGTTAGGAGGGAAAGAAATTCCCCCTGCAGACTTTTTGGTCTGCTTGATTACAGCAATCATTAAAAACGCCTACCATCAAGTACATTTTACAAAAATTAGAGCTACTTAGATTTAGACTCAGCTAAAGCTAGTAGCTATGGAGTTACATCGCACTGATTTACTACATTTATCAAGGGAAAGGAACACCATTGGAGTAACTATCTAAGAGGGAATTCTTTAAGGACACCATAAAAACAGGAGAAAAACCTGGAGACTACAAAAACATTCTCCAAAAAGTCCATTTTATATACCATTTGTTTTATAATACTCTCTCCTTTTTTCTTTAAGTATTAAATCAGTGTACCAGCAATGATGAAGTTTTAATCAGCAAGAATTTACACACATAAGAATATCTGTTGAAACTTTATCTCAGCATCTCTGAAGCTTTGCGTGTATTACCTACAGAAACACTTTGTCCCTGCACTCTCTTTTAAAGGTGTTTCACAACTTTTTTCCTCACTATGCTTAATTTACAGCTTATTTCTTCAAGGAAGTGGATTTTAAGGAGCCTTGACTTGCTCTAGGCTTATTTAATGTCTCACAACTAACAAGAGAAATTAGTCCAAAAAAAGAGGAAAGGAGAAGTACATATTCCCTTTAATCTGATGCAGGTTTTTTCTTTTTTCTTCCTGGAAACAACAAGCATTTTTCTCACCAGATATGTACTTACTTTAGGCATCTCGCTGCTTTCTCCCAATTTTTTTTCTGAGGTGAAGTTTCTGACAGGGAATCCATAGTAAGCCTTTGGTTTCTCACCATCTACACTGCTATGCCACTACCCTACATCATATGAAAGAACCGTGTCAGTAGGAAACTACACAGTATCTGTCTGCATACCTGGAAATCTTCTTCTTCCACAAACCTACTGCCACCCACACTTTCCTAGGATAGGACTTGTAAATACCTAATAGGATACACACCAACTTCTTCTCTTTGGCAGTCTGATTTCTCTTCTTAATCCCATGAGAACTGTCTTAACAAGGGGTAAGACATAGAAGTGTAGAAGTGTGTTGGTTTGCAGAATTCCTAACTGGTACCACATTCAAGAATTTGTTTCTTCAAGAATTACTGGATTAAGACTTTACAGACTTCATCTCAGATCTCGCTATCAATTCCTTCCTAAGTGGCCCATCCCATGGCATCAAAAGCAGCTTGATAAGAATAAAGGAAATTTCCTTTTTTTTAACGACAAGCATCATTTGTGGAGGTCCTAGAAGCATTTCCCTTCTGACTCAGATCTGCAAGACACTTCACTGCAATTCATTTTAATTCCCAAAGAATGTGTATTATTTTTCATCCATACAACTTCCCACAAAATGATTCTGAATAAACAAGTTACTTCCTAGATATCAGCATGAATTTAAATCCCCTCCAGCATATATCTTAAAAAAAAATAAAAGTACCAATAATCCCACCTCCCAACAAATCCAAACTGTAACACCTGGGGAAAAAAAAAAACAAAAAAACACACCACACCATATAATTTAACACATACTTTAATTCCTAATTCTCACTTTTAGACCTCAAAAGTCACACACAACAGCAAGGAAAACCAACAAAATACATGGATGAAAGATTTTTTAAAGGAAAAATACTCCACATAAATTCCCTACAATATACAGGACAATGAAAAAAAAAAAACAATTTCATAACCACACAGTAAGTACTAAAACCACAAAAATTTTATAGTTCAGAGCCCAAGTGTATTCTGCTGCTTCACTTTCTTCAACTTACTACATAATAAGTGATATAATATAATTAGAAAAGGAAAAAGTAGAAATATGTATTTCTACAGTTGTGATTGTAAGTACATAAGCAATTCTTAATATATTTATTTTATAAGTCTACTTATATAATCTGTATGTTGAATACATAATGAAATATCATAATACATCTGGAATTATTAAAATTACTGTTCTAGGTAACTCATATATAAAGCTAAATTAATGCTGAGACAGTTCTTGAAGGTCTTGGTGTATATCAAAAAACCATTTCACTGCTCAGAAGTAGGTTTTGTTATCCATAGCTATTCCCTAACCATTGAAGTCAATCAGTGGAATGGAAGCCTTGTTTATCTCATAGTATAAGGAACAGAGAATGCATTTTATTCCTTACAAAACATCATTCACCCACATTGTAACAGTAGGATAGAGCCCTGTTTTGCAGGATTTTGCAAAATGTACACAGCAGATTATTCTTAAGGGTTTATGCTAATTTTTTTTCCACTTGACAAGTTAGGCATAAAATAGGCCTCAGTAAATTAGTTTGAAAACAAAACAAGTAAACACAACATCACATACAAATCTCTTACTTGCAAAATGAAATTTTCTAAGATAACTGCCTAATTAAGTCTATTTTTTCCAAGCAGTTTTTTATGCAACTACTGTTCTTTTAAATTTTTAACTTATTTTTTCAATTGTTTTGTGATAAAATAAAATAAAATAAAGCAGCCAAAAGGCTATGCTCTTTTTTTATTAATTAAAAACATCCCACATGAAAAAGGCTGCTACCTGCTCATTTCCTTTATGGTTACTACCCTCCTATTCTCCAAGGACACCTTTTCCAGGCATTCTATTAAACTTTCAGGAAGAATTCTGTCATATGCAACACTACGAATATAAGACCATTTCAGTGTAAGAAGTGGAAAGTCGCATTACTGCATCAACATATATGAACAGAATGTAAATTATTTCTTTTACTTAATCCACACTTCAAGACATTATAAATATCTAACAAGAACTAAAATTTGTTCTCATTTTTAGTTTTCATGCCTTCTTGTTGCATAACAATCTCACAAATCGCAGACAACAGAATCTATACTGGCTTACCTGCAAAAAAATCCACATAGCTATGGCTAAATCAACATTAAAGGTGGAATTCTCTGGCTGTGTATCAGAATTTTGTATGCTAGACTTTCCAAAATACGGCCTGATGATCACATATTCTGTTATTGCTCAAATACAAAGTCAGCAGACCAACTAAAGGTTATCCCAGAACTAAGCTGGTCCTCATGAAATTCACAATCACTAATTTTTAAGATAAGTAACATGGAGAGTTTTCCTGCAGTACTGGAAAAGGAGACAAATATAAACCTAGAAAAGTAAATGAAAACATTCTGTAATGAGTATGCTCTGTGCTGCTAAATACAAACCACAGACATGGAGCGTGGGTGAAGATGGAAGTCTTTCAACTGTATTCAGATAAGTAAACTCCAAATCAAGAAACACTGAGTACACAAGACTTCTTACCCCTGATCTATAAAAATACATAAATCTCCAAATTAATGGCCATTTCTCATGCAAGTAGGTATTGTTTCCCAACTATACATGTATGTTTTAATCTTTCTTTAGATGTTTTTAGTTCCAGTGTTTCTGCTTCTTCTCACTCAAAAGAAACAGTACTCTAGTAAGCAACTTTAGTTTTAAGTACAAGAGTCCTCTCCATGAGAGATTTTAGCCAACTACTTTTTTTTCCACACTGAACACTAAAAAAATGGGGTGTGGGGGGGGTGAAGGGAAAGCAAGGACTTTCTTCCTCTTTAAGGTTAAAAGGTAAAGCACACTTAGACTACAAAAATGAAATGAGGCGATTTTACTGCTCACATTCACGAGACTAAAGCTCATCATCAAAGCCTTATAAAAAGTCAAAAACAAACACTTTTGTGAAGATGTACAGCTACAAATGGCGAAGAGGGAGATCTCCTAGTTCGTATGGATAAACTCAACATTATGACAGTTTTACAGATGAGAAAGATGAAAATCAATGTTATTTTGAATCCAGAAAGTTTTAATGGAAGCACATCATTTCTCCAAGGCTCCCAGAAGAAGCTACTGCCTTTAATCTAGGTTTTGAAGGTAATGCCCAGTAAGGTTTATTTCTAGACAGAAGTCAGATCACAAACAAAAAACTAAGTAACTTCAACTTAGACAATCAGGGCAATTTGATAGTAAGTCCCAGCAAACCTCGTGTCAGTCCTCCCCTCCTACACACACCTCTAGAAGAAAGCTTCTCACAAATTCCAAAAACATAAACAGAGCCACCATCACAAAAAGATCTTGCAACTTGCATGTTATTAAGGAAGAGTTAGAGGAAAGTCATGAGAAGGTACCTCGTAAAACAGGAGAGAGGCATATGACTTTTCAGTTGGGAAACAGCCAGCCTACCAGCCTATACATTTCTAAACCAGTCTGACCACCATATAGTGAGTATAAGTATTTCATTTCCCACATTTCTCCAAGATAATTTGTACAAAACATTCATATCACTCAACTTCAGATCTGCCCAGGCAACCTCTTCTGTTGCAGTTCTCAAGATGATAAGGGCCACAGCAGCTCAGGAGAAAGCTTGTTTCAAAGTGATACTTTCAGACACAATGTCCATGCTCAGATCATTTCAACCAGCTATGGAGTCTCAGACACAAAGACACCGCTGTAAATCTTTCGCACTACAGGGTTACAGGAGACAGCAAGGTCTGACTTACACATTCAGAAATTCATTGGTCTGCTTTATTGTGTAGGCTTATGGCAACAGCCATCATTGAAAATGTTTAATCTTTACACAGAGGAAGAAAGGAAGAACAATGTATCTAAAGAAAAATTTGCCTAAACCCCTTACTCCCTTATGAAAGGGAAAGGCTGTACCACTTTTAAAGCAATACTGAACACAGTAAAACTATCCTGAAAAAAAAGTTAGTCTGAGAGCTTTTTCCTAAGCAAGGAAGAAACAACACAAAATGCAGAGCAAAGAAAGAAAATGGTATTTATGTCTAGTGATGATGACTTTCTCACAGACCTGCCTCAAAAGCAGACAAACTGAATGGAGAGTTAATGGGCAAACCAAAATCTGACAATTTTTTATCATGACTATTCTGAAAAAACCAAACAAAACCTTGAGTTTTGGCCAGCTACATTACATGCTTACTGGAGAGAAAACAAGAAGAGAGACAAATAAGAAGATAATGGGGGTGGAGAGGAAAAAACCCACAAAATAGGAGCAACGAGAGAGAACCAGAGTCTGTTTTTTTCCACTGGGCTAGTGGAGAGGGCAACATCATTCAGAACTCTCCAGACAGTTCCAGTCAAGGGTCTGCTTTAGTCCCTGACAAAACAAGAAAGGTCACAGATTATGTAACTTTTACCAATGCTACCACCAGTGAAGGATGACCTAATGCTGATCCAACTTTGGCCAGAGCACACAATTTCTCCTCTTTTCTAGCCAACTTCAACATTACAAAATTCTGTACTTAGTTCACCAGGTTCAGCAACCTGACACCCCTGGTAACTGATTAACAAGTGTTCTGTTCGAAATACCCCAAACATGAAAGGCTTGCAAGGGGCAACCAGAGTAATTCTGTACTTGTATTTTACTAAGGAAGCACTGATGCACAACAGTACATGCATAGAATCCAACCTTTACTGTAAATGTGGAATCTCTCCTCTTTTTCATTTATCTACCCCACATTTCTTCTTTCTCTGATGGTTTCCTTCTTAAAAGACGACATCCAGAACACTTAAATGACAAAGCTTTGGACATTGTTAGCCCAACTCTGTTATTCCATCACAAAAATCTCCCAATCTGATAGTTAACACCACAGCCCTTTTAAAATGTATTTTACTATAAAAGTGACATGAGATCATGACAACATAATACTACAGCTCTATTAGTAGCTCATGTCCCTGCATTAGATATCAAAGGCAGCAGAGGGAAAACTTAGGTTTGGAACCTAAGTGAGCAGTAGCTTTAATCTGAACACTTCATTAAACCCTGGTGCTGAACTTTCACGATTCCACTCTTCACAAATTAAAAAACTTCTTGAAATGATAACACACACATTAGAATTTAATTTTCTATCCACAAACTGGTGAGGCTTCCTATGTGCACAAGACATAACCCTCTAGTTCACAAGTTTCACAGTTTTGTAATCAGTCAGTGGTATATTTCCTCCTGTTTCAGTAAATAAGCTTAACTCTACAACTTTCTATATAGAGACTCAAAAATAAGCATGAATGTCATCTTCAAGTCCACAGATGCTGTATACACAAAGTATTTTTCCTGATTTCAGGAAGACAGTTCTTTCACGTTGAGAAAAGGTCATAATTATGGACTCTTTTCTTATCATTAACTTTTAACTAAAAGACTTTGACAGTTTGGGTATAGGAGAAGTTAAGAAATTTTTGTAAAAAAAGTCCAAGTTGTTATATTCTGCATAAATTTGCATTTGAACACAGCTAAGTTACATTGGTAAAAAATAACTAAGATTTCTATTTCTCTCATCCACCATACCTGTCCTAATTTGCCACAATGAAAAACTATGCATTTGTTTCTAGATGGAAACTAGCAGTACATACACAAACACAGAGGTCTAACAAGCAAAACTAAATACAGTAACTTACTCAAACCAAAACAATGCAATGAAACTAAGCTTTATGACAAACATTACTCACTCTCAATACACTCTGGAGCCATGTGCATCAGTCTCTACCACAGATAAGAACAACAATGTGCCCAAATAATTTTTGTATGTCCTCATTTTAAAATAAACATACAACTTTACTCCAAATTAATTCAACAGAGTTACTCCTTCGTAAGTAAATTTAAATTCCATCTGAATATGACCAAAAGGTGCAGTACTGATTATTTTCTAAACTGAATATACCAGGCCTAACAGGAGCATGAATCTGTATGCTTGAGCTGATAAAACCACAAGTATATACTGGAAAGAAAACAAACATATGCCTAGATCTTAATTAGAAAAGCTAAAGGAGTCGTGTTATGTTAATTATGTAATTTCTGATCACTAAGCTATTCTAAATGTTAAAAATAGTTCACATACCTAACCTTTTCATTTCTACACTTATTCCTCCATACAGCAGCAATTATTAGTTCAAGAACCAATTATTATTTCATTTCTATGAGAAAAATTCAGAAGAGTACATTTTTTAATTTGCTGCCATTTCATAGGTGAAACAGCAGAAAGAGATGGGGGTCCAAATCCCCCAAAGTACAAATATTCTCTTCCCAGAGGTTAAAGGAGTTGCTGAAGCAGAAAATAATGAAGGCTGGCCAAATACATGCTATGGCATTTTATTTCATGTTTATAAACACACACAAGAAGGGGGCTAGGAAAATTGTAGGAAACCAAGGTGTTTCAAAACCTTTCAAAATGGTAAAATAATTATTTGCAAAATGTTTTAACCTGGAATTCAAAACAATTACATTAAGGGGGGAAAAAACTAAAACTGTTCTGTTTGGTTATGCCTCTTGTATTTCCTCTAAAAACAAAATACTAAAATTAGGCCAGAAGCTCTTCTCAATGAAATTACAAATAATGATACAAAGTTAAAAGATCAAGAAGGACTTACAGTACAAAATAAGTGTATTCTGAAAGATTATCTGAACCTATTGAGAGACTAAATCATTATTTAAATTATTATAACACCATATGTGCCTTGTAGTGCATTCTGGGAACACTCACATGTGAAAATTATTACAACTCTCTGATTAAAAGAAAATAAATAACCCGAGCTACACACCATGAAGTTGTACAAAATATGCAAAGAGCATTCTGTCAGCACTCCCTTCCCACTTTAACTTTTACAATAATAGGTAGTGGCACGGCTGTTGCATCCCTGGGGAACAAAGGGAACAAACCCCCCCGTGTGACTTTCGCGTGTGGTCCAACACACACCCATGTTAAGGATCTGACTGCCTGGGATTTGAGAGCAACGCTAAGGATTTCCACCTGTATACACCACGCTTTTCTAGCGGTTTATCGTCACGATCACCTTACGGCCAAGGAAGGGAAGGGCTCCCGGCAGCGGGATCAGCACCGGGCAGGGAACAGCGCCGGGGGCTCCCGCGGGCTCGGGTTAAACACACGGCCGGGAATTAACAACTTCAGGGTTAACGCCAGGCCTCCTCTCCCATCACTGTCCCCTCTTCCACTCCAAGCATCCTCCTACTCCTAAGGGAGATCACAACGCTGCTCTCCATAAACAGTCATGTCTTCCCAGGCTCCCAGCGAAACCTACTGAGCTTGACGCCTAAAAATTTCGCCAAAATCTCTGGCCCTTTCCTTGCCCAGGAACGGCGCTGAGGCCCGTAGGCACTGGAGCCCCTGGGGGCACCGGGACACCGGCCAAGGCCCGGCAGAGGATCCCCCAGGCTGTCACAGCCGTACCCTGTGCAACCACCGCGGGTCATGTGCCACGGCTTCATTACAGGCTCATCCGTGCGCTATGAGCGGCAGCATCACACATAAATGCCCTCCTCCCCCTCCCTCCCGACAGAGAGCACACAGGCATCCCCACCCACCCCTCCCCATCCCCAAAGTGAAGGCCGGGGAGGGGGAGGGGATGAGCCATTCCAAAGGGGCTGCCGTGCGGAGCGAGCCGCGCTCGGGCATTCATTCCCGCGGCCGGAGAGGGCAGGCCTGGCACCCGCGCCGGCCCGGGCTCCCCTCTCCCGCGGCTTGGCGCTCACGGCTCCGCCGCGTTCGGAGGGAGCCCGGCCGCGTCCCGGCCCCCCGCCCCTCCGGCCTTGGCCCACCCGCGGGTTATCCCCGGGTCAGTCCCGCGGCTGCGGCTCCCGCCCGCCCGCCCGCCTGCGGCAGCGCTGCCCAGCGCGGGCCGGCCCCGCTCACGCTGCCCGGCGGCCGGAGCGCCGCCCCCACGCCCCGAGCCGGCTCCGGGCTGCGGGCACCGCACGCACGGCGGAGGGGCGCTCCCTGCGCGGCGGCGGCGGCGGCGCCACGGGAGACACACACGGCCGGCGGGGCGCCCCGCGGGGCGGCCTGAGGAGAGCACCGAGCCGCGGCCGCCCCCCGCGCGTCCCCGGCGCCGTGCCCGGTACCTGTGAGGACGCCGACGCGGATCTGGTGGTCGTGGTTCGTCAGGATCATCCCCTCGGCCGCCATGTTCGCGGCGCAGACCGCACTGCCGAGGGGGGCGGGGGGGCGGCGCGGGAGCGGCGCGGGCGCAGAGGGGGCGGGGCCGGGCCGGGGGGCGGGCCCGGGGGCGGGGCCAGCGCTACGGCGGCGCGGGGTGCGAGACTGGCGCGGTGCGCGCGGCGCAGGCAGCACCAATCCAGCGCCGAGATCCAGCCCCACCCTCAGGATCCCTGACTGTGAGGGACTGGCAATTCAATGTCCAGGACTTCGGAAAAGGAGAAAAGACAGATAGCAGGGATGGAAATGATCTCTGCTCTTGGTTAGCGTGAAATCACAGAACCACAGATTCGATTAGGTTGGGAAAAAACCTCTGTGATCGTCGAGTTCAACTATGGCCAACCTTGTCCAATGGACCATGGCACTGTGTGCCACATCCAGTCTTCTCTAAACACCTCCAGGGAAGGTGACTCCAACACCGCCTGGGCAGCCCATTGCAATGGCTAATCTCCGTTTCTGTGAAAAATTCCTTCCGGATGCCCAACCTGAGCCTCCCCTGGCACAGCTTAGGGCCGTGTCCTGTTGTCCTGGCGCTGGGGCCTGGGAGAGGCCGGCCCCGCCTGCCCGCAGCCCCTTTCAGGGGCCTGTGGGGAGTGAGGAGGTCACCCTTGTCCTTTCCAGGCTGAAATGCAGACATGCAATTTTTTCCCACCAATTTCCTGTGCCTCAGCAGCAATTTTTTCTACCTTTCCATGCCTCTTCTCTCCCCTACAAGCCCTTCCCCTTTTCTCTGAGACTAAAGCTGTTGGTACACAGACAGAGCAACACTTGTTTTGATAAAGCAACTTACTGTCATCTTTTTCTGTCTTTGCTTATGTGACATTGAATACTTTCAGGAAGTAAATATTTAAACTCGTTTTGAATGAATATGTCGGCAAACGTCTTCCACATTTATTAGCACCATTATCAACTACAAATGATAACCCATTCTAAAATTCAAGTCCCCTGACTTCAGCAGAACTTTATATTTTTGGGTATTCTTCTTGCATTTTCAATGCTATCTTACTAGTAGCAGATCCTTTATTAGTCACCTTTTGACTTCCTACTAACAAGCAATTATTGAAAGCATCTTTAATTTGCATATACATAAATGAACCACTTCAGTTTTCTCCCTAGCATATCACTTTCTTAGATGAACAACTAGCACAAAAAAAAAAAAAAAAAAAAGGCAGAAGAAATATTCTCTGTCTATGGGAAAGTCGCACTAGTAGCACTTTGATGGGGTGGTGCATCAGCACACGATATCAGTATTTCTGTATTGGCATAGCAGTTGCTGTATGTGCAGCCATAGAGACTGAGAATCCAGGCTCCAGGGATCTCTGGTTATGCAATGGTATAATACAACATATGTGGGTGGGTGTAAGCCTGAACCCAAAACAGCATGGTTACTGAAGATATACTGCATCGCTGGTGCTCATACTGCTGTTCCCTCACGGGTTCAGTCACTATGTGTTGAATATTCTGCTGTAGACAAGGCAAAAAGATTTTTTTTTTTTTTTTTGCAAACGTATCTGAAATTATCTAAAGTGCAAGCAAATCGCTTGACATTTTGTAGCTTCCTGCAGAGGATTCTCACACCCTACACTAAAAACAGTATTGTTTATTCAGAGCATCTCAGTCTCTCTGTGTAGCCTGTTGATTTGTTGCTCTTGTGGATGGTAAGAAAGAGGGGCAAAATTCAGATTTCACTGGTAGCATTAGGTTTATTACTTCCTGACTTATAAGTGACTCCTAGAGGGATTTGTATGAGGTTTTTTTGCATAGAAATGTAGTAGATGATTGTATTAAAGCAACAAAATAAGTATACAAATTTTTAAAAGACTGAGAAAAGAAGCTGAAATTGATAATAGGGGTTTTGTTACTGTGATGTGAAAAGCCTTGTAAACTAGATGGTAGATCCATAATAGTTCAAGAGAAGGTTGCAAATGAGATGATGTCCCGCAGTCAAATTTGTGACAGAGTAAGAAAACAAGTGTGTGTGCTGCAAAGCCTTTTACTGCAGGGGTATATTCTGGGTAACATGCTAGCAATCCATACTGGAGTTCATATTGACTACCCAGAGAAAAACCAGTCTTCCTCATCAAAGTCAATAAAAAGCTGATAGTCACATTTTGTCCTGGTCATGTCAGAGTTGAAGTATAACTGAATTCAGTAACCTCTCAGCAAATTTTTTACATTATTTTGTCTGCCAGCTGGTAATTATCAATATCTCTCTGTTAACTAAAGCACTGCCTTTTCATCAAGCTGGCTCTGCCAGCCATGGTTGTTTCATGCAATCAACTGGAAACATAGTGGCTTTCTTAGTTTATCATGAGCACTACTGAATTACATCTTTTTCTCATTTGGGGAAAACAGTTTGAGCAGACAGGAAGCTCCTGTACTAACTTCCGTAGTTACCTGTAGAAATCTTAATTTTTAAAAAAAGGAGCCTTCAGTATGATTACAAGAAGATAGCAGTTTGTTCTCTTCATTACAGTGTGGGAAAGGATTATTTAAATTCTCATTGGAAGCTATCAGAGACTCTTCATATTTAGAATAAGTATTCGGTATAATTTCTATAGTTTTGTTGTCATGTAGGTCTGATTCTTTTTTCAATGACTCCTTAACTATAATTTCTTAACTCTATTCTGTTTTGTTTACAGCTGGTTGGATGTTTGGATCAGCAGTTGGACATGGCTCTTCAACTGTGTGCCATTGGTGCAGATCCTGCTGAAGACATGAAATAGCTGGTTTAATAAATAATTAATGAAATTTAAAACATTTTAATTTGTGTCACTGGTGCAAATCCAAGTAAGGTCAAGAGACTAGTTGGCTCAATGATTAAATAATAGGAAGCAAAGTTATACCTCCAGCTTATTCATGTGAGTCTATAAAGAGTCAGGAAACTAAGACTGAGACCTTAAAATAAAAAGATGTATGGACTATACCACAGTCCATCCTTGCCACCTGAACATTTCCAGAGGTCTCCTGAGAATCCTTTCTGGGTTACATCTCCAGTCATGAGTAGGAACCCAGTGTCAGTGATTGTCCTAGATATTAGTGGGAAGGAAAATATGTTTTGCTTGCAGTAAAACTTAATTACTCCCTGCAACGCAATAATATTTGCAAGGTCAAATTTGTCTATTAAGCAAATAACCTATGTATGCGAGAATACAAGATAAGAGAAGCTGTTAACTCTTCCACTTGGTAACGAACTACATCACAATTTAGCTGATTCCTGTTTGCAATGGGGACATTTACAGCAATGACAGGCATGTGAAAAACTCCAAAGGAAAGGTGGCCTTGGGAGACATCCATGCATACTCTCTCTCTCCCTCCCTGCCTCCTCCTACTCAGCTGCCTACCGTGGTGCAACTTTTGAAATGGCACCATATGCTCTAGGATACAACCTCACATATATTCTTAGAAACAACAACATCTGGAAGAGTGAAATTTACTGAGCTTATATGGTATGACTTTGATGGCTGTGATAGTGACAATCGTTTGAGTTGCCTCCAATTCAAACCCATTGCAACCTTCTTTTCTTTTACTCTCATACCTGGTCAGACCAAAAAAGCTCTTCCTTTCCCACCATCCTTCCCATGATAAAGGTTATAGCAAACCCCTGTATTTTCATTATTTAATGCACAAAGTAGGTCTATCCGGCTTGTGTTTTCTTTATCTGAGATTTTAGATGTTACTGTTTTGCTGCTCAGTTGAAGAAATGTTTCTGTTTCCATGAGTCTTTGGGAAAGAATGTTCTGTAGATCTTTGTCCAGGACATGTTGGACCACTGTGGTTTTCTGCATTATGCAGACACACAAATTTTCATCCAGACTTTCACAGACAGAATTCAAGGAGTCCTAGGGAGAGAAGTTCCAAATTGAAGTATATCCTCAGCATAGTAACAAGGTTTGAATGTGTCTTTAGAGGAGCAGTGGAGGTCCTGCAGATCCTGTGATAAGGATATCTTTTGATTCATCATCATAATCTTACTGTCCATCATCCATTGATCTGGTCCTACTACTTTCTTGGTCCCACCTTGAAAATTATTCACCAGATATTTTGCTACAGTTATTCTAATCTGACAAAGTAGGCTTTTCTTGAATAGCAGTACGCTAAAAAGGGTTTCCTTTCTTTTAGAATAATTTGGAAATGGGGCCAGCCAAAGGCAATCTTGATGCTCCCAGGTGCCAATTCTTCTGGGTCACTGCAGTCCTTACTGCAGTGTACAACTCATACGAGAATAGAACCAAAGCCTTTGAGATAAGTTTGCAATATGTGTGACATCTGACTACAAATGCAGTGCCATTGATTCACTACTAGTATGGGTGCCTGACAAAAATAAATGAATCTTAGCGTGACTCCACGAGTGGTGTTGACACATTCAATTGTCTGTGCTCCGTTTGCTGCAAAACAGTAGCTATTTTAGAAAAGCATTTGATGAGTTTAGCATACACAAAGAGTAGACAGATTTAAAAGACATCTTACTGGAACATTCTATTTTTGAGATTTCACTTTGACAAAACTGCCTCATTAAGGACTTGGATATGAAAAGCAGGAAAATGCTTTTGGATCTCATGTAAACTAAATTCAGAATTCTGATGAGCTGAATCAGTTCTTTCCATACATTATTTTCCTTTATCTGTATTTCTCCTTGTTTCCGTGTAAGAGATGACATAAAACCTTAAGATACCTCGATCTTGATTAATGAGTAAGATGACTCCAAACTGTATGAAATAAGGGAGAAAGAGGAAAGAGAAGGTATTTTGAACCCGAATTAAATTACAGTATTTTGGAATGAACTAACCACAAATGATCATCATATGTTGTGGCCAAAAGTGAAAAAATGACACTTCCTTCTACAGGAAACCTTGCTATGTGGTGTGCTTTGACTTAGTGGAAGCATTAAAACTACTAGAATAGATCCTCTAAGGAAGAAAAGGATACCGTATGGCAAAGGGCACCTGTAGCCTCCTGCCAGCTTGGCTGAAGGCAAATTCACCAACGTGCATTGTCGAATATTGGGTTTCTGAACAATGTGACAGTGTCTTTCAGAGGGTTTGTACACCTTTAGACATATGTAACTATGAGGCAAAAAGCAAGTGGCCATGCTCTCTCCAGTCTTGTCAATCCTGACTTAGGTCACTTATGTCATATTTCTGGTATAAAGTGGTTGGCTTGTAGTCAGATTGCATACAATGGAGCACATGACACTCGTACACACAACTTGTACCTTTGTTCTTTGATAAATGAGTCTTGGAAAGAACACCCATTATTCATGTGATAACCCCATGATTGGTGTGCATCATTCTCCCTAGGTCATTCTGCACCTTTGTGAGTTTGTTTTCTAGAAGAGTTCTTGGCCCAGCTGTGGCTTAAGCCTTTATCTTCTTTGAAGCTTGTACCAAAGTACTGTTGATTTGTTTAAGGGGCTGAGTGCAGCCATCACACCCAGAAATATATATATATATATTTGTGATTCATAGACTATAAAACTAATAAACATCTATAAAACTAATCACGTACACTGTCTTTGATGCCTAGTCAGTGATGGTATGAGAATATTTGGTACCTGTTCCTTTTCTTTGAGTTTGATTGGTTTTCTGCTCTTCAAAAACAAAATCAGTACCTTATTTGCTGTTTCTGCTTATACATCTTTGCATTGTAGACCAGAAAAGAGGGTTGCCACCTGTGTGACGACAAAATTACCAAGTGACACAAATGACACAGTACATTTTCAAGCCATTTCATGTAGTCACATTAAATGCAAAAATATTTTAATATGCATCTTGTGTATATTATTAGGGTTTCGTTTGTTTTTGGCTTAGACAGGGCTAAAAATAGTTGGATACCTTGTAGTAAATCACTTAGTCTTGCTCTAGAACTCTTTCTTACTTCAGCTTCATCTCAGATGCTTCTTAAACTTCCAGTATAGTCAGACTGTTGGTATCAATAGACTATTTCTACAGATAATCGAAGTTCAAGCAGAAAAACACATAGGGAAAATAAGCTTTCCAGTAAAAAAACCTTTCTTTTTTGTCTTTGCATTTCCATGAGAGTCTTTAGTCCTCTGTGGACTTATCTTCCATCTGTCCCTCTGCACAGCTTGTTTGTAATGCTGGTGAAATAGCCATTGCTTGAATATCCAGGTATATCACCATCAGTGTATTTATCCTGATGGAAGATTAGCCACTATTAGTCTGGTTTTACAGAGGAGAGGGTAACAGAGTAGCTCATTGCATCACAACCATATGATGGATGCTGTGGTATTAGGGTTTCCAGATTAAGGATCTGTCACAGTCTCCCTGGCTCTTGCTGAAGTAGCATATGGACACACACTTGGGTTTCATATCAGTAGAAAGACAAGCCATTCAGCTGTGACCTGAAAGTTCAAAAGTGTTTCAGTGCTCCAGCCAAATAGTGGCTGAAATATGGATTTAAATCTACAGCTCCAAGTGTGCCAGGGTGTAAGCTGTCAGCTGTTCCGGATGTGTAAGGCTTCCAGGTCCTTCTTGTTTACAGAGTTTGTACTTTGAGTAAGTAAATAATTATTCTTAAGCCAGAAGGTGAATACCCAAGCATGACAGACTTCAAGATATTAAAGAACTCACCTGGGAAAAGAGACACCTGGGTTCTAATCACAGTTTTAATCAACATTTAATCTAAAACTGGAACAGAGACTAGAAATAAATCCAAATCCTTGCTTCTAAGAGAACCACATTAATGACCTAAAATTTATTTTTCTCTCTTCCCCAGTTAACTGAAATCCTTTTTGTCCCTTTTAAAAATGTTTTTTGAAAATGTTAGCATTTCATATTCTAGTGTTGCTGTATCTAAGAGACAGGATTTATAGCTGCAGGTGCATCACTTCTTCATCCTATTCCACTCTTCTTGCACCCCACACTCTCTCTCCACACCTGATCCTCACTCCTCCCTTGCACTGCACGCATCAGACTCCTCTATCAGCCAATGAATTTCACTCCTATGGCAAAAATCTGTGCAGGATTTAATATGGTCTGGCTGAAAATTCACTCACAGATGGGTCTGAGGAGTGCCAGAGACAGCATAGCAATCAGTGCGAATGAGAGGAAGAGACCAGTTGAAACTTGGAAAGGGGAAACAATCTTCGCCTTTGGTTTTTTTAATTGGTTTGCAAGACTTCATAGAATGACATCCTGAAACAGACCAATTATGGGAAAAAGGTGGTATTTCTGACTACACTCAAAGTTTGCATGGACAAATGCTTGTTCCTTTTAGCCAGTTTTATTAGAAACATTAGTATTTTACCACTTCATACTAAACTTGTCTCACATTTAATTGCAGTATTTTAAAATTTTTGTCTCTTTTTCTGTGGCTGTAACTGCTTGTCAAATTTGAATCAGAGGCATCACTTGAAATTATATTTTAAAACATGTAACTTATTAATCTAGAAACAGGAGTTTCAAGAATTTAGTTAACGATGTGCATATTTACCTGTATTGTATAATTTTGATGTATCAATTTTTGCTTGTATGTTTTGAAATGTTTGGAAATTACTGAGATTTATTATCTGTCTTTTAAAGATTAAGAAACTTAGTCAAAACTATGTGTGTCCAGAAATCTTCCATCCCCGTTCAGTAGCTGTGTAGACAAGCTGACTCTTAAAACCCCTTACAGAAGGCAATACATTGGTACTAGGAGGACCTTTCTGAATGTTTGTCATATTCTCAAACTAACTCCAAAATACGGCACTGTACCAGCTACTAAGAAGAAAATTGACATTATTGTTGTTGTTGTAATTGTTATTGTTATTATCTCCAGCTGAAACCAGGACAATATTTTACTACATTGTCTCTCTGAGACCAAAGAAACTGCAATGTCATTGTCAATTTCCATTTTGGCTAAAAATAATTTATTATCAGACTTATGTGCTGCCAAAACAATGCATTTTTTTTAGTTCTCAACAGCAGAATGCTCAGCCTGTCTTTCAACATTGCTCCTGCAATTTCCAAATGTTTACTATGTCGCAGTGTAGGTTGTTTCTGCTAGCTTCCCCTGATAAAAGTATTAGCATCCCAACACCCATCAATGTAGCAGATTAGTCTCCTAGAGCAAGAATTTGTTTCAGCCATTTACACAGGTCTATCTGTTTTATTGAACAAGATATTCCCAAGCTACATTTAGTGCAGAATTTTCCAGTTCTTTATATGAGATGAATTAACTTCACTTTGTAGTTTAGTTGAGCACTTTTTTTTGGGAAACCAACAGGAAACTTTCTGCTGATTCAGTGGAATTTTATCCTTTCCACCAGTAAGTAAAGCCTGTTGACCTAGAATTTCAAATTCAGTATTTAAATATAGCCAAGATGTTCATATTTGTTTTACTTAGGATCCCACCTCACTATTTGAAAATACACTTTTCTTAACTGTACTTGAGTGCAATTCTTTCTTGACCTTACTTTTGGAAGAGATTGTTTACCATTTATTTTCTGTGTATTTTAGGAGAGTATATTCATATCTCTGTAACTCCTTTTCTGTCTTCAGTGATCAGGATGCAATATAACTGTTAAAAACTGCTAAGTATAGAAAAACATCTGTTTAGTAGGTGAGACGTCAGAAGGGTTTTCATCTTTATTTTGTAGAAACAAACTGGTATTTTTCGCTTTTATGTTACATTGCTAGGAATAAGGGAGGTAGCCTTTCAAGTAGAAAGAAAACCCTGATATTTCCTCACTGTATCATCAGTTATAGAGATAAGATGTCATTAGATATGCCCATGTAAGAGATCTTCTAAAATATGGTCTGTATATTACAAAGCATAATTAATGTTAGAATTCAAGTACAGTTGTATAAACTGTTGTGTTATCTGACACAACAGGTTCTGGTAAGGGCAAATGCTATATGCCATCCTGAGTTTTGGATATCATTAGGTTTTGGAATTATGGATAGGTTTTTGCCATCAACTCATATCAAGTCACATCAATTCATCAATTGGTGTTAAATTCATACAAAACTGTTCTTGACTGTGGAATGGATTTTTGTAATGACAGATTGACATTTGAAACAGTTGAAAGTGCTTTTGTGCCCTTCATTGCCTAGGTCTTTTAGGGATTCTCTAAGTCTTGATAGATATTGTCATTGACCCTGTTGCACAGTGCAGGGTAGAATATACTGCCTTAGGGTGTGAGCTGATACTGCAGCCAGGCTGCCTGATTACAGCAATAACTCACATACAGTCTAGACTATGTAAAATAACATTTTCTTTTTCGTGTCTTATAAATTTCACTGGTATCCAGTTGAGCGTGGAGTTAAAGTGGATGTTACTGCTGCTTTTACCTCTCATAGCTGTGTTTCCTCATCCTCTCTTTTGCACTGGCTCTAGCAACTACATGTACACTGGGAGCATCAAAGTCACTAAATTGCACCAATGGAGTAATCTTTTTTTTTTTTTTTTCCTGGTAATTCAATATGCTGTTGTATCAATGAGTTGGTATAACTCATGATGGCAGTAATTAGAAAATAATAGAAGGAAAAAAAAAAGAAAGAATGAAAAAGTGTTGGAAGGGAAGATTGGCTTGTCCCCTTCATTGGCAGCATAATGTGAAACTTCACCTCTAAGAAACCTTATGACATTGATGTTATTTTTAAATGTAGAACTGTAAGAGAACTGTTGCTGTAATGTCAAACTGCACTCTGACTGTGTCCTCTCTAACACAGAGCTCCTATGACCCTTCTTGGTTTAATCCCTTTCTCTTCTAATTGCCCACTTTTCTTTTCTTGTGGGAGTTCTAATTTACTTCTAGGATGATTTGCAAGGTGTAACTCCCTTTTCACTCCACAGACCCTATAAATGGAGGATTTTTGCAAGTGCTTGGCCTCTTTACTCTCCCTTAATTCAAATTCTAAAATGAGATTCTTTACACCTTTGAGCAGAACACTCACCATCTGCCTTCCTAAATCAGTAAGGCTCACTTCAGTGAACTAGAAATCTGTACTCCACTCCTATGACTCTTGGAACCATAGAATGTTGAAAGGCATCTCTGGACATCATCTGGTCCAATTTTTCTGCTCAAAACAAGTTCACCTAGGAAAGGTTGCTCAGGGATATGCCCAGTCAGATTTCAAACATCTCCAAGGATGGAGACTCCACAACCTCCCTGGGCAGCCTCTTCCATGTGTTCAGTCAGCCTCACAATGAAGGCTGAAACTTTTTTTTTTTCTTATGTTTAATCATTCTGTACTTTAATTTGTGTACTTCTCCTTTCACTGGGTACCACTGAGAAGAGTCTGGCTCCACCTTCCCCATTTCCCTGTATGAGAGGTGTTCCAGCCCCTTCATTATCTTCATGGCACTGTGCTGGACTCTTTCCAGCGTGTCCATATCTGTCTTGTAGGGGGGAGCCTGGAAGTGGACACAGCACTCCAGGTGTGTCTGATCAGTGCTGACCAGAGGGAAAGGATCACCTCTCTCAGCCTGCTGGCAATGCTCTACCCAGTGCAGCCCAGGATGCTGTTGCCTCTCTTTGCTGCGAAGGTGTATTGCTGACTATGTTCATCCAGTTGTGCCTCAGCTCTCCCAGGTGTTTTTCTGCCAAGCTGCTTTCCAGCCCCTCAGCTCCCACCCTGTCCTGGTACCTGCAGTTAGCTGAAGGTCCTATGCAAGTCTTTAATTAAAATAAAATACTTAACAAGTAAGAGTCTTTTCCTTCTTGTTCTTTGGGGCATTGAAATAGTTATGAGCACGGTGATGATACTCTGGAGGCAAACATGCTTCTATAAATACTCACAAATAAGAAAAGCAGACTAACAGCAGCAGTTAGCTGTTCTGTGCCTCAGAATTTAGCCATTTCTGACAAAATTTTTTCTCTAAATGTATTCAGGGATATATTATACATAAGTTCTAGAGGCTTTTTAAGCAAGAGTGTTTTCTGCCTAATAAAGTATTCAATAGCACTTTGTATTTCTTTAGCTGGCAAATAGATATAAATATGCTGGTTTCAAAGGGAAAGCCTGTCTGATATGTATATCCTGTATAGGATCAGGAACACTTTCATGAATAAGCCAACTGATCCCAACACAGCAATTCAAATAAACAAATGCTGTTCAGTTTTAGAGAAGACAGTACAGCAGGAGAGATGGCAACCATGGTTATTTAATCACAAAACATGTGATATTTTATTAGATTCCCTGCTCCTGGAAACTGAATCTCAGTTTGACTTCCAGCATTCCTGGAAAAAAAAATTGAGAGATTGACCTGACATTTCAAAAATATAATATAAATTTAAAAAGAGCTAAAATTTTCCTTTTTCCTTCAAGGTGACTAGACCAAACTCTCTCAGATTTTGATTTCTTAGTTCTGAAATGTTCAGACAGGTACTATTTGACTCAGATTGAAGAGTTACCTCTGCCCAGTTCTGTGGGGCCACAGGCAGAAGCGCTCTGTGGCCAGGTTGTCTGTTGCTGAACAGCACTAGAGGAGTGCTTTAACTGTTGTAATGTATGATACAGAATATTTTTTGTGGTAGGAATTGGCACACTATTTTCAGAGAAAGGGATTTGATGAGGATCAGCACTCACTGAGGTTTGAGGAGAATTCTTCCCACCACATCAACTGGCCTGAGTATGTGTCAGAGTAACTGGTCTCAGGCTTGGTGTACATTAATGGTCAAGATTATGATAACAGCTCTAAGAAAGGGAGATAAATCTAAGACATACAGTAAGACAAGTGCTTAGAGGATGTGGCTAGTATAATTTGAAGTAAGGCTGAAAGCAAAAGAAACTCATTGTTTCTTAAATTCCCATTTATCATTTTCACAAGATTGTTGGCAGATCTTTTATTCTTACATTTTCTTCCTTCTTTTGCATTGCATATCTGTACATGATAGTGCATGGCAGGTTTTTTCAGTTATGAAAGTCAAAAGTCACAGTTCTGATGGATCTCAAAAAAAGGACCTAGTGTGGGCCAGCTGAGAGCTAAATCCATCTTGCTTCTTTCAGATGGGTAAAAGAAATTCTATATCAGCAGTTAATTCTTACTTTTTAATGCAAGGTCTCAAGAAGTTGTGTGAGCTTTACTTAAAGAGGTTTCATCTACCTTTAAGTGGTAGGTACATCTGGTGAAACAACTTTAGGAAAATGAGGCAGAATTTTTCATAGAATTTTTGTAATGTACATGTCCTCCATCTTAAAAATGGGAAAGTTGTATAAATTTCATTTTACATTTGAGAAAGAAAAAGGAAGGAAAAGTTCAAGTGACTTATCCAATATCATAGCGATAAATAACTTCGGAAGTGGCTGAATAAGTTCAAAACTCTTCATTTTCTTTCCTATGAACTGTTTTTACAGACAATAGAATTATTCCATATTTATTAAAGAAAAAGGGGGTTTAAATATGTACTATGTACTAAATATGTACTGTGTCTTAAGAGAAGAAGAGGCTTCCTAAATCAGTTTGAATTGGATGGATTTGGGTAATGCAGGAAAATCAAGATATTAATTATATGTCCACATTTCCCTCCAATGTTATAAAACAGTTTAGCTGTTTCTGACTATTTTTGCTTATCTTTAGAGCAGAGGAAAATGGTGGAATGTCAATATCATTCCCTCATTCATTCACACAGCACTGTAAAAGAAAGTAAAGCTAGTTCCAAGCACTTCAATATTTTTATGAGAGGCTTTGGGTTTTACGTGTTCTAGTTCTTCTTCATCAGACTAATTCCCTTTCAAATTTTCCTGGAAAATTATGCCCACTAGTTAACATTTCAAAGTTTTGAAACCCCAAACTGATTAAACGAATGGCATTTTTCATTTGTTTCTAGAAAGTTATGGAGATCTGGAAGTGAGGAAACAGACTATATAATTTGCATATTCCAAAAGAGGAGATAGGGAGCTGTAGAAAGGGACTTGGGATACAATTGCCCTGAGGTAATGGAGACTGTGATCCGCTTGAAGGTAGAAAGGAGAGAAGTACAGGTTTGAGAATGAGACAGAAGAAAGTCATGAGGACAGTATGGAGAAAAAAAGTCAAGAGACTGAGAAAGAGAAAAAGACATCACAACTGAAAACAGGCGTGGAGGGAGTGGTGATGGGATGGCAAAGAAGTGAAAGTGGAGAATTCTGCTATTGCCTTCTGGTCAGAAAGCAATGTGGAACGGAAGCAGACAAAAGAACATGGTTAAAATCTAGAAAATATTTGAAATGGCAGAAGAGGCTACAATGGTCAAAGACAGGGGAATCTTACCATAACAGTAATTATGACTTCAGCTCTGTGAGTTGTAAATAATATATAACCTCTCTGAGTGGAAGTGCATTACTTCCTATTGATGGCATAGAGGATCTGCTTCCACAGTTACTGCAGCAGTATATGAAAAGCAGTTTATAAAGTTATCCCTTCTCTTTATTATGCTCTACTGCTTTTTCACATTTACAATTTTCCAGATGCAGGCATCCATTTGACACAGTAAAGGAAAAAAGACATACACGAGGATTTATCCCTCACTGATTCCTTCAAGAATTTTGAGGGATTTTTCTCTCTTAAGAAAAACTCTTGTTTGAGCATTTTAGATGGAAGTATATGGGTGCTTTTTAGTAGTGATTAAGCCATGCCTGTCAGCTACAAAAAGCTTTTTTAACTGATATAGCATGGGTCATTTTGCCTGTAATTTAAGGACAGAAACAGATTATACTATCCATTTAGTGCTTTTTTTATCTTTAGAAGAGAAATTTATAACAAGTCTCTGGTGTGGAGGACTGCTTGCTATACAAAGAGGCAAAGTCAGAGGGTGTTTGACACTGCAAACTAATTTTGTTCTAAGACGTAAAATAAAAAGCATGATAAGGTGAGGCATGTATACAGCATGCACTCAGATCCTGCATCAGAAACAAGTAATTATAAAACATGGATGATTTTCAATGAAAGAAATATTCTGAAACAACTGGCAGTGTTCAAAGTGGAGGTTTTCAGAAGAGCCTTGTTCCTACACAGAGCATGAGCTGTGGTCTTTAGTGATGTGCCCGATTCACAGTTCAGTGTTCAGGAACCTGCTCACTCCCTAAAGAGGGTCCCCAAAGAGCACATTGATTGCCCGAGCAGCTCCATCAGGCAGAAATGAGCTTCCTACTCCCTCTAGTGCAGCACTTGTGCACTCAGGCACTGCCTGCTACTGCTTTTAAAAAAGGTTCAGTGATATGAAAGAAGAGTTACAATTTTTTGTGATGGAAATGGAACTAGTTTGTGTGTTGATTTACAAAGAATTCAGGAATACTGTCAAAAGAGCAATATTTTTGTCAAATGATTTGACTGATTTGGTCTTTAAAGGTGCTTAAAAAGGGGAGCTATCCTGGCTAAAACCAGCTCTGAAGTTAGTGTTTCTAAGGTGCTATAACTGGGGAATTGCAGATAACTCAATTCCTTGTACAGAAAGTAGAGGAGAGGCCAAAGCTGCAGCAGCTGAACTGGGGAGCTGCCTGCAAGTAGCATGTATGGATTTGAATTTTTAGGAAAGGGAACAAATATGCCCAGAGTTAGCTCCTGTCTCTCACTTCCCTGTGCCCATGCTGGCATCACTTGCGTAAGTGGAGCTAGAGCACTTTTTTTATGAAGATGAGTAAATCTGTCCTGCTAGTTATTTCTGGACCATGAAAGAACAGGGTGGTAAATTAAAACAGCTTCCAAAAGGTGATACAAGTGTCTGGTAGTAACTCTAGGTTCCCACTCCATTCAGCCTTTGAAGGCTCTGCTCTCTGCTAGTGCTACTATCAATACCTTCCCTTTCCATAGCACCAACAATCCTAAAAAAGGCCCAGAATTGGTGGTATGACAGAGTGGGCTGCAGAAAAACTGAGAGATCTCTAGGAAAACCATTTCCTTTTTTTACTGTTCTGAGGATACATTTTATATGGACAAAAATTTGTATAGAAGAGGTATGACAGAAAGTACTGATACCCTTGAACTGCCAGAAATATTTTACATTTCAAATTGGATCAATGTTATTACATCCTTTCCCTTCCTCAGGTTATTGCTTGTGTGCCTCTTTATAATTCTCCTCCAATCAAATTTTTTTTTCTACTCCCAATCAAACTCCTGTGATCTCCCTGACATCTGGTGGCTGTCTATTTGTTACTTTCTTAAAAAATACTTTCCCTCAACTAAACAAGGCTCAGTATATATTCTGCACTTCTTTTTTTCAGGTTCATACACCAGCTAGTGGGTAGCTGGTTGTTCTAGTATTTGAATTCTTTGCACAGTAAGTGTCATATGGCTTAGTCAGTGAATTATGAAATGTACACTGTTTAGATGGTTTGTTGAGCTGGTCTCACCCTGGTACAATGCAGGCAATAACTCTGGACCATTCTGAAGATCCATTATACTTTTTTTTTCCTTGCCACTCTCATTACCTGACAGGCCCATCCCTCCTGGGTTTTTTTTAAAGCCTGAGAAAAACTTGAAAGTCTCATAAATGATCTACACAGTGCCACTCATTTTCCTGTGTCTCCACTGAAGTCTGTGGCCAGATGTTTAAAATTAAAAGGATAGCATGCATCTACAATTTCCAGGTGTCCCCAGAATCCTCAGGTACTTAATATCTCAATATCTGGGCCATGATTTCTATATTTATGAAATCCAAAATTTTTTCTGAGTTTTTAACAAAACTAAATTGTGTTTTGCTGCCATCAAAATCCATTGTGATAAAGTGAGATCCGATAAAGCACTAGGAAGTTTTCTCTTTGAGTATAAATATTTATGTATGTAGATGGGGGTATGGTTAATTATAACTGACAAGAACAGACTGACACAAACTCAGATCCTTTGTCCCCATGGACAGATACAAGTTGCTTGTTGAAGTGTTGTGGCGTATCTCATGGGCTGTGTACTGAATCATTGATTAAATGCTGCACCATGTGGATAGCTGAAATGCCAGTGACTCTTCAACAGGGAGGGAGGAAGGAATGTGCACTGAATAAGAACACAGAGAGATCATCTCTTTATATTTCTTGATATTTCAGAAATTGGTCAAGAGCTGAAAGGTTTCCCTTTATATTTTACTAAAGTTTGAACAGGAACATTTACTGAAGACTGCACAGGCTGTCCAGCACACACGCACACAGAGCAGAATCCCTCACACAGGAAAGTGTTAGAAAAAGATTTAATAAGAAGAAAGGACAAGCTGGACTTGACAGACACAGGACAGTTTGCAAACAGCCCTCTAATATGACTCTTTCAGCACAGGCAGAATCCCTGAATCTGCTTATATATTTGCAAAATGTTTGCATAGAGCTGACACTTTTGAATGAGGCTTGCATATTCTTTGGTTTCTGTTGTTTGGGTTTTTTTTTTTTTTTTCATTCTTATTGTTACTATGTGTTTTGTTTGCAGGTAAGCTTATGTCTCTTCTGTTGGTACATCAAAAGAAAAACTCCGTTGTACTTCTGCTTTTTGCACTTTAATAGATTTATAATGTTACTTGAAGGGAAAAGAACTGTTTAGATTAAATTTACAGTGCTGTTGAAGATCAAAAATATCTATTTAATTAAAAAATACATATAGTCAATAAAAATATGAGTAAATGTGTAATAATGTATAGCTTAAACACAGAATTCTTTTGCATGGTATTTTTGGGACATAGAGTAGGGGTATTTCCTTTCAATACTTCAACTTGTTTTTTGTGCATGGCATCATGCACTGCTTATGCATACCTTGAAACAGTTATGTTTTTAAGTGTGCTACTTTTTTTGTGGGGGTTTTTTGTCATTTAATGATGAAAGGCTGCATAATTTCTAATGTGCTAGTATGATAACAACATACTATCATCATTATACGTGTTTTCTGCAGGACATTCCTTTATTGCATGAAAGCTGTTAGATTGGCATTTTTGGAATGATAGCATGCCCTGCGGTCTGTTTTGGAGAGAAGCCTCAATTTTTTCTTTGAAATCCTGTCAAGGAAACCTGGAACAAAAAAGATCATACCAAAACATACACTAGCATGAAGTTTTTTCTGGAACTAAACCTGTAAAACTGTTTTGAAATGTCTTGTTCAACAAATATACTCCATGAATGTGTAATATAAGTGGATGTAAGGAACCTGGTAGGTAATTTGCCTTCTGTATAAAAGTAGAGATGTCTACTGATCAAGTGCATAGCATTTCCCCCTCTCTTTCCCCATATATTTTATTTCAATATGTGGCAAGAGACAGGGTCGCCAATTACTTTTCTGAAACAAAATACAACTAAAAAACCCCCAAGCTACAAATTCAGCTTGTGCTCCTAAATATCCAACATTTTGCCTATACTGAGTTGTCAATCTACATGGTCTTGGGTACAAAGAAATTGCTATCTCAGTGCTAACAAATGTAGATGTGCCTGAAAGAGAAAAATATTACACTGTGTTGTGCAGTTTTGTAGTAATTAACTAGAAAGATGTCTCTTAAAAATTTTTGCATCTTACTGGCAGGTATATTCCTGTGTTGCAAAGACACTAATAGGTTCTTTTTTTTACTCATGGAAGGCTTAAGTGTGACACCTTGCACCTTCAGACTTAACCAAAGCCCTAATGGGCCTAGAGAGGCAGAGTAACTCAGGAGCTACACTCCTGCAAAATTCACTTGTCGTAAAGCCAAATAGGTTCTTAATGCTAAAAATTATTTGCATGGATGATGAAAGTGCACCTGACCTTGTGGCCCCTATTCCAAAGCCTTTCTTATTGATACCTATACATCGCACCACACAATTTATGTCAGCTGGGCTGTCAGTCTGCCTATTTGTGCCCTTCCTGAAAGTCCTTGCTGTGCTGGTTTCTTTGGGTTATTCCTTCAGGTCAGGTGATTTTCAAGTCAACCTCCCATTTGTGCTGTTGTTGCTAATGGGGAATCTGCTGCCATGATTTTACTGCCTTCTTCTCATGTTAACTTTTTATAGGCCTATGAGCCATATTTCTTTTTATCCTCCTGTGTAGAGGTAGTTGATGCCAAAACTTTTATTTTATTTCTAGTCCCTATCTTCATATTCTTTTGCATGTAGCTTGTCTGCTTCTATTACATAGCTGTCTTCTAGAGCTTAGCCTCTTTTGCCATCTTTAATGTATAACCATTGCAAATGACCTGCATTCCATTGCAACTCGAATATTATACTGCTGGATTAAGGGGCTTTGATGAGTTCATGAAATCATATTGTCTTGTGCATAATTTATTTAACTTGGAATCCATGACAGGAGATGCACACAGGGCAGCTCATGTTGATTTTTCTGTTGACGTTGAAGGCTCCATTTGCAATCTAGTTAACTCCTCTTTTTTGTATACAGCAGTGATGAAGAAACTTATGCACTGGGTATAGCCAAAAGGCCATTAAATGTTACACATCTTAGGAAGATGCATTATAATATTTCTATGGAAATTCAGAAATAACTTTCTAGAGTAGAAGATTATGCCAAAATATTTGAAGACTTGTCAGGTCAACCTCAGCTTCTTAATTTCACAAAATTCATTCTCCATTTGCCTGTATAAATCCTACACTCTTTTTAGAGCCAGCTCTAAAATGTATGAGTGTTACTACCTAATGACTCTCATGGATTTAGTTGCAAATTACTCCTCAAGGGAAAAAGAGATAAAGGCTCACAAAATAAAGTCATTATGTTGGGTGCACCTGTTGGACTTCCCATCTAGAAAGTCAAATTCAATGCTGTTTTGACCACAGATTCAGGATTGCAAATACATAACAGCTGAAAAAAAAGAGAGACAGCTCCAATTAGCAGCCAAAGCTTTATGAGATGCCAATTATTAGATAATAATAAATCCTGAAAGTTAGGATTTAGGTTTTATATTGGAATATGGGCCACGACTGGAGTAGCTATGCGACAGGGAGTAAGGATAGATGAAACTGAAGAGCATTGGTAAGTCTGGGGATTACCAGAAAATGATAAACAGAAAACAACAGATGAGAACTGAAGCACTGCAGCAGATGTGGATAGAGGAAGAACAGAATATCAGAGATTGCTGTGAGTTTGTTTAAGATGCATTATTAGAAAGTATACTTTTGTAATGCCTGCAAGTGAGAAGTACCAGCTGCTATAGCTTACATTTAAAGTTTCAAATTTAAGATTTTTAATCCATCCCTTTTGATGGAAGAGAAGGTGATTTTAGTCTCAAAATTGGTAAACTGGTTGCTACTGCTCTTGTAGCAACAATGGAATACAGGACCTTGCATGACCTTATTTTATTTTTTTATTTAATTTATTTTTAGTATATATAAAGCTACCTAAAAATAGAAATAGAAAACCTAACTTTGGGTTTCACTATCCCTGTTTGGAAGGTTTGGTCAAAGACCTATTGTAGAACTGTGCAATATTCTCTGAACGAAAATAACTGTCTGTTCAAGTGCTTGGATAGCTCCTTTCTCCTACAGAGGGAATACGTCATACATGGTTTACATTTGCTCCTTATCCACAAACAGTAAAATCATCCATATATTTTATTTTGAAAACAAAATAAGTAGTCGTTAAATTTACCTGTTTTAACAATAAAACAACATGCAAGATATTTTGACAGATGTGATATTAACTACATTTGAAATAGTACCATGTAGGCTTCTTATTGGTGTCATTCAGATGAAAACTTATGGAAAAGGGTTTTTATTATTATTTTTAAAACACGTAATTTTTATCACAAACCTGGGAAATTATTCACCCTAAGAAATTTATAGATGTCAGCTGATGGACAACTACTCATAACATTATTTTCTATGTTTGTTGGTATCAGTTTTCTGTGAATAAAAGGTGCTCTAAACATCCTTGGGAAATTTTTCACTCTGTGGTTTTTTGCTGTGAATGTATTTATAATGTGTGTTATAAATGATATGGGGTCATAAAGTTTGTTTAAACTCACCAGTACTGCTCCACAATCTTCTGTTTTATGCTCTGAATATAGTAAGACAATGACCAAGTAAGTCAGTTCAGAAAACCAAAGGAAGCCTGTAGTTTACTTATGTGTCAAGTCTGTGCCTGGCTCGCTTGCCACTTGTCTCTTTTAGACTGGCCAGCTATTAAATTTCACCAAGTAAAGGATCTTGTTTCAGCTATTTTTTGAATGCTATTTCAGTTGTAACAATAGGGATTAAGCTCTTTTCAGAACAGAAGGAAACAGCCTCTTCTTCACTGCAGCTCTTTTCTCACTAGAATAGTATTTAGGACATTAGCAACCTTGGGTATTAATGCATGCTAGTCAGCTAAATAAAGCTTGTCTTTTATAATGGATTTTAGACCACCTAACGCTTCAGTTACATGATATGCTGATTTTTGTACTTAATCCCATGACATTTTCTGCAAGACTTGGATCACAACATAAAAACCCATTTCTGATAGATAAGTTAGTCACCATATTCTTTCTCCTGCTCTCAAAATGTTCACAATGATTTACTGTAGATATTTGTGAATTTATTTGGAAAATATTTTCACTACATGGATATCTTGTGAACAGTTTGCTGTGAATATTTATTATCTAGCATCTACATTAATTCAGTGTTGGTTAGTCATTTGACAGTTTCTCTACTGAGTTACTTTGCATCTCACAAAGACATTTCACATTCAAAGTATTGTGAAAAATTCAACTCAACATACATTTTTCTACTACTTAAGCTTTTGCTTAAATTCTCTATGGCAAATGAAAGTAAACCTTGATTATTTCAGAGCTCAGATAAACATCAGGGGCACTTTTCTTATTGCTCAGGCAGCTCAAGTAATTGCAATCTTCTGACCCAGATTTTCCCTGCAGACTCAGGTCAGTACAACCTTCTTCGCTTGGTCTTTTACACTGCTGTGTAAAGTCCCTATGGGCTGTTAAGGAGTTGTCACAGTCCACTCCAGAAATGGCTTCATTGCAGCAAAACACATTTATTAAATCCTTTGGGTTCTTTCCTTTTAGGGACCTGAGATGAAAGATTACTTTCACATGCTTTGTAACTAAAGGATACAGTCAACCACTATTAAGCCTAAAGAAGGTATTACTTGAAATCAGCCATTTACATATGGATTTACATAGTGAAAGAGAATAGCTTTATTTATCTATCTTTGTGTCACCTTCTGGTTTCTGTAAAGTCAGTGACAGAGATATACTTAACATTTACTAAAATAGATAGGGCTTCAAACTGTTATATTTAATCATTCCTGCTTGATAATTTTGGCTCTATCTTGTCAGTGCTTCTGTGTTTTCCTAACTGTAAACAGTACAATTCTTTCATTACAAGGTGCTGTGAGGGTTATGTAATTATTTAGAAAATACTTTGATAAAATCAAATGAAAGGCAATTGCAGGGGTGCAAGGCATTTTTAATGTGATTTCTGTAAATATTGGTCATGGACAGAGGCTATGCTATAATAATAACTTTTCATGGACAGTATCTTGAATAAATTTTAATTGAATCTACTTTGAATTTTAATTTTCTTGTTAGCATCTGAGAAAAAGTTCATATAGGGACTGTAAGTGGGGTATCCAGTGGTGGTATCCAGATAGCTTGGAATGATTTCCCCTGAAGACATGGTAGAACAAGACACTCTGTAGTGATGATCCTCCTTGTTTCCAAGGTGGCCCAAGCCCTCACTGCCAGTCAGCACTACTGGTTTATCTCTGTGCGGTTAAGAAACCTTTCTCTTGGGACAGGAATGTGAAATCAGCAATGCCTTGGAGTTGCTTTTTAGATGTTGGAGGAACCAATAGGGAGGGCAGAGTAAGGAATTTGGCAGCACAGGGGAGGGAGCAGAGTACTGAGGGGGAAGACTCTTGTATTGCATTTTCAGCAGAAGGTTTCCAGAAAAGAATAACTGAGACAGACAAAGGCTTGGCTTTTGAAGTCTGAAGTATCTCAGAGTACCAAAGGATGCTCAGACACCATGAGAACAAATATTCTGCATACAAAATGAAGTCTGGAGCTATTGATTACTTCACATCTGAAATTTTGTCAGCAAGAGCATCAGAGAATAAATATATCAGAGCTCTTGTAAAGTCACTAAATATTTTGTATTAATGAATTAACCCTCTTCTTTTGATGTTCTCAGTTGTTTTATTCACTGCCTTTTGTCATCATATAGGAAGATTATGCTATTTTGATGAAAAGATCATTTATGAATCAACCTGCATCTCATATATCAACTGGAGCATCACACCAAAATTATTTTTGCACACACATGGATGTGATTTCTCTAGTTTTGGTTGTTTTACTACTTATTACACAACTGCAGCAGCAATTTTTCCCTCTGACTTGCTTTTTATCTATAACCATTGGGTATTCTCCTCCTGGATATTGCTGCTGCCTTGCTTTGATAGTCTTTAAGAGTCAGAAGAGAGACTGAAGAAGATACCAGAGCAACTTATGTTCTCTTGGCAGATTTTTTTCTGTGTGATGCCTTCCATGGCCCTTTTAGAAGCTATTCAGGTGACACGCTATTTAGTAGATAGAGAATAATATGGTGGAAATTTTTACTGAGTTTTTTGCATATTAAGAGTTTCTTTCTGTGACCCTGCAGTCTCTTACACTCAGATTCTCCACATATATTTCTTCATGTCCTTGAGTCTGAATGTGTCCAGTGTTGGGGGGATTTTCATAGGACATCTCCATGAGGAACTGACATCCAGAAGTTGATTCTCCAGGTATCGACCATTAATACATAGTGTTCAATACATCTATAGCTCACTTATATAGTATTTGATACCTCTTCTTATGGATACTTTATGCAATATCACTCCCACACCACCACTTCCAGTGCTGCCTCAAATCCAGTTTTGGTTTCCAGTCCCAGACAATATACTGCCTTTGAGAACAAATGCAAAGATGTGTAGTTGTCAATGTTTGATGACTTTTCCTTATACACACCTCTGTTTCCATTTTGTTTTTCTCCATGCACTTTAATTCCCTTATTAAAAATATTCTTTTATTACAAATACCAGTTTTTCCCAGACTTTTCATTTCTCCATGTACAGAAACTTAGAACTGCAGCAGACTCCTAGAACATTTTGTCCTGGGGCAATTTCATCCAAGCACTTGATATTGCTTGGACTTGTAATTTGAGAGGACCACCCTCAAATTTCTTGAGTGGATGAGGAGACATGAGACATTCCCATCTGCCTCTGGGTGAGAGACAAACTCAGATCAGAAGAAAAAAAGCTGACAGCCAAGTTAGTGTGTCTCATCAGGTTACCCTACTGGAGCCTATCAGTGTCAGCTTATGCACAGAAATGGAAGCCCCTTGGTAAACTAAATCTATTAAAACAAGATAGGTAGAAAGTAAGGGGCACAATTAAACTGCTAAACCTACTATTCCTCAATTTTAGTTCAGTCTGTTTTGGACCAAGCATTGTTTTTCAATGTTTACATTAATTGAACAACTGTGTAGTGTATTAAGCTAAGAAAAGTAGTTGAGCTGAAGATTTAAACAGTTTAAGAGCTGCAAGTAGTGGAAACATTATGAACTGGGAAAAGCAGAAGAGTAAAACCAAAAATAAAATAAAATAAAAACAAGACACACAGACCACTAATATTCTGCTTCTATACTGAATAGCTTTCCATTTATTTTTGTTTGAAGAATCGCAGTCCATCTGGCAGAGGTCTATCTTCTCTTTTTGTGGCTGATGTAGTATGAAAAAAATTCTAAGCCAACATCAATATTTTACAAAGTTGAACTAAGACAGCGTGTGCCCCCATAGCTTCAACTCTTGTTGCTTTTACCAGAATATGTGTAAATTATTTTAGAATGTTTTATGGCCAATGATTTTATTTAAATAAGAGCCTGTGCAGTTATTGATGCTTGGCCTGAGCTGGTTTCTTGGGAGCTGTGCTTGTTCACTGAAGGGGAGAGAAGACCAATAGGCAGCTATTGGCAACAAAACAAAAACAAGGAATCCTTCTCAGGTTGTCAGTGAAAAAGAGCACACTTGAGCCTCTGGAGGCTGTGCCCAGCTGACCACACTGGGGATAGAGACAGCAGCTATATATAGGTGTGGCCTGGGGCTGCAGGAGACCACACACAGGCACTGTGGTGCTTCTCAGAAGCCAAATAAAGCTGCTGCTGCCTGTGTGAATCAGCTGGTGAGTCAGCAAAGCCTTTGCCAGGAGAGCAGCAGGCACAGCAAAAGGGACGCTAACTGGGTTTCCTAAGTAATAGCTTTTTGTTGTGCCTTTTGTGTTGCAGAAAGTGAGGAAATGTGCATACTCTGCTGTTTCACAGAGTGATTTCACATTTAACCTGGCAAGTTCTTCAAAAACATGAGAAAAAAAAAATGACTGAGAAATGTTGCAGTCCTATTAGGAATGTCTGAAGGCATTTGAATAGTGTCAGACATGACAGGTTAGGTGTGTTTGGTTTTTGAAGTTTGGAAACTGTTGTCAGAGAGACATAGGAGAATTGACTGGACTGTTCTGGAAGTATTTACATCCAGGGCACATGGGAGAAACCGACAGCTAAGAACAGATTTATGTGAGAAAGTTGGTTTTGGGGAAAGCAGGATTTTTCCCCAAGGCAGGTGGTCATGATGTTGTTTTTCTTTACGGTCAGCTGGCCATTGCAGAAGGCCAGTAGTGCTCGCCATGTAGTTGTGCCTGGGTTTGGCAGGCGCAGAAGAGGAGGAGCTGGCCTTGACACATCAAGGTAAAGAGGAAGCAGGGCCAGGTGTGTGGGACATGGCAGCTTCTGCAGCCAGGGTGTGAGGAACAGGAGGTGCACATCTCACTGGGAAGCACAGTCTCCTGGTGCCAGGGGAAGGGTGGGCAAGCAAGCAAGCCTACAGATTTGAAGCAGGATTATGACCGTCACTGGTAAAGAAACACTGATGTGAATGAGTGGGTTCTTAAATACATCTGTGAGAGTAAAGAACACTATTTCACTCTCTCTCATGCACACATCTTCCTGAATTATCCCACGCATGTCTCTGCATGGAATAAAAACATGCTCAAGACAAATCACAAGAGCACTATGTATCTTTTTAACTGTGCTTGCTCAGACTTCTGATGTGATGGTATGTATGCAGCTCCTTTGCAATATGACTTAGGACCTTTGTTCTCTTTGATTTAGCAACACTGAAATAATTTCCCAGCTTACACTACCTCAGCTGCTGGGAGGTGGAAGTGATATTGGTAACCAACATCCACCTCCTCAGACACAGCTGTAAGATCATAAAAGCAGAACCATTCCTTCTGTAAACATCTGCTGCCCTAGCAGACCTCTCATCTATTTTGTCCTTGCAGCGTTAATTCTAACAGGAACTCAGAAATAAAAACTCAAATAATGAATTTTCATGGTAATCCACAAAAATAATAAGAAAAATAAGAGCTGTGCTGTTGTACTTAAATGTTTGACCACAACAGCTATCCTGCCAACCTGAGGGAGCTCAGTCTAGATCCCATGGCTGTAAACAGGAGAGATTCCCCTGGCTCTTAATCTTTTTTTCCCTCTTTGCTCTTCCTAGGAAAGCAGCTAGAGAGCAGGCAATTGTGGCTGGCAGTGCCAGCTATGATTTTGTCAGGTTGCCCAGCTACTTTCCTCAGCACACTGGACTCACTGTGCATGAGCAGAGTAGTACATGGGCACAGCTTGTCCTTTGCGTCCTAGATCAGAGAGTGGCAAATAATTGCCCACAAAGGATGGACAATCACAAACCTCCTCTTGTAGAGGTGTCAGTGTCTCTCTGCCTCAGCCAGCCTTGACACCACAACAGCAAAGGGCACGGTTTGGTAGCAGGATGAACCTCACCCATCCCTTGGGTTCTGGTTTGCCCAAAGGGGTCAAGCAATGACAGCAGGAAAGAAAGAGGGAGTCTGCTCAGGGTTAACTGCTGGCTTTATTCATCCCCCAGTGGAGATACCCTCAGTTCAGAGTGCCTGCCTCAGCAGACACCCCTCAGCAGAAGTGACCCCTTGGCAGAAGCAGAGGGGAAAAATGGGAAACCCCCCCCAAGTAACATCTTTTATTGGGGGGAGGAACTCGGGGATGGGTTTAACTGAGGACAAATCAGGGATCATGAGGGTCTGGCTCTGCAGGTAAATGACACACATTACAACAAATCAGTAACTCGGGCGGGGAGACAGCTGAAGTCTTGTCCAGTCATTTGGGGTCCTCACTGGAACTTTCCAGACATTTGGGAGAGACCCCAAAGTGACAGACAAGACCCAGGGGCTGTATAACTTACAATTGACATATAACTGGGGTTGGGGTAAAACCAAGAAGGGTTAAATATGAGTGACATGGGGCAAACCATTACAACTTACAAAAAACAATATAAAACAAGGAACAAATACATACATAAACTATAAAATCAAAAACACACCATTACATCCTGTCTCACCTCTTTTCCTTGGTCTGGGCAGGGGAGATTTGTTGAGGACATACACAGTAATGGGCCCAAGTATCAAAACCAGTAGACATGTGGTGAGCTCAGGCACATGGTAGAGGGGCCAGTAGGCATGAGGTCCGTGGCCCTGGATCGTCCTGGATAAATAAATAAAAATAAATAAATAAATAGGTTAACAGAAAGCTAATAATTTTGCTCTTCCTGTGCCAGTGGTTGCAGACAGATGGAATTGTCTTGCTTATAAGTTGTGTCATTAGCAAGTATTTGAGTGTGAGCAGCTGTGTACTGAGGACCTTCTCAACCTCATTAAACTAGACCTAGGACTTTCATAAACGTTTGGCTTTACTGGAAGCACAAGAGCTTTAGTTGGCCTAAAGCAGTAAATTAATTCAAAGCCAAAACCACCTTTCAGCTGCAGACAGTGTCATTTGCATTCAAAAACAATGTTGTAAGTAACACTCTTCCAATGCTCTTTATAAGCAAATGTGTGATATTATTTTAACTGAAAATTTGGGAAGCCTGCCCAACATGAAGCAGCAAACCATTTCTGTCTGAAATAGATTATTCTTTAAAGCTCTGAAGAATGGAAAGAGATTTATTTTCTCTTGAACATCTGGTACTAACAACATAGATGGCAAAAAATTACTTTTTTATTTTTAGAAAAAAATTATTACTAAGTAGTCTGTAAGCTTGAAAAAATAGAACCAAGCTCTCCAAGTATTTGAATTCTCTGACCTGAATATATATATATATATGAATTATATATTTTTCTTAATTCTGGTGAATGCTTTAATAACATTATTATTGTTTAAACAAAATTCTTAAGATTTTGAGGTTTTCTGCCTGCTGAATTGTAAAAGGGACGATGCTCTATTTAGCTTTGAGATTTTAAAGAACAAAACAAAAGCCTTGGACAAATTCTGCAGAGCAACTAAGAGATACCTAAGCCTGAGCTTGGAAAAGCTGTGGGAAGTCGATGAGAGTTGAACAAACAGCTCTTAAATTGCTATTTTGCACGAGGAAGTAGATATGAGCACTTAAAGGTGGCAGGGGATTGCAGCTAAGATTGTGAGGTAGGAGAGGTCTGAGATAATGGACACAGACATGGAAATATTGACCATAGATACTCAAACTGCTCCTTGTCCTTGGACTAGAAGTCCAAGTTGTCAGCTGTCCGTGGACAGTCTACCTGAACTGCTGTTTAAACTGGAGATTCAGAGTTGCCACAGCTGTTTGCAAGCAGAGCTGGCCCAGGTCCCCAGGGTGAGTTAGCTCCCACAAGCACCACATAAGCACAGCACAGCTGCAGCCCACACTCTGGTGTTTGATGAGTATCACTTAGTAACTGTATGGCACAGATTAAATCCATTTCTCCTGCACAATATGTAACCACCTAACCATAGGGCTCTTATTTCTTCAGGTTATTTCCATGGCACTTTACTTTCTTTCTCTAACAAGGCAGCCACACTGTCCCCTAGACAGTGCTTACTCTGCTATATACTGCATCATCTTCAGAGCAAAAGTGCCTGTGGAGTAAAAACTAGACATAAATTAATTTTATGCCATTTATTTTGCAGATGCGTATTTGCATGTTTTATGTTTAGATGAAGTGAACTTTATAAGGGATTTAATCCAACTGCCCATGGCCCAGCTGCTGGAAAAAGCTGAAGTGAGTGGCTGAAGCATGTATTGAGGATCTGCATTTACAACGTTTGCAGTTTAAGGCTGGCCTCAGCCATATCTGGAGAACAGCATGTGTTCCAGACACTGTCACAGGCAGCAAACTGCTGAAAAAATCCTGCCAAACCAACAGCTGAAGCAATGAGAGCTTTCAGTTTCTTACAACTCCATTTAACTGCGTGCTTAGGAGCAACTCATTAAGTAGCAAGCAACCCTGTGAGGGGATGCCAGGGATTAAAGGAATCCTGTCATGAGATAGTGGTGACATTTGCCTGCTGCTTTCCAAGTGACAGTGCTTGCCAAGCCTGGGGGAAGCCAGTGACAGCCCACAGTAGCAGCATCAATTTAAGCAGCAGATTGGCAGGAATGGTGCCTGCTTTGAATGTGAGTGCTTGAGCCATGCTCACGGTAGGTCCAATTTGTGAATCATGTCAGGAGAAAGAGTGTTACAAAACCCAGTTATCTTTTACACATCCAGGTGGATCTGGCTCAAACAAGCCTCTTGCACTGATACATAGTGCCTGTAAGGGCAAGCACCAAGTGACAGGCTATTGTGCTACTGTCTCAGAAGTGAACACAGGGAGTGCTTCTCTCATACTTCACAAGTTCCTGTGACTGTTGTGACCTGATGGAAGCACAGAGCAGCTCTGAATTTCCCACCTGTGGGAAGTTGGAAGGCATTTGAGACACCAGCAGACTCATCAGGATATCATCAGGGTGGCTTCCCTGAGCTCTCTGAACAGGCATTCCAGGCTTCACTACCTCTTCACCTGTGTGACTTTGCAGAAGCAAACTGATGTCTGTGAAATCTACTGGCCATTCTAACCTTCCTGCTGGCATGGTTTCACCTCTCATCCAGGATGACTGAGAGCACTTGAATAGATTTCAGCACAATGACAAAAATGTTGCAAGAGGTTTCTTTTTCTGTTTGTTGTTGTTGTTGTTGTTGTTGTTGTTGTTGTTTTTTCCTGAAGTACTATGCTGCTACTACACTGAAAAGCCTTGCTGAATTTATGAGCAATATGCCTCACTGATGTTTCTTACAGCTAGCCTCAGGAAAGTGAAGCTTTTTTAGTGTTCTTATTGAGATGTCCTGCTCCAGAGAAACAACCTGGAAAGGCCATGAATGCTATGCAACTACTCATATCAAAGAGCAACACTTCAATTAATGAATCCCTATTAACATCTCTAATTCTAAAAACTTTCCAACATTCATAGAAATCCCAAGCCTTCTCCTTCAGTTGCTGTTTTAATGTGCTCTCAGTTATTTTTAGGAATTTCAAATGTTCAGTCCCAAAGTCCCAACATTGTGTAAAAAGTCCTTGTTCTTGCTTTGTGCAGCAGAAGATATTAATTTAGCTTAGAGCAAGAAATCTTGTGAAGAATTGTAGGCTGGAAAATAAAACCAAATTGCATGGTTGCTCTGAAAATGGTAGCAAGGTCTTTGGAGATTATACTACCACCTAGAGAGTGAAAGCAGCTACTCAAAACAATATGTACATAGCACAACTAAATACCCCATTTTTTCTTACTGGTACTTATTTTTCCTCTAGCTTTTCTATCCTATTCCTTACATCTTTGCCTTGTATTCTCATTGCAAAGATGTGTCCAGTGGTGTTATGGAATTGTATAAGCTGAAGTAGTTGCTAGAGAACAAGCAAGGGGAGCTAGTTTCCAGCTTCCACAACTCTTTATGTTCTGAAGTCTCTAAAGCCCTTGTTTTGTTTTTTCAGCTGGTTGATACAGATGTCTTGAGCTTTAGTTAGATTTGTCTGCATATATGAAACAGAGATAAAAAAAAAGAACACATTTTTCCTGTAAGAGCAAGAAAGAATTTTCTCTCTCTCTGTAGCAGCATTAGCATAGATAAGTACTTGGGTTTTAAAGAAACCCCAGAGTGTTGCTTTGGTTGCTCAGATAAGAATGATTTATCTTCTTAGATAATAACAAAAATCAATGTATAGTGTTGGTCTAGAGAGCATTATCTTCTGGAAGTGGGAGACAACTCATGTTCTGGGTGACAGGCAAAACTAATATGGCTTCCAGAGTAATAATTTCCTTTAATTTTACCTAAGAGAGAAGGCAGGTTGTGATTTGTTTTTCCATTTGCCATAAATTTCATTTGATTGAGAATGGCTCATGGTCACTTGTCCCAAGCTAGCACTGAATTTGTATAGTTACTCACAACAGCACTCCAGCTGACAAATTGAAGCTGTATTTCAGCTGTACTTCAGTAGTGGCTTTTATTCCCATTCAGGAATTAACCCCATCTGTCTTCATGCAGCACTTCAGTGAGGGCACAAGATAACTGCAGGATCAAGATAAATACCCTGTACATGCAATCTCTTTTCAAATACTTCTCAGTGCAATTGCAACACATCCATCTTTGGTTGCAAATTCACCAACTAGGCATCTAAACACATACAATGGCAAGCACATACCTTTTTTCAAGAATTTTTTACTTACATTTTTCGGAACAAGCTGATCTAGCCTTGCTTTGGACTCAGGCAACATTTTATGATGAAGGTTCAGTAACATTGCTGTGCTTATTTCAGTTATTTCAGGATTCTATTGACAATATTTCACAAAATCACGGAATGGTCAGGTTCAAAGGGATGACAGTGGGCCCACTGATCATCCTAAAGCACATTTCACAGCATTGTATCCAGGTGGTTCTTCAATATCTCCAGTGAGGGAGAATCCACAACCTCCCTGGACAATCTGTTTCAGTGCTTAGTCACCCATACATGAAACGAGTTCTGCCTCATATTCAGGTGGAACTTTCTGTGCATCACTTTCTGCCCATTGCCTCTTGTCCTCTTGCTTGGCATCAACAAGAAGAGCCTGACTCCATCCTCTGACACCCTCCCTTCAGATACTGACAGACATTGACAAGGTTCCCTCTCAGTTGTCTCTTCTTGGGGCTGAGCAGGAACAGTTCCCTCAGCCTTTCCTTGTAAGAGAGATGTTTCAATCCCCTCTTCATCTTCATAGCCCTTCACTGGACCTGCTCCAGGAGCTCCCTGTCTCTCTTGCCCTGAGGAGCCCAGATCTGGACACAGCACTCCAGGTCAGGCCTCACCAGGGCTGAGCAGAGGGGCAGGATCCCCTCCCTCGACCTGCTGCCAATGCTCTTCCTAATGCAGCCCAGGATCCCATTGGCCTTCTTGGCCACAAGGACACACTGCTGGCTCAGGGACAGTTTGGTGTCCACCAGCACCCCCAGGTCCTTCTCCACAGAGCTGCTTCCCAGCAGCTCAGCCCTCAGTCTGTGCTGGCCCATGGGGTTATTCCTGGCCAGGGGCAGGAGGCTGCACTTGCTGTTGTTGATTTCAGACAGTTCTTCTCTGCCCATCTCTGCAGCCTGCTGAGGTCCTTCTGCAGGGCTGCACAGCCCTCTGGGGTATGGGCCACTCCTGCCAGCTTTGTGTCATCAGGGAACTTGCTGAGGAGGCATCTTCACTTTCACCCAAGTCATCATTGAGTAAGTTAAACAATTTCCAGTAAACAGGGAAGGATTATGAGGTTTGTTAGGAAGTTTGTTCATCAGTTCAAGATTGCAGTGCCCAATGATTACATCACACAGATTTAGAGCTGAAAATTACTCCTTAACATGAGCTTCTAGATACTTTTTAATTTGAAATATTCTTATGGCTCAAGTTTGACACAGTCACAAGCTGCTGTTGTTTATAAAATCATAAAAATAAATTTAAATAAATATCAAATAAGGCCATTTCAAGAAGAAAAACAGTTATGAAAGAAAAATTTGGAGGTGAAAATTGCTTTCTAATTCTGTCTTCAGTTCAAGGAAAGAGAAACCTTTTTTCTCCTATCCTGATAAATTTTCCCTGATGTGAAAGTGTGCTTGTGCTGAATGCACAATAGATGGAGAATCCTATCAGGAGGAGACACAAAATGACCTGAAACTGAACTCCTCAAATAAGAAGCAAAACAATCTGTTAGATGCCAAGAAGCCTACATGCAGTCAGTAGTTCACTTGTCTTCTGTGCTTGTTGTTCAAGATACGAAAAATGGGATCTCTTCAACCATCAATTCCACAGTACAAAAACAGATACAAAGCTAGAAGTGTCCTTAATTGCCACACAAGTGGGGGCTCTCCATCATTTATTACATCTTCAGAACTCAGACATAATGGGGTCATATTTGAAACTCATACTCATCCAAGTCTTTGACCTCACTACTTTTCATTTCTGTTATGAATGCCTAGAAAAACTCTGACAAGGAAGTTTTGCCAAGTTCTGTAATCCCAGGATCTGAAGAACTTAATGCCTAGCACCTTTACCTCTCTGTTACAGCATTGTGCTGCTGAGTCTGCCCCAGACCCAGTAATTTTTGTGCCTTTTCAGTATGCACAGTTGTTCATCACATTCTAATATCCTACAGGTTCACGCCTAACTCCATATCTAATTTACATGCAACTTCAACATCAAATACTCAATATCTCCTTTTCCCCTCCAATTATCAAGTTCCTTCTGCCTTAACATGATCACAGTTGCAATTCTCATGCCAATGTTTTCAATTGCTTTTGTTATAGGTAGTATGAGTTGCATCTTGCTTTATGCACTACCATTATCAAGCTTTCTAATAAGCTGGATTTGATTAGCTCACCTAGCCACCAAGTATCCAACAAATACTGTATTACACAGTCTACTCCAGTCAATTTTTCTCCCTCCTTCAACCCATATTCTTCCTCATGATCCAATGTGCTTTCTTTAAAATACATGTATACACAGTACAGGTCCATGGGCACATACAAGGCTAGAATTATCTGCAGAGCAGTACATTTACATGTTAATAGCAATCACACCTTCCATTGTGAAAAAGGAGTTGGGATAAATTTGAGGTTTGATCACATTTACATGGTCTTATATTGACCTGGTAGCAGTCTATTTTGTAGTACTAAAAATAAGTTTACAGGAAAGATGCACCTTATAAAGTGGGAAATAGAATAACATGGCAATTTCATTATGAATACAGACCAAAAGAATCCCTTTGAATATGTTTTGAAACTTTAGTTTGGAGTTGTTTGGCCTTTGGAGCCTATGAAAGGACAGCACCCAGCAACAAGCTATCATTATGGAGTCTGACATGTCTGATGGGCAAGTTTCCATAGAATATTCTGTTCCTGACAAGCTCAGCAATAAAGCATGGAAATAACATCAAGTCGTACCCCTGCAGATGGCAGCAGTACTTCAAATTTCAGTGCCACAGCACTGGATGTGGTAGAAGCTGAGTCAGATTCCCATAGTGAAGGTACTGTTGACTGTCAGGCTCCTAAAGTGATGTATCACTACTCCTCAGGAGGTTACTGATGATTTTTTCAGTTGGAAGAGGAAAATTTTAATATTTGCCGAGTAGCAGAAAGAAGTTCCTGAGTCTTGTGGAATCCCTCTTGGTTCCAAGCATAATCAGCTCTTACCCTGCTTTACCTCAAGTCCTGCAGGTGTTATTTTAAAACCAATTTATATTCTTCAAGCTAGCAATAGCAGTTGACTCTGTTGGTTTGGAGGAGCACAGCACAGTAATAACAGCAATACTTCAATAATAAATTCAGCTGTAGCAAGATGTTCCTAGAAGAAATCCTTTCAGTGGCATATAGGTAGCCCTAACAACTGCAGGATGAGGCAGGATGATCAAACAGACCAAGATGCCTCTTTACTCAGAGCATACAAAAAAGGTTTGAAGTGCTGTAATTCAGCCACCTGGAACTTCCTGTGCTCTGCACAGATCCTAAAGGGTTTGCATTTAGATGTAAACCAGTCCCCTGTCACACCCCCCTAGATTAATTGTTAACATTAAAACATTGACATTAAAAACTTTGTTAATGTTAATAAAATATTGACATAAAAAGTTTTCAGTCAGAGCATCCAACTAATTGGGGTTTGAGTAATGAGAGAGGTTTGTGTAGAGCCATATCCTTATCTACTGCCAGCACAAGCAAAGGGAAGACCAGCAGTAGATACTGGGATATCCCCTTTAGCAAGGTCCAAACCAGATATCTACTCTTGTGTCTGTTGAGTTGTTCGGAAAGAAGGACAAGTAAAGAATTGTATTCTCCCAGCAAATCTGAAAGGCAGCTGCCCAAAAGCCCTCAATCTGTATAAAATACTACCAGCTCAGCTCCACACCTGCAGATTCCCAGTCCAAGCCTAAAGTTGTGCTGAACATTTAAGCCTGAGAAGAAGTCTAACTCCCAACATTCTTACTTCCCAGTGATTTGCAGAGACTTCACATGGACAACATTGTGTCAGCCATAGGAGTCTGCCAGGCAGAGATCCAACATCCTTGTCCATGTGCCCACCCTGGCAGCCAATAATCTGAAAGATGCCAGCAAGTAAAAATAACACAAGTTTTTGCAGCGTTTCTGGAGAATCAAGAGCTCCTGTGTGAATTACCTATAAGGCATGATGTGAAAAACAGTTCAAATGACCTGAAGTTACTGGTAGTTATCCATATATACAAGCTTTCCAAGTCCCAGCAGCCTGTGAGGCACATCTTGGCAACAACCACTTCATCCTCCTAAATTGCCATGGGCAGTTTTCATGGCTGTCTGTTGCTATTAGAGAAGAAAAGACAGTTTCACTTGGAAGGGACTACAACAATATTAGTTTTCATTCAGTTACAGATAATGAAGGCCCTGCAGAGCAGTACGAAACAGAAGAAATTACAGTTTCAATGCTGCATCCCTAATAAAATATTATTTAGAATATGAAACACTTTCCCTTCCTTTTTCCAGCTCTGTTTTTTTTTTATGATTTTTTTTTATGATTACATAGGCTCTTCTTTCCTCTGATGTGTCTCCCATTTTTGTCCTCCTATCTTACTAGAAATAATTCAATGAAAAGAAATAATTTACATGTAATTATGACAGTAGATCTCTCATCATTAGAGATAAATATTAATACATATGTAGTTTTTATTTCCTACATTTACCTCTTCATCATTTCTGCACTTCCTAACACTAAATTCTATGGTACAAAGAATCCAGAAATATAATGAGGAATCAACGTCGTACAAGTAAACCTATTCAAGCCTACACTTTGTTTCACAGGAGCTCCTCTAACTTTAAGGCAAGGATTAGGGGCTAATTATATTTATTAATTTATTTCTATTCAAGATTTTGGCTGTAAGCTTTGGTTTTTCATCATGGTTTTTCACCTCTGCTATCACTAGCAATGAGCTACTGTTTTCACAAATGCAATGCTTTATGTTACCTAGTGTCTTCATTTTAAGCACAAAGTCTTTGAACAGTAAGAACTCTGGCATGATTGATCCTTAGTGGATAGTTGTCTATTTCAACATCATTACAAGAGTTTATGCAATTTCCCAGTTAAATCAGAAGCAGCAGAAATGAAATAAACAGGAAATCATTTAAGAGCAGTTTAAGTAAAATATGGACTGCAAAGTCTGAACTTTAAATTGTTGTGTGGATTTCTGTAGGACAATTTCAAAATTGGATGGTATGGATTTCTTGGGTTTTTCAGAAGATTTGTATCTGAGGCTGTAAATTCTGTCCACTGGTCAATAAACAAATAAGTAATTGTTAGCCTAGTTTAGACTCAGCACTTTCGTGTGCCAACTCCTGCCCTTTACTATTTATAACATTGGTGGGTGCTTTGTAAGACTGTGCTTCAATAGGAGGGGAAACTATCCCTGTAAAGCCTTGGTATTCATCAAATGAAAGGTGCTATTTTAGTTGCTGCTGGTTTTCCTGTTTAATATATTGTGAGTTGATGAAAGAAAACAAGAGAGTGATGGTTACCTCTCAACATAATATAAAATTTGCCTTAGGTGGAGACACTATTTACTGAACACTTCTTCCACCCAAAGAGAAAAACTAATGATGGCATTTGCTGTTTTCATAACAACCCAGGAGAGCGCTGACTCTGACAGGCTGCTACTCCCAGATGGCTAAATAGCTAAGGAGAAGTAATGTGAGAAACAACTCTGCTGAAAATAACTCCAGCCATCAACACTGAAGCACATGGACTCATTCCTGCCAGAAGTCTGTTTCCCCTGCAGCAAAATCCCTCTTGTTCCCCTCCCATGGAGGTACTTTGTTGCTCAGGCCCTCTTTAGCATTGTCACTTCTGGTTTTTACCTTTATTCCTCTGTGTAAACCACAAGACAAAGGGGAAAGGAGGAGCTGTCAAAACCAATGTGCCATTCTGCTGTGAACTACTGAGCAAAGGGGATATTAATAAGAAAACCTGAAGCTTAGGTGTTCTGCGAATTGGATTCTAAACTCTCTTTCTTGTATATTTCCATTCTGGAAGTCAGTGAGAGAGAACAAGAACTGCACTGTAGCCACTTACAGTGCTGGAAAGACAGGCAGAAAAAATATAAGATAAAGTCAAGAAAAAACAATAACATTGGAAGTCTACCTGGGTTAAGTAGTACAACCCAATGGAAGATCTCACCAACATACATCTGCAACAGCTGACTCCAGGCAAACCCATGTACTACCTATGTAGTCAGTCTGCAAGTACAGAACCAGATGAACCCCTGGTTATTTTGGTAAGTGGGAATTTACTACACATGGACACTTGGATAGTATAGTATTTGTTGGAGTAGCTGATAGGCTTATTATTTCATAGTCATCCAAACTTTAACATACACTAAAATTACTAGAACAAAAAGTAAAAGGGTTAATATGAACGAAAAGACACCAGGGTGAAGCACTCGGTTGAAAATTCCAGTAGGTGTTGGCGACCATCCAAAAAGAGTGTCCCACCATCAGTGTTCTCCATGTTTCGTCACCTGCTCCATCACACAGTGTATTTCTTTCATGTTGTGATGGACAGTAATCAAAAAGTCTTTTGTCCATTTTCTTGGTCTTGTTTCAGCAAATATCTCAGGTCCTCATGTTATGACAGTTTCTTTACCAGTGTGAGGTTCATACCAAGGGGAGTAAGCTGTAAACCTTGAATCGGAGTATAATTAGATTAGATATACTATCCATTTTTACAGCCCAATGAATATCACATTTTGTAATATCTACAAATCTATAAGCACAAATATTAGAAAGATTGCTTGCATCTACAGTAATATTATCTACAAACACAAGACCACATGTGGTTCTCCTACAAGTACATCCTTTACCATTATGCACAAGTAGGTTTTTATTAGGATGAATCTAAAAATAACAAACATTTTACTAATTATCAAGACAAATGCCTTGAGCTTTAATGGTGCTACTTTCACTATTGAATCCTTTTTGCTCTCATACTATGCAAAGTTTGACATCAACAGTCTGCCATTTAGTTCCATCTTTTTGGATGCTCCAGAGGACAGAATACAGTTCCATTGTGCTTTAATCCTAATGCAATGACCGAGTATATTTTATATACTGAAGTACTGTGGATGGGTAACACAAAAGCTGTGGCTGTGCTGCAGATGGGATCATAGGTAGGATTGTCTAGATACCACCAGGATTGGGATTTATTTTCAAACTGAATAATGTTATCCCAAAATATCTTTTGAATTTCAACGAGTAAGGTACCTCTTCACCTTCCCTTGTGACTGCATTGTCATTGACTGCATCCACAGTTGAGCTTGGATACAACTAAGATTTAAAGAAACCTTGGTTTGAACTATGCTAAGTGCATCTCTGATAAATTGAGGATATTTTTCATTAATTCCCTCCCACTGAATTAATATGTCCATTAGAAACCACTTATTAGTTCCCAACATCAAAAGGGAAGATTGTAGAGGGTGTTTCAGTTTATTTAGGTCACTAGTTACTGTGACAAGTTTGCTCATTAATACCTCAGACTCTATGTCATTTAGAACTCCCAAACCTTTTCCCAGTCACATCCCTTCTGGTTTGCCTGGAAGATGGGAGGGCTTGTTTACACAACTGTGCAGTCCATCCTGCATTGGAGGTTTTCATGAGCAAGCTGCTTGGACCATGGAAACATTATTCTGCATTAAGAGCTCAGCTTACTTGAGGGACTGTGTTGGGTTGAATAACAGTTGCTGTTGACTCATATTTTTGAGTCAACAAATGTTATAGATGTGAGAAGACAGTTCAATAGGAGGCTGAGTGTGCAGGTGTCTGGTGCAGCTGTACTGGCTGGCTCTCTCACCAGTCCACATATAAAGGATACAGCCTTGTACCTTTTTGGTTTGGTGGGTCTGAACTTCAAGCAGGAATGTGGCAAATGGCGTGAAAGAAAGGACTCTTCACGTGGGTAGCAACCAGGTTTATTCTCTCTGGAGGCCCACCTGAAAAGTGGCCTCTGGGCTTCGGGTTTTGGGTTAAATACGAGGGGCATAGACAGAGCAGGTCTAGGTATTCCTATACCTAATTCCATGTATTCCTAGAACCAATCCACGAGGGGAGGGGCAGGGGTGTGACCCAGAACAGGGGACACTTAACAGAACAATGAGAGAAGGAGGGAACCTGAGAGATGGCCGAATCACCAAGCATCTCCACCAGAACTTTGCAGCCTTTTAGGCAAGGTTACAGGGTTATTGACAGGACCACCACCAGGGAAAAACCACAGAGGGTTTGGGCATGGGGATATCAGGACAAACCATTACAAAACAAATAACAAAAGCATACAGAATTTGGGAAACCCAAAATGCACACCGCAACAGCTGAGTTCTTGGAGGCTGTGTTGTTAAGCATGGCTCTTCAACAAGAATTTCAAATTGAAGGCTCAAGCTCAAGAGTTGGGGTCTGTCCAAAGACCGATCACAAGCATTGGATGGGATATTTTCAAGGTATGCCAGCACTTAGGCTTAAAAGAGGAGGTATGTATGTTGTTTTTCCCTTCAGCATGGTTTATCACACTTATTTCCTTGACGTAGTTTTCAACAATGCAACAACAACTGTTGTCAAGCATTTAGCATTACTTTGAATTAGGCATCCTATTGAGGTGATGTTGCTTTTCATTTCCTTTAGAGATGATTTTCACTCTTACCTGTGATGATCCACTCTAGCTTATAAAAGAGGACGTTACATTGCAGTGCCATTGCAAATAAATTATGCCAGGCATAGATATATCTACAAACATATGTTCCTCTATCCATGACCATATCCATTGTACATAAATTTCACAGTTTCTGTTCTACAATTAAGAAATCAAATGACAGTTCTACACTCTGTTTTCCCCATAAACAAAATGCAAGTACATGATGTGTAAAAGTAAAATTGTAATAGGATTTCTTATTGTTAAATGGTTTAGTAAAATCAGTGTGGTATGTTTTCATTTCAGTGGATTTTTCATGAATAGTCCCATTGATTGCTCTGCACCCTATTTTTATTTCTTCTCCAGGCATTACTTAGAGTGCTGATATTTCAGAAATATCATGGTTGTCATGAGTTCCTTTCCATCCCACTCACTTGTGAGTTATAATTAATCTTCATGTACAACCACAACAGCAAGGTTCATATTGGCCTTACTGTTGTGTGGAATCCCAACTTTTGCAGTATATTTAACATTAGCTTAGAACCACAGCCATTCCGTACCTTGATTATGAACCAAGAGGACTTGCATTATCATATTATGAATAGAATAATATAATAAATCCAATCTTTTGATTTTCTAGCCTAAATTTTAGGTTTCCAGATAATTATGCACAGCAAAAATAGTACTACAGCCGAAACTAATGACAGTACTTCTTGTAGACATTCAGGGTTGGTGTAGGCTGATCCAACTGCCAGCACTTGTGAAGGACTCACACTAAGAGTTTATGGAATAACTCTCTTTATCATTAGAAAATTGTAATGGGTAAGGATTTGAGGATAGTCTGTGGTAGTATCTGATTTCAAAAACACATTCAAAGCAATACAGACAAGCTCTGATCCCCAGTAGAAGTATTCAGCACACATAGGTCATGGGTCATATCCAATAAGCACCCCTATGGGCAAGAAGACAGGTTCAGCCAATCCCAGCAGTTACAATGGAGTCTTCCCTGAATTTTTCCCATTCTCAACTTAGTGTTATACTATTTCTTTATGTTTAGGTGGAGCCTGAGTGACTCTAGTCATATGTACATTTGTTACCGATTGGTGTAAAATTCTATTGCTTCACTGCTAAAAAGTCAATAGAATATAGAGCACATGTTCAGTGAGAGGCAACTTTGGGATGGAAGTGTGTTTTAGTATTACAGTTATGTTCTAACGAACCAAATTCATCTGAAGAGAGCAATTTCTTCACAGCTGTTGGCTCAGCAGCAAGACATCTTGTCCTCTCTCTCCCCTGGCTGACAGATGCTATGCAGTTCATGAGCTAAAAAGCACCATCCAGTTCCCTGCCCACCAGGCTTTCTGTAGAGCATGGCCAGTGTCTCCACTCTGCTCCACCCTCCATTCCATGCCCCTTAGCAGGTGCTGTGGTTGCAGATGGTTGTGTGTATGGGGAATCATTATGGATTAGGTTTCAAGCATGCCAACCACATTCCATATAGGGAGCATCAACTATATTTTATCCTATAATTTCCATACCATTACAAGTTCTAGCAGGATATGAATAGAACTTCTAGATTTTCTCTAATTTTACCCTCAGCCATCTTTCCACAGCCACAAATCTGAGGACCTCCTACAAAGTAAAACTCTGCTGTGATAAAGAAATGTAGCAACAGCTGCCTGAGATGAAAACTTGTCCCAGTAAAACCCTTGTCAGCCAACAAGAATGGATAAAGCAGACAGGGAGCTTACTTAGATTATTGGGTGGTTATTCTGCACCACAGAGAAGACCTGGGTATCAGGAGTAGTAAGAAATTCAAAAAGATGCATCAAAAAAAGAGCTGTAAGAGGAAACCAAAATAGCCTCCACTGCCTCTGAACAAAGAGTTTCTCTTAATTCCGGGAGAATGAAAAAAGCTGGCAAGTATGCCCAGCAGCACTCAAAGATCTGAAGATATTCCTGTGAAAACACCTGTCAGTATGGGCAAAAGTGATTAAACACAGCTACATCTGACACAGGCTTTTCAAAAACCTGAGCAGTCAAATTTTGCAGACTGGTGTAAATGTGGTTTTTCACAGTTGTATATGTATATTATCCTGACTGCTATTCAGCATAGGCTATCTAGATGCAGCCTTAAAATGCACTGCACTCAGAGTCAAGAAATAAAGCAGAACTGGGCTATTATTCAGGGAATAACTTTCTAACTGACATTTTGAGAAGTTTTTAAAAGTGCTTCCTTATGCTCAAATTAGAGCTGCTTCTCTGTATGAACAACTGTGTTTTGCCACAGATTCTTTGAAAACCATTGATGGAAGGGAAATTGCTATACTGGTAGACTGGTTGGGGGTTGTTTTTAAATGACTATTAAGAATTTATATTGCTTGGTACAGAGACTGTATGCAAAAATTGTATTTTGGCTGATGAGTTAGCCCAGGAACTGAATTTACAGCCAAAGGATAAACCTGCTTCAGGAATAAGAAAGAAAAATCCCTTAAGTTATTTACAGTGTATATTTCCAAGCCAAGAAACACAGATGAGCCTGATACAGGCCATCTGGCATGCTACAAGAATTGTAAACATTATTACAGAAAAACTGTGCACCTGGGGGACAGTTGAACCTTTTGAAGGGGCAAATGGCTTCCCACCAAATACAGAGTTTAAAATCCCATAGCTGGACTGTTGGCCTGATCCCCAACTGAATTTTCTCAAAGCTGATGGGCTAAAGGCTGCAGAATGAACACACGTTCATCAAAACAGCCTAAAATTTGAATACATGTGCTTTCTAGGTGTGATAATGGTCAAAGCTGGGAATCTGATGAAGATCTAATTTGTGTTTTGAAGTTGTTATCATTCAAATCTGAGACAAAAGGGTGTGGCTGAACCACATAGTCAATTTGATATGCTCATCCATTTTCCATACTTTCCTTGCATCAGCACTCCTAGAATTTCTGGAAAGGAAGCAATGAGGGCATGTAAGAAAGAGTCAACAGGCTGGGAAACAATTTAAGTGACTGAGCAGAAATTATTTTGGAGTAAAAGTACTCAGCATGCCAAAGTTACAATTAATATTTAACTAGCTTAAATAACTAGGAAGTTATTTAAGAGAAATCTGGGGCTGGTCATGGCTGCAGTATCTCTGACTGAAATATGCAGTTCATGGGGATTTCTTGAGGAGAAATGATTACTACACAATTAGGGGAAAAATTCACTTCTGCCTTGAACAAAATATAATGAAACTCATGCAAATATATGCAAATGCATTTTAAATATTGCAATTTTTTCTCTTACAATTGACATACCCATAAATAGCAAAAACTGAGAAGGTGGCCTGTAGGAGTCCAAGACCCCTGGGAGCTTTGCTGCCCACAGCTCACAGCTTCTCAGCCATCCTCAGCCTGTTGCTGTCCCAAGACTCCCTGGGGGATGCAGTAATATTTATCACAGCTGTGGGCTTCTTCTGCTCCTTTCCTTTCCTTTCCCAGTTTCTCCTGTAATGTTCTCCTGTAATTTCTATAGCCTGGCCTAAAGATCCTTCCTTGGCTGCATTTTCTTCACTCTTATCTCCACCTGCCAGTCATTGATCTAAACTTTTTGGGAATAGAATCATACAGTATAAAAATTCAGCTGGAATGGATTTCCAGAGATCATCAGATTTAACCTCTTGCTCAAAACAGGGCTATTCACAGTCAAGTTGCCCAAAGACATAATCTCTAACAAGGGAGATTGGACCACATGGCCAAAGAAGCAGCAAAATATTTGATCAGTCTTATTGCAAAGAATATCGGAATTTCCCTTGTAAATGTGGCCCCTGACTCCCAAGCTGTGCTGTTTCACAGAAGTTTTTACTGGAAAGATCTGATGCAATCTGCAAGTGCAACACATGCTAATAGATAGTAAGTTTGTTTGGTATTTTTTTAAAGTTTGATGAACCATTTTATAGGGCCTCACATTGATTTGGACAACTTAAGTATATGGTATAGGAAGCAGGGGGAAAATATGGCATATCATCCTTTCTGCCAGTTTAGCATAGTTGCTTTAAAACTTGCAGAAGGTTTTAGATATAAAGGTGAGGCTCTATCTAAACTCTTTCCAGAGCCATAGAAAGAGATCACAAACATGGGAGGGTTTTTTGTCTCAAAGTGCATTCTTTAGCAGAGTATAGTGCCTTAGGCTGTGCCAGAACTTCAGTAAGGAGCAGAGATGGAAACTTCCTCCTGACATCCTTCCTTATCCACTAGCTAGCTACAAGAAGTCAGGGGAGATGGGCAGGTCTGATACAAGCATGTCTGGAGACTGGCAAGGATGCTAACTGCAGTTTCCTCTGCAGTTGTGAAGCAGGTAATTAAGTGTTACAGTCACTCTGGTGAATCCTAAAAAAAAAAAAAAAATTAAATTCCTTGCACTGATGTTTTTAAATTGCTTGCATGTTCATGAAGCTCAGGTCACCTATTTACATGCCACTCATGTTTCTTTTCCCATTTCAGGGATTAGGTGTCCTAGAAAATCCACACATTTTTCTCCATTTGTTGAAGTCTTTAAGACAAGCACCATAGGCAGTCTCAAGAAGAATTAGGTACACACAGGACAGTTTCAATCAGTCAGTGAAAGTTTTCAATAAGACTGAATTTTAAAGACCTAACAACTTTATTTTTACTACTGAATGGCTCTGTTGCCTTAGCACAGCTCCCAGGAGGATCTGTTATGTGACCTTCCCGGGCACAGAGGTGAGGATGACAGGTTGGTAGTTCCCAGGGTCCTCCTTTCTACCCTTTAAGATGGATGCAATGTTCCCTACTTCCAGTCACCTGGGACTTCACCTTACTGCCATGACTCTTCCAATGCCATGGGCAGAGGTTTAGCAATTACATTAGTCTATTCCCTCAGGACTCTGGGATGCATCTCATCACGTCCCACAGCCTTATATATATTCTTCAGGGTGTTTTTATTCTACTGTGGGCACTACCTTTCACAGATTTTAACAGACAAAGTTAACAGAGGCACAAAACTGCCGATAAAAGTAATTCCTCATCACCTATCTCCCAGGCACAGGGCTTTGGACTTTGGTGTTGCTGAGACCTTTCTTCCCTCTAATTACCAGTTTCTGGGGTATCTAATTTATGAGAGCTTCCTTGGTCCCACCCATCTAAGATCCTGATTGAGTCTATTGATTCATCCCTTTATTACTTCATTCATTCCTCTGAGATCTGATCTACATGCTAAAGGACTGTCTACATGGAAATTAGTCTGAGCTCTGCATGTTACTGCAGTTAGATTAGAGGAGTACACAAGCAATAAATATTTAGCAGCTTGTAGCTATTTCAGCTTCTGTTCTCCTCAGTGATAGGGTGTCAGTGTTCATCCCTCAAACTCATTCAGAATAAGTTGACTCCCAGCAACAAGAGTGCTGCAGAGATCATCCACATCAAGAAGCATTTGCTTAAGTTTCTTTCCCATGCTAAGGGCTTGTCTATGAGTGGAAATTTACTACGCTTGGACATTCTGAAATGGCTCTTGGTGTGAATCTAGGCTTGTAATAGCTCTAGGCTTATACCAAAGCAGTTATTCCCTAATGCCTGTCCTGATTATTTTAAGCACAGATGAACTGTAGCAGTAGCTCAGCCAGAAGCAGCAGCGAGTGTGCTGGAGTAAACAGGGTGCACACAGCTGCTGGTGTTTTATAGAGGAGGTCACAGAGCCCTGCTTTGAAGTTGGACTGCTTTAAATGTTAGTTGCTGCCTGTAGCACTGTTTACAGTAATGCTCCCTGCTCTGAGGTGAGCTGCTGTTAGCAACAATGGAAAATTCTAGTGAAGAAAAAATTAAGTATTATTAGACACAGCTAAAGAAAAAGCATTAAAGGAAATTACAGTAGCACTTTTAAAGAAACACTGTTATTTGGCAGTGATGTTTGTAAAGATTAGGAACTACTTAGATTCAATTATGTGACCTCAACTATTTATTTCAAGGGCAAGGATAATTTTCCATCTGTAGTTTAACTACATACATTGTCAAGACAATGTTTACCTGATGTAAATTGCATCTTTAATGGCTTCTTCCTACTGGTATCTTCTTGCCCTTTTCCCCCTTTCTAGATTGATGTCTCTAAGTGCAGATGCCTCCTTAGCAGGGAAGGGCTACTAAGCAGAAGGGAAAAAAAAAAAAAGAAAAAAAAGAAAAAAAAAGAAAATAAATAAGTAAATAAAAAAATTTGTCCCTGAAATCCTAAAGTCCTACTGCTGAGCCTTCCCATCTCCCAGAGCTCTAAATTCAAGGGGTGGTCACTTGTCTGGGGCTCTCAAAGAGCCAGTGGCTGCTAATGGGCCAGGCTGTCATGTGACATTTCAGAATTTATTTTCTTGAAATACAGGCACTATCTTCCCTATGCACAGAGGGGCTTGCCCTTCAACTTAAGTCCTCTTTGCCTTTTGATGCCAGACTTTGTTTTGACCCTCACAATGAATTGCAGTTCTGCTCTCCCTAAATGAATATCCCACTGCTTGCTCTGCCCCTGTGCTGAATGCTGCAGTGAATGTATACTTTTGAAGGCTTGTTGCAACAAAACAGTTTTGAAGATGTGGAGTTCGAAAGTATTAAATTACAAAGCTGCCTTCTTTCATTTGAGCTTTCAATAAAGACGCATACATTAGACAATCAGAGCCAAAAGAGAAAGTTGCACTTCTACAGGAAAGAAAAGGATGAAAGGTTATACCTGAAAGCTTGGAGCAGGAAACAAAGAACTTTGAAGTCCATGAGGCAGTTTGGAGGCCTCAAAATTCCAAGTCCCATGATGGACAGTATCAGCCTGCATTTGGGCATAGGTTGTGACACTACAGCTTGCTTTCTTACTATGAGTGCTATCCAAGCCAAGGGCAATTTAAAATCCTCTTTCCTCAAGGGGGTATTCAATTTTCACCAAGTAAGACACTTAATTACAGATGAAACCCAAGTGGCACTGTTATTTTTAGACTCTTTCAGAAATCTATCAGAAATGTTGAACAAATTCCAGAACAAGACCTCCTAATAAACACAGAATTTTCTTTGAACTTCTCACATTTCTGAAGACAGCTTAAGCAGATACAAGCCTGGACATACATACTCATATATGGATAGACACTACAATCAAGCAGAAAAAAAAAATCAATATTCCTCAATTAGGATGTTGAATGCCATATACCTTGAGTGTCTCTCTTTTGCAGTGTGCTGTAAAGTCTGCTATAAGTAACACAGATGAATCCTACAGAATTATCCTAGACATGTAAAGCTTAGTTTCCATAGTTGAGCAGAGAGCTTTTCTAGAATAAGGTAAGGAATACATAGAAGTGCAAGTAGATTATAGGTTGCTCAAGTTTAAAGTGCCCTGTGACAAAGGGCTTTGGCATTTCTTTTGCCCTTTAATTACAGAAGGGTGGAAATGATATTTCTTTGGCACTATAAAGCCTGGAGTTTTTTGTAAATGCCTGGCCTGTTCTCAGCTGCTGACTCTATCTGGCAATATAAATTTGGTGCAAATAGCTCGAGATATGCTTGTGCCAGCTCTATACTGCTTGATAGTTTTGATATTCTTAGAGCACTACATCACCTGATCTGGCCCATATTGGCTGGAATAAGTCAAATCCAAGCCAGAATGATGATTTGGAGAGGCTTATCTTCAGTGAACAGAGACTGCAGTCACAGCTCACCCTGTTTGCAGCTGAAGCTGCCTCTGCCTGCCTTTAGCCACTTCCAGCTTTGCTTCCTGAGTCACAAGAGCCCAATATCCCTTCTGATGTGCCAAAGCCACACGTTTTCTTCCTAGCCTGGTCCAGCTGGAGTGATACAATGTTAAACACTTTCATTCTAACACAGGTCATTTTCACTGAAGTTGGTGAGGGAAGCAGTATTATGGGGAGATACCAAAGGAAGGTAAGGATAGGAAAAATAGGTATAGAAGTGCAGTACTTGTTTATCTAAGACTTAATATGTTATTTAGAAGAGTTGCTGAAACACCAATAAAAACAAAATTGCTGAGTGAGTGTTCCAGGTTTAAGTTGTGTTGCACAGAGGAAGAGCCAGACTTAACGTAACTATTCAATTACATCTGCTTTTATTTTTACAATTGATAGATTCCTTGCATCTTAGCTATGGAGCTTACAGGACAAAGTAATACCACTGCTATAAAGGGTTACAGAAGATAGATTTGTGACATTCCATATTATAGAGAAATTGTACAGTTTTTCTGGATCTCCCACTAAATATCATCCCCTTGTACTCAGAATTCAATACAGTTATACAAAAGAGAGGAGGTCTTCTACGCAAACTGGCAGGACATACTACTAAAATGAGAAGAGCTATTTTGGAACACTGACTCTGAATGAACTCAGGATTGTATGGCATGACCTAAAGGAGACCAAAAGCAACCATGTACCACCCAACACAACTATGGTGTTGCTACTACAACAAAACAGGCAGAAGTAAATAAAAATATTAATACATTTATCAAGTAGGGTAATATGCCTCTTTGATCTACTGGATAAAGCTGCAACAAAGAAAAAAATAGATCAAACACATCAGGTTTCTCTCTATATGAATTCTTTAAATCAACACAAGATCTTTGTGGGAGTATACCAGATTCTGGTAGAAGCTCTAGGCTATCCTGAAGAATTGCTTAATAAGAATCATCAGACTATCATACATAAAGGTACAGCAAAGGTACAAGGCTGTACCCTTCATATTCTGACTGGTGAGAGAGCCAGCAGGTAAAGCTGCACTGGACAGCAGAATACTTCACTGCAGCTTAGTGCCCAGTACAGGCCACTTAGGCAATGCACACAAGACAATTTTGATGTTGCAATGCATTTTCTTAGCACCTACTCAGAACAAAAAGTGATTTTACTTTTTGCAGCCTCTAAGTAGTAAATAGTGAGTCTCTGTGCTCTCTCCAACTGCAGCTTCCTTCCCTTCTCTGGCCTATCATCTGGGCTTATTAATTTTCACTCTGCATCCAGTGTTCCTCTCCATTTACAATTACCACAGGAATTAGCACAAATCAGGCCCCTTTTCAGCAAGGGATTGAAGACTTAATACAAAATTAGTATTTCATTTCCATAGCAGCAGCCCAAGTTTATTTTGATAGGGGACTCAGATCTCTTGTCAGGGGAGGGCAGCAGGCTGGGATGGCAACAGGGCAGTAATAAACTGCCAGCCCCCCAAAAAGGGTACAGCCATGGTGTATATGTACCCCAGCCCCCAAAAAGGGTATAGCTATGCTGTCCCTGAGCAAGAAGAGCCAGGGTACCCATGGCCAACAGTACCAGTGTCACTCAAAACCCAGGACAGCACACAGACAGTCCCACTCCAGCAAGGTCTAAACCCCTATCCCCTGAGCTTTAAATGCAGCTCCAGGGCCAAAGGGGGGCTAATGAATGGGTGGAGGCCAATGTGAGACTAACTGGGGTAATCAGTGCCTGCTGACCTGCTCAGAGCCCTGTCCAAGTCACAGCCCCCTCCAGCTCCTGGAAAGAAAAAAATCCCATTAATATCTGAAGGGAGTTAAACACATTTAACTAAAGTTTACACTTTAGTGCAGCTTGGGCATTAAAAAAATCTGAAGTGTCCCTATATAGATGTGCTTTTGGAGGTTATCATTGTGCTGAACCTCACAAGTGAAGAAAAATAAGGAATTAATGCCACATTTGAAAGCTGAAAATGCTTAGACATCACTTTTCTTCTACTGATTGGAGTCTTCACGTACCTGTCTCCCTGGTCAAGGTTATAATCTGCCACAGACTTGAAAAGTATGGAGCACACAGAAAAAAAAGTCATCCAAAGGTAGGCAGCTGGCCCTGAGATGTCAAAGGCAACTTTCCAGCTGCCTGGATAAGATTCTCCAGACTTTAAGGAAGCCATCCAGCTCTATGGAGTATTTGTTGGTATTTGTGCAGTGTCCAGTGCATGACTGTTTGATGATAAAATGCTTGATGTGGGTTGGAAAAAAATCAGAGATTTATCTATGACAAGTTTTATCAGTTTGGCCTTAACTTGGAAAAGGAATTACAGTTCTGTGTGAGGCACTATGTTGACTTTTCTGGTTGAGTCTTTATTGAGCGAGTGTTTTTCTGGGCTGAAATACTGCTGCATTGACAAGTTGACTTGAAACATAGCCCATCTGCCTCAGCAACCTCAAGGGAATTTGCTGTAGCTTGAAGCTAATCTTTGCTCACCTCTTTGAATAGCATTGTGAAGATGAGCTGACCCTCATTTTCTGCCTTGGAGACAAGGCTGGTTAGTAGTGCTGCATAGAATTTGCTGTAGTGCATTACATAATATCTGCAACAAAAAGGTACAGCCACTAAACTAAATAACCAATAATTATCCTAACAATGACAGATAATAGATAAATTATAATGAAATAGAGAATCCACATAGCTACTTAATCATGTATAATCCATTCTTCATACATCTGATAATATATATGGATAATAATTATATAGATAAATAACACTATTCTACATAACAAGGTATAGATGTCATTCTGACAATCTCTATCAACATCTATTTTATATTTTGGTAGAGAGCTAAAGATCTCTATATCAAGAGGCATATAGATTTGTATGTACAAAAATCGCATTCAGAATCTTCCTCAGAGTAGTGGCTGGCACTTTGCAGTGAGAATGCTAAGAAAATATCCTGTATACAAGAACTTTTACCTCTTTTTACCTGTATAAATCATCTTGTCTGTCTCTTGGAAAAGAATTAGAAATTAGTCATTTTATCCTGACCAAAGAAATTTACACTACAGACCTCATTCCACGTTATATGGGCAATCTACTAAGCCATCCTTTTATAAGAGTTGTGTGCTGAGTAAGAAAGTCAAGAATCTGGTGGATGGTGGGTTTTATAGATTCTAGCAGCTCATTTACTTTAGTTATACTGAATCTGGTAAAGTTGCTATATTACTAAGTTTCTGAAGAGGAATGACATGTTACACTACTCTGGCAGTTCTACCTTGGGCAATGGCAATCATAGTGGCTGTTTAAAACTATCTAGAAAGTCTTGTAAAAGTTGATAGGAAATTTTATGCTGTCACTGGCTTGTTTATTTTACCCAGCCAAATGCTAGATTTAAACCACCTTGTGCTTGCAAAGCATTCTGTCTAACAATTTATCTGGGACATAATATTAACTACAAAACAACTTTGAGACAGTCACAAAACATCATAAAGGATATTGGAAAGCTTCATGTGAGGACTGATACATCATCTCTGGCTTATCAGAAACCTTTTGAAATTTGAGAGTATAAATGGCTGTGGCTCCATCTTTGGAGAAAACAGGAGCATATGAACGTGTCTTCTGCAGTATTTTGCTTGCAAAGGAGGTAATTAAATTGCAAGAAATTGGGTTGCACTAAGTCTTATTAAGACTGTCAAGAGAGACTAGCAAGCAAGAAAAACTTTAGTTCCTTGGGCATAGCAAGAAACATCTTATGCTGCAAAGCCACTGACCCGATTTCAGGTGTTGATTGCTAAAAGTGAATTGGCTTTTGACAGGTCCCCTTCATCTGAGCAGGTGATGGCTTGGGCAGTGGGGGCAGGCTGCTAATTGCCCTCTCACTGTGCTGTTTGGCAAACCTGCACTGTCTTTGTGTCAGCCCGAATGGCAGCTTCCTGTCTCCAGCTCTGAACGGGATTGTATACAGGTGGCAGAATCCCAAAATGCTCTTTTGCCGATTACGTAGGCCAGTAAGGATTCCTGGTAACTCTGTTTCTAGAAAAAGAAAAAAGAAAGGATGTAGGACAGGCTTGCATGGACAGCAAGTTCCTGTTTGTTATTAATTTTTTTCATAGTGGTAGCTCAAAGAAACCTCAGTCAAGAGAAGTAAACTCTCCTTTTAGACATGCAGGTGTACTCCTTCAATTAGCAGCCTGAACTGAAGTTGTCAACTGATTGTCTCATAGGCTGGATACTGTGTACTCAAGCATACTCAGAATTTCCTTTAAAAGAAAACCTTTCAGTTACTGAAAGGAATCTTTTAGATATACATCCACTGCCAAGTGGCACTGAGTTCCCTTCCTAAAGCTGCAAACTAGATTAAATAGGGACTGAAAGCTATGAATCTCTTATCCCTTTAGATAATTGAATTATAATGTATGCACCTATATCCATCTACCTCCATGTAGCAACATCATGCTTAAGTTGTAATACTGTTTTAAAATGTTACTGGTGTGTATAAAGTAGGTCTAATATTCCTTCTCCTTGATTTTGAGTGCAGTGGGAGAACATGGCAATTTGCTACTGCAAATTGCATCATCCCTAACTAATATTTGGTAAAACAACCATTTCTCTTTGTTTTAAATATTTACTCAGAGAAAAATTCAGAAGAGATCCCTAATAAGAACCAATTAAGTGAGTACCTCTAATGAGTTTCAGTGACATCCTAAGAACTATAAGGCCCTACTATCTCATGGGAAAGAAGACAAACAAGAATCCTTTGGCAAAGCATAAATCTTATTTGAAATGAGATCATAAACATGCTGACTAGCTAGCCTAATTTTGCTTCTGCATATAATACTGTGTGCTCTTTCTTGCTTAAAAAATTTTAACTCCTATGTCTTTAATAGCAGTATTTAGTTTATTTCTAAAGCAAGAGAAGCCATTTTTGCTACTATTGTTGCAAGAGAATTCTGCAGGATAATATGATATTTAAAACAATAGGAAACTAATAAGACTAGGGAATAAACACTTCAGAGGTAAGTAAAATGTTCCACAATTTAATCAGTCAGGTCTATACATTTGCATGGAAAACACAGTTTCTAACCAGTGCTCTGAGGGAACTGGGAGGGGAGGCCAGAGAGGAGAAATTAGAAAATTTCCAGATCAAGCTGACACCTCAATGCATCTCTTCAACTCTGTTGTTGTGGCCATTAGTAAACTAAAATTTACTAAGTATGATACTTAGGAAAAAACAACATTGCATTAATTCAGTTTTTTTCATTTATCATTCTCAATCTGTGGCTGCTTTTTGAGTACTTTTAAAGCCTTAGAAATTTTTATTTTTGTGATAACACACTTCATACTTCTTCAGATTTGGCTTTTACTTATTATAATTGTTCTGCTTTTTGCCCCCCCCCCCCCCCTTATCTTATTTGTTCCACAAATATTATTTATCTGCCTTTCTTCCCTTGCAAGGAAAGTCTAAACAGATGCACTACATCTTAGCTTGATTATCATCTCTGCTTTTATTTTTCCTTCTTTGAGATAGCTTATAGGATGAATAAGAAGCTGCCTGGAGAATGATGTCATTTAATAAACAAATAAGGTTACTGAATTCCTCGTGTGATTGAAAAAGAAAGGAAAAGGCAGAGAAAGCAAACCCAAAAGTCTTGTACAGAGCCATACAGCACTTGTGAGACGTTATCATCACAACTGGCGATGTGCCCTCTCGTGGTCGTACTGCTACAAGAGCAATGCCTTGTTTAATTAACAGCAGTAACTGTTCAGCCAGTACTTAAGCATTTTAGCTTGGTAAGACTGGTTTTAAAATAGGTCAGAGCCCTGAAGTGTGAGCTGGCTGGACAGCTACAAGCATGCTACAAGCAGAGAAACAGTTAGGAAAAATGAAGTTGTGTGTTGAACTGTCCACACAGTTTTAAAGTAGTTTTTGTGGCAGTATTCTGGAAATATAGATCATCTTCCCCTACTGAGAAAGACAAAGACCTTTATCAGATTGTTTGATGCCCGATGTTATGTACTGAATCATTAAGCACAATAAACAGACTTGGAAAACCTAAGACATAATGACAAGGTTTAATTTCTTTCTAAATGTCAGGTGTCATTTCTGATCTATAATTGAATATAGATCAGAAATGCAGATTAAGTCTGCAAGTGAATATTGTTGATTAGTTCCACAGTTGATTCTGATTGAAATTAACAAAGTATTCTTGTTTTCTAGGATAAGGTACTCTGATTTAATTAGGAATATGCAATCATGTTACTCTTTACATTTGAATAGATAGTACATTAATTTTAGAGACTGAATCCAAAATTGTCCTTACAAGATGAAATAGCTACCTACATTTAGCTTGAGCTAGGCATCACAACCCTCAGACACTGCAATTTCTGCCAGAATCATAGACCCTGGTTGCTCTTGCCACAAGTCTGCTGAATGATGCAGAAAGCAGCACTACATCTGCTATTACACTACTAATTAAAATATATCTTAATCCCCTAAAAATATCATAATAGCATTTTCATTCTCTGTACTTACACATACCAATAGATACACAAGAGAAGACAGTTTTATTTGCAATGTAATATCTCCAAAAGTGATCACTGTGGTGTACATAATTTCACAGAGCACCTTTTGTGCCCATTATTCAGGAACTTGGCCTTTGTGGCCTGTGCAGTCACATGAAGGAAGTTGCAGTAGTTGAATCATAGTGGCCTTTACACTAGAAAGTGTGATAAAGGTTATTAAAGGACAAATACATTGATAGCCACAAAACACAAAGTCAGAAACTCTGTAACTGTTGTGGGGCATTTTGGCTTCACCAAAACTTCTGCATGCTTCTGTTATTTGTTTTATAATGGTTTGTCCCTTACCCCCATGTTAAAACCCCTTTTTGGTTTTTCCATGATTGTGGATCCCGTCTATCACCCTGCAGCCCCACCCAGAAACCTGGAAAGTTCTGGTGAGGCTGTGAGGTGAGTCGTCAGGTTCTCAGTTCCCCACTCACTTTTTATGTATAGAATCGTTTATGTATAGAATGCAGTTTGGTGCAAGAGCAAGCCAGGGAAAGCAACCCCTGCATGTAACTTCAACTTTTTTCCCATCCCATGTGAATTTCATCCAGGAGAATCAAATATTTCTTATAAACAGTGTCCCAGTCTGGGCACAAGAATAGAAGCCCTACTGCAGTCTCCCTCTTAATGTTAGGTCAATATAGCAGGAAGACTTTCACTCAGTGTAAAATCCACAACACCGCAATGCCATTTTCTGCCTATTATTACTCTAGTTACATGATTTATTAGTCCTGCTTCAGTTTTTTTAGGAAATGTTTAAATGGTATATTTCTCTCTTCCCCCCCCCCCCCCCGAACTTATTTCCAATCTTCAAAATTACTTTGATTTCTAATTCTGCCATCCATCAGGGTTTAAGACAGGTCATTACACCAATGCCTGTACCACCTCCACATAAATGTATATTAAATTATTCAAAATTATTGAAGTCTGGGGAACTCAGAGCTGGAGATCATGACCTCACTGCCTCAGTAGGTAACTCCTTGAGTCAGAGTCTCAGTACAGCCTTTTTTGTTCTCTTTAAAAAGGGTTTTCTTCAGGCTGGTGTTCTCCCAGCTTACTGCAGTACATCTGCTCCCCATATGTGCACCAGTGCTACAGTGGCCTGGTGACACTGCAGCTTAGGGAGTCCTGCCTATATTTGCTGCACCCCAATTGCCTTCCCTGCCAGCAGCCTGAAGGGCAGGAGAGGAGGGTGTGATGCATCTCTTTTTCCATGTCAGTGCCTCTGGAGAATGCCCCCAAAGCAATACTATGACTATTTTTAGCAGCTGTGAAGCTTCTTATATCTTTACAGGACAAGATAGCAAAGCAAAAATCCCTTACTTCAAGTCTGAAGTAAGAAAAATTATCATAATGCAAATTGTCTTCTAAACCAAATTTCAATTTTTCATAAATACATCAGTAGAGCAGCTTGCTGTCAGTGGCTGTATGACTGCAATTACTGAATACTTGTAAAGAAAAACGTTCTTCTACAGTTTTATTACTATGGATACTTTTTCTCATAGAGTAAAACAGTTTAGACTTACAAATGAACCAAAAAGATTTAAATAGATGGATTTAAAATAAGACTCAAAGATAAGTGCGTAAAACTGTTCCAGAAAATCTGGGTCATAATTCATTTATCTTTGATTATGCACTTCTAAAGATGGGAAGTGCTCATTGAAGTTAATGAATATTTTGGTGCTTTATCAACCTGTGGATCAGAGCCTCGATATAAACACAGCTGTGTGTGTTCAACGACATCTTCTACTGCTTTGCCAGTTATAGGATGTTATTTAGCAAGATCTTCTGAGGATGTTTATCAAGTTAGCTTGAGTCTGGCAGAAGTAGATTATGTAAGGACTTTGTAACAGAAACATACACAAAATAAGCCTAAAGACTTAAAACATCCTCCCCCAAAAAAATGCAACTTAAACATGAAGTTACAGATTGTATATATAACTTATGTAATGTTATGCATTATAAATTGCACATGAAATTTGTGGGACATGGCTCATGTATGACAAAGAAGTAATTAAGACTTATATTTAGTTTCACATCATGGCGTATCTATTTGATTTGATTTTAAAACTCTCTTACTACAGATTAATATTTGACATCTATCTAAGTTGCCCACATGTAAATTCAATGGGAACAGTGGCCCTGCCTAAGATATTGCCATGCTGTACCACACACTGCAGCAAACTGAATGGCTAATCCATAAATAGTTCAATGCTTTTTCAAAAGAAAATAAATTAACACAGTGCAGTTGTTGAGACAGCCACAACACTCAGTATTTCTGTACAATTTCAGAAGGCTTCAAGCACCAGCACCTTGTTATCTGAAAGTCTCGCATACCCTTTCCCTGTGTCTTCCCAAGGGCAGCTCCAGCTCTTTCTCTGAAGTCTTCTCTGTTCCTTCTACAATTCCAGCTCACTCTTTCCTGTCCCCAGCACAGCCACCTAACCCTGCCTGTCCCTCACAGAACCTCCTGTCCCTTCCACCTCACAGCAAGGCCAGTAGACTCCAGCTGACCCTCTACCAGCTCACTCACTCTTTATCACACCCACAGCTGGGAGGGCAGGGCTGTTCTCACTCCTGGATAATTAACACAGCTGCAATATATCAAGGGCAAGATTGCCTTTACCACTATCTCTGTTTCCCCACAACCTGTTTACCCACAGCACACCTACTTATAAAATTTTTGAAAAATAAAACAATTACAGAATTTGCTGGATCTCAAGGTTAGGCAATATAAGAAAAGTATGAAAAATACCTTGAATTGGGGTTTAATTGGCTGCAGTCTGTTATCATTACAGGGTAAATACCATTTGGTATTTATTTTAGGAGTACACAAAACAAAGGAAGGGATGCTGCTCAGAATCAGCTGACATTAGAAGTTCCTGTGCTGTGGGGCTCCTGGCATCCTGTACAAACATACTGTCACCTTGATGCTGCCTCACAAAGCCATGGCTACTTATTTAGGTTAGTATGTTAAGGTGAGGGAACTAATGCATCAAAGGTGATCAATAAAACTCTTGAATGCTCTGACTGGGTGACTTGTGAAAAAGAAAAAAAGCTCACTGATAGCTGATATATAAAGTGAGGAACTAAGGCCATTTCTGATGGGAGCACTAATTTTAGTCTCTACTGAATTCTGAGCCTAATATGCTGATGTTCATATTCTGTGTCTACGTGGATTGACTAAACTCCCTCTTTAGTCCCACAGCCCTTGTAAGGCAAATAAGAAGGGAGTAGCTATTTTTATGAGCAAGGGATAGTATCAAATTATTTTTAATATTACCCATGGCAGTTAGTGTTGGTTCTATTTGTCTGAATGAGAACTTTGGCTTTCAGGAAAACATGGGAAGTTTGTGTTGAGTGTGTTTGAAAATCCCACTGACAGTGTGACTGTTCAGAGTGAGAAATGATTTATATGTATACTGTATCTCTGCTTCTGCATTACTCTCTTCTCTGGAAATGCAACTCAAGTTACATCACCAAGTTCCTGCAAATCTGGACTGGAAGTGATGTTTGTAAATTAAATTAATACATTACCATGCACAAACAAGTCTCCCTTAGGAAAATATTTCATAGCCTCAGTATGATAAAACATAGTGTAGCTGTTCTTTCTGTTTTCTACTGGCCACTGCAACTTCTGAAAAACACTAATGAACGACTCAGAAAAGAGGAAAATGAAGTTTTATCATGTGAGAGGTGAAATATGGAAAACATTTCAATAAGGCAGCATTCCCTTGGCAACTTCTAAGCTTTTCTGTCTAATGCAGAAAACCAAAGTTACAGTTTCAGTGCATGCACAGGAAGGTATATAGGGTGGGACAGAAAACAGGCACAGACACAATCTGATTTTAACATTTCATAGTCATCGTTCTTATAAAGTAACAATTCCTTTACCCTCAGAGCGAACGCCTGACTTAAGTTTACTCGTTTGCTTCCGTGGTTAGGAATTTTCCTTCCTCTTGGAGAGAAACCCCAGCCGAGGTTGAAGTTTTCCCTCTGGCCACTAGATGCTCGCACAGCCCCACGGCTCTGGATGCTCCCGGCCGCCAGGCAGAAGCGGGCTTTTTTTACATTAAAAACAAAACAAAGAAAAGGCCTCAAGCTAGAAGAATACCAGGGGAAAGATGAAAAAAAAAAAAAAAAAAAAAAAAAAAAATCAGGAATTTCAGAATCAAGTTGTGTACGTTATCTTGATTTGGTCCATGTGTATGCACATGATAACTCATTAAATTAATAATCAGACTTTTTTATAAATAATGGAGACCACATTTGGTGCACACAAAACGTTGTTTCTTTTTCTTCACTTCAGTACATATATTCTGCATTATTTATTGTATAAACCATACATGCTCTGCTTTCAGTACAGAATTTTGTGTATCTCTTCATACCATATTCTGTGTTCACAGTATCTTCATTTTCTGCCTGTGGTTAATAAACTTTCCAATTTTCTGGATAGCACCTTGAAGGCCAGAGAATTGTATTCTGATCTTCTGGATAAGTAGCTGAGCTACAGAGGGTAAACCCAGCATTTCTCAGTGCAACTATTTAATCTCATATTAAGTATAAGGAATCAGTTCTACAAGCTTTGGTGCTCTAGAGCTCTGAAGCATGCACCATATGTTCAAAGTTGGTTTTGGTTACTACAAGGGCTCAGTACCTTCTCAGGATGCATCTCAGATTTGGGAGCTAGAGGGGACAGAAGTGTTTGTCGCTCTGTGATGCTGAACAGATGGGGTGGAACCTGTTTCTCCAGAGAAGCCCTCAGTGGTCTCTGGTAGTCCCTTCCAGCTTTTCTTGACACTCGTGGCCTGGTCTGTCTGTTTGGGTCCTTCAGCAGCAAATGAATAATAGGACACACTCCTGACACAAAGGCTGCTCTCCTCGCCTAGTTCAGAGGTCTCGCCCCGACACCAGAGGTGGGAAAGCGAGTGCGGTGTCAGCCCTGTGCTACACCACGGTCACATCACCGAGGGGCACTGTTGCCTTTGGGTAAGGCACCAGCCCTGGCTCGGTGTCTAAAGGATCTCGGTCACAGCCCTGGCCCTACTCAAACAAGCTGCCCTGCTTGATCAGGACTGCACTACCCTGATTTCCAGGAATATGTCAGAATTAGAGAAGTAAAGCCTAGTATTGGGCTTTTTGCTGAGATTACCTCTTACTAACAGCTGTGAAATTTCCTCTGAGAGTTATCCACTGGGGACTAACAGACCAAATCATTTTGCATTCAGTGAGTACACAGTATGATTCAACTGATCTGAATAAAGGTAGAGGTAACAAACAACATCTCATTTCCAGGCTCTCATACATTCATTTCTCAAAGAGACACCAAACCCTGAATTACAAAAAAAAAACCAAACTGATTTTTCCATATAATTTCAAACTCCTTCCATGAATGCTGCAGACAGCTCCAGGAATCAGATCCTGATCTTGGTTGCTGTGATTGTGGAGTGAAAAAACACCAGTAGCCTCAACAGATTTTTATTAGATTAGTTCAATTTGTGCTGAACTGCCACAAAACTGTGAAAGTCCTGGTCACTGCACCAGAATTAAGATTACAGAAGGCTTATCCATTTAATGGCATTTCTGCCAGTTTGTACTTCTGGCATGAATATTCTTTTAAAATATCTCTGCGAAGGCAATTAAGGAAAACAAAAAAATAAGGAGAATAAAGAGACTGTCATTAGTAATCCAAGAAGGGTTTCATTTCTGAGAAAGGATTAACAATGAAGACAAAGAGCAGAATGAGAAGGCAATTGCTGTTGTCATTATCAGCAATTTCTTCAAATTAAGTTGGCAAGTCTCGTATTCACTGTGCAATATTCATTGTGGATTGGCATTTGAAAAGATTTATAAGAATTAAAAGTAAGTCTTTAGAGCAAAGAAGCAGCAATATGGTCTTGGATTGTGACCTTGGGTAAATTCCATCAGGACTTCAGTGCAGCTCTAGCCATGTAATATATCACTTGGTGCTGGGGAGATCCTGTATCTTTCCCCTGTCCTCCTGATCCCTCAGGGAAAAGTTAAGCACACAAAATGTTTTGCAGACCAGCCCAAATTTTGCTTTCTGCTTTGCAGATCCATGTAGAAACAACATGGCAAACCTCTACAAAATTAAATGAGCAGCCCAGCTTAGAGTGAAGGAAACATTAATAATATTAGGGTGAAAGAAATTGAGAAAGGAATTTTCTTCTTTGCAATAGTTTGGAGCTTCACCATGTGATGGTGAGTTGTGATAGGGACGGTTGAAGAAATTCAGCTAATTTATATCATAATAGGATTTGCTTGATGAGGAGCTCAGTCCAGCGAGAGAAATTGAATGTCACTGAACATGTGGGATTTCTAAAAAAAATTAGTAACCAATGCACTATGATGCAATATTAACATTCTTTCCTCCATCTCATATCATCAAGCAAGTATCATCAAGGAGATGGGAAATGTCAGGGTGTGGCCTGTAACCATCCTTCATGATCTAATATTGCCCCAAAACAATAGCTGGTGGCTCCTTAAATTTGTCTTTCTCTGGCTTTGCCAAGAATGCATTGGAATACCTTGATTTCACCTGATGCCGAATGAGAAAACTGCATAAAGCATCCCAGGTTGTGAGATTAGTTCAGATCATGTCATCAAGAAACCTGATGTCTTTGTCTCTGTCCTTTAATATCTTCCAGCTTTGCTTAGCCAAGGCCACAGTGTTCACAAAACAAAAGGAGACCTTGCTATTGTCAGTCAGCCTCACATTTGCTCCTAGCACTGCTTCTCTTGGCATTTCCCACCATTCTTTCGTGTCCCTCATCTCTGCTGCTCCTGCCTCTTTCCCCCTCTGCTTTCCCTGCTTTCTCTCCCGCTTTTGTCTGCCGCTCCCCACTGTGCCTCTGTTAATCCTTTTGTTGTGTCCCTCATGTCTGGTGCGAGCAGCACCCCTCTGTCAGCCTGCTCTGCTCTTCCTGCTTCTTCTCTCTGTGCATCCAGCCACTTCCCCTCGTATATCTGCCGCTCTGCCATGCACAGCTGCTGCTCTTCTCCCCACCTCCACCACTCCCGCTGCTGCTGCTGCTGCTGCTCCAAAAACAGTTTTGACCAGCTCTACTTCCAAACAATGAGGCTTTGACCTCTTTCCCCTGGGAGAAGATTTCACAGCCAAACACGTCTCACTGGCAGGAGCTTTTCCTGATATTCAGCCTGTTTCCTTCTCCCATTGCTCCTACTTAAATCTCTTTATATTGAACTAACAGCTCATGCCCCAGGCTAGGTGTTTTACCCCTCCTGTTCTGCCTGTTGCAAAGGAGGGCTGGATACAGATAGTGTGGCCAAAAGGAACAGGGACACCTTCCTAATATGCAGCACTGTCTGTCCAAGTAACCAAGCTCCTGTTGTACCCAGAAGGAGCAGAACAAACACTCTTACCATAATGAAAAATAGGCCACATGCCTTACAAAAATTCACCAAGGGCCAAATCTTGATCAGTTTTTATTCATCTGAAGGAAAGATACTCGTATGGACAGCTGTGTCAACAGCCTGTGAGCCAGGGGCTGAGTGAATCTGAGCTCCTGAAGGGGAGCAGGGATCTGAAATAGGTGAATAAAGGCCCAGAGTACCTTTGGACATGGAGGGAGATGTTTGAACCCAGGAGGCAGGGGAGAAAAACACTGAGCTTGCACAGAGTGCAAAAGCAGGAGATGCTGAGTTTAATTAGTGGGAAGAAGAAAAAAAAAAAAAAAAAAAAAAAAAAAAAAAAAAAAAAAAAAGGAAGAAATAAAACAGACTGTATGGAAGGAAAAGGGGTGGGAGGGAGGGGGGTACAAGCAGCTGGATGTGGGCTGAGGTGCATTAGGTGACCTGCAGTGGGATGACAAGGGTTGAGTGGGGCTAAAGGTGAATGCATCCCCCACACACAAGTGATGTCAATAAATAGTGGAATAACTGAATACAACTGTGAAGAGGCTTGTGTTTTAAGGGTGAAGACTGTCTTTTACCGAAGTATCAGAAAAGTGCTCAGTCAAAGAGAAGATTAGGACTGATACTAAAACTCCACTTAGAAACTTAGAGTTCCTAAGGCAGCCAACTGATGTCTGTAAAACAGTGTCCATGGCTGGTGTGAAACAGAAGAGGTCATCTACCCTCACAATCACTGAGACGACTCCTTGCTAGGCTCAACACACATGCCAGGGATAGAGAATGCAGTTTTACTGCGTAGGGCAAGCTGCTGAAGAAAGGTGGAGATTTTCTGTTCCTTCCTACCCTCCCAGCAGCACTTTCTGGACACTTACTGGGCCCTGGCACTTGTTCACACCTTTCATCAATAGATCTCACTCACTAAACTATCACAAACTACACATTTCTTTATGATCAGTTTTCTGCTGGCTTAGTGCATTGGTGCATAGCAAAGGTTCAGAGAGCATAATTTTTAAAGCACAAATCACAGCTGCTTGGGCAGAGGATAATGAAGATGAAGGGAAGGTGGAGCATTATTTTTCCTCATCAGAGGCAGCAAGACTTGAACCTAGCTGAGTGTACACAGCACTATAACATGAGCAAGCATCTTTTTCCTTTTCTCAGGTGTTTTAAAATGTGCCAACCGATATGTTCCCTTAGCACGTTGTAAGGGCTGCTCATTTTCCTAGTCTAGACAGGCCTTTCAAGCAGACATGCAGATCTGCCTTCAGGCATTTTGTCAGGGCAATCCTCAAAAACACCTTTCAGAGGCTCAACAGAGACAACTTCAAATGGCAATTTGGAATCTTATTCTTGGTGGTTAAAATAACTTATTTTGGCCAGTCCAAAAGCGAAATTATTAATACCAGATGAATTAATAGCAGTGAAAACTACTCATTAGAAATTATAATGGCACTGAACACCATAACAGATCCCCTATAGTGTAAATCATCCTGCTCCCATTTATTTAATGAAGCTACAACAGCTTACAGCAGCCAGGGACCTGCCCTAACATTTTCATGCTTTTGTATGTACCTAACATACCACTGCAACCTTCTCCCTCAATTTTTCTGCCATTCTTATAATTTTTCCCTTAGAGGGGTTCTTTAGACATAGCAAAGACTGCTTGGTAATTTTTACGTCTAGCCTCCTATTTCCCTTGCTACTCTCCCCCACAGCAATTTGTGTGAGGAAAAGGTAAATCAGAGCCACATGTTCCCTTTATAAGCCTGAGATAAAGGACAGCAGCAATAATGTTTGCTGTGAATTCACTGGGATTAGGGAAAACGCTGTTAACTGTGGAGAAGATCACAGTATCAGCATGCTTCCTCTGTTTTGCATGTTATTTGTTGGGATAAGCTCAGTTTCTTCTATCCATGTAAGAGGCAGCTGAGGGTGGTGCATCATGTCCTGGACTTCCTAGGCAGTGGGCCCATTGCTCTCCAACAAGCTGGCACAATTAGATATGACATACTCAGCCAACCAAACAAGTTGCACCTAGTGAAGGCACTAGCTGAAGGTGTGGAGAACATACAAATACATTAAAATTCCTGGTTGCTCCCAAAACAAAAAGAGGTAGCTAGAACTGGAGTTTAGTTTGTTGATGGAAAAATAAGAGAGGGGGATTACATTGTGATTTTTTCCAAGTAAACTGTAATAGTCATGTAAATCTGAACACATGACATTTTTATTTTGAAATGCCACCTTTGTAGTGTGTGCGTATGTTCTGTTTTGTCTCCTCTAGTGGAGAGGGAGTTGTGTATCTCTTGCATCACTGGTTACATCCCACCAAGGAAGATGCAGTCCAGTCAGTTTCTGCGGCTCTAGAGCAAAGATGGGCATCAAATAAAAACCTCCTGTATTAATATCATATCTAGGGTCTGACAGTCCACCAGGCCACAGCACAAAGAACCATGATATATTTCAATGAAGTCAAGAGCATCACTGTGGAATTACACTTACATGAGTGCAGACTAAAACTTTTATTCTGGCTGTTTTATCTGTTTCCAGTTACTCTAATTAGCACTTCCCTGAGGACTGATTAATCCACCTATCTCCAGCTGAAGAGTGCAAAAGCTGACTAGTTGAACAGAAATTTAGTGCTTCCCACCAGATATTTTTAGGAACTATTTATTTCATGCCACATTTCCTTAGTTTTGCATCTATGTTAGAGTTACATGTGCAAAAAGTGTGTGTGTCCTGTGCTTGCATTTATGCTTGAAATAAATTAAATCCACAGATCATTTTATCATTTCAGGTAATGCTCTTGCACTAGAGCTGCTGGCCAGTGCTTGATGTAACGCAGTTGCTTAAAATCAGTGTTTTTCAGAGTGTTTCAAGAACTAGTTATCAATAACATTTAATGAACACTCAACAGTCCTGGACTAGTCAATTGTACCACCTGTAGCTATGTGCCTTCAAAGATGACTCTTTTGCCACATTAGGAGTGTTGGGGGGACTTAGGCATTGTTATCTTGGTACTGGAACTATTTTGCCCAAACCAATGCTGTTATATTCATCTCAAAGACTCGGGAGATGTTTTCTCCTGCTTCACTTTGGGCTCTGAGATGTGCAGTGCTTTCCTGAAGCTTCCCGTATTGAATCTCGGCAAATTATACTGGGATGTGTTTGCTTTGAAGACAGAAGAAATTGTTACATGCAGTGAGATCTCTTAATACTTCTCCAGGGCACTTCCATCACCTACCATAACTTTGCTCAGAGCCACGGTTTGCTGTAGGCCTTGTTTGATGGAAGATGCCGCACCTGAGGGGCAGAAACATAAAATTTATCAACCTAAATATCCCCCTTCCACAGAAAACTAACCACAACTGCAGTGTAAAACCTGCATCAATATTCCAATCATCTTGATGGTGTAAATGAGGACAGGGAAACATCAATTTACAGCAAAAACTGCTGGGCTATGAACAGAAGGGTGCCAGCACCAGCTGCACAGTGCTTAGCTGTGGAGCAGTCACCCAGCACAGCCCAAGACAAATGTGAGGTGGCTGCCTTTCCTCCTCCTCTCGAGACCAAACTGTCTCAGGTTACTCCATGCTGGCTGTGAGCAGGAGTATGTCTCTGCACTGGAAGTTTCACAGGCTTTGATGATTTAATGTGTCTGTACCCTGAGGAGAGGACTGGGTATTCCTGGTTTTTGCTCACAACCTCTGATCTTTTTAAAACTTGCTTAGCTCTTCTTTGCTCATTTCCTTTCCACCTTGCTGGCTTAATCCAGGCTTTGGTCAGGTGAGATGGCTCTGGGAAGCTTTCCCACTGTGAGATAGCTACTCCATTACCTCTGTTACTGTACATTTGTTTAATTAATTGCTCATTTTGTTCCTGAGCTGTTGTGCTGGCCCAGTGCACTTAAGGTATGCATGAGTGCCTAAAAGGTGATGAGGCTCCTAGGGATGACTCTGTCCCTTTCATTTATTTATGGAAGTTGAGCACATGATCCCTTATAAATTGCAGGCACCACTTGCTCAGCCTGACTGTAGATACAGTGCCACAGGCTCCGGCCCCTCTCAGCTGGCACTGACAGCAAGCAAGGAAGGCAGCAAGGACCATGCTGCAGAGAGCAGGACTGATCAGCCCAGACCAGGAAAGCAATTAAACTTTATGTGGCATTTGAACTGTGGACCTGGAGGTGCACAAAATAGCCTTTGGGCACTCTAAGATCTTTTTTTTTAAGTGCTGTGACTACTTAACAGAGGTAATTTTAAGAGCATAAATCAAGGGTTCTGCTATTCCTCAAGAGGACAACATTTATCACAGCAGACTTTAAAATTAATTTGAAGCATAGAAATTATGAGAATTTACATAGCAAATGACATATTGTCAACAGGCAATGTAGCAGAATCTTTAGCAACAGCAGCTGAGACAAGCAGCCTCATCAGTATACAGGCTTATATTTAAGCACTGAACTATGGCAGAAGTTGACAGATGTTCCTTCTGGCAGGAGTGCTGGCTTAAACAGCCCAAACCTATGGTTCTTATCCCCAAGCTGCTCTTTCAGATGTGCCTTGGTCAGTCTGGGTCACCAATCAACCCCACAAAGAGCTGTAATGAAGAAGAAGGGTGTGGCACATGGTGGGAAGGAGAGGGTGTGAAGGCTTGTCTTGGTGTGACTTGAGCCAGCAGTGCTGCTGAAAGTCATTCTTGTCAGACCAGGTTTCAGCAGTCTAAAGCCCTGGGATCTTTGCTTCTTTTCTGCTGAGAAACGCCTTCAAAGGCTGCTCAAGTGTCAAATTGGGTGTTTCCAGGCACACTTCATCCACCTTCCCAGTCTCTGGTGTGTGAGCAGGGACTGTGTACAGTGGGATATTGTAGGATATGCTGCACCTGTGTAAAACATAGTCAACAGATATTTCACTAATGTATACTTGGATGATAGGATGAGGGAAGGTGACAAACAGTTGTCCTCCATAGTAGATCCATGTGTTGAGGGACTCCACTGAGGTATAAAACCTTCCTTGCAAGGCTACTTCAAGTCCAGCACAGAGAATTTATTGTCCTGGATCCAGGCCCAAGGAGTGCAGCTCTGGCTCTGCTGCTATTTGAGTAGTCTGGGACCAACAATTTACCTGTAGTTCACTTTTCACCATCTGTTAAACATCTTAAGACAATTGTGCTGAATGTCAAACATGTTGGGTTCTGTATCAGCTGGGTTATAATTAATGAGTGGCTATGATGTGGCTGTTGGAAGACTTCCATGAAAAGTGGAACTTCTTTTATCCACAACTCTGCTCCCCCTGTTCATCCTCTGCACTTTCCCTATGGGTGTATGTAGCTGAATCACTGAGTGATGATCTGGATTTCCTTGTTCATAAGCACTGCTTTTTTCTAGTACAAAAAGGAGATGCCAAAGAAGGTTGTTGACTTCATGTCATTTTGGTGAGGTGCTCAGACACCGGGTTGCTGCACACACTCCTGATAGATGAGATTAGATAAAGGAGTGAGATCAAATAGCAGTTTTCTGTTACTACCTTCTAGACAGGTGAGATGGAGCTAATATGATGGGCATCCAGGGAACACCTAAGAAAGATAGGTCATTGGAAATCAACTAAATAAACCATTTTCTCCTCCTAGAACTGCAGCTCTGCAGACACTGTCCCCCATCCCATTCAACTCTTCCCTGTTCCTGAGATGCAGCAGTCTGGGTCTCTAAGTATAATATGTCTGGGGGATTTTTTGCTTCTTGTAATGACTGTTGGAAAACTGGATTTAAAGAAAACTATGTAGCAAAAAAGCAAATTTGCAGTTATAAAACTTAAAAAAAATCACTAGCAAAAATGCTATCCTTTTTTAAAATTAGCAAGGATGATTATTCTAATTCCAAATATTTGATTGGAGAGCTAGAAAATTTGCAAAGTATACTTCTGTTAATGGATTGAACTTGACAATGTCTTGTGAACTAATCCTATGCCTTGGAAAGGCTTGGATATATATTTTGTTCAAATGAATGGATTCCACAGAACACAAGTTGTCAGTAGCCTGTTAACAATAAGTAAGTTCAGAAGAGTATTGCTCTATTGGGATTTAAATCTTTATCTCAGCAGTAATATTAGCCATCCAATTTTGATCAATGATTAGAGAACCATTACTTACTTCTAGAAAAACCTTCACAAAAGCTGTCACTGGAATTACTTTTTTTCTGAAATGGTTGGAAGCTTTTTTGGGAAAGATGTAAGGAAAAGATGGATAAACTAGTCTTCCTGCATAGATACAAAATATTAGAGAAGCATCTCAAACAATTTCATTCAGAGACACCCCAGGTCAACCTCCCTCTCTTTCCTGTTCCCCTTGTATTCCCCTTTTCCCCCAGTGAACTTTTCATACTGTCTCCCATGGCATCCTCCTGCATACACTGGCAGCCCATGGCTTGGAGAGGTGCACTGCTCCTTGGGTTAAGAGCTGGCTGGATGGCCAGGCCCAGAGTGATGGTTAATGGGGCTGCATCCAGCTGGTGTCTGGTAAACAGTGGTGATACCCAGGGCTCAGTATTGGGACCAGTCCTGTTTAATATCTTTATCAACCACCTGAAGGAGGAAACTGAGTGTCCCCTCAGTAGTTTTGCAGGTGACACAATGCTGGGCAGGAGTGTGGATCTGCTGGAGTGTAGGAAGGCTCTGCAGAGTGATCTGGGCAGGCTGGATCACTGGGCTCAGACCGATGGTATGAGGTTCAACAAGGTCAAGTGCTGTGTCCTGCACTTGGGTCACAGCAATAAAGGCACTGCTACAGGCTGGGGGAAGAGTGCCTGGGAAGCTGCCCAGCAGAAAAGCAGCCGGGTATGTTGGTTGACCCTCTTTGCAGAAGAGGTTGATTACAAAGGCTTCTGCTACTTTCTTGAAGAAGGACACCTTGTATACCACTAACTTCTCTTAGAGTTCCTTCTTGACTGAAGTCTCCTTGATTTGCAGTTTAGCACACAAGAGAGGCCATGCCAGCAGCAACATTCTGAGCAAGTGCAGTACCAATGTCATTAGTTATTGGAGGAAATTGCCAGTCAGGGTAGCCATATGTCTCTAGACCGTGACACTTCTGAGGCTGTATTGCTGTCTGTACCAATCAGACCTGCAGTGCCAAAGAATAAAAATATCTCTGTCGTGTCATCCAGCTCTTTTCAGGGATGCTCAACACTGAATTGAGCAACAAGAGATTTCCAGAGTCTCTCATCTTCTGTGGTATCACTGCTTCAGAAGTCCTAGAATCCTTTTCTCTGGAGGAAGCTTCTGGATATCCTTAGCATTACTGAATAATCCCTTTGTGAACTTGTGTCCAGGCCCTGAAACAGTGCTGGGTTTTCAAATCCCATAAATTTTGTCAAAAGGGGTGTCCCTTTTGACCCTGGAGTGTCTGTTCCACCTCAGGCTGAGACTATGGAGGTGTTGGCCAGAAACTTCTCCATTACCTCTCCAGTAAGAGTCAGTTCTTCCGATGAGACTTGGTCTCCAGAAGTTCCCGATGTGGCGGTGTGCATTCCAGATTCCACTTCAATTATTCACACGGGACTGCTCTGTGCTACTTGCTACTGAGACAGTCTCTCTCTCTCACTTTTCTTTTAAATAAGACATGCTGTCCTCCAACTACAGAGAAAGGTCTCAGGAGCTGACATGTATTTACTCTAAGTGGGGTTCTCAATCCTACCCTTTTGAAAAGGAAATCTCCTGTATCAACTGCAACCCAAAAGACAATTTTAATGGAGCACACTAGGAGAGACTTTCATCATTTGAATTAATTTTTCAATTAAATGAGAGCAAAATCTAGAGGTCTCTGTTCCTCAGACTTTGCAGACCTTGGGACTTGCACTTGAGCTTTGAGGCATTTATGTTCTGTATATTTACTATACAGTGTTTTCCATTTTAAGAACACAAGGGCCCTGTCCTTGTAAAGCTGTTTTTTGTACGGACAGATTTTCTGTCCTTGACCCTGAGAATCCAAACCAAACTGTTCCAAGTCTGGATTTAGGAGTACTGCTGGTTCCTAGTGACCTGTCAGAAGCACTTTGCTCTTGTGCTCACACACCTCAGAGAAGATCAGTGATTGGCATCTCTGCACAGGAACCCTGCAAGCAGCAGCCAGCTATGTGCAGCAGAGCTGGGGTTACTAAACGCCCAAATGGTCAGACAGAGAGTCTTCCTGGACTACTAAAAATTATGTGATAGACTAATTAGAGATGACATTTAGAAAAGATCTTCTACTTTCTGAGTCCCAGAAAGTCTCAGGTTTCACCTATAAAAGGGGTGTTCTGAGCAGCAGCTCAAGGGCCACACTTTGCCCACAGAAAATTCCTTTTGCCTTGCTGGAAATGGAGAACATCTGCTAGTACTGCACGTATGGCCCAGCAGCTGAATGACCCCTATGGTGCCTGTACATAATCAATTATCAAGAGTCAGGGCCTGCCACTCTTGTAACCACATGACCAGCAAGACAGGTTGTGGGGAGAGGGCTGAGGAGGGATTTAGCCAGGATCACCTGGAAAGGCTCTATTGTCCCACTCATGTGTGGGGGAGCACACAGTTTGTTTTACACTAGACTGCTGGGTCAGACAGGGTCAGCAAGACAGTAGATCATACAGCTTTTAACTGCATTCAAATCCTACAGAGCTTCGTAGGAGATAGAAGGGCAGACAAGCATCAGCTGTATCGGTGCTGATAGCACTGGCTGGCTTTTTTCTGTGTAGTAAGGGACTGTTTGCACTGTCTGAGAGCAGCTTCTATACATAAGCTGGAAAAAAATAAAAGGTGCATTTTAATACACCAAGACCAGATACAGTAAGTCCTGGTTTTGCCAAACATCTTCACAGCTGCTTTATAGGCACCCCCTTCTGAGTTCCAGAGCCTCAGTTAGATGGCCAATGCCCCAGAGCAGCTGGTAGCTGGGATGGGATTTACAGCAGCCAGGGTGCTGAGCAGGAGAATACTGGAGGAAAGCAGGAAGGCTGGGGTGAGTGTGGAGCCTTATTGTTCTTTTCCTAGAACTGAAGTATTTGAGTGGCCTTGAGTTAGGTACCTGCTGCTTACAATAGGTGTTTATGGCCAATGGAGTTACTTCTTAGAAGTAGTCCTCCCTTTGGACACGAGTTACTGGCTCATCAGGCACGTACTTGACATAGTAACCAACCTAATCATTAGGGCAAAGCACAAGACAAAGCAGCTGTAACCATTTCCATTCAAAAGCAAGGCTGGAAGATGAGAAAGCCACGTGCCTCGTGTGTCATTGCTGGTGGATAGCTACCACACCAGGGAAATGTCAAGAAACAAATAGGCATCCTTGAATCCTGGTCCTGCACATCTTCACAGCTCCTGCAAATTCTGTCACACTAAGCATAGTGTAGCAAGAGCCTGGCAATCACTCAGTGTGTGAAAGCCATCATGCCTAGGAGGGTGTGTGAAGCCCTTATTAATGTCCCTTCCAGGACACCTGTAAATCAGTCACACAGTGAACAAAGGAACACATAAGGAAAATTAAACTCTTGGAAAAACTTTTCCTAAATTTCCATCTCTTCAAAGTCTGTGTGTACAGCCAGTCTTGTTTAGGTTATACACGAACAGCAGAGACTCATTTGTAACACGCTGTACTCTTTGTAACCCTTTGTACTGCACACCTGCCTGACCACACAACCACACAACTTCCTTGCACCTCCGCTCTGGCCATCTCCAGCTGTTCTAGTTGAATCACAGCACCAGCTCTGCTAACAGTATGTTTTCAGTGTGGTTGTGTGGGGAGTATCAGCATTAGCAATGCCAAATACCTGGCAGCCAAGAACCAAGCCACAAAAAAAGCAAGAGCTTGCTTTAAAACTAAGTTTGTAAGAAGTAATAACTGTGTAGTAGGATTCATTCTACCTGACTTCTTGCATTTCAGTATTGAGACTTCCTTCCAAGCTTTTCTCCTCCATCATCGTGGTTAGAAATTATATTTTGGTCCATACTCTGGGTGTGCCAGAAACTACTAGATATCTAGAGGCTCACAATGGATTGTTTGATTTGACAGTGTTGTTCAGCTGTTTGTAAGACTATCTGGCATTTAGACCTAGTGCATGAAAAAATCTGAAGTGGGTAGAAAATGCTGTCAGACCAGAATGGTAGCTGACTTTGCAAAGGTGTAAACTGCAGTGAAGGATAAGTGATGCCAGCTGCCTGCACGGTCCCTTGCCTGCCATGGACTTCCTGTGTGCCTTGGGCAAGTCACACAGCTTGGGCTTCAGCTCCTTATCATTGTATAAGGCAGAGCATCTACCCACTGCACAAAGTTGTTGGAGAGATACATGTTACAAGGGAGATGTGAGGAGGAAGTTGGGTTTCTGAGTTATTCTACAGGGTCAAAGTAATAGAGAGCCTCCAAAGTATTGGTTAGCCTCCATTCAGAAATGGAAATTGTTTATCATGTTTAAAATGCTCCAGGAAGCCAAGATATTAAATAAAATACTTCTGTTCCTCCCTTTCTCCTCCTTCCTCCCCCAAACAAAAAAAGCTACAACTTGATACTGGTAAAACACTGTATAAAATCTCACTTGTCTTTTTCATCAGCCTTCCCTTCAGGTCTTGGCACTTCAAGGGAAATAGCTCCACAGGTGTACAGTGCTCCCTTAATTCAGGTGAGATGTGTTAGTGATGCCGTCAAACAGTTTGCAGTTTTCTCGTTGCAGAAAAGAGAGGCCAGGCTCTGCCTGTGAGACTCTGCCTCACAAGCCCAGCTCAGGAAGCAGCTCTGTGTGGACAGAGCCAGGGAGCCTGTGCCTCACACCCCCGCTCCGGGTCTGGCTCACTCGGAGCTCACCTCACCTCCTGTCGGCGTCTTTCACTTCCCCCGGTGGATCTGTAACGAAGCTGAGTTACACAAACACTAAAGATGGACCTAAAGGAGAACAAGACCGTGTTTTGTAATCAACCCTCCAAAACTTCTGTGGGTTAACAACACGGTTCCACTTTTGACTCATCTCTAGAAATGAGCCTCCTTTCTTTCTGCCAAAAAAGGTGACCTGCCAGCCAGTCTGACGCAAGGTAATTTGTTCTGTTTATCTGATGACTTCGATAAGGAACAGAGATTGCTGCTCTTCCTTCATCCTAAAGCACCAAGTTGTTTATATGCTGTAATCCCGGGCGACTTTGTATTTTTTTTTACAGTGAGAGCTTGAATGTGACAATAATGTGGAGAAAAATCTTGGTTGTAAACCTAAAAAAGCACTTTAAATATGTTCTTGGTGTATTTTCTTCCAGCTTGCACATTATCCCTAGTCCTGGCCCCTCTCAGCAGTCGCGAGATAAGCTTCGAAGAAACAAGGTTGTTGATTGACGGCTCATTAGAAGTTGCAAGAGCAACAAAAGGGAGCCTGCAGCAGCCGGAGCTCACCGCCGGCCCGGCTGTGAGGACGCTGGTCAGCGCTGGCCTGAGAGGAACAAAGACCGCGGGAGACACTGGAGGAAAACAACATGAAATTTTCATGGTGTGCGAGAAAGGCCAGGTGTAATGGATCAGGGCCAAAGCTTCCCCTGCCCCCACGGCCCCGCCGCATAGATTGACTTTCTATATTTAGGCACTGACGGGGAGCACAGGTTGTGCCACACGGCACGTACACGCGTGCACAAATCCAGGGTGCCCCGACTTCTCCATGCCAGACTGAATTTATCTGTCAATCCATTTAGAAATGAAAGGCTCTAAGTACATACAGTGTTAATATCTGTACATATTAGATGTCACGGCTCCGGCCTTAGATAAGGTCACACACTGAGCCAAACTCACCCCTGCAGTGTAAGCCAGGCAAGGCTTAGGAGGAATGAATTTGGCTTAATGCGACTGCCTGTAGTTGTGTTTGTTTTTACAAATCTTGTTTATCCCTCCTGCAAGCATTTCCTCATAGTTAGGAGACTTATACCAGGCACACACCAATCCACCTTCAACCCACAAACTGGGGTGTCTGCTTCTTCAGCTTCCCACAGGGGTCTTCCAAGGCCTCTGATTCAAGTGCTGAAGGGCACTTGCTCATCAGACATGCTGGCTGGTGACAGCCCTCCCTCAGTCCTCTAAGAGCTAAACACTGGAGACACATTCATAACAAATTGATGCAAAGAAAATTAGCCTTTGCCCTTTGTATACAGTGTCATCTGGCAATAGTTACAGCTGAGTTTTAGTTAAAATTTTTCAGCATAATATTTTTGCTCAAATTCTCTCTTTTCCATGCTGAAGAGAATTCTGTTAGAGTTGTAGGTAGGTGTGCTTGATGTCAAAAATCATATTTTAATTCTAATAGCTCACTTAGACTTTTTCTTCAGTAAGTGCTCTAAAAAGAAAAGTTATCTCTCTTATCTAATAGTTATCTAACTCCAGGTATGTGCTTTTCATGAATGGTCAAATACAGGGCTTTAAATTTATCGCTTTCATACTAGTACAAATTCACTATGCAACTGGATCAAAATGCCTGGATCGTTCTCCTTTTTTTTGCATTTTAATATATTAAATACATGCAGAAACATTTGTAGGATACTCCTAAATGTGGAACATCCTGGAAATACACTAGACTTGAAGAGAAAATTAGATTGTAGAGGTGGTGTGCAACAAAGTGCTGTTAGATTATTTGACTTTGGAAACTCACATGCTAAGGAATTTAGGTAACACTTCTGGTTGTATCAAGACTTTACAGGTTCAGGAGAGCCAATATTTTGTGAAATTGATAAAATAACACCAAAGACATTATTATGCCATGGGATTTACTGATAAAACCTAAGTCTATTGCCTCTGTTCTTCAGTAAGCATAGCTTAATATTAGATTCCCTAAACTTAGTGGTGTTACATGAGCATAAAATTGGGATAAACACACATATAATCTGGAGCTTGACTTTAAATTAAGAAAATTACCTTTCCTACAGCACACAATAACCATTTTCATATCTTTAACATGCTTTCTGTTCAGTTCTTGAAGAGTTAAAAGGGTAACGCTCAAAACTGAATCTTTATTTTAGCAATAGAAAGTTAGAGTCCTGAGCCAGGCAAGGTGATTTGTCTAAGATTGCCTACAGATTCATTTTGAGCCATCTTTCATTCCTTTGTTCTGCCTTCTGCTCATACCAGATCTGATTTTGCTCTCACTTAAGAATTTAATTTACTTGCAGTTAGCTCTTCCTAAAAACTTCCAAAGTGTTATCTGCTGTAAACCACAATAAATTACTAAGGACTGGAGCTTACATCAGAAATCTGCTGATTGCAGTAGAAGTTTGGAGATGGGGAAGGGGAGCTCTGAGAGAATCACCTGGCACACAGCTACAGCAGAAAGCCCGTACAAAACTGCTATCGCAGCACAGCCATACACAAAAAGGCAGGAGATGTAACCTTTCTCCTATATTGTAACCCACCCCTTCCCCAAGTGGCGGCAGTGAATTGAGAGGAAATATTGCAGCAGGCCGCATTCTGGAGGCGCGGGGCCGTGTGGCCTCCTCGGGGCCTGCCCCACACAAAGGCCCCGCGGCGCTGCGGGGACCCGGCCGGCCCAGGGGGGCCCTGCGCGGGAGGGCCACATCCCTCCATTGTGATTTCCCTTCCAAAATAGTCCAGTGCTGTACAAAAAGCCCAAAACACAATAGTGTGACTCAGCAGTTCGGCCCTGCGGGCCACCAAGCCGGCTCTGTAGAGGTGTTGCGGCTTGTGAGGGAAGGAGGGGAGATTGCAGCGCTGCCCGCTTTGGGGCCTGACTCTGCTGTCAGCCTCGGGCAAAGCAGTCTTTGGCCAGGGGGCCACAGACACATCAGCCGTGCCAGGTGCCCAGAGAACAGAAATAACACAATTGTCAAACCGGCCCCGTGATTTTGGGAAGCCTGCTGGCATCTGGGACTGGTACCAGAAATCATTAGGCAGGCAGATGAGGCAGCTATCTCGGCTTTGCTGTCAATAAAGTAGGTCAGGTGCTGGCTCGCCTGCCTCTCAGGTACCATAACAATGCTATTTGTAACACACCTGGACAACGAAAAGGAACAAAGCTAGAAAGTACGGCACTCTGTGGCAGTGCTGGGGGCCGGTCACTGGTCCCATTCCTTGGCAGGAGAGAGTAAGAGAAAGACAACTGAGAAATGAGACCAGGTGGTGGCAGAAAGCAAAGAGACTGATAGACCAGCAGAGCAGATGAGAGGAAGAAAAGACGAGAGGAGAGGCAACATTAGCAAGTAAGCGGAGAGGTGAAAAAGTAGCAGAAAACTAACAAAAGAAAGGGGGAAAAGAATATACAAGTCGATTTAACCAGAAATAGTCCTTCTGGCTAGTTCCCCTAGGAGGGGAGCCATGACTTAGGCCAGAAGAGGGGCTGCAAAGCAGCAGAGGGGAAGGCAGGGTGCTTCCCCAGGGAGTGAACAAACCACCTCTGAGGCACAAATACAGATAAGCAGGGCGCTGCCTGCCCGTCTGCTCACAGCTCCCCCCTGCCGCTTTCCTCGCAGCCACTGAAAGCTGGGATCCAGGTCTCTCGGCGACTGCCTGCCTCTGCTCACCCTGGCTTCTCCCCACTCCACCCTCTCCTCCCGCCGTTCCTCCGAAGCCAGCAGTGAGCCTGCTCTCTCTGTGTGTGAAATGCTCAGAAGAGCTTTAATTGCCCCGAGCTTGTGCACGGCTGCCTGATCGTCTTTCAACCTCCCTATTTTTGTTCCCCACTTGTTTTCCCCCTAAGTTCACTTCTAATCATAAGTTCTGGGCAAAATGTTGTAATCTGAGGCAGTGCTCAGGTGGGACTTCTGTATCCAAGGTACAGATGGACATTCATAAAACCGACCATTTGGGGTTTGGGACTTTTCAATAAAGCAGTCCTTTCAACCACTCTGCTATTTGTTCAATTGCATATTCCTTTTTTCCATGGAGTTTTTTTAGCCATTATGTTTAAGTCTCCCTTTAAAGAGCAGACAATTCTTGTGCTTCACTGTTTTGGGTTTTTTTTTCGTTGGTTTGTTTGTTACAGACTGCTCCATTTTCACCGAGCATCCCCCAAAATTATTTCCCTTCCCTTCCCTTCCCTTCCCTTCCCTTCCCTTCCCTTCCCTTCCCTTCCCTTCCCTTCCCTTCCCTTCCCTTCCCTTCCCTCCTCTCCATTGATCATTCAAATAATTGGAAGCAAATAATGAAAATTGGTCCAGAGTTTCATGTTCTATTATGAGGTTTCCACATGTGTCAATCTGCTCTGCCTCTGCACACCCTCCGCACTAGTCAGGGAGTTTGAAGGAAAACAACCTCCCTTTAACAGAATGGACAAAAGTACTACTTGCCACCTGCTAGCTCCTTTTGAAGGAACTCAGCATGTTTTCCACCACAGAATTGTCCATCTACTACTGTACACCTGTAGAACCTGAAGGCGCAAACAATGCGAGTGGACCCTACTGCAGAATTGTGTCTTTTGCAGAGCTGGGATGCAGGCATCACCTCACCATTTCCCTGCCCTCTGCAGCTATTCCTGCCCTGTCAGTCCCAGCAGTGCATGACCTGCTGGATTTTGATGAGGTAGCCGTAAAAATGAAACAAAGATTGCAAAAAATAAATAGCAAAGACCTCTCCAGATTTAAGGAGATACTTTACTGTAGTTTTGTAAGAGGATCTCATCTATCTCTTTAATAAGTAAAGAATTTGGGTGACACAGGACCTTCTTGTCTCCAGTGGAGAACATTTTTTTCCCGGGGAACCTGAAGCTCAGTTATTAAAAATGAAAATCTGTCTCAGCCTTTCAACTCTGTTCTTGGAAACATCAGCTGTTAAAAAGGGGAGAGTTAAAAAGGAGCCAAACAGAGGGACCATTTCCAGATAAAGCTTTCCTCTGAAAAAGGGTATCGGGACAGCTGCACTCGGCTGCAGAGAGGAGAAAAGGTGAGCTGTGTTGCTTTTTACATATCACAGAAAATGCTGTGTTTCCTCTTCAGAATTTCTGCCCACCTGGAATGCTGAGCTGCACATTCACAATTAAAATGCAAAGAAAACCCTCTTCCCAAAAGTGCCTGATGCAATTCCCCAGGCTGATGTGGGAAATGGGTTTTCATGAGCATTAGAGAAACTGTGATGAACTGGTGAATCGTTGTAAACATTCATTCAGGAAAATTGTAAAGCATCCTGCCAAATTATTTTCAGAGTTGTTTTCCAGGCTTTGAGATTTGTCAGGAACTTGTTGTTTGTTGGTTTGTTGTTTTTTTTTTCCCACTCAAACTGTAAAGTCTATCCATTCTAATTATACTGGCATTTGGAAATGATTTGCCACTGGATTTACTGGAAGAAGAATATGGTCCTCAGTTTTATGTTAGTCTTCATAAGTATTCATTAAAATATACTGCATTTACAATGAATACAGTGAAAACAAATTCAAGGGAGCAAAAAGAAATTTTTCTACAGAAAGTGGCATTTTTTTGCTTGCATAGCAAACTTAAACTTTTGTGTTTTATAAAAAAAAGGTTTCTAACACAAGGAGAGCATATTAATGTCATTAATTGAAGACAATAAAGACAAAGATCAAAAATTACTTGAAGAATATTCTCGGGGTGATGAAACAGGGAACACCATAGATTTACATATGAAAATGGAGGATCTGAATTTGCAAACAACCGTGTCCCTAGACAGAGACTCTTCTCAAAGGCATTCTGAGCTGACTGAATATTCAGTGTGCTGTAAGCCCTTTATGATAGGGGAATTTGCAATTGGAAAAAAAAATTACATCTTTCTATTCTATATTTTTAATGTTTATCTTTCTTTTCATATATTTAAATAGGTAACAATGTGAAGTACTTAGCAGCTTCTAGCACTAGGTCTTCCTTTTGAACTATTGACAGAATTAGGCAATTCTGGTTTTATTCTCACTTTTACTTTCTACCTTCTGTTTTAATTTTATTTCACCTAGGACTTAATGCTCCAGTGTGCTGAACACCCTCACTGGTTCTGTATTGCAACATAAACAGTCAGCACTAGGGGTCAAATTTCTCTGCTTTATCCTTATGTTTGGGATAGCTGAGTGCTACTTTCCACCATTTTCTATCCAAGTACGAATGATTATGAGGTCAACCTCAAGAAATAACCCTGAGTATTTACTAATATAAATTAATTCTCTGCTGGTTCCAGCCAAAGGTCCACATAGCGCAACATGCAGTCTCTGGTAGTTGTTTGCCAAAACGTGTGACACACATAAATGTGATGTTCCTCTTCTGCATGAAGACAACAATAAAACAACATCTACAGGATGACAATATCTGTATGGGGGCCATGTGCAATGTACTTTGTTAGCACTTGATACTGCAAGGACTTAACTGTTTGATGACCTGTGAGTAGCACTGAGAATAATGAAAAAGCTGAGAATCTCTGTATGTGTCTTGAGATAGGAACAATCGCTGTCATTAGTTTTAAAATAAATGGAAGACATAGATTTGGGATTTTTTAAAAAATGTAATAAAAATGTATCCCTTAGGTATTTTAAACTTGAGATTCCAAAAGAATTTTCCACCCAAGCTGATTTGCACTGGCACAAGTTGCTAAGGGAGGTAATGGAGTTCCATCCCTGGAAATATTCTAAAGGCATCTGGACATGGTGTAGGTGGCCTTGCCTGAGCAGAGGAATGGGGTCAGATTATCTCCAGGGTCCCTTCCATCTCAGCTGTTTTGCAGTTCTGTGATAACTGAGCTCAAAAATGAAATAGTCTCAACCAGGCAGGGAACCCTTGCAGGTTTAAGTGTGGTGTCAAGTCCCAAGCTTACACATTACCCGGCTGTGACATTTAGCAGCACCATAACTTTCCATGCAGTGAGATAAAGATCTGATTCTGCCCTACCTTGAGTACATCTGGTGAATCCTGAGTATATTCAGTGTTCATTACCAATCACACTCAAAAATGTTTTTCATCTTACTCTTTTGAAGTCAGTTTGTCTTTGCAAGGAGTGGATCAGGCCTTTGCAGAACGAGGCTGCAATTCTGTAAAGATCAGATACAGATTTTTCCTTTAATATAGTCCTTATTAAATCCCAATAGTGGACTCAAACATCTGAGGAAGTTTATGCTGCAGGAGTTGGTCCAGAATCCAAGAAAGAAAGATGATGAAGAAGAATAAAACTCATAAGAAAGACATGGGAAAAAGCAGGAGAAAGTGCACAGGAGTACAAAATTAGGAGGGAAAACATGGGCAAAGGAAGAAACCCAGAGATGTGAGCAATTGCTGTTGTTTGGGTTGCTTTTTTTTTTTTTTTTTTTTTTTTTGGGGGGGGGGGGGGCGTGTTTGGTTTTTTCAAAAAAAGGAAAGAGAAATCATCTTGGGAACTTCCCCCACATCATCAGCTGGCACTCTATTCTGTGCAAAATCTGGGTAGAATTGGACAAGGAAGGAAGGAAGGAAGGAAGGAAGGAAGGAAGGAAGGAAGGAAGGAAGGAAGGAAGGAAGGAAGGAAAAGAAAAGAAAAGAAAAGAAAAGAAAAGAAAAGAAAGAAAGAAAGAAAGAAAGAAAGAAAGAAAGAAAGAAAGAAAGAAAGAAAGAAAGAAAGAAAGAAAGAAAGAAAGAAAGAAAGAAAGAAAGAAAGAAAGGAAAGAAAAGAAAGAAAGGAAAGAAAAGAAAGAAAGGAAAGAAAAGAAAGAAAGAAAGAAAGAAAGAAAGAAAGAAAGAAAGAAAGAAAGAAAGAAAGAAAGAAAGAAAGAAAGAGAAAGAAAGAATGAATTCAGGCTGACCCCAGCAGAGAACATGTTCAGTAACACCTCAAGCCTGGTTGTCAGTGTTTCCCTCAGCCCATTGTCTCTATGGCATGGCTGAATTTGCAGGGCTGGCCATAGAAAGGCTGTATGGAAAATGCAAACTCCTGTCCTCAGTGTTTGCAGTAGGACTCAAGCAGAGCAACCCAAGAGAGGGTGAAGCATTTTCCCAACCTAATTACATTATCTGGGGAGAAAAACTGTGCTTCCGTTTTGGTTTCAGAAAAGCAAGAAGGAGTAAACCTGGCAGGCTGCCTTAAAATTTGCTCCCTTCAGAAGAAAACCCCAACAGCAATATCCTCTCACTTTTATTTATAGTCAGCAAGTGTTCCTGTTCTCAGACACCCTGATTGAAATGTGCAGCACTTTCTCTTACCAGCATTGGGTGCTGAACACAGGGAGCCCTTCCATCAGGACACAGGCCGGCTTTGTCCAAGAGTCTGGCTTATGTGCAAAATACACGGGGATGGTCAAACATTAAATTCAAGATTTTTTTCTGCCTCACACAACAATAAAGTGTGGCAGAATGCATTTAGTATAGCCACTGATATGTGTCAGGGCAGAAGACACTGTTTTCCACTCCTCTGCACTGAGATTGAGACCCCTGAAAAATCATCCCATTGACCAAATGTTTTTAAGATAACAAAATAAATATAATCAACCTCGAATGTTTTTCTTGTTCATCCTTTGCTTTATGATCCACGAGACTGCCCTTAATTTCCCTATTCCAACCATAAGAGCTACAAAAATAGAAAAATAGAAATGAAAACTGAGCTCATCAGACAAGACTACCCCCACTGAAGTCAAGTTGGCCCTGTGTGGGTTTTGGAGCCCACCCAGGCAGAGCAGCTTGCAAGGCCCGTGCCTAAGATCACAATATACTCTGCAATTACAGCACAATGCTGACAATAGCATTTTGTCAGTAAAATAAGAAATAGTTGTGAAGACATGTGAGGAATATGTAGGGGGGGATAACTAAATAAAAGAAGCAATTTTGTTCACTATTCTTTTGAGCAGTAGACCAGGCTGACAGAAGGGTTATAGGATGCACAGTATTTCCATCCACAGATGTCACAGGGACACTGCTGCACGTGATTTAAGATTAATCTCTTGAATCAAAATGTCACCATGTACACTAATGAGCAAAAACTCTCTGGCAGAGAGTCTGTCCCTTGGGCTCCTGTTCGCAGGTAAGAAGCTTGTCTCCACACTATTGTAGAAACTCTTTCAGCTGAGTGCAGTGAGGTTGGTGGTATAACTTGCCCCTGGTTCACAATTTTCCATTTCAGACTCGCTGTCTCTGTCTTGGTTTCGGTCTATTTACTCGGAGCCATTTCTTAACAATGTCTAATTTCCTCAAGGAATCCCTCTGAGTCTCCTCTCTTAGAAATGCTGCCATATCTTTTTTTTAATCACTGAAAGGCACAAATATTCTTCCTGAGCCCTCTTACCATCCAGCCTGATTATATACATAGATTTCAGTTTCCATACATTTTCTACACAGTAGGAGTTCCCAAAATGCAGCCTCTGGGGATATAAAGTGTGGCCCTAACTGCAGCTCAATGAGATGAAAACAAAGCCGATCAGGTACTGTTCTTACTGTTAATGAGCCTAACCAGCAGGCAGTTATTACTCAGTCTGGAAGACATAAGTGGTTGGAATCATAGCACATTCATTTTTTATTTATAGTGATGCACATTCAAATTAGAAGTAGCCCTCCAGCAGCTGGCATTTTGCCAGGGCCTGACCATCAGTGTGATAAAATTTGACTATCTAAAAGATATAGAATGCCTTTTGTTGCTTTTTTTTTTTTTTTTTTTTTTTTTTTTTTTTTTTTTAATATCAATCTCCACTTCTTCTACTCACAATTCCCTTGACTATCAAAAGTGAACAATGAGGCTTAATTAACTTAGGAACCTTGTCCCTTACTGAAAATGAAAGAAAAGAGTATTTTTTTTCTTTCTTACTTGGTGGTGAGGTACAAGTCAAACATGATCTGATCTTCTCGTAAGTAAGCAAAGACTCAAGCCTTCTGGCAAATAAGAGAGTTGAAATGAACACTTGGACAAGAACCACAAAAAAATGGGTTCTTGGAGACAATGAACATTATTAGCCCGTTAATCTATTAATGGCAACTGTAAATACCTCACTCAAAATCACAGTGACTCTGAACCATTTAACTGGAGAGGCTCTGCCAGCCTGCCCAGGACAATGTGATACGAGGAAACCGTAGTAATTCGCCTCACCTTGCCAGCCATCGGTTTGCAATCTAACCCCTCCCCTGAGTTTAAGTTACAAACCTCAGTAACTGTGTGGCAGACTTGACAGCAATTAACATTACTCAGCTGCCAGCTGGGTTTTAAAGCCTCCCTTCCAAGCGATCTTGTTACCCAGGTTTTAAGAACAGCCTGACAGGGCGCTGCTCTGCGCCAAGGGCCCTGCCTCCCTCAACATGGTGAGACTTTGCCACCGATTACAGGTCATTAGCAAAATAAGGGTAAATGCACTGAGCTCTTGTTTGCAGCATGAAGCTCGGCTTTTTTATCCTAGTCTCATCGAGGGGGCTTCACAGAAAGCGCTATCAAGAAATTATCTTTATTAGTTTACTCATGTACAGGAAACAGCACAACACACTGCGAGGAACTCCTTGACCCTCACGCCTCAGCGTTCAGACTTTATAAGTCAGGAAGTACTTTCTAAGTAATTTAAAGCTGAAAAATCAAAGTTTTGTTGGGAATCAACTATTTGGAGTCACGCTCCCATCAGATTTAAAGCGCGGCAGTGGCTCAGGCCCGGCTGGGGCTGCCGGGCGGGCTGCGGGAGCGCTCCGGGCGCGGTGCAGGCCGCGGTGCCGCTGAGGGCGGGCACACCCCGCCCCTCCCTGCCGCTGCCGCCTGGCTCCGCCCCGCCCCGCCAGCCGCTGCCGGCCCCGCCCCTCCTCTCCCATTGGCTGCTGGGCGGGGGCGGGGCGGGGCGCGGCGGGGGCGGGGCTCCGTCAGCTGTTCGCGGCGCGCCCGCCGGCGCCGGCCGCAGTTTGGCGGTGCGGAGGCGGCGGCGGCGGCGGCTCCTCCCGGGACGCCCCGTCCCCGAGGGACGCCGGTCCCGGTTCTCGGTGAGTGCCCGGGAAGCGCCTTCGCCACTGGGGGCTGGCCCCTCTGGGCCGGGTCGCCGGTGAGGGCGGTGCCGAGGCCGGGAGCGATCGTGACAGGGAAGGGGTTTCGCCTCGGGGCAGCCCCGGCCCGGCCGGCCGTGCCCGAGTCCCGCGCCTGCCGGGGAGCGGCAAGAGAGAGGGAGGGTGCGGGCGAGGAATGAGCTCGCCGGGCACCGGGAAAGCAGCTGATTCGCTGGTGCAGGCGGTGGCTGATTCCACAGGCAGCGCTGCCTCTCCCGGGCCGCCCGCCGAGCTCCGAGTCCCGTCCCAGGCGCTGCCCGGGGGAGCCGCGTTAAACCCCTCGGCTGGGGCACACCTGCGGGGCTACTGGAGCTCGGGCGGGAAGAGTTAAAGGCGGCCGGCGGTGGCCAAGTGGGGCCGGCCAGCTTTGTTTTGGGACGCTGGCACGCACGTGTGCGCTGAGCCCTCCCTCCGCTCCCGGCCCGCCGCTGTCAGCGCGGGCCTGCCCCGGCCCCTGCCCCTGCCCCTGCCCGGCCCCTGCCCCGGCCCCGGCCCCGGCCCCTGCCCCTGCCCGGCCCCTGCCCCGGCCCCGGCCCCTGCCCCGGCCCCTGCCCGGCCCCTGCCCCTGCCCGGCCCCTGCCCCTGCCTGCCCCGGCCCCAGCCCCTGCCCCGGCCCCGGCCCGGCCCCAGCCCCTGCCCCGGCCCCGGCCCGGCCCGCCGCTGTCGCCGCCGCCTGTGGGAGGAAGTGCCGTGGGCAGGACACGGACCGGAGGCGCGGGGCTTGCCCGGGCACAGACCCGCAGCCCGAGCTCTCCGGTGTCTGTGGAACCGAGCGTCAGCTGCCTTTGGAGGCTGTAGAAGGAGTTCCAGGGAGTGTAGGACGAGTTATCCTTCGCGCTGCATCGACGTTCTCTGACGAGCTCGGCAGAAGGGTCGGACCGTATTGCAGGAGATCGAGTTGTCCTTCTTGCTCTTTAAACCCTCTTTTGTTCAGAGTTTGCTCTGTGCCTTTGCTGCGCTTTCCTTGAGGAATGCCCGTCTCCCAGTGAGGCTGACAGATGAGATCTGGCAAACTTTTCTGCAAAGACAAAATACATTCCCACCTGCCTCTGTGTCAGGTGACTGATGCAGCAGAAGAGCTGCCAAGGGGATGCTGCCTGGAGCTGCCAAGGGGATGCTGCCTCTCGGGGCCCGTAACTCCTTTCAGTGTGCTCCTTTAAGCCATAGTGAGAATGTTATGAGTGCTCTGCCACTGCTGTCATCCAGCAGAGCTGCCTCCCGCTGTGGGGCTGGTACCTGCTCTGCTGTGCAGAAACTTCTTGTGGAGTTGTGGCTCAGTTGAGTGATGCAGCGACTTAAATAGCCATAGTGCCCCCAAGCCAGAGCCCTGCAGAAACAGTTCTTGCAGTGCTTGGTCCTGTTGTCTCTAGCCTGCTGGTGTCCCGAGTGCTGCTCACCTGGGGGGAGATGGGAGCACCAAGGGCAGCGCTGAACACATCCTTATAAAATTGTTATTAATGTCTCCTTCAGGCCTGAAATTCCTCTTGCTAGTCTTCCGTTCTGTTAAATGCTTCGCAAACCAGAGCAAAGGAAGAGACATGAAGAGTTGAATTTCACTGCCTTGTTTGGAACTGGGTGGAAATCCTGGAGATGGATCTCTTAGGAGTCTGTCTTCCAATTGGGTTAGATGCACAGGTAACAGTAAAGGGACTTGTGGCATTTTTGCTAATACTGCTTCTAATTGCTTAATGTTTGCAAGGAGGTCTGAAATAGAGATTTAGGGTTTATGGGGGTTTTCCCCCCTCTACCATCTTTGTTCAGCTTTGTGCTGCAACAGAGCTCAGGAGTGTTTGCTGTGGCAACTACAGAAATCCTGCTGTAAACACTGACACCAGCCATGTTTTTCTTTTGTAGTAGGATGAACCATTGCCCTAACAGCACATGTAGGCTTGAGGGTAAGAGGGATAAGGAAGTGACTACGTTGCCAAGTTTGGGACATATCTTAAGTTGAGCTGAGGGAAGAAATGAGAAGTTGAAAGGAAAGTTGGCCCTCATAGGGAGAAGTAATGGAGAGCTTCACAGAAGTGGCTTTGACAGCTTCTAACTTTTGCAACCACTAGGGTTTCTTAAAAATCTGGCCTTCCAGCATTGTGATTATAAGAGCTTTTCTTCATCAATAAGTAATAGGTGGGAAAAAAATGAATGGGATATACCATTAAGTTCAAATATAGCAGGCCAAAGCAAAGCAGACCCCCAAAGAAGCTGACTGGCCATGGGGCTATTAGAAGAATTTGGGTTGCTTTTAAAAATGTCCTTTCTGTTTCTGTGTGCTGAGGCTGAGGGTTGGCTCTCTACTTGTGAGCAGGTGTGAGCAGAATTGGAGCTTTGGGTGGACTTATACACGTGTGAAGCTTGTCTCTTTTTGGCCTAGCACTTGAGGGCTTTCTGCAAAGCCTTGACCTTTACCACAGGTCACTCACCTCTCCTGTCCATGCAGATGGGCAGCACTGGAAAGCGGGGAAGAGAGAAGGTGTGGTAAAATCAGTTGTATTTTATTGTTGGAGCAGAAGGCATTCGCTCCTGGACAACATTCTTGTTGTGTCTTAGCTGTTTCCTCAAATGTCCCTTTATTGCAGGAGCAATGGATCGCCCCAGCTACCTGGAAGACGACTATTCTAGCCTGGATGGGCTGGACGATGACGTGTTTCACTCTGATGACTTTGGACTTGCAGGTCAGCCTGGTGAGATGACTGCAACTGGCTTTTTCACACAGAACCAGTCCTACAGCTGCCTTCTGGGGAGATTTCAACTATTCCCCCTCACACACTGCTGTGGTCCCGGTATCAGGCATCCTGAGCAGCAGGACAAGGCAACTCAAACACTCAGCCCATCCTCTTCCAGTCAGGATGTTATGTTGCCTTGTGGAGTCACTGAAGAGCCACGGAGACTCTTCTATGGTAAGAGCACTCCAGTGTCACTAGCTTTGCAGCAAAGAAACTGTCCCTTTAGCTGTTCCCCAATCAAGCAAGGTCTCTTTCATTAGGGCATTTTATTAAAGGACTGAAATTATTTTGCTTTAGTCCTATTCCCTCAAGAAAGACAACTTGTATTTTCTTACCCTTGCTTGTCCACTGCAGGAACCAGACACTTGCTCATTGCCTCTGCTATCTTTGACATTCCTTCTCTCTCTTTTTGGCTTTATTCTATCACATTTGATTTTACTGCTACATGTTTAAATACTCACTGTACTTCATATCCTACAATTTGCCTAGATTTTTTAACTACCAGTGGTCTGTCTCAGCCACATAGGAAGTGGAAACTCCTAGGAATTTTCAGTGGAGAGATGAAGATACAGCTTTTAGGCTCTTCACTGGAGTATAAAGTTGCTGAATAAGCAGCATGTCCATCCGCTATTTTATTAGTAACTGATGGGTCACCGCTCAGCTTCGTGTATCCAATTCAGCTTTAATTTAGATCACTGAAATCAATAAATGACATAAAACTGAGTAAAGACTGACAGAAAAGGTACTGCTGCCTTTGAGTGGAGACAGCTTGAGGCAGAGATCTTGTAAAACTGCAAAACTGTCCTAAAAAAAACCCCCAAACCACAGCACTTGGCTGAGCTGTAAACAAGCAAAAGGAATCAATTTTAAGATCCTGCCACTCATTTGACTAAGGGAATCAGCACAATGCTCCACTTAATCAATATAAGTTAATTTGAAAGCTGGGCAAATCTTTTACTTTACTGTGTTACAGTATACAGTCATTGTTTGGCCTTCAGGAACTAGACTTTAAGTCAAAAATTTAGGATTATGTGCAGCTCTTTCCCCCATGAAGTGTACTGAGTAGAAAAGACAGTCTTTGTCCTGGGAGAATGACTCTTCTGATCTGTTTTGTAGGGAGTGCTGGTTACCGTTTACATGTCCCTCCAGCTGGCTTTGTGTTGGATCCTCACCTCCAGGAGGAGCCTCAGGAAGGTCAGCGGGAAGCACGCGTGGAGGTGCAGATTGCGCGGAAGTTGCAGTGCATTGCGGACCAGTTCCACCGGCTCCACATACAGAGGGTAGGCTGTCTCTGGAGGGCAAGGTGGGGGTTTACCTCTCCAAGACTGCTACTCTGAAGACTGGCTCCAGGGATCAGCTAAGGGAGCTGTTGTTTAAGACAGCAGACTGCCAATAGTGATAAAAGGGCAGGAGTATCCTGATGGATTTTGCTTATGCTAGATTGCTTGCCCTTCCTAAAGATTGGCAGGTGGAGGGAAGAGAATGTGAGGGATTGCATTGCATTTACTGCCTGGGAAGGGAGCTCTTCTGTGTTAGCTGCTGCTATTCCAGCTCTTCCAGTTCCTCACCAATGGGGTTTGAGGCTTTTCCCAGGGATCTTCCTTCTTGCTTTTTATTATAGCTTTTGGTCTTCTTCTCCATTCTCCTCACCACCTCAGCACCTTCTCTTCTGTAGAACATGTAGCCATCAGTGGCTTATGTCAGCTCCTCGTCTTAGAGATAACAAGCCTGGAGTCTGTTCTGACACTCCTTGTTGTCTAACGGTAGTTCTATATAATGTTGTAAAGAATATTTAGATCACACTAGACTTGCTAGCAGCTACTAGCCAGACAGCCCTAGCTAGCGTCTGAGACTTATGACTAACTTCCTCACAACAAAAGACAGCTGTAAGATGCCATCAGGTCTGAAAACCACACTCCAGATTCTTGATTTTGTTTTCTTAAAAAAAAAAACCCAACCAAAAACCAAACACTGCTGTTCAAAGAAACAAAGTAACCATTACCCCCAGAACCCTTGATTTTTTTTTCTTCCTTGCTCTTCTTCCCCTTTGAGTAGAGATAAAATGGAAATTCAGCCCATACAGAGAGGTCAGAGGTAGCAGAGGCTTGGCAGTAGGCAGTAGTTTGCCACTTATGTGCAAGCCCAACAGTGAGGGTGTGTATCTGCTTGTGTATGAAGAAATTTTGCTGTCTTCAGAAAGGGACAGAAAGTTTCTCTTACTCCCAGTGAGTTTGTCCTCTGTTAACTGTAGGATCGTTTGCAAGCCCTTCTCAAAGGTAAGTGAGGGTCTCTGTCTTGGTCAGAGAGTGTGGCTTGTGGCTAGGGAAAGGCTTGGTCGCCTCTGTGTCGTCTGGGAGATGGGGAAATTCTGGGACTCCTCATCTCCGAATAGGTGGTGGATTAAAGAAGAAAAAAGGAAGATTAGCCTATAGAAATGCAGATGGGGCTATGAATGTCATTTAGCAAACTGTAGGAATAAAGAGCTACCACGAGATTTTTTAGCATGTGTTGTTTGTGGTTGAATGGGGTTTTCCCCGGCGGCGCCTTTCGCCAGGGTTAGCTGCAGGCTCCCTCTCTCGCCAGGCTGTCTCACAGGAAAGGGAAGCTTTAGCCAACTTGGCAGAGGAGCCCTGCACTGAACTGGTGGAACTGGTTGTAACTTGACCCCTTTCATCTCGGGGGAGTGTCCCTATCTGATGCCCGAGCCTTGGAAAGGCGTCCAGGAGCGCCCACCGCCCCGGCCCCCCCAGGGCAGGCAGGGCCAGGCTCCCGGTGCCCGGGCGCGGCTCCCGGTGCCCGGCCCGCCCCGCAGCCCCGGCCGGCGGCCAGCCCGGCGTGTGGAGCCGTAGTAAACAAAGGCGTCCGGCTGCACAGCCCGGCCCGGCCCCCGGGGCCCGCCAGAGGAGGGGCTCCGCGCTCTTTGTTTGAACTGCAACAGCAACAAGTTGTAAAGGGGACGGGAGCTGGGGCCTTCAGCCATTTAAATCTGAAAACAAAACGGGGAAAAAAGTACCAAAACCCAAACCAACTCGAAAACTTCACCCGAGGACAGAGTAGTTCAGCCAGTGGTTATCCACAGCATGACCCTGGGATAGACCTTGGCATTTGGATCTGCTAAGGGATTCTTTCTTGTTTGTCAGGGAAACTGAGAATTGGGCCACATATTGGTGTCCAAAGCACTGTTCTCTGTGGAGTGTTTTGTTGTCATGCCCAGTCCCTTCCCTCCCAGTCCTGCATGGAGGATTTCCTTTGGCTTTTGGCACGAATCCCCCGTGGAGAACCCCCTTGTGTCCTGTGTGCAGTGACTCTGCCCAGCCCGGTGCTGAAGAAGCAGGCGCTCTGCCCCTGGAGACACGTGAGCAGTTCACAATGTGCTGTGGTTTGGAAGGGGCAGTCTCTGAGGCATGGAAAACTGGGCTGTCGTTTATCTTGCTGTGAAACTAATCCCTGATTTGGAAAGCCCATTCCAGCTTGTCTCAAACATTTGGTCAAAACCAACTTTCCAGAGTGGTGTCTTGAATCAGATTTAGAATACCACAAAGTTAGTCACACAACTGTGGTCTTGTGAAGTCCTGAGAGAGAGCAAGCTTGGTTTTCAACAAGCTGTCCCTGTTTTCGAAGCTTACAAAACATTTATCTGTGAACCTGTGAAAAGAAAATGTGTATGCCCTTTCAGTGGAAGTTAGGAAAGGCTTTTAGCATGGGAATGGTGCATCCAGCTAGCTCAAGAGTTGCCTTCTCATGGCTCTTGAGTTCTGTGAGACTCTCCAGCAGTTCAGGTATGGCCCCCATTCTGCTGCTGCAGCAGCAAGGCTGTGTTGACACAAAGGCTGCTGGTTAATGTACATCCCTGGCTGAGGGAGAAACTGAGGAGGCGATTGCTCCTGAGGCTGACATCACTGGGTTGTCATTAGACTCAGCTGCATACATGGTCTAACCCATCCCACACTGGGAACCCTGGAGAGTCACTGTTATCTCTTCTCTGGGCTTCTGGAGCTAAATGGTATCTATTCTGTGTTTTTTGGCTATACAAAAGATTTTTGGGTATGCATCTAGTAAGAATAAGAAAATTGGCCGCACCTATGCTTGCTTTTGGCATGAACACCACTTTCAGAGTTCCATTTCCTATTAATACATTAAACAGAAAACAGTAATTTAAAACCTGGCTATTTCATCCTTAGAACTCCATGTCCTTCATTTCCTTAAGATGCTGAATTTCTTGTAAGAAGACTTGAGCAATGCTCTGTGCTCCTAAGTGTAGTAGAGCCTGCTACAGGTTGATCAAGATTGCAAGGGCTCTGCAGAATGACATGTGAGACCCATCTATGTTTTCTTGACTTCTTTACTGTCTCTTACCTGATTGAGGCTGTGTGACTTCTGGCAAACTTCCTCGTTTTATTTTTCTCACCCTGCCCCTGGAAAACAAAGGTAGAGCCAAGCCATGCTTTCGGCAAGAGAAGCCAGTATCTGCCATCTCCTCCTTGGTTTGAAGTAAGTGTGCCTTTGCTATAGAATCTGTGAACTCCTGCTGTAGCCCAGCCTGTGGCTGAGCTTCAAGAGTGTGCTCTGAGGTTATGGAGAACAAAGCTGAGCTTAGGGGACCTGCTGGTTGGTTGGCTGGGATGTGCTTCCCACACCCCACATGTCCAGGCTGCGGCAACAAGTGCTTGGGCTCTGCTTCAGGTCCTGAGTGCACTTGGGTTTCCTTGCCTTGAGGAGGGGCTTTAACCTGTGCTGAATGGAGAGTGTATTTCATGACATGGGGGGTGGTTAGATGGGATGTGAGTACACAACCAGGGATGGTGGCAGCAGCAGCATAAAGCTGCCCCAGAGGAGCATGGGGTTATACAGGGGTGGGGTGGATGACACTGTATATCAGTATCACATCCCTTCAGTTTGATGGGCTTCAATGAGACACTGGAACACTATAGCTCTTTCCAAATAAAATAACTCTTTTAAAGCAGGCTGCAGCTTTGAGGGGACTGCTTTTATCGTATTTCTTCTTCATGGAGATAAGATCACTTCACAGGGGATAAAATTGTCTCTTTAAGAGCCAAGGAGTGGTAGCCTTGAACAGTTCTGGGCTCAGGTCCAAGCAGAGCCACTGACTTGTTGTATGACCTCAGACAAGTCTCTTGACCTCCTTGTGCTTCAGTCAACCCATCTGGAAAGCTCAGTTTAAAAAAAGCTGAGCCTCAATGAGAACCAGATGCTGAATCAGAGCTGAGCTTTCTTCAGTAAATAAGTGCATTACAAACAACAACAAAGTCCTTTTCCAACACATCAGGAATCCTGCAGTTGATTTAGATATGCTGACCATGCTCAAAGAGTCTGCGGATCTAGCTATAGAAAACTTCATTTCTCTAAATTCCCCAGTTGGTTCAGCAAGTAAGTCTTACCATCACTGCAACAGGGTTTAGCAGCCCATGGAACACAAATGCCTGCATCCACACTGGCTGTGGGCAGACAGCTGGGCATGTACCTGTTTGCCTCAAGCTAATGACACTGAAAATGTCCAGGAGGAAATGTTATTTTCCTTTGAAAGTGAAACGTGTTATGTTTTGCATACTTTTTCCTCTCCATCTCTCATGAGAGTTATCAAGGCCTCCTCTGAGACATTTTCACTTATGCAACAGAGAGCCTGCATTGCTTGTCAGAAACTTATTGGCATGAGAGAATAGGTGCATAGTACTAAATGTGCATAATTTATCCCAAACTCCATCAGGCTTTTTTCATTATTTTAAGGACATTCAGGGCATTTTTAACAGTTGTGGGTTTTTTTTTTTTTTTTTTTTTTTTTTTTTACACTGGAATTGTTTGCAGTAATCTGTTCTTTATGATGACCTTATATTTTAGGGAAAATGTTCAGAAAAGCTTCCTGATAATAATGCAGAGACTCAGACTGTCCTGCAGCTAAGCCTGCAGCACCAGCAGCTCCATACTTCACTTGTACCTACAGTCTCTTTGAGACCTGGGGTACATGTTTTCGTTCATTTGTTTCCTGAGTAGGTCAGTGTGTTTCAGGATCTTCCCTGCTGGCTGGTCCTTGCTGCTGCTGTAAACAACAGTGGGTCACCTCTTCAGCTCTGCTTTCCGTGCGTTGCCCATTGGTGCAGGACTCGAATCTCCAGCTGAGGATGCACAAGCATGGTGAGGGAGAGAACTCCTGAAGTGAGTGAGCCCAGTTTAAAGGGCAGGGGATAGGGTGGGTGTGAGTTTGGGAAGTGAGTTTACTGAGGTGTAAACCAAAGTTCTTTCAGGGCTATGGAACTGGAATCCTAGGCTTGAAGAAAGGAGGGGGCCATTCTTATGGTCAGAGGAGTCAGAAATTTGATATGAGGAGGTGGAGACAGATTTTTGCTTAATGTCATTAGATTATATATATATATATATATATATTCATTTTGACAAGTGACAGTGAAGGAAGAGGTGGGCTTGGAAATGTACCTTCCCCATGCATACAAATGACACTACAACCTGCTGCCCCTTGCCTAGCACCTGTTTTGAAATCCTGCTGCCTGTGGAGCTGATTACTTGACATGTAGGTTAACAGAAACTTGCTGGACCATTTCACATCTAATCTGAAATGGTGTTCTTTGGTATATTAAGCAAAGAAACTGAGAACAAGAACATAATTATGCCACTGTATAAATTCATGTTTCTACCCTATCTTGAATGTTACATGAGGTTCTGGTTTTCTTCATCCAAAAATGATGCAGCAGAACTGGAAAAGCTTCAGAGAAGGGCAGGATGGATGATAGAACTTCCATATGAAAAAATGGGCTAGGACTGCTAAGCCTAAAAAAACATACAAACCAAGAGGGAAGCAATATTATACAGAAATCAAAAGTGACGTGAAGGAGATGAATAGAGTAATTTCTCCCAGTACAAGAACTAGGCAAAATCAAGTCAAACTAGTGGGAGCCAGCTTAAAGTAAATGAGGTCATTTTTCCTGCAACAGGTAAAAGCTGTGGAACTCCTTGTCAAGGCATATTGTGCATCCCAGTGCTTTATCTGGGTTCAAGGGGAATTGAGACAAGTTTATGGCCATTGAAGCAGACATTAAATAAACAGAAACCAGATCTCACTCAGGAAGTCCTAGGCTCAAACTAGTTAGATGCTGAAAGAAGCTAGTGGAAGCTATTGCATGTACTTGCTCTTAGCTTTTCCTCAGGCAGCCATGTAAGGCTGCTGCTGGAGGCTGGGCTACATAAACTCTTGGTGCAAGTCATATACCATCATGGTATATCAGTTTAATAAAAGCCACGAAACTTCTACGTCATCCTAATCTAGCCTCCTCTATGCTTTCAGCTGACAAAAGATTTAAATATATTACATGTATGTTCCTGCTTAAAATAGGGGATAATGTTAAAAAGCAAAACTTCCTGCCTAGCTCTAGTAGAGCAAGTGGGCAAGGAGCTGAGTGGCAGGAGAGTTGTGCAAGCTCTGTGCAACTGTGTGCCATGAATCCCATCAGACAGAGGACTGTCTTGAGGTAGTGGGGCCACAACCTCAAAAGACCAAGACTGCCCACAATAAAGTGCATGAAACAGTTCTTTGAGACAGTATAGGTGAATTGTCCTGCAGTATTTCTAACATCAGTGTTCAGTGCTGCTGTCCCTCCTGTACAACCCCTTCAGTCTCTGCTGGTTCTTCTGGATTTCCTCAGCTCTGGCAGCACTGTGACAGTGGTAACATGCTTTCTGCTTGTAGCTGTGTGACAGCTGAGACATTATTTTTCGATTAAGAAATAACTGTGGTAATACCCCACTTATTTTTTATTGTGGGAGAGTAGAAAATGCAGGTTGTAACTTGACTGAGATAATGCAAGGATTGCTGATAGGAACCTAGTTGTTCTGCCTCCAGTCCTCCCCTAGGTTGGTTGATCTTATTAAGATAGTACCATCTCTGGGGGGGATGATGAGATGTTTGGACTGATTATTTACGATGAGGAGTGTACATTTGTATTTTACTCAATTCGATTTTATGGTGGAAAGACAGGAAAGCAAGTGCCTGGATGCAGAGTTCTTCTTTGTTTAGAGCCACTAAGGAGAAGTGTCCTGCCAGCCTTTTATAGTCTCTGGAGGTTTGTTTGTTTGTTTGTTTCTCCTCAGTAGCTGCCTCGCCAATTGAAAAGGAATCCTTCCGAGGACCGGACCACGGCAGAAAAAAATAACGATCCAAAAACAAGCAGTGAGGCAACTCCTGTTGATCCCAGTTAGGTTTTCCGTGATGGGAGCCAGACCTGGGGGGGTGCTGGCAGTGGGGCCGGAGCCCCCCGAGGGCGAGCGGACACGGCCGGCGGGCGAGGAGCAGCGGGCGGTGCGTGCGAGGCCCCGGCCGGGCCGTGTTTGTGCTCGGTGGTTGTGTTTATATCGCTGGCTAAATTTAGCCTCTGACTCATCGGCGCTGTGACGAGTTTGCGCTGCCCGCAGGCCCCAGCCCTGCACCTGCCCTCCCGCCGCCTCCCCGCGCCCACCCCTTCCCCCCCACGCCAGGATATTTTTCCTGTAAAAACTTTTAAAGTGTTATTTTAAGCAAACCCCGAGGCAGACTTTAATCACTAGGGGGGGTCTCCGCAGCACTGAGCAGTTTTGGGAGCACCTCCCTTCTGCTGGTGAAGGAATGGATGTCAAATACAGGTCAGCGGGTCCCATGGCCTGCGCAGGGCAGGCGAGGAACACCGGGAGCTGTGAAACAGCTCTGCCCCATCACACGCAGGTTCAGTCAATAAACCCTTAAAAGGGTCAAAAACTGCAGCTGCCAGCCGTGGCTGTGCAGTGTGGGCTGTGCTCTCCTGGGCATCTCTTCCAGCACCCACCCACCCACCCACCCACACACACACACACACAGAGACCCCCAGAGTATGGGGCAAACCGTGCCAGACCCCGTGTCACAGGTACAGACTGGTATCAGGTGCAGCTCTCTGGAAATGTGGGATCTTTATTTACCGTATTTGTGGAAATGAAGCCAGCATGCCCCTCGGGATGGGAAAGGAGGGGAAGGCCGGGGGCCTGGGAACGCGGTGGCCGGTGGTTGCCCTTCCCAGGTTGCCGTCAGCTGGCTGTTGCCATGGCGGCTGTCTGCTTCCCCTTCCTGCCCGCGCTGGAGAGGAAGGCGCGAGTGGCTGTGTGTTTGTTTTTAAACTACCAGAAAGTCGAGAAAGGGCTCACCTGCACAGCTGCGCTGGCAGCAGGTTTGGGGCAACAGCCGTCGCTGTTTGCTGCTCAGACCCAGCACCTCAGCCTGTGCCCCCTCCCGTGCTTGGGCTGGGCAGCCCATACGTGGGTTTTAGGGGTCCCCTGCACCCTGCATCCCTTTGGCTCTGCCCAGTACTGTTCTCTCTCCATAAACACGCATGTTGCTTATCTTGTTGCAAAGCCTGATGGAGGTTCATGAGAAAGGAAGCGATACTTGGGATGACACCTCCTTTTACTACAAGTTTAGTCCCATGTAAGAGTTATTGCAAGACAGAAGGATTGAGTTTCCTGAGGAAGGTCTCACATCTTCTTTCTTGTGTCACCATGAGAAACTATGTGGCTGAGCTCCTCTTTAATTTTTTCCCTCTGTTATTGCCTCTTTTTTTTCTCTGCTAGTTCTACACACACATTATATTTTGGTCATTAGGAATCACAGCTGGAAAGATTTGTATTTGACTTCCAATGGCCTGCATGTCTCTCTCCAGTAGGGGACACCTTCTGTAACCTCTGTTGCCTTGGGGACTGTGACTTTCTAGTCTTTCTAAGCTAAAGCATATTTTGTGGTAGCACAATATGCCTCCAGCCACCTGGCAGCCAAAACAGCCTTCAGCGATGAGTCAGCAACTGCTCCCGGTGTGCAAGTATTTTTGTATTCAGTGAATAAATACAATCCCAACCACTTGTTGCTAATACTTGTATTAGTCATTAAAGGAAGAATAATGTTTTTATGTACACATATGCCATTATTCTTCTTTTGCTCTCACAACACCATTTAGGGCCATATTAATCCTTCTAGTTAAAATGGGATCAGAGTATGACCCTTAATTGTCTCAAAGCTATGAAGCAAAGTCAGAAGCTGCCCATGAGATCAAGAGGGTAGACACAGTGTACCAGACAGACCTACATACAACATGTGTATATGACAAGCATATTTATTTTTTTAAACAGGGATGTTAATGGCATGTGTATATCAAATGTAAAAATGAGTCTTATTAATCTGTTAAACATTTATGCTCATGCATTCAAGGAGCTGTGTCAAAGGGACAGCATTTTCTTTGAGGTGCATCACCTCTCCTGATCTTCCCTTTGATCACCCTGTGCAAGGGCTTGGTAGGAGTACAAAAGGTTTTGACATCTGGGGTGCTATTTGCCAGATATGTGTCTGTATGCTTACAGTGGGAAACATGTATTAGGAATTAATTATGGGGAAGGAATAAGTGCCAGGTCAGTTATGTTCCTCTTTCATTTGCTTCCAGTAAAAGTCTTGAATGTTTTTTTTTGTGTTTGTTTACAAGTAGTCTGGCTTTTGGTTCAGCACAGTTCATGGAAGGGGCTTCACTAAAGTACTGTTGCTGCAGAGGACACTTTTCCTGTAAAATGGCCTTTCCTTGTGACTCATTGAAACATTCATGCTAATGCTTCAGACAGACAGTCTCTTAAGGATATCCCCTTTAAAAGCAGCAGCTGCAATAGGAAATGGTTTTATGTGTTTCCAGCTTTGTGTTGACTTACTGTATTCACAAGTCTACTCTTCTTTAGTTACAGTTAGTATAGAGGGCAAAAGGGACTTCTTTCCTTCTTGGGAAGAATAACCCTCAAAAAGGTTATTTTGTTGCTCCCACATGGAGGTGGCAAAATGTTCATCCCTGGTATTTTTGTGCAGTAGTGACTCTGAGCATTGAGTTATTTTGATAAAGGGCAAATCAGCCTGGTGAAGCTTAGGGAAATTATATACCGGTGTCGCAATAGTTATGAATCTTAGAAAAATGTCTGAAAACATATCACATTTAAAAATATATATGCCAAATTCATGGAATCACTCTTCTGGGTTTTCTGTCTATCCTGACAGCTAAATTATACCATACCAAAAACCCCTCAATCTTGAAATATTTAAGAATTTTGATCTTGGCTGAAGCAAATCTGGGCAAAAAGACACAAAAACTTGTGAAAAGGACATTTTTTTAGTTCTTTCAATAAATTGTTTACTGCACATAGTATCTGCCATTCTGTTCTGTGGCTCTTGTCCCATTTCTGTACCACAGAAAGCAGATCAGCCCAGAAGTGAAACTATAAGCTCCAAGCCCCATTAGCTAGGCTTGCTGCTGAAGGAGGTAGTCCCAGCTTGCTCCTCTTCACAGTCATCCTCTTTCTGTTGTCCTGGCACAAACATCAGTCTGACTACACGATGCCATGGATCAGATAGTTTAGGATGACCTGTTAAACAGTAAGGGCAACTTCTTTATGAGATTAGTTCTGGCCTTGATCATTGTGCTGCTCTAATTCACTTTCCAGCACTGCTGTGAGGAGAGGACAGTGTGAGTGGGCTGCTCCAGAATGTGGGCCAGTGAAAGTGTGTGTGGGATCACACCACCATGGAAGAAAATGCTGGCTGAATACAGACCTAGGGAAATACAAGCAAGCCCTAGGTCTAGGAATGAAACCTGGAAAGCTTCCCTCAACATAGTTACAAAACAAAATGGTGTCAACATTCCTAAAAAAGTTACTTGAGATGTTACGCTTCTTATAAGCAAGGGGAGCCAAGGGTAAAATGTTTCCTATTCTGCTTTTGCATGGAAATCTCCTTGAGTGTATTAGGCAAATGCGGGAAACAATTTTAATTGGAAAAGGACAAAAATGCTGTACCAAAAAGTGACTTCAAGAGGCAGTGAAATAAACACAATAGAATATAAACTAAAATACATATTAGAGTTTTTCTCAGTATTTGCCTTATCACATCCCACTGATTCTCTTGCAGGCCTGTAAACCGTCATAAAGTACAGTTCTAAAACTCTTGTTTACCAAATAAAACCAAAACTCAATACCTTCTTCAAAAAACACCCCCCTTAAAAAAAAAAGAAAAAAAAAGAGACATATGAGCTCAGTCCTTCCACTGTTTTTTTCAGAACATGGCCTCTCTTACCTATCACTGGAAAGAGCAAGTAATCCTTTTCTGCTGAGGTGAGGTATAAAACTTCAGTAGGCAGGATAATTAGAAACCTGTTACCATATGAGAAGCACAAAGCAGCCTCCTACACGAAGGAAGGCATTAATATGGGGGTTCTTACATGTGTTTATCCTCCCAATAGTGTGAAATAGTAAAACGGTACATGCCAGATCAGCACTCCTCTTCTGTGCCCCCAAATTAACCCACTTTATAAAATTCCATGACAGTTTCCATTAGAGAAGGTCCACCAATGAAGCTGAGATGTATTTCAAGCTTAGGATTTCGGTACCAATTTTTAAACATCCTTTTGCATTTCCCTGTCTCTATAAGACAGTTTTTTACCTTCTTGGCTTCCAATAGAATAAAATAATCTAACAAAGCAGATTGTCTTCAGAGCATCTGCAATATGTTTGTCCAGTATGCTCTCCTAGCATAGTTCCTTGCTCGTGGAAACTGCAGAAGATGACTTTGTTCTTGCAAGCTGCTTCATTGACGTCTTACCCAAAGATCTCTTTTTAAGGAATCTGCCTAAGCTGTAATAGCTTGATAAAAACATGGTATCTGGATGTCACGGGGATGTTGTGGTTCCCTGTGCATGTTTGAGCGGTTTTAGGAGTGTGGCTGTATGGAGGAGGGTGAGAAGAATCTCTCAAGTTTGATGAGGAAGGGCAAACCTGGTCAAACTGAGATGCAAGCAACAAAACAAAAACCATCTTGCTTTTTGAGGCCAAATTAGTGGGTTTTAACCCAGCCCTACAGGATGGTTTCTAAAAGATTGTTTTCACCTGTAAACCTAGCAATGCCTGTGCAATCAGTAAGGACTGAACCCAGGACAAGTTACTTTGAAATAAATAATAGCAGGCTGTAGAGCCACTGCCTACAGGTTATGCTACAAACACAGTGCTCTTGAAATATCTGTGTGAATTCTTCCAAATCCATTTCTTCTTCTTGTTAAGTCTTGAGGGCAAGAGTAACGACCCACTGCTAAGATGCAAGATGAACACAGGTTTTCTGGGAGCCTGTTTTGTGCTTGTGAATCAAATGGCACAGATCTACTCACACTGGAATACGAACATAATTTAATGGCTATCTGGAAGGGCTTTGAAGAACTGTCTATTCACACATCTCCAATACACTGACTCCAGTTGCAACTCTCTTATTTGTGATTATGTAAAAAATGCCTTGGAACTGTGTTGTTCTCTCCTGTTGGGCTAATCTGAGTTGAAACATCTTGTTCATATAATGTGCTTCAGTGCTCTTTTATGAACTCCTGTGTACTGAGGCAAAGTTGTGGGAAGCCAGTCTTCTGTTTCCTCGTCTGCTGGGGATTGGGGAGGGGGGTAGAGGGCGGAGATTTGGGCTAGTTTGTTTTGTTTTCCAGAAATGATCATGCCTGCTTAGCAAATATGGAATTCTGGATGAGAAAATGAAGACTGACTTCTAATAGAGGGTCGGTTATTGAGGTGAAATAGTATCCCAGACTGGGCAATGTAAAGAGAAACCCACCTGTTTGTGTGAGATGCCATTAAAGTGCAGGAAGGTGGGGGTATAATCAGAGCCACTTCTGCAGGGGTGATTACGTATAACAAAAGGAGGAACAGCGTCCCTGTCCCAAAGCTGCATTATGTAGTCTGGTGTCTCCCTGAAACTCAACTCCCATGTTTCTTCCTTGACAATGGGACCTGAAATAACCTCTTGGTTTTGGTTTTTTGTGTGTTTTCAAGTATGTTCTTGCTTAAGGTTTAATTGGCTCCAGTCAGTAGGAAAGGGCTCCAAGGCTGATTATTTATGGCTTACTGTCAAAAGTGGCTATAAAAAGGGCAGTATTATCTTGGAGATGCTGGGAAGGAAAATGTGGTGGGGGGAGGGTGGGGGAGTGTGTGTGTGCACGAATGTGTTTTCTTGTACTAGATGAAATCAGAGTTTTGCTGTCTCAGCAGTGTGGTTTAAATTGAAGATTAACCCTTTGACCTTCACGGTGTCAAATCACTTACAGATGGATCACCAGTTATATTTTTTTCTTTTTTTTTACTTTCGGGGTGAAGGGGGGCTTTTTTTTTTTTTTTTTTTTTAAAAAAAAAAAAAAAAGGTTGTTTGTTCATGCAGCTGGGGCTTTTGAAAGGCTCAGAAGCCAATCTGATTAAAAACAGCACTTGGCTAAACTCTGCGAAATCCTACAAGCAAAAAAAAAGTTTAATCCTCTTGTGCACAATGCATAAAGGGTCTGCTCTTTTCTTTTTGTAATGTTAGAGCTACAATTATTTCTGGAGAACTTATCATTTCCCTCTCTCCCCTCATCCCTTGCTGCACCCCCTTGTTATGCTGATGGGATTAAAGTGTCTGCTCTTGAAAAGTGTAACTGAGTTGTTATTGGAAAAGAGAAGTGGTATGTTGCAATTTTAGAAATATAAATAACCTCGCTTTAACTGTTCTTCTCTACAGCATCAGCAGAACAGAAATCAAGTGTGGTGGCAGCTTTTTCTCTTCCTACACAACTTGGCCTTAAACACGGAGGTGAACAGGAACCACACTGGGCAGAGGTGAGCTTTGCCCGCCTGTTTCAGGCCACATCCAGTCTGCAGGGAGCACTGAACAAACACTGGTTCGGGGGCGAGACATTGCACACCGCCGGCCGGATGTGAGGACTCTGACTTTCTGATACTCGTCTTCAAGTCTGGGTGTTTTTACGGACTCTTCTTTGCTGCTGCCTGCCTCGCGAGGCAGGGAGCTCTTGTCCAACACTGTCGAAGGAAAGCCAGAATGTGGGCGTGTTTGGTAAAGCTTGCTGCTGGTTCCCCGCACCGGTGACCTCTGTGCAAGGGAAGCAGGTATTAGACTGATGGCTTCCTCTGCCCTGTGTAGTAGTGGATGGTAGAGAGCAGGAGTGTCATTTTGGCTGCTAGTTAAAAATGATGCCTGGGATTGATGACTAAACATACTTTGGGTGTCTTCCAGAGCAGAGATGCTCAGTTCCTCCACATTTTTAGCAATGAAAAACATTCAAGTAGCTTGGATCCCTCAAGTTACTTGTTTTATTCATTGGTTACTGTTCATTTCATTGCATCTTGTGTGAGAGAAAATCACAAAGAAATCTGACCTCTTCAGCCATTCCATTGGGCACCACTTGCAGCTCTCTCACAAGAAGTTTTTTGTTGTTGTTGTTATTGCCATCAATTAAAAAAAAAAAAATCAGTAGATCAGTCTGAAAAAGAAACCTTCTTGGGGTTGCTGATGGCTATTAGCTTCTGCCACTGCCTGCTTTCAGTTCAGTGTTCTCAGTGCCCATGAGCCAGCAGGAAGCCAAAACCCATGGAATATGGCACAAGTGTCATTCTTCTACAATGCTAATGTATATGTTTTTAGTAGTTTTATGATGGAATTTTATTTTGCTTTTGGTTTTCTTTTCTCTTACTATAACGTGCTTGGTCAGGACAGCTTAGATCCCAGGCATCCAATAATTTTACTTCAGGATTTGACAGGGAAATTAATTAGCATCTAGTCTTATATGTACACTGTACAAGCAGTCTGTCCATTACTCTAGCGTGTAGTGTTTGGAGGCTGCTGTAAGCATATACTGACTAGCAGCAGTAATGTTATTTCAAGGAAGATCTTCTATCAGTTCCCAGTTTGTATGCACTCAGAGGTTTGTCTGTATGGCTGACACTATTGGACCAGCACAGGGAAACTACTCTACCAAAAGGAAGTAGCCTTAAATATCGATGGCTACTTCTATGTAGCCTTAAATATACTTAGTTCACAGACCCGGTGACAACTAGGGTAAAACATGAACAGAGAAGCAATACAGACCTTATTATTTTTTCTGAAAAATTCCATATTGCCACTTGCTATAAGTCTCAAATGATACAACCAACATGAAGAAGAGCTGTCCAGAGATCTGCTCTTCACTTGTGTTAGAAACATCTGCTGCAGGTGTTGAGAAATTCTTCTGCTCTTGATCCACTCTGAAAAATACGCATTACTGTATGGAAGAGTAGTTTACTTGCACATATGCTTTCCTTCTCCACCCCTCTTGGCATATTTGTCTCTAATTCCTGCTTTCTCTGGTATTTGTGTAATCTCATCATTGCACTGTAGTGTCTGGTAACAGTTTGCTGAACAGAGTTAAATTTGGACCTTTTTGCTTTCTCCCAGCCCCATTCTCTTTGATTTTCATCCTGCTCTACTGTGGCAAAATGTACTTTTGCTCCCTGAAAAAGGTTCTCAAGCCTTTTTCACCCTCATATATTCACAGCCACTCTCTTTAAACATAAGGAGAGAGTTTATGTGAGAAAAGCTTTTTTTTCTCCTTTTGTGTTATTTTTCTAGCTAGAGCTAGAGTAATATGTTTGTCCATGATGGTTAATAATTCATATAAATGAATCTCAAGTAATATTTTTGGGGGTGGGTTTTATGGAGGGGGAGGGTGGGAGGTTTTTTTTAGGAGGGGGGATTGTTTTTGGTTTTGTGTTGTTTCTTTAAGCATGTGCACTACAGAGTTACCCAGAGTGATCTAAGTGATAGCTGTTGCTGACTATGCTGCAGCAGGATGGAAGCCTCTCTCTGCTCATGCTGCCAGAGACGAGGCTTTCCATACTTTGCTTTGCACAGTCTGCTTGATGTAAACGCTGATCATTGGAGAAAGAGGACTTAAATGGTGGGGAAAGCCTGAGGTGTAGTGCAAGCACAGACTAAACTGGGGACCCCTGTGAAGCCAAATGTTAAGGAGAAGACTCTTAAAGAAGCTGTTTAAGAGGCAGAAGTGGAAGTGCAGAGGCTTGGGAAGCAATGCGGCAATGATGCCTCCCCCTGTGGCACGCTCTTAGGTGTGATGCTTGCATTTCCCTCTGCTTGCCTTTTATCAGGAAGAGTCAATGCTGCATCATAACAGCCTTGCAAACTACGAAAAATTCAGCAACTGCTTCTGACATTTAAAAACCAGTGTGAGCTTTCCTCTTTCCCTCTGCCTTGACTTGATGGCCAAACAGGCCAATAAGGCCTTCTCTTGGGACGCATAAGCTGGAAGGATAAGTCTGGTACTGCCACTTTCTAGTGTTAAGACCTGACCGATTTATCTAGGATGAGATTCTTCTTAACATGGAGAAACAAGTACCTGAAATGGTTCCTCAGTCAGGCTGCTGGCCTCAATAAAGTCATTTGGCTCAGGGAAAGACACATCTTTGCCAGTTGATATTTCCCACTGCAACAACAGACTTATCAAAATTGGTCATGCCAGGGTCTCAAAACCTCCTTGAACAACAATACTTCCTTGGAGACATAGAGCTAATGCTAGACAAAGGCCGACTTCCTGCAATATGTGTGTTGGTTACTGGTGCCAGAGATTTACAACCACTGATAATATATTTTAATTATATTCCATATCTGCGTATCTCAGAAAAAGGAAATATGCTCTGTCAACCCAAAAATCTTACTTTGCTTCATGTAGATTTGGAGGGGCAGGCTGGTTATTCGCTTAGGGAAAAGCAACTACTTCCTAAGTCTCACCTATTTGGCGAAATAGTGGGAAGGTTTCACACATTTATCAACACAGATATGGATGCACAGCACTCATGTGTGTATCACCCATTCTGTGTTTGTAAGGCCCCTTGAACGCCTCCTGGGGAGATCCTGCCCTCAGAATAGCTACTGCAGACTTGCCAGGGACATATGTTGATTATTTGGAGAAATGGTTCCAAACAACATGGTTTAAATCCTGTTGCTGAAGGATTATGCTCAGGTTTTTAGATATGAGTTTATTCTGGTGTAAAAAATGGGATGGGACACTGTTTCTCCCAGTGCTGTAAAATTAAAGTCTAACAATTTAGAAAGAAAAGTTGGATCTTTCTCCAGAAACAAATTCCTATTTTTAATGAGCAGTTCTTAAGAAAGAACTTGAGCCCATCTTGAGCTGCTGCTGATGGTGCCAGCAGCCTTTAAATATCTTACTTGCCTTCCCCAGATCTCCAAAATGGCTTCAGAACTCAACTGTCCTTCCTTGAGGAATGGAGTTCTTCCTATCCCTTCCCAGTTTCCTACTCTTTTGAGTATCTTGTAACCTGCCCATCCTAGGATCCAGCAAGCCTGATGCTAGTAGGGAATAGTTGGCTTTACTTTTGTTTCCTGCAATTCTTGAAATCACAAAGTGACTGCCCAGGGATAGCTGCAAACTGCTGCAAATAGGATACAAAAAAGGCAGGGGAGAGGATGAAATTGCACAGAAGGGGCTGCTGCTTGATCTGTGTAGGGCTGCAGCCTTCTCTCAAGGTGCTGATGATCCCTGGTAGCATTGAATTCCTGCATAACTGATCACATATTTCAGTTTAAATAGCTTGTTACTAAATATTTGTTGGCTAAACTCTGGTTTGAGGAGTCCTGAAAGAAACTTCCTTGTCAGCCTTTGTTTTGGAGCAAGGAAATAGAGGCGAGGAACCCAGTCTTTCTTGGCATAGAATGTGCGATTGCAAAGACATCTTTCTTTCTACTGGCTGTTTATTTTGTCCCCTCAAGCCTGGATTAAAGGTATAGGCAATGTGTATATGTGAAGTTACTACAGTCCTGGAGTTGCTCCGTAGCAGTCACTGGAGCTGTACCCAAGGTGGAACTTCATTTGGTGTGGCACTTGGCACTCTTCTGGGAAACAGCAGATCCTGACCATTAGTAGACTAGGAAGAAAGGTTGTTTTGTTTTGTTTGTTTGTTTGTTTTCATTATTTTAAGAAAAAGCAAAATTACTTGAGGCAGTTATTGCAGTGTGACCCTATCAACTGTACAATGAATTCCACCCTTCCGCTGCTGGTCCTGACCCATATCTCTGCTGAAGCTGTGGGAATGGTGAGACTGTGACATGCTGAATGGTGTGATATTGAGGGTGTTTTTAAAGGGAAAAATAGGGAAAGCGCTCAGCATATGTGCTAGAATGAAACAAGAACACAGATTTGTGGAGGTCTTGCCTTGTTTTACCAGCAGTATTTACTGCAGGATCATAAATAAAAGAACCATGGAAGGCTGGTTCATATTAGTGGGAGGTCTGCCTATGAACCAAGCACTGTTGAGTGTTAGCGTGATTTGACAACAAAGATTTTAATAATGTCCTTCAAAAGAGTCTGTCTTTCAAACTGGCATTTGTGATCATTTGCAAAAATGCCTACCTGTTGCCTTTGATTGTTTTAGCAAGACGAAATACCTCAAGGAATTGATAAAAGATCCTAGGACAATCTTTTACAGTTCCTAAAGACTTCAGTGGTCTCTGTTTCTTTGGTTTGCCTGTGTTCACACAGGTGTTACACAGCTCAGCTCTTCTTCACCAGGAAAAGCAGAAAAGACCAAACACATCAAATGCACTGGAATGTAATTGTGTATGTGTGTGAGTGTGTGTGTGTTCTTGAACTGAATGCAGTCTGACATCCCCTACCCCTTCTTTCTTCCATGTGCCTCACCTTCCCCCTTAGCCACAGAAAGGAGGGTCTCTTCCTGCGAATCCCATGCTGGAAGTTGGTTTCTGGGAAGCGAAACCTAATGTCTGTGGGCTGTTTTTTAAAGCCATGTTTCAGTTCTGTCTTCAGACTTTTTGCTGCCTTTGGGGAACAGAGGGGTGGGAAGGGTAGAATTGTTAAACTGTTTTTAAAATCTATTATGGAAATTTTGCATGTATAAAGTTATTCTTAAATCTAAAGGAGCCTCCCCAATTTGTGGACATGGCTCCAGGAGAGCATCATCACAGATTCCTCAACTCAGTTTTAGATGAGACTATCCTGAAAGGAGTGTTTGATGACAAAAGGGGGAGAGATTGATGTGATGGAAGGACGACATTGTCAGTATGTCTTTTAAATACATGTCAGAAGTTAGGCTTGTAAAAGGGAAATTTTAAAACAACCCACAGGGATATGTATGTCTGTTTCCACTGGGTGCATTTGAAAATCCTTCCACTAAATTTGAGTTTGGGTATGTAGATGTTGGGGTTTTTTGGTTAAAATAATTGTGGCTCTCTTCTGTTCTTTTCCATGGTATGTAGCACAGTCTCCCATGTTTCTAGGTGGAATTCACTGATGAGAATACTGTGAAATGTGGATTCACATTTTCTTCTCCTTCCCCCCCTGCTTCCTGCATGACTCTTCTTTGGTGGGATATTAAAAAAAAAAACCAAACCAAACCAAAAAACAACAAAGTTGTTCAGAGTTGTTCAGAGTCCTTCATCTGGAAAACAAAAAGGGTAAGATGAGCTAGAATTTGCAATGTAATTAATGAACTTCCTATCAGTGGAGGGTTTTCCCAGACTTCTGATTTTAACCAGAATATGATGCTGTCCTGCTGCAGAAGTAAACCCGATGCTCTCCTGTGAGATTTCTGTCTGGATTAGTCCTGATGTGCACACACCTCCTTTGCCATGGACTGAGACCCAGTGAGAATGTAGCATTTTGTTTATCCTGGTTGTGTGCCTCCAGGACTCCTGCCTGTACCAATGGTGACTGGGCAGAGCTCCTTTTTTGTATCTGTGCAGTATATTTGCTTTGTGCTTTCTTCTTTGGTGCTTTTTAATACTTTAATACTTGGATTTTTTTTTCTAATAACTGGTACAATTTTTAATAAAATTGTTAAATTTGTCTGTGTTCCTTGTTTTATTTTTTAAGGGATGGAGGGCATTTACACAGCTGGCCTATTCTGGAGTTGCCTAAATCAGTGATACAATTTGGGTTGTTCAACTTTGAAAATATCTGCACATTTATGTGCACCCTAATACCAGGCCCTGCAACAAGCACAAGCTTCTCTTTTGAGATTGGATTTCTTTCAGTGGGCATAATTTGATTTGTAAAATAGTCTTTCAAGAAGATTTATTTCTATGCTTGGACAGAGAACTGCTGCCGCTTGGTACTGCAGAGTTAACCCACTTCAAATCAGGAAGATCTTGTCAAGATACACATAAGGTTCATCCTCTAAATTTGCAAAATGTAATCTTGGATTGATGACCGCTTACCTCTGCCTACACAGGTACATTTGAAGGTATTGAGGCCTTAAGAATGCAGACTCATTGCTTGGTAATCCTATAAAGGAAATATGGTTCTCACTGGTCATCTGACATAAAGGCAGCAGAGGAAGATGGCCACATTTGAGAGTCCCTGTAGGGTAGTAATGACTCCTTCAAACACAGACATACGAATGTCTTGGCCATCCCAAGCACAGCAATCATCAGGCCTGTCCTCAAGTTTTCTTGGGAAAAATTACCACCACTAAGTAAAGGTATTTAACTTATGTGGAGCAGCAATGGTGATACATGTAATGTGAATTATTTATAATATGGCTGGTCAAATTCCTTCAACCACATTGTTCCTCCAGTGCAATGCTGCTGCAGTGTGCATGGGAGGCTTAGGGAGCCAAGTTAACAATCCTACCCGATGTTAAGTTGCCTTGACTGGTGTCTGCATATTACAAAAGGGCCTTTCATTCCAAGAACACATGATGTGTGTGGTATGAAAAGCCACATGTGCATCTAAGACCACAGGGGGAAAAAGACAGTTTTTCTTTTCATTGTATTAGATCTAGTGAGAAGTGTGTCCCCTGGTCAGCCTCATGTGACCGTGAAAGAGCCTGTTGTAACACACTGATGTGAGGGGACACACGTGAGATTGACTTCCATGGGGGGGTTGCCCAGAGTTTCCTCATTTTCATGTGGTTAAATTCTCACTGTTAATTAAAGTCTCACTCTTAGAAGCTTTAATAATTCTTGTACCAAAGAGAAGAATGGCTTTTAAAAATGAACAGTGTGTAACGCTACCCCAGAAGCATTTGCCAAAGCAGCAGCATGCATTGCACCTTGCTCAAAGCAAAGGCAAGCGTGCAGTTGTATGATCAGCCTCCCTTCCTCTGAGACCTGCTAAATTACTCTTGGCTCTTTGGTTTGGCTCTGTCATGACCTGCTGGCTGTTACTTGCCTGTGGCAAAGTAGACTCAGAGTTCATGGAAACATTTTCAGGGTTAGGCATCAGGACCAAATGCGACAGGCTGGAACATTCTTATTGTAACATTAATACTTTTTAATTTTTTTTTTAATCATTATTGTGAGTTTGAAAGAAATTGGATATCCTAGAAAATGTGCTTTGGAAAACTTTCTTCTTAAAGTACTAAGCCTGCATACTAACAGGGCATTTTCAGTTTGTTTCCAGGCATGGCCCCTTTCATGACAATCATATGTCCCTCACTTTCTGTACTAACAGACTAGCACTTTAAAGGAAAATGAGTTCTGTTATTAACTTCCTAGCTGCATGCTGTAGGGATAAGGTAAAAAGTTTAAGTAGGATTACTGCTTCAAGGAAAAAATGATTATCAAGAAGTGCTCAGCCTGTCTCGTTAAAAATAATAAAGCATTCTGAGGACAAGAAAGTTCTTTGGTTGCACAAGCTACTGCATAAAGCACTCTATTTTCATGACTCTGGCTGCTGAAGTTTAGAAGCCACTATAGTGTATGGATTGGGGAATATTTTTCAAGCACTTATAACATTGTTTTATGGTACAGTAAATGTGCTTGTCCTCAGTCTCCACAACGTATATGCAAGCTTGGAAGCAGCTTTACTAACCAGCTCTCTCCTTGTGCTCTCATACTTGAGTAATTCAGACATGATACAGTCCCATTTCCTTCTTTTGTTTGCATCCCCCCACCTGCTGTTTCTAGTTATGAAGAAATGGGGTTTGGGGAGGAAGAAGCATCCTGAAAGCTTTTGACAGCTTTGGGAAGTTGGTGTTAAAATGCAAGAGCTGCAATTGTTTCATTGTTCATATTACTGGTTTCTGTCAAGAGATTTAAACTGAAAGAAACCTATTTCCAACAGGAATCTAAAAAGGAGGTGACAATAACCTCTGATAGTGAGTTGTCTTCCACCTGACATGATGCATGGTACCCTAACACAGCTAGAGAGCCTGACAACAAACCACCAGGTGTGAAGCTCTGACATCAGTATTCATATTGCCCTCTATAAGTCCTTTAAATCTCGATTTCTCTTAAATGAATTATGTTCTCTGTAACATTCATAATGGACTCTTTTCTTTCTCCATTAAAGTCTGTGTCAGCATTCTCCTTCTCTGCGTTTTGCCTCAGGGCTCTTGATGTATACAAAGACTCCTCTGTTTTCTGCTCTTAGTCACACGCTTTCACTCTTAACCTCAGCGCTATAAACTAAACATCCACCCACTATGGCTGGAGATGACCCTGTTTACGTCTGCTGCTCAAATCACGACAGCAGCAGTCATGAAACTTTGTTTTCATGGAGACAGTTAGCTCTTAGTAAGAGGACAATGAGGCTTGACTTCTTTCAACACTGCAAGTTTTTGAAAAAAATTTCAACAGAAATAAATAACCAGGAAAGATTAATGGGATATGTAAAGAAACTGGTTGTTTCAATCATTTTACATCACTGCCTTTTAAAATTACTGTGTATGATTTGTTGTAGCAGTCCACTATGGTATTGGAACACACCAAGTCAATCTGAGACAGCAAGGGCACAAGCAGGGGAATCGGGCTAATGTTTACATTTCAGGGCTGGTTATGATAATCAGCCTGAACTATGACTCTCTGCAATCCAGCAGTGAGTGTAGAATAGGAGGGTCACCCACTCCACTAAGAAATTCCCATTTTTGGACACCTTTTCCACCAGACTAACTGCCATGACTACTGAACAGCAGCCCCTTAGTAAACAGGGTGACGAGTGACCAGTTTAAGAATATGAAGGAAAGTGTCAGGAGCACTGCTAACTGACAGTGGAGGATCCCCTCCCTCGACCTGCTGCCAATGCTCTTCCTAATGCAGCCCAGGATCCCATTGGCCTTCTTGGCCACAAGGACACACTGCTGGCTCAGGGACAGTTTGGTGTCCACCAGCACCAGCACCCCCAGGTCCTTCTCCACAGAGCTGCTTCCCAGCAGCTCAGCCCTCAGTCTGTGCTGGCCCATGGGGTTATTCCTGGCCAGGGGCAGGAGGCTGCACTTGCTGTTGTTGATTTCAGACAGTTCTTCTCTGCCCATCTCTGCAGCCTGCTGAGGTCCTTCTGCAGGGCTGCACAGCCCTCTGGGGTATGGGCCACTCCTGCCAGCTTTGTGTCATCAGGGAACTTGCTGTCATCATTTAGCAAGAAGGTGTTGAGATGCTCTCAATATAAAACATATTTCAATGTCTTCCAATGAGTCCTCCCTGTGACCCTGCCCAACATTTCCACTACTGGGACAGCAGCTTCCCAGAGCTCTCCACACTACTCTGCTTCACACAGGGAGGCCCAGGGCTCTGCAGCTGGTAGCCAGCTTGCCCAGTCCCCATGGCATTTGCACAAAGCCTTCCTTCGACAGGACAGGGTCACAGAGCTCATTTTGCCTCAGTGCAAGCATGCTCCCCATGGAATATTTGCTGGCACTTTCATTAGTCTAATTTTAAATATCCCAAGTGAACAGCTCTCTACTATTTCCCTTCAGAGACTGCTGTACCTACTAATAAATCTTACTGACAAAAGGTTTTTCCCAATATCCATCCTAACTTCTTTCTCTCTTAATTATATTCCAATACCCTAGTTGTATGTCCTTGTGTCATTTTGCAAGGAAACCTTACCAAAGTAATTTCTGTAACTAATGCACCCCAGAGCTCACTTAGCTCCTCGGCAAAAGCTCCTGCTGACTTCAATGTACTTGCTGCCAGCTTTTGGGCAAAGCTCTGCAAGCTCAGTGCAAGCCTGTAATCCTAGAGCCAGCATGGTGGGGCATAGCAAGGCTCAGTTAATGTTGCTACCCAGCCCTTTCACTGCTGCCCTCAGTCTTTCTGCCTGGAACCACCAAAGACTTCAATGAGGGTGGGAAAATGGACAAGATGTATAACCCAGGATATTCTTTAGGCTTTCTGAGGTGCCCAACCCCCTTGCTTGCTGACACTGCCTCCCCCAGTGGGGCTGGCAGCCTGTGGGATTCAGGGCTGAGGCTCCAGTAGGGTGGTTTGGTATGTATATCTTGGGAGCAGCTCGCCTGGGAGCAGAAACCTGGCTCCACCACCCAAGTATTGCTGGTCTGGCAGCCTGGCTGTGTCCCTGCATGGCAATATCCCTGCCTGGGGTTACACTAGTAACAACAACATGACATTCATTCCTGCAATTTTGGATGTAGTAAAGCATTTCCCTTTCACTTCCTTCCCTGTATGATTGTGAGTCATGGTTCTTGGGAGCCAATAACAGGGGAATCCAAATGGTGCTTCGAGTTGTGCCCAAACATGAACAAATACTTAATCAATCAGGGATTTATCAGAAAAAGAAATGTTTGTTGATGTAAGCTGTTATTTGGGGCTGATGTGCTCATGTCACATTATGTGGTCTTTATGCCTCCATCTGAACTAGACGCTTTTCCTTCAGGTGAAGTTTCCTTCCTCATCCACAGAAACTGGATCGGTCTCCTCCTCACTCCCGCTGCAGTAGTTTGTTTGCGCTTTGGAAAAGGAAAACCAAAGAGTATCCAGCTTTGTACCAGCTGCCCGTGAGGTTGGCCAGGGGGAGTTTCCCTTGCTGGAGAAGGGGTTGCCACAGGCCACATCTACAGCTGAACTCTCCTTAATATGGGACATGTGGCCTGTAATTGCTAACACCCTACTCTGTTGTGATCTTTAGTTAAAGATGTGTGGAGTCAGTCAACCAATCTGACACTTTATCGGAGTGGATACAACAGAGAATGATGGAAGGTGGGCAAAGGGATTATTGCTCCTGGTTGTCCTCTTGTAACATAAGGCACAAAATTAGATCCAGCAAGGTTCATTGGTGCTTACCTATCCCTTTTGACACCAAAGTCCAACCCCACAGTCTCATCCAGCCACTGCCTAACCCTGGAAGGGGTTTTCACATTTCTCACCATCCTAAAATTCTGCTGGAGGCACTGAACATCTCAGGACCAATCTTACGCCACAGTCCTGTGTGGTCTACCAAGCTGGTTCTTCTCTGACTCTCTCATTTGAGATACCTGTTGGGGCAGCCTGTTTCAGAGTGTGCCACCAAAGCAGGGTTCACAAAAGATGCAGAGGAGGCTGATCCCTTCTCTGCTGTCAGCCAAGAACCCTCATTTGAACTCTCACCCAGAGTCATTGTCTACTGTCCTGCCAGACAGGATCTGAGCCTGGTGCTCTCTGTTCCCAGAGGAGGGCCCTACACATGCGACCAGTCAGGATGAGCTGCTCTAAGCTCCTTCTGTCACATCTATAACACAGATATTTTGGAGTCCAGAGAGTGGGAAAAGAGACTGAATACAACCATCTTAGAGCTAGCAAAATCATGGTGTGGCTGTAAAATCATTGTTTCTATTTAAAATCAGTTGAATTTGAGGGTTCAGTCTTTGAACCAGGTTGAGAGAGACTTCCTTGTGAGGTATTCAAAGTCTGGAGAGAAGTGGTTTATTGACACTCTTCTCATGATCTCTGTGCCTCAATGGCCCTCCCAGCTGTCTCCCTGCTGAGGGCACCAATGGATGTTCTCTGCTCTTAGACATCTGCTGCTTCCTACGTTGCCTGAGGGGCAGCTCAGGAACCTGGCTCAGGGCAGTGGAGCTGATGGAGGAACCTAAAAGTTGGTGCTGCAGAGTTCAAAGTTAGGATGTTAACTGCCTTTTATGCTTCTGCTTGCTCATTACTGTGGAAGAGATGGTAGTGCATTTCATTAATCTCAGAATAGACACAATTCTATAATGGGACATTACTTCTTTGCATTGCACTTCTTTGTCTGAGATAAGATATGGTCTCTAATGTCTCTTTTTTTTTTCCTTCTTTGAGTTGGTACTTGTCCAGAGCACTTCTTCATCTTGCCAACTAGTGATTAATTGGCTGTACTGAAAGGTTCAACACTTTTCTGTACGTTTACCAGAGGAGGTAGAGGAATGTGTGCTCTATCTTGAGTAAAAGCGTGCCCTAAGTGGATTTAAAAATGGGTCATCACTTGCTCATTTTAGAATCTGTGCCCTTAAAGTGCATAAAAACCCAAAAAACTTCATGGTGAGTGGGAATGTCAGGGGGAAATTCCAAGACTTCTCTTTATCTTCAGTCAAACGCCATACAGGCAGCTCAGGCACAGACTTCTTTGTGCTATGCTGGTGTTGCCAGCTGTCATACAGAATGTAGTTTTGTCCCTTGCTGCTGGAATTTCCATGCTGAATGTACAATTTTACCTCCTGACAGTCCAGGGGAAAAAAGTTACTAAAAAACATCAGCCTAGGCAGGGCCTTGTCAGCTGTAGTTTCAGTTCCAGCACCTAGTGTCTTTCAGCATTTCCAGCCCTACAGTAAGGGTTTGGAGGGCTAATGGTCTACTTAACAGAGAGATTTGAGTACTCTTTGAGCAAAGCTTGGAATGGGACTCAGCTCTCTGTTTCACAGAACTGCATCGCAGCTACTTGCTACATATCCTTTTGAAAGGAAATCCCAAATTAGGGCCTTCTACAATTTGTGTTGTCACCCTTCTGCAAGAGAACTTCATGAAGCAATTTGACCTTGTTCCTACTTTTGCATTAGCATCTGATTCATTTGCCCTTAAGTTGGAAATTTATGCTCTTGCAACCAGACATCCATGGTTCATGTCTTAGAGATGACCCAAACATGGGTGTGTTTCAGCTGGCCATGATGCTTGTAACCACCAGACCACAATCTGCTCCCAGAGCCAAGAATAGCAGCAAGATTTCTGATGTTCAATTTTCAGCAGAGCTGTCCTGCTTGCAAGATATTCTGGAGTGTTGGCAATGTTGGTAAACTGACAAGGACCCAGAAGTGGGCAGGTTGAATTGGAAATGAAAAGACAGGACAAAATAAAAATAGTATTTTCAAAAACTCTAGTCTTGTTTTTAGTGGGTGTTTTTTTGTTTTGTTTTGGTCGGTTTTTTGCGTTTGTTTTTTTTTTTTTGAGTGACTCACAATTTTTAAATTTGTGGTAGGTTATATTGTTGCCAAACCTAATATATCTTATCCTTCATCTAAACCTCTCTCCAAAGTTTTCATGCTTATTCATCCTTGATCTGTCTTTTGTGATGGCTTCTAAGGACACGAACCAGTAGCAGATGTGATAGTATTTTTTTTATTGTGGACATCTCCTGAAAGTATTGAACCAAAATAACAAAACCAACAGCTTTTGGGGGCTACCAAACAGTCTCGAGACAGTCACTTCTTTCGATCCTTGCCAGCCTAATTTGATTTGAACAGAGAACTGATAAAGAAATGCTGTCAAGCCCAGGCAAGTCATGTTTCTGCTTCTCCATCTGAATCATTTCTTGACTGCCTGTTGAATGCTTGAGAGCAAGTTGGGTGCCTTCCAAAACAAAGCAAAGATAACTTCTCTGTCCCAGAGAGGTTATCGTGCAAACAGAGACTACCCAGCATGTAACAGCAACCTTGTGTGCATACGGGGAGCAGTGGAGGCAGTTGATCATATGGATTGTGTAGGCAGGACTTAAAGATAAATATGAGGCCATGTGAGTTGCCTGTGTGTGCTCTTGGGCTGCTGGAGCTCCCAGTGCACAGCCCTGGGCAGCCCTTCCTCCCAGAGACAGGAGGGATGCAGCACTGGGCCAGGACAGTCCCACTGGGCACACTGTGCACGTGTGTAATGCTTTAAACTGAGCTTAGGAAAAGGATTTGCATGGACATCCCACATCATCCAAGTGACCAAGACTAAATTACCAAGCCTTTCAACAGGAAAGGAGACTTCTAGATCAAAAATTATAATGTTTCACCATGCATAAATTACAGGTTCATTTCTCTACACGCTGACAGTTATAAACACTTTTTTTGGCCCTAGGTCAGAGGTATGGCTTTGACCATAATTATATTCTTTGTAGATTACTTATTTTTGTTTTGGTTACCATTGCTTTTGCAATGGATCAGGCCTTTACATTACTGTTTGTCCCATGCTCCCATTTTTCTGCTGTGACAGCCACCTCCTGTCACCAACACCACCTGGGTGCTGGGCACAAAGGCAGGGCAGCATGGGTCACCATCAAAGGGAGAGGAGCTCAGCAGAGAAAAGATCTTGAGTTTTGAGCAGAACCCATGATGACAGAGTAGTGAGAAGCCCTGGTGTGGTGGTGTGTAGTGCAAGGGGCTTTGCCCTGCCGGAGGAGGAGGAGGTGGAGGAAGAGGAGGAGGAGGAGGAAGCAGTGTTCTTTATCACTTTTGTTTCCCACTGTCCTGCAGTCAGATTTTCTGCTTGTTTTTCATTGTGCCCTTCATGTGTTTTCCATCTCTCCAGAAATCACTGGCTTTGTTTAAAATAGACTTCGAGCGGCTGCCAAGACTTTATCCAGAAAGGGAGAAAAATGCACGGATGCCAAGTTCCTATAGAGTTATCAAAAGTTTTCACTCCCCATCAAGAATACACCAGAAGTCTGGTCTTCTCAAGAAGAGTTCTAAATAGTCACTACAGGTCATCCTGCAAGAGCCACTAAAGCACTTCTGCCCAGGAGAGACATCCTCAGCTCCCAGTGGTGTCTCCCAAGATCTTCTTGCAAGTACTCTCACAAGTCTCTCATATCCTGGGATGTTGGCCTTTCTTTGCAGTGTATTGAATCTACACAGAAATATCACAAAGTTAGAGGGAAATGCCTTAAGAATGTTTGACTCAAAAACATTTAAAAGTACCCTGGACATAAAGTGATAGATTTCATCAGAGCACAGCTTTGTGCTATAGGCTTGCAGCCAAGGAGGATTCATGTTAGGGAGCTTTGCTAGCTGTATTTGCTTTCTCTTTATGCTTTACCACCTTTTTCTAACCCAATCCTAAAGGGATTTCCTGCTCTGTCTCCAAAAAGGAGATGCTATTGTTAAGTAATTCCCAGCTCAGAGCTTAGCATCTCCTTCTCTCTGCAACAGTTCAAGTCAGCAAGATAAGTACATGTAAAATTGAAAACAGGATCAGCTCCTTCATCACCAGGGCAAAAGACATTGAAATAGAGACAAAAACAAATATTCTTTGCTTTTAGGTAGAGCAGTGTGATTTGACTCTGGCTTTTGGACTTGTTTCCTAATATTTCTTGATTAGAAAAGCTTACTGAAAATACTTGAGATGGCTGGTGTGGAGAGACTTTCCCGACGGAAGCAGCTCCTTCTGACAGAATGTAAACAATCCCAGAGCAGGCTTCATGAACAGCACTCCTCCCACCAGGAGCAAAAACGCACCAGCTCTAAGCCAGCAGCTCTGATGTTTTGGTTGCTACAAAATGCTGTGGTGTGTGTCTAAAAGATACCAGGAGCAAAGGATTATTCTTGCACACTTTGATTTCCAAGGGGCAGCAAGGTCTCATTTTGACTAAAGTCATGCACCAGCCTCATCACCTGCTCTTTTACCTCCCAAAACAGCATCAGGGAGAGAAAGCTGCCTTGGCTGAATGAAGTGTATGCCAAAGTGAATGCCAAACTTTCTGATGTTTTAAAGGAGGGGGAGACTTACAATTTTAGATGAAGTGAAAAATTATGATCTCCTGTTTCTCCTATTGCTCATCTCCCTCCTCCCCTTAGAGGCTGCCCTCTGCTCTCTATTTTGTCACAGGTAGTCTTGGTTTGCTGCAGCTGGTTTTATTATGTTCCCCCTCATACTCTTCCTAGGAAAATAACATCAACTCATCACTGTTTTTTCCAGCATGTTGAAAGAGACTGATACAAGCAAAGTCTTGTACAAATCCTGGCTGTGATTAGTGAAAGCCATGTAGGTCTTCCCTGAAGCCTGAGGGAACTGGATGCTGAGGTCCTTCCTCACTTCACCACCAGCACGGGTGCAGTGTTTTCAGGGAAAAGGGAGTGCCCCTGACTATGCTACCCCTGTACATGTGTGTATTCCTACTGTGATTAAGTCTGCAATTATGGTAAGCACACAGGGAACTCAATGCACAAAATATGAACTTGTTTTGAAAGTCTGCGCAACAACATCTTGATGACTCACTTTATTTCTGTAAAGAATGACTGAAAAATACTTATTTCTCCTCAAAGGTTTCCACACTCTGCAGTATTGTGACAAATCAGAATACTCTAGAAAGCATCTTGGGGGAAACTGCTGCTCCTAGTACTGTTGTAAATTAAATATTTGCTCATTCACCTCATTCGTGGTGCTAGTGCTCCATAGGAAAGGAGTAGTACTTTCACTGCTTTTTTTCTAATACTGTTTTTCTGACACTTCCTGTGTAAGCATGGAATGCTCACACAGCCCAAAGCAATCCTGAATCATAAAACATCTTTCTATCTAACCTGGTGAACTGAATCCCAGAAAGCTGAGTATTCACTGCAGGAATTAACCTTAGATATTGTTAAGACACACAGCTACTCCCCAGTTCATAGTGGGGAGGGGGAGGAGGAAGGGGGAGACTGAGTAACAGAAAACCCTGGTGCTGTGAAAAATGGAGTGAGGTGTAAGAGGAAAGAGATGCAGCACCCAAGTAACCAGCAAGAACAAAGCACAAATTCAGCCTTTGCACAGCAAGCAGAAATTTATAAAAGGCATCAGACCAGGATGCTTTTTGTTTAGTTCTTTTTGAACAACTCTGAAAATGAAGTGAATTAATAGTTTCCAAACCTAACAGGTAAATTTGCAGCAATCAGAAACATGAGAATAAAAAGGGTGGTGAAGCAATATTAAGAAAGAAGATTACATACTGGAAATTGGGCTCAGTGCAAAACCTTTTTTTCTGTCCTTTTTTTTTTTTTTTTTTTTTTTTTTTTTTTTTTTTTGTTACTGTAACTATAAGCAAGAAATGTGTGCCAGAGGAAATGAGAATTTAAGAAAATATAGACAGTTTGGCAGGCCCACAATATGAAAGCTTTAAGGAAAGAACATTTAGAGAACAGAAGGAAATATTAGTGGAAGAAATGATAGCAGCATAAAAACATCACCTTTTGAAAGATATCATTTTGCACCCAACTTTTTAACATCATTTAACATGCATATTGAGCATGCTTTTCTTTTAAACAGCTGGGAGAAAGGCAGGAAAAGAAGAAAGCACTTCCAGCAACTTAATAGTTAAGGTGTTGGAATAGTTACCAGACACTGTTTCTGTAGGAATGATGAAGCTGAGATTTAGAAGACGTTGAAAGAATTGTGATTCAGAATGGCCAAATACACATTAGTGCCCCCACCTTGACACAAATAAACCACAGCTGCCTGGACAGCATAATTCCCTTTTGGCTTGAAACTGTATATGTTATTTAGAAGGCTCTTTGAGAATAGAAGTAGCCCAGTGAGAGATTCATAGAGAAGCCAGGGATCTAAAGCTGACCCAGCAAATAACTGCTTCTTGCTGTCTGCACTAGAAAACTAAGTCAGCTGGATCCCTAGCAAAGGTAGCTGGAAATACAGGAAAATAAGCCCTGATCCTTTCCTCTAAGAAGATAACAAAGAGATAGCAGGTGTTTGGAAGCTGTGGTGAAAGGCCTGGTTTTGAATCCCTGTGAGTATGGAGCTTGTGCTGCCATGTTTGCCTTTGGTTGGATGTCAGCAAAGAATGGAATTTGGCTCCTCCTCATTCTGCAATGTGTAATTTTTATCTTTCCAATATGTGAAGTCACCAAACCTTCTGACCTGTTTACTCAGTGCTTCCAGAGGCCATTCATTTCAAAACACTACCACGTTACAGGTACGTGGAGTCCCCAGTTCAACCCTTTGTAATAGTTATTTATTACTCTGGTTTAGTCTGTGAATGCTGAAACCACAGTTTTGTCTGCCCCAGCTGCCCCACTGCAGAGCTCTGCCTTTGCCACCTAAAATCCCCTGGTCCTTGTGCAAGAGTTGCTTCAGCAATCCATTCAGCCAGCTGGTCCAGGCTCTACAGCCCTCAGCCTGCACATCCATCCGCAAACAATGTGCTGGCCAGACAGGAGCATCCATGGAAGGCATCAGGTGCATCATGGCAGAGGTGTAGACATCAAATTGTTCCACAAGGCCAAGGATGGAAGGGGCAGCCTGCCTGTGGTTGCTTTTCATGAAATGTCACCAAAAATTCCTGTGGAGCATACTCAGGAAAAAAGGGGGAAGAACTTGGTGCCGTGGTGGGATATTGGATAGCTTTGTACTTGTTCACATGGTATACCAGCTTCCAATTATTGGTTGAGAAGTGAAAGGCTAAACAGCCTTTCTGTTCCAGGAGAGTAATGGAGTCCATCTTGTTTAGGCAGGGTCTGTCAGAACTTGCAGTCCCAAGTACCCATAGTGATGTGAGACTCAGCCTTGGATGGAAAACTGGCCCAAGAAAACTAAATATTTGAGCAGCTAATCTGTGCTGCATTATCAGTACCTGAGCTAGGTAATTAAAGCTAGCTCTTGCAGAGCTACAAAGTCTCTGGCCATGCCTTTATGTTGCAGTGCTGGCATCCTCTCAGGTGCCTGAGAATCTTTGCTTCCAGCCTCCCTTTGGAATTACTTAATGTGCTAAATGCACCACGTATGGTAAAGTTTATTTAGTCAGACATAAATATCTCTGTGGATATCATGGAGACCATTCCTTGATGCAAATCACTGCCATTCATGCTTTGAGATATTATGCTCCAAGATGCTGCACTGTGCTGGGACAGGCAGGTCACTGCTTTCCAGAAGGAAGCAACCACAAATGCACTCACCATTTGTCCCTTTTGTTTGCCCTTCAGCCTGCCAAGTGCTTGGTAGCCTCACAACTGCAGGCATCACATGAGCAAATCTTTGGATGTTTGCTTCCTGTCAGGCCTGTTGGTTAAATATTTGGGAAAGGTGGCTATACTGTGCAGTTCCCTGAAATGCAAGAAAGATCCCAAAGTGTTTTACAAATGGTGTTTAACTCACGTTCATCCCATCCAATTTAAGGGTTTTGTCTGGAATCCTTAAATTGAGGCTTTGTCTCTTTGGTTTAGTTTCTATCATCCAGAGCAAGTCTTCTACTTCCTAGAAATTTATAACCCACTGATGGGGTGCTGAAAACCCAGCCTGAAATACCACCTACATCCTTTGTGAAGAGGATGAGGACCAGGAGCCATCCATCTTCATCCCACTGGGAATACCCTTGCTTGCAGGAGGGCGGGTGGAGGGGGGAAAGTGGTGTCTCATGGAGTACCCAGGATATGGGCAAACCCCTCTGGCCTTTACTGCTTCACATCCCTGTCAGGTGTGATCTAGGACACAACAGTGTATGTTCCTTGAAATAGTGTATATTCCTGGCAGTTCTTACAGCTGGAAACACCCTGAGATGTTGGCTTGCTTAGCCGAAGCTGGGAGAGCAAGTTGCTCCTTCACAGAAAGACAAGGACACTCCTGACTGCAGAGGGAAGGATCAGAGGTGCTGTAGGTGGAAGCTGCAGAGATGAGCCTGGGTCAGGTAAACCCACTGGCCCGTGCAGGAAGGTTAGAAAAATGAGTCAGGAAGTGAGGAATATGCTCATGTAAGCTGTGGCACCAGTATACAGAAAGGCTCTTTGATTCATAGGACAAATTATGAACTTCTGGAAAAGGGTTCTGGACCTCCTCCTTCTGCCTGAACCCAGCTCAGAGCTTCTTCTGCAGTACAGTGGAGCCAAGGTGGGGAAATGCTGGTGACATTCACTACTCTCACCAAGGTCTACATATTGTGCTGTCACTTGTTTCAAGGTGCTGGGGAAGGTCTGCACACTATGTGCTGTATTCAGTGTGTGCTCTGTAACATTTAAAACATCCTGTGACACAAGCCTGGAGCTTTGGGGCAGGGTGTGCTGGAGATATCATGGGTCTCTATCTGGGAGATATCATAGGTCTCTCAAGAGTTGTACTGGTCCTTGAAACGTAGGGCAACTGGATGTAACAGACTTTCTTGCTGGGAGAGGGGAAGAGATGGAAAAATGAAAGCAGAAACAATGTTGTAGCCATTTAAATTGCAGGATTCATAGATTAGTGGATTACAGACCAATACAGCCACCAGGCCCCCTTCTGGTCTTACTGCAGCAGCAGTGTACACCAAGCATATCTTCCTCAAGAGAAGTGAGTCCTCTGTGCTCTTTTATTTGGAGCCTGATGGATGCTTTGCAAATGCCAGTCCTGGTGGGCACACGAGGGATGCCCTGTGCTTTCCAACCCAGCTGGTCTTGCAAAATGCCCAGAGTTTGGTGTTGTGTCTGCACATCTGCAGTGACTGTCTGTGTCTCAGGAGGGATGGAGGTGACTTCACTCCCTTTAGAGCAGTAGTGGCAGTCCATTTCACCATTCCACTGCTGGTCCAGTGGTGTGCTGGGCCACCTAAGCACTGCCTTATTTTTTCAGATACAGTATGTAATTAATCAGCAGATTTACTGCCACATCACTGTGTCCAAGAGTGAGTAAATGAAGCTAAATGATCCTTTGCAAGAACATTGACTTTCAACATTAAGTGAGAGATGTGATATGAAGAACATAAATCAAATTCTTACTATTGGCAATAGAGAAGCAGTTTTCTCCAGGACAGACTACTATAGGAGATTTCTTGCACCTTCTGGAAAAAGACATGTTGGCTGCTGCCAGAGACATGATACAGAATAAACAGACTGTGAATAGGTGTGGCTGTTCAGGTCCATGAGTGAATGGGCCACAGTACTGGTGAATGGCTCCCACCCACTGCACTGCCAAACGTGCTTCCTGAAGTGAGAACCAAATACCATTGCCTGTGTCACCAAACTCAGAGGTAATAAAGATCAGCTGGCCCAGTGAAAAGCCACTCTTGCTTTTTCCTTCCCCTATCTGCACCAAACAGCCTGGGCTACTGTTCCTCATCACCTCATCACTGCTGCTGGGGTCCCCTTGCCCCCAGGCTGCCTTCTGCCCCCATGGCAGGGCTGCCTTCACCAGCCCCTTGGGGAGGGGAAAGCTTAGCTGTGCATAATCTTTGACGTGACATGGGTCCAGGCTCAGTTAGCAGGTACAAGCAGTGAAGGTGAATATTAAGAGCTGCTTAGAGGATTGATTTTTCATTAAGATGAATCTATTGTAATTAAGCCTTACAGAGATGTTTTTGCTAATGCTGCATTATTAATTGCCTGAATTCAATCCTTTTTAAATTTTATTTATTTTTAGTTTTTAAGCATGTGAAGTTTTTTACCTTTTTTTTCTTTCAGTCTTGTGTTACTTCTCCTTCTCCCTCTAGAATATATATTGGTGTGCCTTTTCTTCTTTCAATGTCTGTTTTCTCTCAAGACTGATTTTTTTCTGTTGTGTTTAATTGTTTTTCTCCTGATTTATTATTCCAAGCCCATGCTAGGCAGTCTGTTTATTTATAATTTGGATTATTTTAAAATGGATACAGAGCTCTAGGTCAGTGTTTAAAAATTAACTAATAAAATACACAAATGAGGCCCAATGGTCAACATAAGATTACACATCCTCTAGGATTCACATGCTACTCCAAATAAACCACTGGGGAATACCAGCCCCAGGCCCCAAAAGCATGGAAAATTCACTAATCTGGACTGAAGTGGGCTGATATAGAACATATATATGGGAACCCTTCACGGAAAACATCAGGCTACTATCTTCTTACAATTGAACTAGCAGGTGTCAGCATGAGCCCTTGGGAGGAGTGACAGTGATAGTGTGCTATGGCAGAAAAATGCTGGGCTCTGCCCAGCCCAGGTACCCACGTCCCAAGAATGATGCCCTTACTTCTAGGCATTTTGGGAGAATGCAGTTCAAAGGAGAATAGCTTGACCCTCACAATACATATCAGAAGACCAGAGCATCCTGAACTTCTGCTGCACCTTCCTCCTTCCATCATGGAGGCTGCTGATTCCCAGTGGAAAGGAAAACTCAGGGAAGGCCATGTGTGTTGTTCTGCACAGAGACACGAACCCACTCATCACCTCCCCCCTGCTTTGGCATTGCCCCAAGTGTGGTACCCTGACGGCTGCATCCCTCTTTTCACACTCCATTGCAAAACTTCTCCAGTAAACAAACAAGCAATATCAGGCAGTGTGTGTGTTTGGAGAGGCAGCATTGCCTGTGGAGGATGGCAGCAGCCCTCGATGGCAGCATGCAGGGCAGAGAGCCCCGCTGGCAGCAGGCTGGAGGGGCAGCCATGCCCCAGCCCAGCCACCAGTGGCACAGCAGGGAGAGGGCTCCAAGGGAAGTGGTGTGGTGGTCAGCTGGCCAAGAAAACACCATTAGCCCCCCAGCAAACACGGTTTCCTACGGGTGGTGCCATCAGTGCTCTGAGGTCCCTTGCCCCTGCACAAAGTGTGCAGCAGGCTGAGGGGTGCCTGAGGCTGCAGGGAGGAAGCAGTGCCCTTGCTGATGGCCAGGGAGGCCTCGCTGGCAAGGCCAAAGGGAGAAGCACAGGGACTGTGGCTTTCCCGTGCTGGCTTGACAACTGGGCACACTTAGTTCATTTGCACAAAGGTATGAAGCAGTGGGATGGGGTAGCCAGTTGTCCTGGGTTGTAGTGTAGGATGTATACAAAGTGTTTATTCTATCACCATCTTCATGAACTGTTAAACCAAGTGGGGCAGTGCTCTAGTGTTGGGCTGTCTTCTGCTAATGGCCCATCAGCACCTTGCCCACGAGTCACAGGTAACTCCCTCCAGGAGTTATCTCTGTTTAATGGGCCATCAAGGACCCACTTCACGACTCATCATCCCATTGTGAGATGCTCTGCCCAGGAGGAGGAGCCAAGCATTCTCATCTGGATATAATCTGGGATTTGGGACAGTACAAGCAGCCCTTACCTACTGGATTCCCAGAGGACCAGAGCTACCAGACCTTTCTACAGGATCACTGCTTCAGGAAGAGCCCCTCATGTGGACTGCTTCCACCACCCTGCTCAGGTCGTATTCTGACTCTGTCAGTGGTCCTTTGTGTTATTGCATTTATTTTATTTTATTTTTACCTTTTTACCTTTCTTCTTACTAAATTGTATTTCTGACTTGGAGCCTCTCACTCGTTTTGCTTTCCAAACCACAACGCCAGTGCAGTGTGTCCTGCTCATCCACCTGCAGAGGCGAGGGCACATCCACTAAAGACAAGAAAACTGGAGATGCAGGAACTAAATCCACCTGCTCTGTCAGTCACAGCCTGGGCTGCTGCTGAAGACACACAGGTCTTTCATAGTGCTACAAAGCGGGAGTAAAACCTTCCCCAGGGATGGCTGTACCTTGTGCCCAGACAGAGGCAGGGCCAGTGTGTGGAGATGCTGGTGCTGGATACCAAAACCAGCACCACTCCCACTGCGAGCACAAGGGTGAATGAGTTGTTGCCCCAGTGAAAACAAGATCAGGCTTTTTAGTGTGGTGTTAACAGCTATGTTAAAATCCTCACACTTTCCAACAAAAGAAAGGCCCTCAGAGAAACTGAAACAAACACTCACACAAGCAACACTGGATGTTGGCTTGAGTTACAAACACAGGAAATTAAATACAAAACCATGTTACAATAGCATTGAGGATCTGACTTAAAACAAGCCAGACTAAGAACATGCACTGTTCAGATGGCCTTATTTTTCCCTACCCCCACTCCCAGGGGTTTTGTCTCTATAAATACACACATACATGTAAGTGGTTGTATGTTTGTATATACACATACATACATGCACAATTCCTACCACATTGAGTAAACCAGGGAATTAAAGGAATACAGTAGCCTTTCCCTGGACTGAGTTGGCTCAGTATACAAGCACATGAAGGTGTTTTAGCCAGGACTGCAAATATCGTATATTATAGGGAGGAAGTTTGTTTGCCTTTATTTCTTCATTCCCAAATAGAGATTCTTGCAAAGATTCAGTTCACAGCACAATTTCACAACAAATGAAAGTGCAACTGGGAACAGTGTGAAGGTGAGAGCAAGGACAAGACAGGAGTTCCTTAAACAGGTTTTATTGCTGAAGAAAACATCCTATTTAATCATCAGTTTCAATTGCATTAGCAGAAGAAACTCACACCAAGGGTTATGCCAGTACAGCAGGGTTACCTAGAAAAAATACTCTCCTGACTGACACAGGTTTAATGGGCTTTACAACTGGGCGTCTTGTGTGCCCTTTGGTATCCCAGCCAGCATAGTGCCATCAGGTGCCATTACACGTCCCCAGCAGAAGGCTCTTCTCACCTCCAGCTGCAGCCTCACGCTGCTGGAGGCCGGTGGAAAGGGGAGGGTGGCCTCAGGTTAACATGTCTTGACTTGTCCCTTTCTGTAGGCAAAGCCCTTTCCCCTTGCTGCAAATCCCTATCTCGTGGCCTCAGTCCTAGGGTGCACGCTTGTTTTTCTGCTTTTATCTTCAAAACACTCACAAATGTATTTCAAATGAGAACTCTATTATGTTTTCCTTTCCTTTATTACACTTTGCTACAGTTTGTCAATACTGGCTACCGGTGTTATTTGAGGCCACACTTGAAAAAAAAAAAAAAAGGTCCTTCCCGAGCTCTGCACATTTATCTGAAGTTCTGCATAAGGTCACATGTCTCCTCCAGCAGAAGGTCTTGCAAAGTTAAACAAAGTCCCCTCGCTTGCTCTGTCTGAGTAAATACAGACCATATTGGAGTAAATAAACAGCCAGGCAGTGTCCCAGACAATGGGCCTTGGCGATGAATTAATAAACTCTGCCTCTCGCATTAGTAGAGTGTGACTGGAACTGGCAGGAGGCCCTGGCGGGACTCCAGAAACGATTATTACTAGACAGAGCCAAAGGAGACTTGGCACGGCGTGGAGCCCACAGCTGGAGATTAGGTAACAGAGCCCGCCTGCTCGCCGAGCTGCCAGGGCGTTGGTTACCCTGCCTGAGGAGAGGGTCAGGGCTCTGTTTTTGTAGCTCAAATTCATGTCGGGTGCCTATCTCTGAAACTCACGCTGCTCCAGTGGGTAAGCCATAGGTTTATTCTGCAGGATCACACTGCCATCCCAAACCCTGGCAGTTGACCAAAATGCCTGTCTGGTGAAACTACAGAGGTTGAGCCTGCACCATCCCTGTCCTGTGCAGCACCCAGAGAGCCTGGAAGCCGTGGGGAAACAGGGCTTGGTGGTACTGCACAGGCCACACAGCAGGGCAGCTATGTTGTTCTGGGTGAGGAAGCAAGAATTGCTTCTGTGAAGAGAAGCCATATTCAGGCTTGTCTTCTGAGATGGGGGTTGAATCCAGAGACAGGAGATCTGCTGAGGGTGCAAAGTCCCTGGCTTGCTCTGGGGGTTGGCTGAAACCCATGGGGAGCCACTGCCCTTCCTGAGCCAGACAACTGTCACCCAGACACACTAATGAAGGAGGTGTGACTAGGAAGAGACCATGGGCAAATGATGTTATGCCCTCTGTTCCCACCTCCAAAGAAAAGGTGTCTGTGTTGCTTCATGAACTGTGGTGTTGCAGGCCCTGAGCTCTGTCCCAAACCAAAAGAAACATTGCCTTGGAGCTTGGAAGCTCAGCAGCCATGCTGGGTGAGCACTGCAGCAACCTCAGGTAGCAGGTTTATCACCTGGGCTGCCTCCAGCATGGATGCCTTGCTGATACAGCTCTTCAGCTTCCAAGAGCTCAGCTACTCTCTGCAGCCAGTGTTATCCTGGTTTATTTAGACCTGCTTCTTGGATCTCTGACATAGGGCTGCTCACTACCATGCACAGACATGCCTATGTTTGCAACTCACATCCCCACAATCAGCTGTAAACCTGTTAGCAATATGTCAGGTAGGCTTGGCACTTGTGTGCTTGAGTATTGGTGGAGGGGGAAGTGATGCCTGCTCCTGCCATGAAGCATTTTGAGAAGTGTGGATACAAAACTCAAGCTTTTTCAGTCTGCTGATGAAGAGAGGCTGTATGCAAAACCACTTTCTTCTCATTCATTTATCCATGGTGAGAAGATGGTGGTCTGAACTCCATCCCTGAGAGCCCCCACACTATTCTGATGACCCTAATTTTAGGAGCATCTCTTCCTGGTGCCCATTTCTTTTACATCACAATGACTGCAGCTCTGAAAATGAAAAAGTAGAAATCAGACTTTCTGAGAGCCATTAGCATGAATAGAACTACCTGGATTACCTCAGAAATACACTTTGCCAAATATAAGATGGTAAAAAAAGTCACCAAAATGAAGATAATAAAGTCTTTTATTTCACATATATGCTATAGTAAATGGCATTTTCTTATCCTCATTTACTGCCGAATCTCCAACCTGTCCTGGATTGAATGCCCCCAGAGAAGAACAATAATAGTTTCCAACTCTGAATACTGCCTTTTGTCATCAGGTTTGAAAGCCCGTCACAAAGGAGAGGATTCTCATTTTCTGTGTTTCCACAGGGAGAAAAAGGGTCAGGCAGGCAGAGCCGGAGCAGCGCTGCACTCAATGCCAGCCCAATGCACTCAATGCAGTTGTGTCTCCTTCCCAGGACACGGCCCTGCCCTGCCCTGGCCACCCGCCCCAGAGCCTGGAATCCTGAAATGCTGAAATGCTGAAATGCCGCTTGCACTGCGGGCTGGGCTGGAAAACGGCCGTTATCCATAAGGGAGACTGAAAATGCTCCTGATGGGGGGGACTCGCTGGTGGTTGAATCAAACGGAGGAGTTTGCAGTGAATGCTGACCAGGGCTAATGGAAAACTGACTCCACAGCCCTTTGCTCACCCTCCAAGCTCCTCCTCCCTCAGCAAGTGGGTTTTTTCTTTCATAACAAAACTTGAAGCGAAGAATTGCTTTCCATTACCCAAAGTAGGATCTTGTCCTTCTCCTTAAATCACCTTCAGCCTGATGAGCGTGGGCACTCCTTGCTGGTGCCTCTAAACATCGCCTGGAGAGAAAACCTCTGCGGAAAGTGAAATTCAGAAGAGCTAATAAAACATTTTCTGAAGAGTTCGAATCTCTCATTCCAAAGAAAACAAAAAGGTCGGCTGACCTTTCAACCTGACCTTTCTCTCTTTTTTTTTTCTAAGGCATTAAGAAAAACATTCTGCAAACAATGAGTGCTCGTGGTAATTGTCCCTCCCCTGTGCCCCAGTTCTTGCCAAAAGCAACATTTCAATGGCTATGGGGGGTGGAGGTTGAAAGCAAATGAGTGAGCAAGCAAATGCTGGCTTTCACACATCAGTGCCTGGCTACGCCCTGACCACATCCAAGGAGGTTCAAGGTGAGGGAGTCAAGCTCTCAGGCTGCTCCTCACTGAGGTTTACAGCTGCAGTGGCTGAAATATTGCGGTTCAAGTATGGAAATCTGTGTCGGAAGCATTCAGAATGTCCAGTCAAAGGGTAAGTAAAAGGGTCGTACAGCCTTAAAGTGAAGTATAATTTAGATCAACATCTCTTCCATCGGCTGTTGAATTCCACCTTCGTGTCATGTGCCATATCTACTCATTCCTCAACCTGTCCTTCTAGTATTAGGGAGAGGTCTGTGTGAAAACAATTTCATGTCAGGAAAAAAAGTGTGGTTTTTATAAGAGAAAAAGCCTTCTTGTACCGTTTATATCCATTGTTTTCCAACACTAGGACCTGCAGTGGATCCTGCTGTGACATGTTTCCAGCTGCAAAAGGAATCAAAAGATTTAGGGTTGAGTTCCCTCCTGATTCTGGAACATGTTCCACTGTGCAATCTTTTGTAATATCTCTCTTCAATAAAAGCACTAATGCTCTCCAAGAGGCCTCCCCCTTTCACTTTCCTCATAAGAGGTGATGACAAGCTCCCAGCCCAATTGTCTGCACACATCCTTAACTGCGTGAGCCAGAGATTTAGCTACCTTTCCTGGTTCTGACACTAACCTGTACACTGGTCCAGGGCAAACCTTTTAATCTTTACCCCATCCAGGCAAAATGTCCATAGAAATCCCTTCTTGCTAGTACTGGAGCAGAAGCATTAGCACTGCTTGGAGATAGTTGTAAAGAAAGGGGTTTTCAGCTGCCTTTGGGACTCGGCTGCCAGGAAAGGAGACCTGCCTATGCCAGGGCTCATCTTCCTAATTCTGAGGCAGCTGAATCCATTCTGTAAAAGCACACTGGTAGTGTCAAGGTCCTGCCTTTGAACGTGTTTCTCCAGCTGTAAAATGTGGATAGAAACACTGAGTGAGCTCAGTAAAGGTCTGCTGAGATTTAAGCTATGTTGGCATTCTCCTCCTCAGTGTTAGTAGAACTGGCAAACACTAGGAGAGAGCAGGAGGGTTTCTACTTTACTTTGAATCATACTGTAAATCTCCACAGCACTGAGAACAGACCTTGTAATTCCCAACAAGCACACGAGTGGATTTAGGTGCTGGTGTGGGAGGAAAGAAGAGGTCCACAGGGTGGTGGTAAGGTGGGGGTTGGGGTGTGTGTGTGTGATGACATGGTGAGTAAACAGTGCATCCAGAATCTCTTTGTTATCCTCCAGATTTACGTCTCCTCCTCAGTAGGGGTTTGCACAGCAAAGTACAATTTTGTGGCTCTTCTTCAAGACCATTAACTCAATGTAAAAATATCAGCACTGTTTTTATTATCTGAAAAAAAGAGCTCAGAGCTGAGTTTTTCTGAGCAATGTTTGGTTCATTATACAATGACTCAGACTAGGTTTTGTGGTGGAGGATTCAGCTTTTCCTTAGTGGTAGGATCAAGATGTTCTGTTTCCACGATAATCTACCTTTCATCTCTCTCACGTTGCAAAATTCATTTCTACCTTGATCCCACACAAACGTCTTAGTTTCTTGCCTTTGTTATTGTAAATTATTTACTTTAGAAATGCTGACTCATGACACTGAGGTTAGAGAAAACTGCACTTGTATTTAAAGTAAGAATTGTTCCCACATCTTCTGAAGATCCCTGGACTATTATTTTTGTGTGTCCTTACATTTTATGGTTCAAAAAAGTTCAAGTGGCACTTGGCTTGGCCCCCCTCAGAGAGGTCCAAACCTGAACCTTTTACCCTGGAGATATTTAATTCTAGCAAATGATGCCTCCCCAACCCTATGTGAGTGGAACTGTGCCTGTGTATCAGCAGGAGAGCTGCATGCCCAGTGACAGTACTGACTTCCTTCAGCCCTCTTCAAAGCCTGAGTGACAGAGCAGTGGTGGGTCCTGGGGGCAGCTGTGTGGGTTCCCGTTTCTGTGGCTGGTGTGGCCCCTGAACAAAAGCAGCCTGCAATTCAGAGAAGTGCTCCAGAGTTTGTGTGAGCACCTGAAGCTTATGTTAACACCTTTGGCCTGCAAATACTGGGCTAGAAATCTCCTGAAGAAAAAGATGATCATAGTTCCTGGTTTTTATTTGAACAGAAACATAGGGAAAAGGAGCCAGAGCCCCAGCCCCAAGCATGCCCTGCAGCCCACCAAGCAGCCTGAAAATACATCCCAGTGTGATGCTATGGCTTGTTTATTACCCAGCTGCAACCTGGCCCACAAGTGCCAGGGCCACCTCTTGCCTCTCCATAGGCTGTGCTCCACTGGCTGAATCACAGCTGCTGGGAGCAGACATGCACTGCTTGCCCATCCATCCTCTAGCGGCACACAGCTACCAAGGCTTCCTCCACAAATGGCACTGAGAGCTTGTTTGTGTGTCAGAGATCTGCAGAGGATGTGAATGCTGGGACAGGCTGCCATGTGGTGTGTGCTGCCTGCCACACTGCAGTGAGTGGCTACCAGCAGCTAAGAACCAGTCTGATCCAGTATCCCTTTTTTTTTAATAGGCTTTTATGAATGCAAGGAGGAGATGCAGGAGAGTGGATAGAAGACAGTGTGCATAATTTTCAATTTTCTTTTCAATTTTTTTTTCTTAAAGCCATAATTCACATATTGCTGTGTTACATATATTTACAGGTGTCTGTTTCACCACCCTGTGCATTTTGTATACTGCAACACCAGCACCACTTTGAGAGTAAACTCTGATGGGATACAACCAATGGCATGGGGTCAGTGGCCTGGGACTGGTATGCAGGGCTCCTGCCCTCTCTTCTCTGAGCCTGTTGGTTGCCCACCGCCCCTGCCAGCGGCCGCCACCTCCGCTCCACTGAGCACCGGCCGGCGTGCAGAGAGCCAGACAGAGGCCACCTCGTTAGTCATTTAATGAGTAAACAAACCATTCCTCCAGCCTTCTCCAGGATCATTCAGCCTGAGCCAGAAAGCCAGCCTGGCAGAAAAGGGTCTCTTGTTCTGGCCCCCTCCACAGCAGCTGACGAGGGGTTTCTCCCTCCAAGTGGAGCAGGGCTGACAGAAAAGCAAGCCCACTGTGTACACAGCACACGGGACCACCCGTGCCAATGACTTTTTCCAGAGGCCAGCTCAATCTGCATCAGTTAATCCATGTTTTCTGTGCATTAGAACTCAAGTTCTTTTATATTCCCACTGATAATTGAATTCTCCATTTTAATGGCTCTCATCTTCTGTAGATGTCAGCAGTGCTCTGTAACTGTGGATTATTTAAGCCTCAGCACATCTTTAAGCCAGGTTTAATACCCTCCATTTACAGAAGGGCTGGGTGAAGCCAGGCAGCAGTCAGAGGGTACGTGCCAAACTGCACCATGGCCAGGGATAAAGCCCCATTTTTCTCTGTTTCTGAAATGAGATGTTGTCTGTTTAATCTAGGTGACTGTCAAATGATGGGGTTTCCCATCAGGATGGTGTGGTGGTTTCTGTTTCATGTGAGACTCCAAGCCAAAGTCCAAAGCTGAAGTGCTTTTGGCTTTTCCAGTATCAAACTAACTATTTTACCTGTTAGTTGCCCTGCATTTTACAAACCTTGACATCCTGTGTGACCTCACAACTTCATGGATGGACTCTCAGGAAGTGCTAGCCTGCTTACAGGCACAGGTATAGGGCAGCCACTATTTCAGCTCAGGCTGGGAGGAGAGGGGTTGGACTGCAGAGATGAGGAGAGTTGTAGGACAGCAGGAACAGCACCTGTCTTCTTTTCTCCCAGGCTTTACCAGGATGCCATGAAGGCACTTGATGCTTGCTCCTAGTCCATATGTGAGGCTTTGCCACCCTGAGCAGGAGTCACATGGGTGCTGTCCCTGCCAGCTCGGGGGCAGTGCTGCAGGCAGGCAGACCTCCCTTGCCCTGCCACCCGCTCTCTGGAGGGGTGGAGAGGGGAGAACCATGTGCTGGAGGATTGTAAACAATGCAGGACAGTGGGGAGAGCATAGGACTCTTGAAGCAGGAACATTTGGGTCGCGTGTTAGCACTAGAAACCTGCCAGAAATGGGACAAATGCAGGAGTGCAATTAGTGACCCATATTCCTGGCTGTTTCCAGGGAGTGTTCATTCCCCCTTCCCAGCTGTGCTGGGGTGGAGGTGAATTTGCAGTGCAGCAGGAGCACTAACAAGTTAATGTTTAACATTATTATTACCTCATCTTCCAGAGGCTCCTTCTAAACATAACAATTGACGACAGGCTCCTGATAGTTCGGAGAAGACCGACCTCAGCCCTAGGACTATGATGAATATGATTTCCCTTCCCCCTCTGTTTTGATTTTCTGCTCTGTTACTCCAGAGCATTGGCTGGCCATGACCCCTGGCTGCTTTTTCTGTAATTACCAGCTCCTGCCAGATTTACTGTGGAAGTTAATGTCTGTTCCAGCCAAGTCAGCCCCACTGTTATATTGTACGAGACAGTAACCCCTTCAGTACAGGCAGAGCTCTGGTGAAGCAAAACAAAGAGTCAGGAACGGGGCTTCTTGAGGCCCTGGGGAAAGTTCCACGAGCCTGATGAAGGTCCTGCATTAACAGGAGCACTTTCATTGTGCAATCGTCCTCAGGGTCTTTCAAATCCTTTGGAGCACGAGGGGTGCTCAGTGTGGAAACAAGAAGAAAGCAACTTGTACAAGAGCTTACTCTGACAAACTCTCAGGATGTGCTCTCAGTCCGCTATGTGCCTCTGGGCCATTTCTTCAGAGCCTGTGCGTGGTCTAGTGGGACTTGCTTTAATAAATTAGCATTCTGGACATTTACCCTTAAAACTGGAAGGATTTTTTTCAGATGTTGTTTTTGCAAGCAATTTTTTACATGCTAAAAAGGGCAAGATTCAGGCTCGGATGGCTGTCTAGCAGATGCACAGGTCTCAGCTTGGGTCCAGCCATCAGAAACACCCGGTTCTGCACTGACATGTTCTGCCCAGCTGATCAGAGCAGCTCCTGGGCTGCACTCACTGCAACAGTGTGCAAGTGCAAGAGCATTTTATATGTCTGTGGAAGGTGAAACATAGTCAGGGGCTAAATGTGGTTAAAATACAGTCCAGATTCTGATAGAAATTATATTCAGCTATGTCTGGAATAATTCCATCTAAGCCATTGGATCTGTGGGGTGCAAATCCTGTGCCATGAGGTCATGGGGAAATTAGATGAGTAGCCTTCATACGGTGTGCACCACAGGAACAAGAAGTGGCCACCACAGCAGTGAGCAATGTCAGAAACTTCTGCTCCAGGCACAGTTGGGAGATAATAATGAGGAATCTAAGAGATCACGCAAGTACCAGTCTGTTAACATGACCCGTTACTACGGAGGGGAAGACGCTAAGAATAGACCAAGTAGGCTTGAGTAATGCATTTGCAACAAATTCTGCTCTAGGGCTCCCATATTTCTGTTTAAGATTTTGCAGACAGATGCACAGCATGTGTGTGCCCTGTTATTCTTTGCATTTTAGACTGATATTTAGATATTTGGGGCAGTATGCACACATTAGGTCTGTGCTTTGGACTTACTGGGGTGACTCCTGGTGACTTCTGGTCTGTGTCTCTGAGATGTGCTGCAGCACAGCAAGGGGATTTTGACCTCCTGGGCCAACCAAATATTCAGAAAACCATGAGAAATCTATAAAGCTTAAAGAAAAGAAAAATATCTAAAAATTTCCAACTGGAGATATTTATCCATAGAAAAAGAGGAAAAATCTGAAAATGTGTATGTATGGGCATCCCTAGTCTTCACCACAATTTGAATCTGTGGTTCATGGCAGATAGCCCATTCTTGAGGGAAAAACAGCACTCTCTTCTTTACCAACACCATCAGAGCCAGCTTTTGGGTTTGTGGGGCCGCAAGTGGGACTGGGCACCAGAGCTGCTTGGAAGGAGAGGGTCTTTGCTTATTCCCACTGTGGAAGCCAGGACTGGAGCCATGCCAGGACAGTGGGGCTGGAAGTAGCAGTTTGATATGTGGGGACTCACAAAACCCAGCTTTTGGGTAAAAGACCACCAGTGACTACAGACACAGCTGAGGCATAAAGAGCTGCTGGCTATCTGCATCCAGATTTGACAGGAGCTCGCCTGCACTGCTGTCCCAATGGGTGGGTCACTGTGGGTCCTGGGCTCTCCTGGGCTGGCTGCCTCTCTGCACTGATGGAGAACAGGAAGGGAAGGCCTATACCCTGGTGATGTTGGCTGTGGATTGCAAAGCACAAACAAGAGTAAATGCAGAGAATCCCTATCAGAAATATGGGGAGATGAAAGCCATCTGCAGCACCCTGGGCACCAATTCTTAGCCAGAACCAGGAGGAGCTCACCCACCAACCCATCTAAACCCCAGGCTGAGTGAGGACAGTGAAGGGGACCCTGCACGGGCCTCTCAGTGATGAAGCAGACCTTCTCAAATCTTTTCTAGCCTGTGAAACAACCCAGTGGCCTGTCACGCGACGAGGGGACGTGTCTGGCAGGCTGGCCCTGCGAGATGCAGGGTCTGTGGCAGGAGGCCACGGCGTCCTGGCTGCCCGCCAGCCCGCGAGCTCTCCTCCTCCAGCAACCTGCCAATCTGCCGCCCCTGGACGTGCTGTCGGGGAGCCGAGAGCAGCCTGGCCCCGCGCTCTGCTCGGGCGTCAGGTATTTATTATCCCAGCAGTGAGAAGGTGGGAGTTGGAGCTGTGAGGAAGGCAGGGATTGGCTCTGCCCTTGGCACAGGGAATGCCCGAACTGGGGACAGGAGGGTGCCGCAGGAGCCATGGAGAGCACTGTGGATGAAGGTGTCTGTCTTCTCAAGGTACACCGATGTGCACAGGTGACTGTTGTGAGTTGGCTAAAATAATCCATGTCAGTACAGAGTACAGACAGCATTGCCCTGTCCCTTCACTGATTAGGACAACATCTCAGCTTAGTTCCCAGAGGATTGTCCCATAACTCCTGCTTGTCCCCCAGGCTGGCAAGATCTCTAGCACTGCCCGCAACATGCTGCATGCTGTGTGCTGGACACACTCAGGCACATTTGCCTGCCCTCTGGATGCCACCACAGGTTTTTGGGAGCACCCCAGGCTGCCACTGTGGGAGGCTGTGCAGGTGTGAAGAGAAGCCATCAGTGTCCCAGGGTGAATTGTGAATGGGGTCGTGCTCCCTCTCACACTCTGTCTATGCAGAAGCCCTGCAGAGATGCACATTGCACAAGCCGAGCTGTTTCAAGGCACACTTGTGAAGCACCCACAGGGTGTCAGGGGCCACCAGGGCAGGGCTGACCACTTGTTTGCTGCAGCTGGCTGGATACGTGCCCCTGGCTATGGCTTGTACCCACACTGCTGAGAGGAAGGAAGATCTTGTTCCTGCCTCAGGGCAGTGATGCTGTGCTGGACTTTGCAGGAAGGGTCCTGTCCACCTTGTGAGGGAACAGAGCTATTGCTTCCATCCTTCATTCCTTCTCCCTTTGGCATAAGGTATATTGCTGGACATGTGGGAATCTTTCAGGTATTTCCATGTGAGGAATAGCACAGGATAGATAAACATGTTACAGGCCATTTGCAACATCTTCACTTTACCAGTGTAGAGTTTAAGAGTCTCCAACAGCTGCAGCCTGGCATCCTCCTGGGCACTCAGTTTCAAACCTTCAGGTTCACAATACTGAGAGAGCTGGATTGGCAAAAAATGAGTTAGACTCTCTTGATCTTATATCATTCTCCGTCTTATTTTTAAAATATATTTTCATCCAATATTGAAATGTGAAATATATTGTCAGCATCTTCTTAAGTGTCTTCAGGTGCAAGGAAACATGATGGGAAGCCCTTGAACAAGGCCAGGAGTGGGAAATAGTTCTGTCAGCTCCATTTATGATGTTGACTGGGTTTTTCTTAATTTGTTGAGTTTGACTGCAATTTTCTTGCCATTTTGGGGTGGGTACATGTTTTGTTTGAGTAACTATTTTAATAGCCACAGCCTAAGATAAGACCCTTCTGTGCCTGTAAATTAATGGTATAGATGGGCAATTTGTCAGTCTGAAACACTGAAGAATTACACCTACACTGCTGTGCTGATATATACAAATATCTGTATGCAGACTGTTTATTTTTTATTATTGGCAATTACACATACTGGAAAGCCTGTGTAGTGAAACCCTCCCCGTCATAAACACACTTAGCTATCTGGTCCTCAACCTGTGGGATTTCTCTTCTCGGTTTGGAGGCTGACACCAAACCCAGCAACAGAACAAAAGCTTGGTCAGAGGAAAGAGGGTTTGCTGTGTATGAAGTGAGTTTTGATTCATTCCCAAGCTCAGATGTTGCTTTGGGAAATATATTCTCTTCAGGCCTCTCGCTGTGACTCTATAAACAGAGGCAGCAACGGGCATTTGGAGGCACTAAAAGTGATTTAAATGATCCAGCCTGGGACTTTTGCCAAGCAGCACCTCCTTCTGTTTGCTGCGGGGGCTCTTCTGCCCTCCCCCTTGCTGGTGGGTTGGTTGTTGTTTTTTGCGTTTTTTTTCTTCTTCCATGCAAAAATTTTTGAGACTATCCTTTGAGACAATCTCTTTCTCCTAAAAGAAGAAGAAGAAAAAAAAGCTTGCTTCTCCAGATGGACAGCTGCTCCCTGCTCCTTTTGATGTTGCTTTTATCTGCCAGGCCAGTGCTCTCTCACCCTCTCCCCTCCCCCGGAGGCAGTTTCCATGGGGGTCTCAGGGGAGCTTTGTCTCTCACATGTGTTTAAAGAGAAATGTGGAGCTGACACAAAGGCTCCACAGCTCGACCTTTCGCCCTCTGGAGTTATGAGGGCCATAAAGTTCGAGTCCCTGGTAACAGCGCCGATGACCAGGGCAGTTCTGGACACAGACAGAGCTTTTTTGGCAGAAAATTGTTTAACTAAAAATAGTTCTAGGAAGGAAAATAAAAGGTTGTGCAAACTAAGCAATGTCTTTTATTGCCTTATTTGGTGTTACTGGTAAAAACATGAATTTCTTTGGTATGGCCAGAGGCAGATGGCTTCACTGCATTTAGTACCAATTTTGAAATGCATGGGGCACAGATAAAAAGTGACACTTGCTGAGGTGCTGGGGACCAAACGTGCTCGCTGGCCTGCAGATGCAAGAGGTGAATGAAGGTTGACCTGCTGCAGCACCTGATGTCCATCAGAGCTCAGTGGAGGCCCTGGCTGAGGCAAAACGTCCAGGTATCGAGGCTTCCTCTACCAGACAATGGGAGACTTTCTGGAGAGGAGGAACCTCAGAGTCCAGCAAAGGGCTGAGGAGCTGCCAAGCCAGCCAACAAGCAACTTTTATCCTCAAGTGTCACAAAAGTATTCAAGTGCCTAAGCTCCAGAGCAGATGAAGGGACTGCTTTTCCCTTACTGCTCACACCTGTGAGGTTCTGCTGGACTAGGTGTGCACCCTGGGAGTTTCCCCACCATGATTTGAGTCATTAGTAGTGCCATCTTTCTGTTGTTTTAAGTTCCTATTTGGCCTGGGTAGCAGCACATGTTGGATCCAGGTGCTCCAGAGTTGATGCAAACAAAAGGTTCACTAGTATTTGCTTTCCTGCTGAAGCTCTTGCCTTTGCCTAAAATGTGCCAGATATGGAATGAATGGGAGAAAAAGTCCCTATGCATGAGTTATATCAAGTGGAGAAGCTTGGAAGCTCACAGGTGAATGACTTCCTCAGGACAGATGAAGCCTAATGACAAAGCTGCTGTCCAAAGCGCTGCTGAACACTGGAAGAGAAATTCAAAGGTGGCTCCCTCAATTCCTTAAGGAAAACTCTAATGCTTGAATGTGAAAAAGGATTTGTGACAATGAGGTCCTGTTGCCCCAGTTTTCTCTCCTCAAAGTCAAACTTGCTGCAGTGTGACCTTTCAGGCAGGGGTTTGACAGTGTGCATGAAGACGGAGAAGGAGTTTCTAAATGTTTATGGAATCTAAACATTGTGAGAAAATGCCTCATTCTCTTTTGGCAGCAGGTTGTTTGGGAGCAGTGGCCACCTGTTACATATGTATGTGTGGGTGTATCAGCTTGATGGAGTTCTTATCAAGGCTTCGGGCTATGGCAGTAATAAGACATTTCCCAGGAATCTTTCCTATAACTTTTGTTCTAAACCAGATAAAGTGGGTGTCACTTGCTGTACAACAGAGGGAGAGGCTTTTCCTACTCATAAAAAAATTCAGGATGCTTTTATTTTAGGTTAAATAAAACAAAGTCAAGAAACAGGGGGGAAGGGGGGAAACAAAGTCTCCAAAAGAAAGAAAAACTTCAGTGATTTATGCTGAGATTGTGTGTTTTTAACCTAAATACAGCTACTGTTAGAGCAGACAGGGAGAATTTTTCCACCAAAAGGTACACACAAAAAACAAAGACAGCATCTCTTCCACTTGCATGATCTCTCACCCTGGTAGTTTTTTGCTTGAAATGAGTAGCTTTGTGCGTCAACATAAGTAAAACTCCCTGTGCAACCATGCACCAACAACCATATGCAGTAATTCTTCATGTAGCTACGTTTGTCTGCCTGTCTTGCATGATAAGGTGCACATAGGCACTATCATATTTCTTCCTATAAATCTCCTTTTCTTTTCAGAAAGTTGTAAACCTAAAGATAACAGCACACACTCTCTTAAAAGCAAGGTTGACATTGAAATCCTTGGCTTAAAAATGTTGCCTGGGGGAAAAAAGTCTCCATCAGTCCAAAGGCAGCAGGTTTGGCTCATGTACCAATTGTCACTCTCCCACCACACCATGGGGAGCCTGCTGGGGGAAGGAATGGTGCAGAAAAGGAGTGTGAAGGGCAAGCAGTCCTTCGACTCTGGCGATCCTTCAGTGGTATATGAGCCTTCAGGGGATCACATGATGGGAACTGAGCAAAACAACCATCTAGCTCCTCTAAATCACATCACCTTGTGGAATCAGTGAACACAATCTCTTCCCTCCCATATATCACCCTCACACCAGACAGATCTCAAATGCAGAGGAGAATTTGGAGCACTTCTGCTCCAAAGCATGCATCTGTGGTTAATAACAGATGATCCTAATCACTGCTCCTAGAGCCCAGGGCTAGCTGATAACTCTTTCTTCTGACTACTGACCCCCATAATCATCTCATTCTTGAGAGGGAGCAGATATTGTGAATGATGAGTTTTAGCAACTGGGACAAAAATAGTCCCCCTTTTGCTCAAGGAATTCAGATAGCAAACTAAGGGAGAAGGAAAGAGGCTGAACAGCCACACTACAGGGCTGGGAAAGATCTTCATCATGTATCTGGATCTGTCACAGGTTTGCTCTCAGTGACCTTAGGCAAATTAGTTAATCTCACAGCCTCTGGAAAAGCCAAGATAATAACAGACAGCAACTCCAGAATGGCACTATGAGGATACATCATTAATTGGTATATTTATAATAAGTGTTGAATTTTCCAGAAATATTGTATTAACAGCTAGGAAACACACTTTGCTGAACCCACTTCTTTCCGCAGAGAGTGGTTTCAGTGCTTCTGCAGCAGCCTTGAGGCTGCAGTGCCACTGAAGGGCAGCCTTACCAGCTCTCCACTTACACTTTAAAACCTCTGTGCAGGCAGCAGCAGTCACAGATGCAGCTGCAAGAAGAAACCACACACCACACTTGTGCAGGTGCATGTGGGCCCCAGTGGGGAAGAATATTAACTATTTCCTGGTAATAAGGACACAGAAGTCCTTCACAGGGCTCAAATAATCTCAGCACAGTTCCAGGACATGGCTTGTGTGGGAAGCTGCTATCCAAACAAATATCCACACAACGTGCTTAACAGTTCCTAGCTACTTAACTGCAGACTATATTCTGGATTCTCTTTCAAATTTATCTAGGTTTGTGCATTGTGCCCTGTGTCTTCAATGGGCAGGGAAAGCTTTCATCCTATGACTTCCATTAGTGTTAGTTTAATTGTTACCATTAGGTACCTGGGAACTAGAAGAAAAAAAAATTGATCCTTTTTCAAGAATAGTTTTATCTCTTTGGAAGAAAATTGTTTAGTTATATTCTTCTAATATCTTCTTTAATAGTAATTATTGTATAAAATGGAAACTGTTTGCTTATTTGCCAAAGTAACTAGGCAAGTTTCCCTTCTCTGAAAAGACTGAAGTGAGGATGAAGCCTCCACTATGAATGTATGCAGCTACATTTAAAAATAATTTTCTATTAAATTGCTTCCAGTTATCTGGTTTGCTGGAATATTAAGATGCAAATCTAGGCAAAGTAGATTTTTTTTAATACACTAAATATCTGTGAACCTATTAGGATTGGCTGAGCTGAAGCTGCTAGAGGAGATAATGATGTTCTGCTGTAACACAGCAATGCTTCAGTGAACCCTGATGATGACAATACATTGAAATAACAACATGTAGCATTGCAATCCACCCACACATCATCATGCATCACATCAAAAATGTCATGATATGCTGATGGTAAAGTTTCTCTCCTAAAATCACAAAGCTGGCAGTTCTAGCTGCAACGCTCACAACAAACTGTCCCTTTTCATTTCATGTCTTGCTGGTTTCAACTGTACCCAGGATCTTTCTTGAGATGGTGACGGTGGATGCCTCACAGCATTTAAAAATGGGATTCAGAAAAATACTTAGCCATCCAAGTTTCTGCTCTTACAGAGCTCCACCTGAACACTAGGAGGCTGTAAAATGAGGCAGAAAATCTAGCAAGAAAGAAGTCTGGCATCAGATTTGCATGCCATCTTGCTTTCAAGCAAGAAGTGGTCTCTGTCTTTCAATTCTACTTGAAATATAACTTCTTCAGGTGTTCCAAATGCCTTTGCACTTAAAAATATTTGAAAGCTGAGACTTGGCATGAATTTCAGAAAAGGATTTAGAGTGGTAGTCATTGCTCTTATGGCAGAAATAGGATTTTATCTTCCATCTATGACATCATAACAAAATAACTAAAAAACCTTTTTTTTTTGTTTGCCTCCTTGTCTGATAAGTAAGACAACACATTTTCCACAACCATCTTCAACATTCTACAACTGGTGGAGCTAAAGATGAAAGACTTTAGGGAAAAAATGCTGAAATGGATCAAGCTAAATCCAAAGAGGGCCTACCTGTATTCAGTTTGAGATCTGGATGGAGTTTTGGTTTCTATACCCTGAATTTTAACATTGATAACCTCAGTTATGCTTAACTCTGCAATACCTGCTTTCAACAGGTGTTTCGACTCATAACACCCATAGAAAAATCCAATTTAAGCACTCTTACAGTGCTTACGAGCACTTCAGTGTTTGCAGGCCAGAGAACTGTGACTTCTACTCCGTATCGACAGTAATCTGGAGGTCCAGACACAAAATATTTTTTTTCTCTGCCATTCCCTCCTTGTCCTTGTTGGGCTGGATGATGATGCTTGCTGGTTTTTGTTGGAGATTCCCCCCCTACAAAGCAATGCTGCTGCTGCTGACGATGATGACGAACCTGTGTTTTCACACCAGATCTTGGCAGTTGTAAGTCATCCCAGGATATACATTAGATGCCACAAAGTAATTGACAGTCTTAAACATGGTTGAGTCCATTAGGATTTCTTCCATCCTAACCAAGGAGAGAGCTCTCATTTCATATTTTCAAGGTACTGTGGAGATGGACATAATTCCCTTCAGAAGGGTTTAAAATTCACATTTCCCACTTCCCTAGAAAGTGTGACAATGATCAGGGGAGAGACTGGGGTGGGATATTTCTTCTCTCAGAGATCTTCATCTGGGAAGGGGAAGAAAATTGGATATGGCAGAGAGAAAAAGAGTGGTTACGGTTATGATGCCTACTGTCTTGGACACACATTAGCCAGAGCCTTGGCCTCCCTGCCCTGTTCAGGATTACTTGTGCATTTTTCACTAGGCAGCTATTGAATGAAGTACCAAACATCCCTGAGATCAGCATGTGGAGCCCAGGATGTCCCTTACCATCTGACTGCACACTAGACAGCTATACACTTTCCCTTTGGTCCAATTAATATCTAATCCTTTCCTAAAGCTGGCTTTCCCATAGGAGAGTTCAGGAGTACCCCCAGATTTCTTGTCTGCTGGCCAGAGTACTGTAAGCAGCTGTGGCTCTGTGGAGGGTAGAGAAAGGCAACAGCAAAGTTCCACTGCATTTCACACCTCTGGCCAGTCACACCTGCTAGGATATTACACACATGATGTGGCAGTGGCCATGTGACTGACTGTGTGCTACATAATTCCCACTGCACTTAGATCTGAGTCGTGTCTGTCCCTGCCTCCTACAAGGTCTGAACCTCCTCTGGGTCCTGGTTTCTGCTCAATGGGGCTGAAAATTAGGTATCACACAGCCTAGCCCTGCAGTGAACAAAGCTTCTCTTTTGGACTCAGAAAGTATAGTGTGTGAGTGAAGCCTAATCATATTTTAGTGCCATTCAGCTCTCAGTCTTTTAGGTGATACTGCCAGTAATATTTGCAGTGATTTGCAGTGATTTAGTGAGGGCAGTGATATTTTGTTATGGGAACTCCCACCCACTGACCCCTGAACTGAGCACGCCGGTTTCACACTGCAAAGGCAAGAAGCAGTTCCTCAGCAGAAAGAGCTTTGGATGACTATTGTGCACAGACAGATTTAGAAACAGGGAAGAGTCTTATGGGCCCTATTACTGATCAATAGAGCCACTGTTTCTTGAGGAATGGCATGGCATACATATAAAAATAAAGATAGTATAAAAAAAGTATAAAAATAGATGTGACGCAGTGCATGGACTTCTTAGCAAAAGGACTTTGGGTTCGGGAACTTCCTGTACAGACACATGCTGCATCTTCTCCTTGTTCATATGGCAGGGGAAATGAAAGACGAGAACCACCAAGGGTGGGAATTAAGACTGTTTTCATTTCCTCTTTCTTGTTTGTTACTTGGTCTTTCTCTAGTAAAAGAAAAAAGACCAAAACTAAGCTGACAACAAAGAACCCAGCTGCACCTGGGGTTTTACATAAATGTTCTTTTGCACTTCAACTTGTTCTCGTCCTGGCAACACTGAACTACTCCAGCAAAATACGGTGCAGTCTCTCTTTAAGAGAGACTGCTCCCTGCCCAGCTGTTGACTTGCCTGAAGGTGAGACCTCTGCTTAAATTCATGGCTCCAGCTGTCAAAAGCAAAGAAAAGCAGCTTTTCCTTGGCGGCTCTCTGCTTTGGGTAGATTTTGACATCTTCCTCAGTCAGCAGAATTTAATCAGCATCAAGTGCCCACAGCCACTCAGCTCCACCACTGCAGGGGCTGGGGCTGGGGAACCAGACCTGTGAAGGAGAAGAGGGGGAGAGTCCTCAACACAGCAGGCAAAGACACAGGCACAATCACACATTTCTATGGGAAATCCAAGGCTTGTCACTGTCTAGGGAGAGCCTCATTATCCTATTTGACTTAAGAACTGCTGTTATCATGCAGTAACCTTACCCGGCTCAGAGTCTGCTGTGTCCTCCTGAGCAGCTGAGAGCAGTAAATGGAGTGAGTTATTGACAGCTAACAATGATACTGATTTCCAAAGTAAAGCTGGTGGAATGGGCTCAGGGATATGGTTTCCCAGACCTGAGTGGACAAGTAAAGCCAAGGGAGCAACTCCTGATATCGTTATGCCTTGCTTGCCTTCTTCCCAGGGAAAAGACCACCCTAAGTTATTGTCATACAGATGCCAACAAACTAAATGATCCAGCACATGTCAGAAAATTGTTAAGCTGAGTGTCTAACCTATAAAGCCCAGCATCTGATCCATTCATGAACCTCAGATGATCAGATCAGACCTGTGTGTGCACACATAGGTACACTCAGACTTGCCTATGGACATACTGCAGCAGGAAGGCATTTGCTTTTTCTTGTTACTGTCACCTGCTTCCTGCATCCAAGGCCCCAAATCCTGCAGAGAGAAACACTGGGGACAGATCAGAATAACGTGAGGGGAAGGTGTGGCAGTTCCCAGTCCAGGTTTTGACCCTGTGCTGATGTGTGTTTTGGGACTGCATTGTGTTGTTACTGGGAGCCAGCCTGGCTTGCCCAAACTCTCATTCCTCCTACCTGGAATACTGTGTCCAGCCTTGGGTCTTCAGCACTAGAAGGACACAGACCTGCTGAAATGCATCCAGAGGAGGGTCATGAAAATGATCAGAGGGCTGGAGCACCTCTCCCACGAGGAAAGGCTGAGAGAGTTGGGATTGTTCAGCCTGGAAAAGACTCTGGGGAGAGTTTACTGTGGCCTTCCAGTACCTAAAGGGGGCTACAAGAGACATGGAGAGAGACTTTGAACAAGAGCATGTAGTGATAGAACGAGGGAGATTTGCTTTAAACTGAAAGAGGGTAGGTTCAGGTTATATATGAAGAAGAAACTCTAAACTGTGAGGGTGTTGAGAGACTGAAACAGAGTTTCAGTTGCCCAGAGAAATTGTGCATGTTGCATCCCTGGAAGTGTTCCATACGAGGTTAAATGGGACTTTGAACAACCTGCTCTAATGGAAGGTGTCCCTGCCCATGGCAGAAGGTTTGGGACGAGATGATCTTTAAGGCCCCTTCCAACACAAACCATTCTATGATGCTGGGGGATTCAGGGCAAGACAATCGCTGTTACAGCAGACGTGTGCATGGGGTGCTTTGTCAAGGGGACTCTGCATTTGTGCTTACCTATTCAGAATAACCTATTCACAGTAAAAGTTTTTTGTCTATATATTTTCAACACTCAAACTCCAGGCATTCTTATACATGTAGTTAATTTTCTAGCACCTGCAGCTATTACCCATTTCCTGACAATATCATCGTGCCCATTGAGGAGAGGAAGGACATGTTGGGTTGTTCAGAGGCTTTTTTTAAAAATGTTTACCCCTTCCACCTGTTTGATATTAGCCTGCATAATGGCCCGGAGTTAAAGCAAAGGAGGCGGCTGCTGGGAGCAAACAGGAAATGAAGCAATACCCAAGGTAAGGCAGGCAAGGGCAGCAGAGAAACAAGCCTGTGGGGATATTAACTGGTGAATATCCACATGCCTCTAAGCAGAGGGGTGATTTAGCTTTCCCCAGGCCCAGCTTTTGTATCAGAGGGACGCTAAAGACTGGAATGCCCTTAGCTAGGAAAGGAGTGAGAGAGAAGCAGATGGGTAAGAGAGGAGATGCTGTGAATGCAGGTGGGAGTGCAGGTAAAGGCTTGCTGCATAAGGACGGGGGGAGAGCTCGCAGGTGCACTGCAGGCCAGCAGCTTGGCAGTGATCAATGTAGAGCTCCAGCTGTGAACTGTGTGCTCTTGCAGCCTGTAGCCATGAATGTGGTGGGGTTTTTTTCCCCCTCTTCCTTTGTATTTGGGGAATGAACTTCATAAAACCTGCATTCATCGTTTCTGCTCAGCCACATGACAAACTTCTACTGAACTGTGTCCTGGAGGGGCGATGCAGCCACAATAACAAGATCTCTCCTGCTCCAGTCATTAAGAACACCGCATTTCTCATGTCACAGAGCTGGGGGAGGGGACCGAGAGCAGGAGGAAGCAAACCCCGCTGAGGATACTGTTTCAATATGAAAGAGACTATTAACCCAGTGCAGTTACCTACAGAACTCATCAAATGCCCTACCAAAAGACATACTTTTAATCTTATCGTAACATCACTCACCTTTCTCAACACTTGCCTTCCAAAAAAGCTGTTGCTGATAAGCAAACTTACAATCTTGCTCCCCTTCTTAAACCTCTTTAAAACTTTGCAGTGCTAAAAGGCACAATGCTGATCTTGTGCAGTGTCTGGAGCCTCTTCTTCTCAAATGATATTGCCTGTATAGAGCAGCTAACTGAGCACATCTGTTGAACATAATTTGAATGCTGCATGTTTGTTCTATATGTATTATCTTCTATATTACTTAGAAAAAGTGTGTCTAATTTTTTTTTTTTTTTTTAGACTATGATATTATTTGTGGAGGTGATTTTCTACTGTCAGACAAGTTCAGTGAATGGTCAAATGCTGTTTGTAATTTTTTTAGTAAAATTTTGGTATTGATTAATGTTGTATAAGTGTGTGTTTAATTATTTTAATAGTTCTGCTCTGCTCCTGTAACTAGAAGAGGTGATATGCTCATTCACAAGCAGGTCCTCAGTTATCATTCACTATAATGCAGTTTCATGGAAGGAGATGAACTGTGACAAGCTTTGTATCTGTAAGATTACCTGCTGTACAGCACTCTGCTTGTGGGAAATGGGCCAACTAATAATGCTGGGTTACAGAATAGATGGAAATGACTGAAATGTATTTTCCTTTGGAATCAGAAATATTTTGCTAGAAGTCTTAGAACTTTCATTAAATTTAGTGACAGCAACTAGCATGGACTATTTTTAAAAGTACACATTTGGTAAATGTCTGCTAAGAAGTTTTCTCTACCAACTCCATTTTATCTGTTTTCTAAAAAAGGTCCTATAGATTCTGACACAGCCAAATTGCTGTGGCATGCGAAAATACCAGTGTTACCTGAACCCTGGTAATTGTACAAACATGTGCTTTTAGCTGGGGCAAACACATGGATAAATGACATTAACACTTCTCATGGGTATAGACTAAACATACTTCTCTCAGGAGGAGGCCTGATTCCAGGTCCAGCAGGGCAGCCTGGCTAATGGGCAGTAACTATCTTAGCTTAGCCTGAAGATGTGTCCCAGCTCCTTCCCAAAAATGACAACAAGGGGCCTTCCCTCCTGCCTGACCTGGTGAGTAGAGAGGGAAAGTGTATTATTAGTGTTATTTAATTTGCATTACTGTGCTACTTAAGAGCTCTGGTTTGGATTAAGGACTTTGTTGTACTAGGCTCTGTTTAAACACACATGAAAACATGACACTGTCCTCAAGAGCTGCCTTCTGCCTTACACAAACACACATGGAAGTGAGGTATGGCTCTCTGATGAGGTTGGGCTCTGTCTTCCTTAACGCCTTGTGCTGTGCTAAGCGTGTTGTCAGTTGTTGCAGGCCCTCCATATCTCACAGCCCACACCTCAGCCTCCTCCTGGCTCAGTTGCTAACTCAGTGAGTGCCTGTGTCTGTGTAGTGTGCAGCAGGGTACCCAGAAAGATACTTGAGGCCAAGTGGGACACACCTCCTGTTTTAAGGGTAGCTACAAAAAGACCCCAAGTACTGCAGTTCTGAGTGGAAAGAGCTTGAACTGGCTGAGCATGGAAAACAAGCACCTAGCACTAGGCAACTCAGGGCTCAGGAGAAGGCAGAGCTGATCTGGCATGGGCAACACTACAAGACTTCTTGGGAGTGCTGCATGCTTGATACATGCAGGATGACTAAAGGGCTGCAGGGCTTGTCATCCCATGGGAAGTATCTCTCCATCAGCTCTGAGGCAATCTGTTAAAAAACAACAAAACTGCCTTTGGAGGGAGCAACTAAAGCAGGACGAGTGAGAAGCAGTTAGTGTACCCTGTGAGAAATGTGCATTTGTTTTGCCTGTAGGCTGTTCATAGGACTTCTGGCTTTAGCGGAAGTTAAATGATAAGTGAATGTTAACATAGAATGTTAAGGGTTGGAAGTGACCTTAAAGATCATCTAGTCCCAACCCCCACCTTCCATGGGTAGGGACACCTCCCACTAGACCAGATTGCTCAAGGCCTTAGAAATCTCACCTTGTTCCCTAAAACTTCCTCAATAAAGGTGAGTTACAAGCGATATGCGTCTCTCAAAGAAGTGAATTCCTTTACTCTATGAAGGAATGGTGGCATGATTCCTGAGAAGGAATTGGATAAAAACCTGTTTGGGTAATATCCAGTGTTTGGTGGCCTGTAGTGACAGATTCATAGTGGTGTGCATCCAATTGGTACTTGGATTTATCATTTTCTAAAAGTAAGCAAAGACCTCTCTGTGCAGTAATCTTCTGATTTCCCCTCTCCCAGCATTAAAGATCTGACTACATTATTCCTCATCAACCTAGACTCATAGAATATTGACTTTGAATCATCAAAGTTCAACTCCTGGACCTGTGCATGACACCCTAAGAGTCACACCATGGGCCTGAGGGCATTGTCCAAATGCCTCTTGAACTCTGTCAGGCTGGTGTTGTGACCACTTCCCTGGGAGCCTGTTCCAGTGCCCAAACACTCTCTGGGTGAAAAACTTTTTCCTAATATCAAACCTAAGCGTCCCCTGACACAGTTTCAGGCCACTCCCTTGGGTCCTGTCACTGGTCACCAGAGAGAAGAGATGGGTGTCTGCTCCTCCAATTCTCTTGATGAGGAAGCTGCAGGCAGCTATGAGATCTCCCCTCAGTCTCCTCCTGGGTGCAGACCAAGTGCCCTCACCCACTATTTCTTTGGTTTCCTCACTAGACTCTTAACAACCTTTGTTTGCTCTCCTTTGGATATTCTCTAAGAGCTTTATATCTTTTTTATGATATGTGGCTCTCTGAACTGTCCCCAGCACTTGAGGTGAGGCTGTCCCAGTGCAGAGCAGAGCAGGACAATCCCCTCCCTTGCCTGGCTGGCCATGCTGTGCCTGATGCCCTCCTGGCTGCCAGGGCACTGCTGACTCATGTTCAACTTGCCATTGACCAGGAGCCCCAGGTCCTTTTCCACAGCATTGCTCTCAAGTGTCTTGTTCCCCAGTATGTATGTACACCCAGGTTTGTCCTGCAACAGGTGCAGAATCTGGCACCTGTCTTTGTTGAACTTAAGTAGAAAACTTACTTAGAAAAGCTATATTGCTTTTTATAGATAGCCAGTCAATTTGGTTGTGTTCAGGATCTGCAGAGTGCCCATCTGGACAAAGCTCATCAGTATGGCTACATCATCATTTACATGTAAGTTGTATGTGATGTGCTGCTTGCAACTACTGTGTCTTGTGGGTTAAACAAGTTATGTGGCAGACTGATTCCAGGAAAGCATTTACATATCAAAAGATGTAAGAATTCTCAAAACTGATGTAAGCTTAATAAACAAGCATCCTCAGGTGTTGTTCAAGATGATTTGGTTTTGCTCAGAAGGAAGGATGCAATGCAGTCAAGGTGTTGTGGTCTGACTGATAAACCAGTTCTGGTCAAGATGAGGCACAGAGCCTACACCACTTAGCTAACCTCACAGAACTGAAGCAACTTGCCTTTTCTTTAATGTATTGCACTCTGGCTCAGTCCTGTGATCAGTCACTCCCCAATAAAAATACACGTTTTTACTCTTGTAGACAAAATGCATAAACATTTGACCCCTGGAAATATGATATACAGCTAGAGACAGCCCTTGAAAAACCTGGAGTATGTACGTGCATTATAAATTTTCCCTATCTCACAGGACCAGCATGGTAGAAAAAAGATTATCAGTTGTCTCTCTTGGTCTCCCTCTCCACCCCGTTCCCTCGTGCCCTTGCACTCCCTCTCCCTTTTACTGTGGGATGTGCCAGCACTTGTCTTGGCAAAAGACAGTCCTGGATCTTAAACCTGAAGAAAACTCCAGTGCGTTTATGACTAGCTCAGCCTTTACCAGGCCTCTTGTGCTCCTGCCCCAGCCTGCCCCACAAGCAGAGTGCGTGGTGGTGGGAAATGCAAGAGAGGGGCACATGACTCCCTTGCAAGCACAGAGCTAATGCTTCCATAAATCAGGGAATGGGAAGTGTGTGTAAATGCATGTGTCCTGCTGGCAGAGCATGGCAGCTGCCACGAGCCATGGGAGAGTTAAGAGGGTATTACCATCCAGTTTGGTCTTGGCCTGTACTTTCAGTGGTCAATGATTTCCACTCACCACCCTCCACTACACTGCACAGCTACTGGTTGTTTGTTCTCCCTGTCCAGGCTATCTTTGGCATTGCTAGAAAGATTGCCTGTAAATCTTACCACCATCACCACTTGTAGTAGTGGCAGTTTCGTGACATAGTAAACTTCCCATTTGGAGTTGCAAAGCAGCTCATTTTCCAAAGAAGCTACCAACCAACGGTTGGGTGTTTTTCCTTCAGCCACACTCAGTCTGGTCTGAATTTCAACCAGGAACCAAGATATGACAGCTTCCCGTTCTCACCAGTACCTCACAGTCTCCTGTCCTGATCATTAAAGATTAAATCACCCTGTGAGATTCACCATGCTCTTCTTAATGCATATGCATCTGTGAAGTCCATGCCAGGACCTGGGATGGAAAAGGTCTGGTGAGACCTTAAGTATAATATGTTAATAATTTGTGAAGCTCCATCTTAAGCTTGCTTTCTCTACTTCTCCCTTGTTAAATTTAATGGAAAATTTTCATATAAGCTTGTTCTCCTGGTCATCATTTCATATACCATCTTGTTCTTGTGTTAAGGTCATGATTTAGTTTAAATGGCTAATTCTCTTTCACACATTTAAATAATCCTGTCCCTGCTCATCCATTCTTGTTTTGTTGCTTTCAAATCAGTTTCTTTTACAGTCTTCTAGGACAGTTTTCATTTTCCTGATCATCGGGGGTTGTGGTCTACTTTTTTTCCATAAATATGAGTGACAAGGGCTGTGTGCATTGTTCTGGATGAAGTTTTGGTACTGCCTTACACAATGGTGGTAAATATTTTTTAATCAACTAAAGTATCTCATCTAATATATCCTCTGACTGTGTTTACCTCTTCCATGGCTGTGCCACACTGGTGGCACAGTTATCCTCTAATGGATGAATAAGTTTTGGTCTCTATTCACTACTGTTTCTTACAAATACTGTGTCCCTGTCTTTGCAGCAGGAGATCCTGCTGCCTAGGTGTATGACCTTCTATGCTGTGAATTTCTGAAGTCATCACATTTTGTCCTGGTATTCTACTGGTCTTCTCACCAGTAGATGCTGTGCCATCTCACCTTCAGTAAATTTCAGTATCACACTATTATTATTAATTATTATTAATTCTATGTCTCCATCAGCCCTGCTTAAGACAAATGATAAATAACATCTCCTTAACTTTTGTCTTATGCTGTTCCTGGTGGGAATCTCATCCTTAAAGTTATAACACAAAACCTGTGTTGCAATTCCTTTTCATCAATGGCAGAAGCTATGCATGCACCTTTGCCCATCTATTTCTGCTTCTCTTCAGTACAAGAAAGGCATGAGGGAGGCAGATCTCTTAACCATGCAGCGGAGAACAGAAGCGTGCCATAATATGATCAGCCCTGAGCAGAGCTGGGAGTGGGATCCCTTAGAAGTACTTGGCAAAGCAGTTGACATACCTGTGAAGGAGGGACATAAAAGGATTTCTGCTACTTGTACGGTATTCCCAAATATGCTTTGGGAGCCACTGTGGAGGCACATTTTACTGGGGTTCTGCAACACGTAGCTGTGGCCTTTACTCCACGCACAGAAGAGGCTAGAAGAAAACAAAAACAGTCTCGAGTTTGTGTGGCAGTTCGTCTTCAGTCTGGTCAGTTCCATGGGGGAAGTCTCAGGCCTTTCAGTGCAGCGTTTCCAAACAAACCCTAAGCATCTGTAAAAAACCGCAGAGTGTATTGTTAATACACCCAGATGTGCTGTCAGCTCCACAGCACTGCACTGGAGTGGATGGAGTGTGTAAATCTTGGAAAGGTTAAAGCTGAGAGACCAGTGATATGCATAAAGACTCATGTTCCTTCCAGGAGAAGGAGGAGGGGGGTGAGGTGTTATCATTCTCCATTAATCACTTACATCTCCAACCTGCCTAAATCCTCTGAAAAGAACCAGCAAAGAAAACACCAGCTGCTGTAGCTCCTACTTTTTCCTCTGTAACCACCAGTCTCCCTCCCTCCTCCCTGCCTTCCCCAGACTGTTTATTTTTACTGCTCATGAATCAGCCAGGAACTTGCTCCCTGCAACAGGATCAGCTGAGAACAAGTTGTAGATTGAATGTTCCCTGAAATCCTGGGTTTGTTTTGTAGCTTGGGACCAGGAGCAAAACAGTGGAGAAAAGGAGAGAAAGTGATACCTGTCTTCTTCCTCACCCAGAGACTTGCATTCTGCAGTGAGCGGGACTTTCCCAACTTGCTCTTCGAATACACTGCAGCTCTCACTAGAGATTCTGAGCATGCTAAGCTTATGAAAGTCACTTAAACTGTGGGTGCACTGGGTAGGGAACCATTGTTTTATATAGGTGCCTAAGTCCTACAGCAGCCTGAACTACTGCACCAGAACACCCCACCACATCACAAGCAGCCAACACTCTCCCTTTGGACGTGGCTGTGCTGGGATGTGAGAACTGCCCTGTCTTGAATAGCAAAAAGATTCACCTTCCAAGCTCGACTGCACCATGGCTACTCCAGCTCTGACATTAGTCATCAGCTTGCACCAGAGGCAGGGGCAGGGAAGTCCCTATGTTAGTGAGGTCACTGCCCTGCTTAGTGAAAGCCATCCTGGGTGACAACCAGGTACATGACCAGGGTAGCAAAGAATGGCAAATGGTGACAGAGAAGTGACTCTGGGAGTATAGGGAGAAAAGAGATAGGGAGGAAAGAGCTGAGACAGAGGGAAACAAGAGCAGAAAACTGAAGGAAAAAAGGAACTGAAACAACTCCCCTAAAAAAATTGTGGGAAAGGAGAAAAATAAAAGGTAAAATAATTCTTGGCAGAATGAGTGTCTTCCTCAGCCAGGATGGGGTTGTCTCTCTGGTGCCTCTCTGAACCCACACTGTCTAACCACAGCACCCATGAGAGCAAGACCTCTGCATTCTCCTGCCACACTGCAGTCCTGGTCCCTAGAAGGATCACACTATTGATCCACAAGCAGTAGAATTTGGGTAATCAGTTTGGAGTCCTGTTCTCCACAGAACAGAAAAACAAAGAAAACCTTATTTACAGAGCCCCCAAAATATTAGCTTTCTCCAGACTCTTGTGTTCAAACAGTCCAAGGACCACCCTGACATTTGCCATCCAACAAATCATGTAATCCAATTTAAATCCAGCATTTCAATTTGTATGCCTCTGAAAGGCATGAAGGCATTCCCTCGTCACCATGTGGAATGGAAAAGCACTTGACTTGTGCCAAGGGGAGCGTCCCCCCACGCAGCACTGCCACAGCACTCACAACAGGCTGAGCTGCCACTTGGGCTCTGGCTGGGTGCAGAACTGCTAATCTCCCACTGAAAAGGCCATTTGCTGCCAAAACTTCTCTGCCAAAAGATAACTTTATAATACTGATAATCAGGTGCCCTGTGATGATAAAATGCCTGTTGCTTGCCTCTGTATGAGGAGTTTCTTGCTGACATGCTGCTTATTACAGCAAACCATGTTAATTACAGAAAAAGCAGTCTTTTTCTGAAAAGAAGCAACAAAATCTTAGCCTAGGAGTGGAGAAAGTGCAATTAATTAATTTGTTTCTGAGTTTAACCTCTAGACATAATAGATTTTATAGCACAGCCATATATTGTAATTACAGGATGGAGCAAGTCTATACTGTAGCTTGTATTTGAGTGTGTAATGAGGAGTGAAAGATTAATGTTCAGTGTGGTCAGATGACTAATATACTGTTAAGAGCTGAACTGGTCGAGCAAGAGTAACAGGCACCCAAGATAGCATTTGATGTCTTGCTGAATAATGATGTTGTTTCCTATGTTAATTATCTTCCTCTAACCTGATAATTAACTTGTCCTAAGAGTACCGAGTGCAACACAACATTGAAGAGAGTGCTGCTCCATGGGTAGCTGGTGTCATGCTGCTGCTCATCCCTGTGGTCTTTATTCTCCCTCAAGAACACTAGGGGATTTTCCCAGACTGCACCCAGTAGGCATGAATATATATAAACACATGTGACAGATGACAGATGCCTTCTGAGAAATTGCGTTAATGATACTCTTCAGTCTTGTCTGGGAAAACAATGAAAGGAAAGACGGAGGTGAGAGAACACCATACCTTGATTGCAAAATAATGCTTTGGGTAAAAGGGTAAACCTTTGGCATAGACAATGTCACTTTCATCCTAGGATTTGTGGGGGCTTTTTTTTTTTTTTTTTTTTTTTTTTTTTTGTGTGTGTGTGTGTGTCAAACATATCCTTTTTGTAATGTTACTCATAAAGACCTAGAGTACTCTTCCTCCAATGGAGTTCGGTGGGGTTTTAGCTCTCCTACTGTGTTCAGATGATGATAAAACAATGTTGAGTCATTATAAGGTTTAAGCATGATAGATGTCCTGCATTTACTGTGTCTCACTGGCTGAGTTCTCTGTAAAACTTCTCTGTGCGCTTGGCAGCTTAAGTCCTGGAGATTTTATTGCCTTTTTACTGGCTTTATAACCCAATCCTAACCTCTCTGAAAAAAACACCCCTCACCAAAACCAACAGGTGGGGTTGAGGTTTCACTGCAGAAACAAACAGACAAACAAAAGTTTTAACAAAATAAATTCTTTGATAAGGAGGTTCCTGGCACAGTATTCTGTGAACTTAGCGCAATACTTGTACACTGTATCTTCAAGCAATGCCACTCCTGAGCTTTGATAGATGTAGGGCTCAGTTGTTTTTAGGCTACAGGCAATAACAAAGGAACTGCATTTGCAATATCTGCATTGCTTCTGATAATTTCCTTGTCAGGATTGCATTTAAAACTCTGTGAGCTTGATTGGCAATGTCTAGGTTACCTGCTCCTTCAAGCAGGGGTGACTCACCTGGGATTTCTATAGCCTGAGCACTAACAAAGAGCCTGTGACTTCCAGTCTGCCTGGGGCTCCTGTCTGCTGCCCTGTGTGCCTTTGAAGACAACATGTATTCAGAAACAGAAGGAGGCAGAAATAAAGGGACAGGGAGAGCAACAAACCCTGGTTACGGTTTTGGGCACCTGTGCTTCCTGTTTCTGAGTGTCTCCACTAACAGTTACAATGCTTAAATTCTTCTGCTTTACAGAGGTAAAGTGCCCCCTACAACCCTTAATCTCAGAAGAAGCTTTTGATAAACAAAGCCAGTAAATGAGGTAGGATTTGGATATGGAGAGACATCACCAGAAACAAACTATGTCAGGATAGCAAGGGATGTTGCCTGAGTGTGTAGGTAGTAGGAGGCAAGTAGGAGAGTTAAAAGCACTCCATGAGCTGATAAGAATGGATTAAAGATTTGGCACTGAGCAAACGCTAGAGAAGAAGGACAAGTTTCAGAAAGGCAGAATGAGAAATCACAGCCAGTGTTGTTTCTGCCCTAATGAACTGACCACTGCTGGAAACAGTTATCTCAGGATGGTGTTGAAAACCATCTACTATGATGGACGAGATGTTTTAGGTGTTGTAAGAAGGCACGAGTGATGCTTGCTGACACTGACGCTCCAGAAGCCCTGCACATGATTCTCATTTTCTCTCTCACAGGAGGCAGAAGAAAAGACACGAACTAGTAATATCCAGCCTGCTGTTTCAGATTCACCTACATGGGGTCCAGGCTGTTTATATGGCAGAGGTACCTCAGCCTCGAGGGTCTCTGCCTCCTCTCTGGTGCTGCCATCCACCAGCTGGGGGTGGGTGTGTGAGGTGGGGGTGTCCAGAGCAGAGGGGGAAGGCAGGCGGACAGCTCATGTAGAAAACAGCTTTGCAATGCCTAGACCCTGCAGTTTTTTCTTTCCCCCTATTGTTAAGTGGCATTGAGCACCAGCAAAACAGGAAACTGCTTCCTCCAGCCGCTGACCCAGCGATCCCAGGGCAGCTGCTGGCTGTGCAGAGTGGCCTCTGCACTGACACCCTATTCCTAGAAAGTGTCGGGACATTTGGAGGAGTGTTTAAGGAAGAGCAAAACGTACCACTAAATCTTGAATAAGTAGGTACACTTGGCAGCTCTTACAAGAAAATATCTAGTGGTAACAGTTAAAGCCCTGTTTTTCCAAAATTAGGGCTTAAGGAAGTGAGAGCTATGATGTCTAAGCCAGTCTTTGTCACCTCACTCATCTGGTAAGGAACTTGACTGTCTTTTTTTTTGTGATGTGCAAATCTTGTATCAGACATCATTACTTGAGCTATGAAGAAACTATTGTTTTACATGTGCTGCAGCTTTTGTTGTGATCCTTAAACCTTAGAAGTCCAGCCAGGTCTCGCTTTGCTGGGCATCCTCAACAGAGGCAGGAAATAGTGCTGGTGAGGTGGTAGGTGACCCTTTTCTTCCTGAGACAGCAACACCCCACGGTATCAAGAGAATACATGCTGCTGGGGTTTCTGTCCTTCTGATGAGACTGCAAACAGAGGATAGCAATGACATTGTGGCTCCCTTTCTAATTACACATCCCCAAGTGATCTCTGATATCAAGGACAATGTTATCTTCCCTGGTGGCATTCTGCTGACCTAAAATTCCTGTTGATTTGTTTTGGTTTAGTTTTTGGTTTTTTATATGTTGTGATATTCTTCATTTGATCTTTTAAAAACTTATATAGTTTAAAAAAAATCCTGTAACCTCACTGGGAATGTCTGGTGGAAATTTTTCACAAGTGCATTTCTGTCTTTCTGAAAGTAGGACACATCGATGTGAAAGAAATGATGCTCAACCTAATCTCTGTCACCTCATTACTCTTGAGCTCCAACTTAATTACCTCCCTGATGCTTTGCACAGCTCTTAACCAGACATTTTGTGTCTACTTAAAAATCTGCCATACTAAATGAAGTGATGACTAGATATACTCTTCCGGCTGGAGAGAGGAGATGTGAGCTTTGGTAAACATCATTTCTAGAGCACCCAGAAGGTGCATCACATACAGGCTTGATCCTGCACTTGTGGAGTTCACAGATGACTTACAAAGACTAACTGAAACCATGCTGAGTCCTTATGTCACAAACCCACGGTGCCACACTCACAGCCACACAGTCTCTAGTTGATATCTGTGTGTGCAGTGCAGTGTCACTTCCCAGCAGAGGTGGCAGAGGGGACAGGCAGGACAGCACAGCTCGCAGGTGCACTCCTTCAGAACAGACTGTTCTTATACTCTGCTCTGCTCTACTCATAGCTGAAAGTTACTGGGACCAATCAAAACATAGGGTGGATGTTCAAATTGCATCTCTCTTTGTTTTTATCTGACCATTTTCCTCCAGTGTTTTGCATTGGATTTGGAGGAATGTGAAATTGTCTTTTGCTTGCTCCATCCTTCAAGCTAAACACGTATCATGACATGTTGCTTCTTGTCCCTAGGCCCTTTTGGGAGTTAAGTGAATTGGCTCTTTAATTTCATTGTTCCCAGAAGTGTGTTGAGCGCTACAGCATTATTCATGGATTCAGTACATACATGCCATTCCAAGGTCTCCTTAGAGAGCACAGATGACACCATCACTTGTCCAGATGAACAACTCTGCATCTGCGCTTTTCTTCCAGCCCTTTCCCCCCTATTTTTTGTGAGATGGGGGCTTGTCACAAAACTACTTCAAGTATGTGTGGGACACTTAATATGGTAAATATAGATCCCTTATCTTCTTTGACAGGGAAACTTTCTAAAATCTGGATGGTACTTCAAAACCATGTAGGCCTTTTCCAACAATTTTTTGGTGTCTCACTCAGATAGGCTTTGATTTGCACTACAACAGTAATGTGGTGCATTAGAGTTTCAAGAAAGGTATCCATATCTATTTCCTGGTCTCCCTTACAAAATATAAACCACTGTTAACATTGCTATTACACAATGAAAGTCAGTGTCTGTTGAACTCACAGTTACACTTAACCTATCTTGAAACTCATTATGTGTAAATACGACATGATATTAAATAGAATAGGAGAGATTTGCTAAAATGAACAGAAATGCTTAGGGAAGAGCTTTGGGTAAATGAATTGGTTCCTACAACATAAGGAACATATTTCTTGAGGAGATCTTCTCTTCAGAAGTTGGCCTTCTCACCAGGAGAAGATTCTCACTCAGCAGCTTTCTGGTGTCATAATGTGGTCTCAGAAAGATGTTTCTAAAACACCTCACTTAGTTCTCTGTTGGAACCTCTAAAGTATTCAGAATCTTTATCTTTTTCAGGATTACCAGCTGATGAGGCAAATAACAGTGCTTTGTGCCTCTGTATCTATCTTGATCAACAGGTCTCCGATCATTGTCCCCTTGCATGTCTTTTGTTTCACAAGGGCCACTTACAAAGAAGGTTAAGATCCAATCTCAGGATTAACATTCACCTGTACAAATGTAACCAACTGATTGCTTTGTTGGAAATCCACCTAATATCAGAAAAAAAGAATAACTGTGCCTTCCTCTTTTTAAAACTTTTCTTCTTTACTCTCCTGGCACAGGGCTTAGGGATGTTTTGGTAGCTATTCCAGTTTAATAGTCTTTCTGCCCAACCAGCCTCTGTTAAATGTTGGCTCTAGAAGGCTGTTCCTTTGCCTATTAATCTCAGATCTGGTGAGGCCAGTAAGGCAGTGAGGGAGCATCTCTGTTTTAACAGTGCTAATGATAGACTTGTAAAGGGAAGGAGACTGTTACTGGGCTTTTGCTCTAACACTGACTCTTTTTCCTGTGCATAGCTATACTTTGACGTGGTATTCTTGAACTTACAGATCAAAGAGAATTACCAGAATGATCCACTTGTGAATTGTGGGCCATTATCTGTTATTAACTCATCTTGAGCGCTGTGGTGAGCAAACAGTAATTTACAGTATGTTATTACATTTCTGCTCACTGTAGTGTGCAGCAGCTGAATATGTGTGTGTGCTAGTCCATAACGAGTAGTAATCATTGGTGGCTAATTAGAATAGATCTTTGCCAACCTCTACCAAGGTTGATCAAGAATTTAATTTACTTCTAATAGTTTTGTTTTTCTGCTTCCTGCCCCTCCCACCGCATTTAGGAGAGACAATTTCACCTTCTTCTTTTCTCTTCAGTACATGCTTGCTTCCAGGAAAACTTGGAAGCGCAGCAACAACCTCCTCCAGTTCTCTGCCAGATTTCCTTCAGGATTTAATGATTCAGGTGGCTTCATTTGCTAAATTTTTGCCAAAATAAAAAAGAAAAAGAAAAAACCCCTAGTTCTCCACTGACACCATATAATAAAGTTGAGCAAACAGAAGGGCTGGTAGGAGACTTATTTTTATTGCCTGGCCCTGGTCACATGACAGATCAGGTTACAAAATACTAATACCCCTGCCAACTCTCAGGATCCACCAATTCCTCTTGCTACTGTTTTAATCCAACCTGCCTTTTCTTTTTTTTTTTTTTCTTTTTTTTTTTTCTTCTTTTTTCTATTTCCTTTTTTTTTTTTTTTTTTTTTTTTTTTTTTTTTTTTTTTTTGTGAGGGCGTGGGGTGAGGGGAAAGACATCAGACTGGAGCAGGAGATAGAGTGAAAAGCGAGTATATCATGATTGGGAGTATCCCTTTAGCTCCTTCAGTGTTTGTTCAGCACTTTTTCGCCAGCTGAATAGCTTATTCCCTTGGAGTGCTGGCAGCCTTTGGCAAAAGTAAAGCAATGTCAGCATTCCCCTGTTCCATCTATTTTTTGGAAAGGAATCGTTAAAAATGTTCCATTTTCACCTTGTTTGCAAGTTGTGCTTAAGGCTTCTCCCCCAATTAAATTGTGACATTCTGGCTTGAAAAACAACTTCAAGATTGGGAAGATAAGCTAACACACATGCACAGATGAAGAAAAAAAAAATCCTCCTTCTTTCTTGTGGAAAGAAATTCAGCAGTTCAGTGGAGCCACTTCTTTTATTAGCAGTGAGACAAATATATTTTCAAAAAAATTGCTGATAAAAAAACAGATTTGAAAAACATAAACTTAATGCAGCTCTCTGGAGTTCTTTACAGCAGTTTCCTCTTTGTCCCTTCTTCTAGCATACAGCAGAACCAGAACTTTTTAGTGTCAGAGATTCCTGCAAGGAAATCTGCCTGGAGAGGTGGATGCCCTGTATCTTTGTACTGTCTCTGATGTGGCACCTACACTGCTACTGACACCTCAGCTACATCAAGATGGGCACCACTACAGCCTGAAGGTGCACCTCAGTAACAGAGGTCGTGTCTAACAGAGTGGGGAGATTAGGGGAAAAAAAACTCTGTGGTGTCCTTCCCACAGGCACTGATGCTTTTTGTTGTGTCAAAGGTTTAAGAGAAAAACTACATATAATGTTTCTCCACCTTGATAAGGAAGAGCTGTGGCACAGAGAAGTTAGGAGAGCAGTTCATGGCAACACAAGACTTCTCTGGTGAAGTCAACAGTCAGAATTCAGGTGAGAGTTGCAGTCCCTGTGTTTCAGCCACAAGACCACCCATCTTCTCTTTTGGCAAGCATGAGTGGAAATGTACTTCTGCCTTCCAGTGCCTGTGACCATTTCCAAGGGGGAGTATGTTGCAATTGTTTTAGTTTTTCCATTTCTGCTCTTCTTTCACAAGTTGCCTATAAAAACCTGCAACACTCTTACATTGTCCATGGTCAGGGTTCTCTTGAAAACACAATCCTACTCTGATTTCTGACAAAACAACCTCTTGTAGTCAAGAGTATGACTTCTCCAGCAACCAGGCAGGCTTAGAGGAAGCACATGTCAGCAATGACTCCATGCATCCACCCATCTTTGCTTGCTGTGCCCACTGACTGCAGGCCGGGAGGGGCAGGGGCCATCACTTACTACCTCTGCAGGGCTTTGGCATACCAGTACTTCCAGCCACAGATGGAGTCCCCTTAGAATGCCTGTTTTCAGGAAGCTTCAATAACACATATTCCTCCTTTTTTATGAGATTTTTAATGCCATGAGAAACAATGGAATTTATTTTACTGAACTCTTTCGTCCTCAACTGCAAATAACGTAAGTGCAAAAGCATCAGGAGGATGATAACCATCCACGAAGTGGGAAAAGTAGTGCTGGATCTCTACACTTCCCTCGACTCTAACATAATGGAGGTACCTTAATAACCTGGTAGATTTTCATCAACCACGGCCGTGCTGCAATGACCGGCTTCTTGGATATTTGTTTCCTTGTTCTTTCGGCAGCTCAATTTCTGTGTGTGCAATCACAGCACCCTCTACTGCCTCCCGCCGAACCTGCAAGAGGACCGCGAGTAATTGTGGACTCTAAAAAGTACTTTCGGAGTGACTAGACTTTCTTATTATCGCGTGTTGTTTCCTATACGAAACAACACCCCCAGCACGAGAATGATAATGCCAGACAGTATTTCGGTTCTGTCTAGAGCATAGACCAGAGCCCAGAAACGAACAGCGTGAATTCCTCGGGGACTCAAGAACCTATCAGCCTGAGAGTAGTTTTTCCTTTTAATCTGTAAGGCATTATCTTCCACTTTTGTTAGGTCTGTGGAGGAAAACTTGATGTATTTTCCTAGTGATAAGCACACAAAGGCACTAGGCCATGCGCTGCCTCTGTGCGCTCCTGCACTGACTATGACAGGCCTGACAGAAACCTCCCCTCAGGAGCCTCCAGTGTCCCGGGTGGGAGGGCTCACCCGGCACCGCCAGCCGCAGCTTTCCCTTCTAATGGCTTTGCACAAACCCAGGGGTCTGCTTCGTTTAATCTCAAATCCCGCCCTTAACCGCCGTCCGCACTGGGGGCCATAGGCCGGTCCCAGGTGAAGCCTGCGAGCGACACGCGGGCTGGGAACGCGGCCTCCAGGCTCCGGGGGCGGGCGGGGCCGCTGGAATGGCTGGGCCGGGCTCGGGGCCGGGCGGGGCTGGTGGAATGGCGCTGGGCCGGGCTCGGGCCGGGCGGGGCCGGGCGGGCTCGGGGCCGGGCTCGGGCCGGTGTAATGGCGCCGGGCGGGGCCGCCCCGAGCCCGCCCAGCCCGCGGCGCTGACGTGGCGCTCCCCGCGCTGCGCGTGCGCAGGCGGCCCTTCCGGAGGGAGCAGGATGGTGCTGCTGGAGAGCGAGCAGGTGCGGGGCCGCGGCCCGCCGGGAACGGGGCGGGAATGAGCCCCGTGTGCCGCCGCGGGGCGTGGGACGGAGAGAGGGAAAGAGGGAGAGAGGAGGCCCCGCAAAGCCCCGCGGCGACGCCGGCCCCGGTAGCGTGGGAGCCGCTGCGTGGGAGGGGAGCGGCCGTCGCGGTGCCCGGGACTCTGTCTCGGCGAGGGAGAAGCGCGGGAGGGCCGGGGCGGTCAGAGCCCGTGTTGGGAGTCAGAACCGCTGGGACTTGGTGTCCTGCAGCTTGAGCTGAGGTGGCCCCTTTCCCCGTGCTGCCCTCAGGGGGGGCAGAGGAGCTGGGCCGGGCGGGGAGCAGAGCCCGGGGCTCCTGTGGCAGCCCCAGCCACAGACGCGTCTCTTTCCCCTGCAGTTCCTGACGGAGCTCACCAGGCTCTTCCAGAAGTGCAGGACTTCCGGGAGCGTTTTCATAACGCTGAAGAAATGTGAGTTTTGAGTTTGTTACTGGATTAAAGAGGTGTTCCTATAAATCTGATCTTTGTTACCAGGTGTTTTAAGCGATGCAGTTGTAATCCGGGGTATCTGAAGACAAGAGCGGTCATAGGGACAAACCCTAAGCACTGGTGGTACCACTATTACTGTTAGTCCTAAACTATTAGTTATAGGACTAAAAATTAGTACTATAAGTACTAATAACTTTTGAGTAAGACTGAATTTCAAACTGCAGGAAATACTGTGACTTTCTGATAGTTAAACAGTAAGTGAAAATGGTTAGTTTTCTGTAAAAGGAGAGTTCTTATGTTGTTTTTGTATGTTGATGTTCCTCTGGTTCCCGGCTAGCTGACACTACTGAAGAGGCCATGTATGGAGGCAGCAGGGTGATGGGCATTTAAAACATGCTGCTGCTTGAGCCGCCAAGGCATTCAGCACATCGGGTGGAGGATTTACTTCATTTTTGCTGGCAGATAAAGTTTACAGCACAGATTCTTCTGGGGTTCTATAGTAAGAGCAATTTGGCAGCAGTTAGTTTAGTTGGCCTGAAATTCCAAGGTGTTTTACAGATCTGCTCATGAGCAGATCTCACATCAAAAGGCATCTGTTGATTTTAATAAGAATAAAAATGCTTTTTTAATACAGATGATGGCCGAACAAAACCAGTTCCACGCAAAGGCCACGTGGAAAGTTTTGAACCAGCAGACAATAAGTGTCTCCTAAGAGCAACTGATGGAAAGAAGAAAATTAGCACAGTGGTAAGTGACAACTTTTAAGTTAGAAAGATTAGTGGCTCTGTGTGTTTTTGATTTAATGTTCCATATTTTAAGTGGAACTTGAGAAAATGTTAACTGAAAGTTGAAAACCTGATGTGTGTTTACTTTGAATGGGGGACTGGGAAAGGCTTTAGCTCTGCTCTGATATGACACAAGGAAAAACGTTACCTTGAGAAACAGTTGAGAATCTGAGCTGCAGCATTTTTATGGCCCCACAAGTGAATCAAACCTTTCTTTGAATGCTTTTTTCACATTCTTCCCATTTGTAAACGTGACTTAGGGATGAATGGCCTGTAGAAGGTTTTGTTAATCAAGGAGTGTTTTCAGTTTTCTAAGTCAGTGAAGTCCTATGAGGTACCAGTACAGCACATTGGCCACTGAATGCGGTAAGTTGATCCAACTGCTGCTAAAAAAGACCAGATGGTAACTTGTAGGTAAACATGTACTGATACTTGAATCTGTAATAGAATCCAGAGTTTTCATGGTTAACCTCCAGTATTACTTTTGTAGGTGAGCTCAAAGGAAGTAAATAAATTCCAGATGGTAAGTTTTGTATGCCTTTTATCCTTATTTTCTGTAAGTAGTAGAAGTGGTCTCTTGGAAGCACTGGACAGCTGTGAACAGGTTGATTCTGAGCTGAACTGCCACAGAAACTAACTTAGAATACCCATTGATCTTAAACTGTTTTTAAAAAAATCCTGTTTTATTTTATCTAACCTTGCACATTGGTTTAGAAACAGTATTTTCCTGGTGCAGGGTATAAGGGCATGATTCTCTGGGAAAAGGCAGGTAATTTGCCATTAGTGATACATAAAATGTTACCTCTTGCTTATTGTCATTTAGGTATTTGGGGTTCTTTTAAATGGTTCTATTTGTTCTTTCAGGCATACTCAAATTTGCTAAGAGCTAACATGGATGGCTTGAAGAAGAAAGACAAGAAAAGCAAGGCCAAGAAGAGTAAAGCAACACAGTGATGGGATGGACAGTGTGCTACCATCACTGTAATAGACTTGACCCTTGCTCAAAGCAAAGTCCATTTCTTTTTGAGTTACCACTTGTCTTTGGCTTTCCTTCCAGCAGGATACTGGGATGTGATCAGTACTTGTGTTTAAACTGAGAGCAGAGGTGCTTTCTTTGGGTTGTTGTATGGCAGGAGTATGTACAGCATTATACTGAAATAGCTTTACACTCAGCTAGTTTGTACTTACACTGCTGCTGTTTACTCTGTGGTGTAAAACCTGTCTGGGGGGTAGCACAGGGTGAGGAGAAATGCACCGTGCCAGAAGCAAAACAAGACTGGAGCAGGAGCCTCAATGACAGATGCCCAGTGTTATAGATGAGCCTCAGTAGTTCTAGGGAAAGCAGGTGCCAACATGTTATCAGGAACAGCTGCTTTCCTGTTTCTGTCTTAATCTGAGAGCCGTGTCTACATGATGCAGTGCAGATATCCCCCAAGGCAACCAGCACAGTGCTCGAGTTCTTGCAGAGCCTTCACTCTCCACTCACAGCCTCCAGCTGTTCTGACCTGGGCTCAGGGTAGGGGGAGGGTAGGACTCTGCATCATCTTCCCTTCAGACATGGCTTAAAAATGCTCATGTCACCTAAACTTTTTTTTTTTTTTTTTAACATCATCCTCCAGTATTTTCAGAAATCTGAATTTTCTTTCCTTCATATGAGCAGATGTAAAAAGTAAATATGTAATTGCTCCTATTAAAGATCATGAGAAATGGATTGGGTGTAATGACTGATGTGACTTGGTGAATTGCTGGGAATGGCACAGTTACCTATAGCTTTAGGATTGTCTGATGCTGCTGCTTTGGGCATTGCTGTTCATGGTTCTCAGAAGTTTTTTTGATTTGTCTTGCAAGTTACTTCACATGTTTTAACTTTGCCTTCTTTGCTAGTTTCTTGGTAGAAAAAGTAGGTATTTATTATTGTAAGGAGCCTGCAAATGGCAATCATTTGAGTTAGAGAAAGAAAGAGGTTTTTTAAACAAAAGGTACCAAGTGGCGAGGGAGGGTATTTCTAAAACTCCTTAACATTTCTGCATATTCATCCAGTGTTTTGATGTGAAATATAATATGTAGTTAACTATGGCTGCTGCTGTTGTTAATCGTAGTTTCTCAGCTTGATTCTTCCTGATGGTGTTGTGTTACAGTTTAGCTTCAAGAACGTAATTACAATACTATGATCATTACTACTACTTCAAACTTAATCTGACAACTTGGGTAAAGAAAGTTAGTTCAAAACTTTGGTTATGCCTCAAGCACATGCAGGTTACTGTTTCTCTTTACAGTCTTTGGTTTAGGTTTTGCAGGTCTGAAACCTTCATCTCGCATAAGCTTGATTTAAATGCAAAAGTACAAACAGGACAAACACAGGCAGCCAGGCTTGTAACAACTCTCAGCCTGAAATCTACCATATTTTATACATAAATTAAAACATTAGGTTAAAAAACCCAACCAAAAATGACACACAAAAGGCTTGTAATGAGTATTTCAATAAGGCTCAGCAGTTTTTATTTCATAAAAACTCCTCAAAATTTTTTTTAAACAATTTGTTAAAGGTAATTTGTTCTTTCATAATTCTAGAACTGACATTTCTTGTTGCAGTACTACTGTTGCATAAAAGGCATTCTGAAACTATTAAAAAAAAGCAGTTTTACATCTGTACAGCTGATTTGTGTAGCATAAGAAGCAAGAACTACGTAATAATACCTACTATACCTGTGGGTATAGTCAGACTTACTCCTTAATTGCCCATAAAACAATCACTTCCACATTTTGAAAGCATTTAGTTTTGTATTTGTTATGGTTTAGGAATGTCCTAGTTTAGTGCTCCAGCTGAATCCATGTGCCACTCACTACTTCCTCCCCCTGCTGGTGGCTGGAGAAGAGAACTGGGAGGCACAGGAAATAAAGAGCACAGGTTGAGGTAAGTATTTGCTGGAAACAATAACAGCAACAATACCAGTGGCAGAGGGTACAGGAAAGGTGAACGAGTCCACAGAAACAACACGACCCAAGTGCTCCCTCTGCCACACTGTGCCCACGTGGAAGAGCCCCAGCAATGGTGTGAGGTGGTACAGATCAACCTCTGGGTGCTGGCCACCCTGCTCCCAGCTACAGCAAATATTAACCTTGTCCTGGCCTGAACCAGGACAATATTGTACAGGAAATGCAATTTGGACACAGAAAAAGGCACTAGTTGCCTGTCTTGCATTGTAACAGCTTTTTGAAATTCCTTTTAAACACTGCTGTCCATTTGTAGAAGCATCCCCCATAAAAGATGCCTTAAGTACTAAAACAAAACCTTGTATTCATCTCGGTAGCTGTACAGTATAAGTGCAGGAACCCTGCAGAGGGAAAGAAAAAAGAATTTTACAGTTTTGAAACTGCAGCTTTGAATGCTGCAATTCCTGTAACAAATCCTCACAATAAGATAGCAGTAAAGATTTAGTAGAAAATCAGTAAGTTTTAGTTTGTTTGGCTGTGACTACAATTTCCCCCTCATTGTCTTTCCACTGATGTTGTTTGTTCAGTTTTCACTTTAGTGTTCTGAAGGCTTATGGCTAAGTAGTGCTCAGGCCCTAAATGGGATAGGAAGATAGTCAGGGACTGTATGACATTCATACCCAGCATTGTATGGAACGTTACCTGGGTTCTGTTGCTCACAGCCTTGCAAGGCCCACAAAGAAAAAAAAAGGTTCTTTACTTGCTATGTAGCTGCTTTAGTAAGTGGCAAACCTGGAGCAATTTTGGTGCATCCAAGAAAAAGGAACCAAAGTTTTAGTCTTCCTTAAATGTTTAGTAGTACCTTCAAGTGGAACAAAGGTTTCAAGAAAATGAAACCCATAATTAGGCATAAATATCAAGGTCTCAAGTGGACCAGTACATACAACGTTTGACAATTTGAGGTTTAAAACTGGACATACTGGATGTGTCCAGACTATCTGTATCAGCCTACCAGAATCCAACAGGGAGACTATGAGTTGAACATAAACGTTTTTATGCTTACAAAACAGAAATGGGCTTTACTGAACGTGTTGGGAGAGCATCCATCACGTTTGCACAGAACTGGGCACTCTCCCACCTGTGCCTGCCAGCATATTATTTCAAAGCAGGAGAAATTAAATGTGCTCACTGAGTTTTAAAAAACAACCTGAGTTCCTCTCATCAGAAAAAAGGGCTTTTATGTAGCAGTGTAGATGTGTATGTTATATATGTATATTTACATATATAGAAGTCTATGTACTATGTATAGCAGGATACCTGACTGTACATAGTTGTCTGCTATTAATTTTTATTAACATAGCAGCAAGTGAGATAAAAGTGGCAATACATTCTAGAGCTTCTTGAAAAGACTTAGAAAAATGAAGAATTTACATGGCCAAGAATTTATATTTTATTAGTAAGTGAGGGTTAGTGACCAGTCCTACAGTTTTGAAGGAACTATACACATTTCCTGAGTTTTTGCCTCAGAGCAAGGGGAAAGTGGAAGACAGGAGCACCTTCTAGTTTCAATACAGAAAAAACCTGAGGCAGTTTATGTACCCATAAGAGTTTAACAATTTTACCTCTTTTCCATTTTGAGACTGTAAATTTCATCACAAATTGCTTGTAAATATGAAGACCTCTGCTTTGGCCATCGTGACATCAGCTGTCTCACAGTGGCATCAAAGGCTTGTCTATCTCCATCAAGCTAAGAAAAAAAAAATGACAAGGAACTATGCTAGTCTTACGTTCTTTTGTGAAGGAAATACTTATCCCAGTAGGATGCAGCCTTCTAAATACTGTGTAATGGCAATGCTCTTTAATTAAACAGCTTTCAAACATGATGAATGTCAACAACACATGCAACTTACTTCTTTTAAGGAAAAAATGTTAATTTAGTGATCAGTTTCCTAATACATTTCAATGCTAAAAAGACATAAGCAATGGAAAGGGCTGTCTCAGCTTGGCAGTGCTGGGCAGAATACAGTAACTGTGATGTAATGGTGATCAAAAGTGAATGATACAAGTGTGCATATGTATTAAAATTATGGGGTTTTTTTAAGTAAAAGGCGATAAACTACCTCCGTGATTGATTCAGACTGGATGAGCTAAGTATTTTGAAAGTGTTTTGAAATGCTGTCTGATTACCAGACAAGCACTGCTTCGGAGCAGCAGATAAAAGGTAGGAAAGTACTAAATGCACTTCCAGTAGGATGCCATTCTTGAGTTTGGGTTTTTTAGGGGGTGGAGAGGCATCCATCTCTTTCTTAAGCTAGTGCTGTCATTGGAGAAAAGAAGAAAGCTTTGTTTTTGGAGTTGTCATCTTTCATGCATCACTGAGTAGTTCCTGAGTTGTTAAAGGTTTCAATATAATATACATCCCCTTTATATCTTGGCTTCACTAAGGGATGCTCCAGCTGCTGTACTTGAAACAATTGCCTCTGTATTTTGGGTTCTCCTTCATTAAGAGCTTCAAGAACACCTTTGTTGAAACTGCTATTAATACTTACTGGTTTCTGAAAAATGGCAGTTAAGATTTAATTTTAGATAACTATTCTTGGGGAAAAAACCTCAGAGCTTTGGATTAGGACTTCCTAATGCTGTCTTGTGTAACCTGGGCATTTGACAGAAAGCTTTTTCTCAGTCAACCTCCGTGGGTAAAAAAATCCTTTTAAGTTTTAAGCCTAATTCAAACTTGAAAGAAATCTAGAATGAGTGAATTTTATACTTCACTTCATTTGGAACAGAATTTATCATCTATTGTGTTCAGTTACAGTTCTAATGACAATGCTTAAAAGCTTACCTCTAATGATAAGAAGTGTATCACAGTTGCTTTTGGTAGATCAACCTGTAAAAATGCCAAGAAATCAATACTCAACAGTTCTCTGTTACCAGTTTGCCAACTAGAGATGAGCTATACTAAAGGGAGTCAGACTTTTTGATTTCCAGAGAAGTACTCATGCTGCTAAAACTGGGAACTTAGTTTAAAATGATTAAAACCTTTTAAACTATTCATGACAGTTTCCATTATGGAAAGTTGCACATAGGTGCAAATAGGCAGTTATGTTTCCTGAAAAGCACACATCATTTTAAAGTTCTTTATGACATGGTCAGTGAAGTCTAAAAGCTATATACAAACAAGAGGTATGTTGGCTTAAATGGAAGTGCAAATCTAGCAGGAGCAAGTTATTACATCCACCACATTAGTTGGTGTAATTACAGCTTAAGAGCTTACAACTAAATGCTTGTTAAATTTTATTCCATGCAACTGCCACATACACACAATTTGAGATACTTTTCAAGTATCAGAGAAACAGACCAGAAGTTTGATTCATTGGGATATGCTGAAGTGAGGCAATTGGCAGTAGTTTTTTCTAGACAGGAATGGCATCATCCACTGCAATTAAGAATTTGGAATTAATTCAGGCTTCTGCCAAATACTTACTGCTAAAATCTCAATCTCACTTGTTTTCTGTTGCAGGCTAGAAACGAATGTCTGAAGTCTTGTTTGTACCTGGGAACAAGAGATAGGCAAAAGTAAAATACACTGTTTGTGTGACACAGGTTGGGAGCACTGATTTTGTATTGCATAGATGAGAACAAAAGAGGCTGCTTCTAACAGGATGTAGAACTCCATCATATTTAAACAAATGTTTAATATAATTTTCTGTAAAAAATTCACAGTAATCTTTGATGAGCAGAGGAAGGAGACTGGGGCTGAGACACTCTTGAAGTGTGAAGTGCACACTTGATAATACTGGCACGGTGCTAAAGCAGACAGAACAAAGTGGATGCTTACAGAACTAGTGAAGACTGCCCTCTGTTTCTGGGTGTTAGATGACTTTAAAAGAAACTGTTACTGGATGCAGTGAATCACCTCCAGCTAAAGGAGGATGGCTTTTGAAAGCCAAACCAAAATATGGGTCATGCCTTATATACCACCTTTTTTCAGAGCAAGCTAGTGGTCCTGCAAAGGTAGCAATTTACAAATGTAGTTGCAGCCTTGCATTATGTTGTCTTTTGTACTTTGGAAAAGTTGCTTTTACATATTCAAAACCTGAAGACAGTAAGTTTGTTTAGTTCAGAGAATAACATCCACTTCTTTATTTGGGTTGTGAGAACTCTTAATTGGGGAGATTTTTTTGTTGCACATCCAAGTTTGGACTGAAAAGGGGCTAAGATTACAGTTCTGTTTTACCATGTACTCTAAATATCTTGAGGCTAATAATGCTAAACAAGAAAACTGACATTTGTTTGTAGCATCACTGAATGTTTTCTGCATTACTATAATATCATGCTTTAGGCAGAATTGTAGGGGTGTTTTGTTACTGTTTTGGTTTGGAGTTTTTTGTGTGTTTTTTAAAATCTGCAGTTTTTTCTTAGGCCTTTAGTTTGAGACAACATAATTAAATAAAATACATGAAGTATCTTTTACAAACATACTACAAATTAAAAGTATGATGAACTTGCAACTTTGTGCTGGTTTTGTCTGAGGTAGAGATAGCTTTCTTCACAGTGGCTGGCATGGGGCTCTGTTTTGGATTTTTGCTGAACACAGGATTGAGAACAGATGTTTTTGTTATTGCTGAGCAGTTAAATCACTGATAAAAAGGTAAGTAAGGAAGCAATAACTGGTACAAGACTATTAGCTACAGATATAGGGATCAAACACTATTGTACTGAAGTTTAAAGAATTTTCCAACTTCTTCCCCCACTGCTGCATAAACTACTTCTTTAAAAAAAAATATAACTTGATTGATAACACAGAGCCAAGGCCTTTTCTGCTTTTCCTATGGCCACACTGGTGAGGAAGCTGGGGGTGCATGGGAGGCTGGGAGAGGATACAGCCAGGGCAGTGACCCCAACTGACCAAAGGGACATTGCAGACCATGTGACATCATGCTCAGTATATCAAGTTGGGGGAAGAAGGGGGTATATTTGGAGTGATGGTGTGATCATTACAGAAGATGGGGCCCGGCTTTCCTGGAGATGGCTGAACACCTCCCTGCCCATGGGAAGCACTGAATTCATTCCTTGTTTTGCTTTCCCTATTAAACTGTCTATCTCAATCCAGGGGTTTTCTGGCTTTTACCCTTCTGGTTCTCTCCCTGATCCCGCTGGTGGGGGAGTGAATGAGCAGCTGTGTGGGGCTTGGCTGTTGGCTGAGGTTAAACCACACCAACCTTTAACACACTTCAGTGTTTAGGGAGAAAGAAAAAGGAAAGGACAGTTCCAGAACCACAGTTCCTAAAGTAAGATTTCTAATATATATCCACAATGATAGCTGAGCCATGATGTCACAGATAATCCCTAACAGCCTGTTAAAAAGGGTGGTTTTTGCCTTCAACCATTTGTGTTGTTCCTCGTTTACTTTATGAATAAAGAACAAACAGGATAAATTTGTTTAAATTAGCTGATAATGGGAAGAATAAATTCTACCATTCCTTCACTTCTAAGGATCACTTCTGAATACATATTTGATGTGTGTGTACCTGAATTTCTTGACGACGCCTGGCACTGGCAGATAATTTTTCAGGAGCTATAACACTAACGTTAGGCACTACAAGAGTTCCATGTGATTCAAACACACCTAAAATGCAAACACATCATTTTAGTTTATAGTATTTCTTTATACAACAAGTAACAAGAAACAGAAAATTCGCAAATATTAATAATCTAAAAGCAGTGTAGTAGAGGGATTAAAAAGCTGCTGAAAACCTCCACAACAACCCCCCCAAGTTACACATGGCCTCTCTCCCTCCCTGTTATGCAATAGTGTGTAACTGTGTGTATGAGAAGTGTTTCTTTAAAAATCACCACCACCACACATTGTATCAGTGCTCAACAAAACAAGTATCAAAAATGCCAAACTTTAGCCACACAGTAAGCACTTAATATTATTCTTTATATGCAAACTTATATTATCAGAATAAGAAATGCAAATCCATAGCTAGAAATGTATAGGCATTTTCATTTGGAAAAAATGTCCATTTTTTTGGTAAGTCAATGTAAACAGGTCTCAATTCTCTAACAATCATAGGTCAAGTTATTTTTCATCAAGTGGAAATTTAAATTTCTCCTCAGCTAGGAAAAGTTTGTGATTTTTGGCTTTCCCAGCCTCTTGGATTACTGCATCAATGAATGCTTATATGGAGAATATCCTGTCCAGTGGTCTGAGCACTTAGCCTGAAGAAAAATTCAGTTTAAAATCACTTGGAATAATATCTGCAATTAAGAGGCAGTGCCTCTAATCAGAACTCTGCTATAAAACATTTTCTTACTTTGCCTTTGGTAATGTTTTCCTACAAAATAGTTTTTGAGCAGAAAGAGAAACAGCTTGTATGTTCTGTAACTAGATATTAAGTACCTGAAATATTAGTAAATGATCCTTTTTGATTTGGTATTGAAAGATTATCTGTGGTTTCTCTAAAATAAACAAAGACAGTTAGGGAAACAGATTTACAATTGTAACAGTATTTCTTTATAAGACAGTAATTTCAGATTATCATAGATACTTAAACTTAGTTCCAACAGATAAAGAAGTTTGCAGATACTCCCCAGCACACATTTATATTCATGAATCAATTCTATTCAGGAATTGACAGGAAACCATACAAAATGACATTAAAAAGTCAGGTCTAGAAGCAATACTCCCTATGGAGACAAAAATGTCCTCCTATTATGCAAGAGTGATTTATATCCTAATACAAAAATATATTGTGAGAGTATTCTCTATGAATTATTAATTTAATCTATTTCTCACAGGTTTCTGTGACATAATACTAAAGTATAAAAGCAGTATTTACACTTAAGAGCACATGTATTCAAAGAAGTCTTCAACAATTAGTTTGGATACCTTTACTTTCCACATTCAAGAATTCATTAAAAGAGAAATTTACCAGCACTATTACAATCAGCTATTGCATTTCTCTGTTTAGTGGTACTATGCAAGGGTTTTTCTATTCTGTTTTCAGGATTTAGAAATAAGGTAACTTTTTTAAAGAATAATTTTCTTTCACAACTTCTAGTAGATCTGTCACAAAGCACCTGAGAATCAGATTAGTTGCAAAGTTAAATACTAAGACTAGCTGAGGCCAGAAAAAGGAGAACAAGAGGTGGGTAGCAGGAGACATCAACTGCATAAACTAGTGCTTGATTTCAGCATTTCCAAGCTTCATGATTTCCTTTACTGTTAAGCCTAGTCAGAAAAACTGGATGGCAAATCTGTCAAGTTTCTGAATTCTACTTTGTGTGACTAATGCATGTCTATTCCTGCTGCCAATGCACACATACATATATACACACATATAAAAATATCTATATTACAGACTTACAAGGGGCTATGTGTAAGTAACAGCTGTACTGCTTGAGCACACAGGAATGACTAGCCTCTCCTGTCATTTCTGTACTAAGTTCCACTGGTGACAATAAATAGTAATTTCAATGAAGACAGGATGAAGGGGTTTTCCTGTGTACCTTTAAGTCTTTGCCAGATGTTACTTTCACTTGTGTCATCAGAGCATACAGAAGTGCAACAGTTACACCTTCATTTCACCACACCAATACTGCCTCAGAATCAAAGAGATCTGCTCTTTGAATTCTTTGATTACACAGTACACAAATATAATGGACTTCTGCTCAGTAACAGGGACTTGCAAGCAGCCAGACAAACACTACTGCTGCTCCAGCAGCTTTGGGACAACTGTGTGGCCTTTTAATTTAGGACACACTGTGGATGTGTGAATGTAGCAGCAGCTAGGAAAAACAGTTTATTTCTTAATCTGAATACAATTCTATAACGAAGCCTTTTGCTTTCTTTTCCCCTCAAAAGAAATTCAACAATTTCTTTAACAAATAAAATTAAGGTTTAACTGAGCATTAGCAAACATATATTCACTTCAGATTTTGACTATTCACATTATTTACATGTTATGCTACTTACCTACTACATCTTTCATCACCGATTTTCATTTTCAGTTTCTGGATCAGGTGATCTACTAAGTCAGATTCTAAAATCCTTTTCTCCGTCTGCCTGTCTTTCTCAAAGGATTTCACCTGTGATGTAGTTCAATGGTTCTTAACATTGTTAATTCTTAAAATGGCATACAAATAAACTTACCAAATTTAATCAATACCAAACTGTTTCACCCATTAAAGGTGAAAGAGTTAAAGGTAGGAAGCTATTATCATTACCAATCAATCACTGGCAATTAAATCTTTGATTTGATTTTTTTTCTGCCAACTACTAATTTATTTTGCATTCCCAGAGCATAAACTAGCTTGACTCCCTGCATTTAATATGTGATCATTAAGTTCTGAACAGAATGGTTTATAATTGTAAATACCATATTATTAATATTTTAAGTCAAGCAATTATATTAGAATAAGGCTTGCCTTTCAATTTGCAGGAGTTAACTCAAACATTCAAAACTTAGGAAATCTGCACCATCTTTATTGCAAGAGCTTAATCAGTAACACCACCATTCACCTCATTAACATCTCCTTTGTTGGTTTTGCTTCAATAAAGCCATATTTAAAAGAACACTCTATAATAGGCTTGTGGAGGACTTTGAAATATCACATTGTCATCATCAAGGTTTACTTATTTTTGTGATTATTACTGTTACAGTAACAGAGTGAATAAGAAACGAAAAATATTTTAGTAAGGCACATTGGCTGTCCTTGCCACATGTCAAATGGTGAGTATTTTTTTCAGTCAAAGAATAAATCTTTATTCAAAAAATGACCTTTTTTCTAATGATCCAGAATATTTTAAAACTTTTAACTTCAAAAAACCAAAGGTACCAGAACCATAAGCTTCAGAGTACAGAAGAAGTACAGAGTACATTCATGTTGTGTCCAGTCTTTGCATCCTAATCTGAGTTTACAAAGGTGAAGAGTGTGGTTCTGACTGTCTGTTGGAACTTCATTGATTTTTTTAGATTTACATTTTAGTTGTATTTATTTTGTAACATGAAAAGGTGCCAACTGCAAAGATTGCTAATCCAATTAATTTTGTAGATTTAAGGAAATCAGAGACAAGAGAAACCTTTTTTCCATGTTAAACCACCGATGGCACTGTCAAGCAGTGTTTGCACTAGTTTTTGGACTTTCCCAGAGGGAAGAAGGTCTGTGAATAAGAGGGTTATGCAAGGATAAAAAATGTTTACAGTGTTGAAATTCTTCAGAATAACATTTCTACAACTTAACAACCAAAACTGTACTTCCTCAACTCCACTTAAGTATAATTTATATTGTATTAATGATGACCTTAAAAAAATGTAGAACAACAGCATACAAATCTGAAACACCATAAAGCATCCTCTGGTCCCATGCTTACCTTCACATGACTTCCTTCTTTCTCTGACACCAGAGCCACATATGTAATCCCACAGCATCTGCAATATTCCTGCAGTTCTTCCTGGGACTAAAGTGTGAACAAAAGAAAGAGAACGAGACATTAATTTGACAGATTATAAAATTAAAATTAAATAATCAGTCTCCTGTCTGTAATTAGAGTAACTTGATATGCTTCCCATATCAGTCCCATGGCTTCAGAGAGAGAAAAGCTTTATCAACAACTTGAGCAGATGAAAACTTCATTATGCATAGATTTATCCATCCAATGCTCGCTAAAACTGGAGTTGATGTCTACACTTAAGTAAAGAGAATGCCTAGGTCCTGTAGTCTAAGTTCCTACATAGAAGGGCTAGCTAGATCTACAAGTGCAGAGTCCAAGTAACTGTAAAAATGTGCAATGTAACATCAGGCAGTCACCATCCTGCTGCCTGCAGATTTTAGTCCTGCATGGCTGGAGGTCTGCCACAAAAGCTGACTCCAGCTGGGCTCCTGTAAAACCAAGCCTGTGCTGATTTATTCAGCACTGGATTGTAGGACAGCATTAGACAGAGGCAAGAACTACCCAAATCTTTGTTCCTAATGAATCAAACAAACAAACAATGCCAAACCCCCACCTCCAGCCCAGGTGATCACAGGAAAGTATACCTGGGACCAGTCATACATTATTTCGGCTGGAATTCCTGCAGTCCAGAATTTCTGAACAATGTTGATAGCTCTACCCATTGACATCTGACCAACACTTACAACCAGCAGGTCACATGAACTGACAGAAACCTGAAGGGAAAGTAAAATCAAGGAGACAATATTAGTCACAAGACCACCTTTCCCCCTTTGTGAGACCATTAAAGTAATAAAGATGGACAAATATTCCAATATTTGTTAAAATGCATCAAGCTAAAAACCAAAAAAGGGGTAAGATCCACCTCTTTTGAGAGCTACAATCCACCTAAGTCTGTCTGAAAGTCACTGAAGCTCAATCTTTGATGCAAAGCACTCCACAGCCTCAGCTTGCCAAGTATCCCTGCCCACTCTGTTCTTTCCTTCCCACTCTCCTTGGCAATGTTGATTTATTCTTAGAGAAAGAAGATAATAAATTACACATTTCACAACCAAGTGAAGATGTGTGATGCTGTACAAAGTAGTCAATATTCTTCAAGTTTCATCTCTATCTTCTATACTTTGATAAAAGGAGAAGTAACAGGGGAAAAATAACACTAAATACCTAAAGTTGTATCTTCCATCTGAAAGAATACACAGGCTAAGAAAAATATCCCATTTAAACTGAAAATAAAATTATGTAACCCTGAAGATCCTGTCTTCCCTTAATTCTCATTTAATAAATAGTTCTATGTAAAGAAACAAAAGAAAACAGATCATCTTGATGTCTGCCTTCTATTTCAGTATGGTATTATTTTAGAACACGTCCGAACATCTTATCTTTTGTCCACCTCTAGCTACAATTAGCTTACTGAACTGTCAGAAGTAAACAAATTCCCCACTTGCCAAGAGAGAGACTTACAGAATCCTCCACACTGGAAACAGCAGCAGTTATTTTGTCTATAGCTATGCTGACTCCAACAGCTGAAGGCACTGGTCCTACTGCCTGTGGCCCTCTAAACTGTGGAATCTCAAAACAAGAAAAAAACAGAATGAAGACCAGATAGTTATCTTGGCAAAATATCACTTTTTTCATGGGTTAAAAGAAAAAAATCCAAATTTACTAGAAGAGATAAGCACATACCAGATGATCATATCTGCCTCCTGCAGCAAGAATTTCAGGCACAGTTCTTTGTCTTCTTTTGATGTATGCTATAAACTGAAAGATAATACCATTGTGCTGCTGTATTTTGTAAACTAGTCCCAGATTTATGGAGATCTGTAAAATAAGAATGGATATGTGCACATATTTAATTAATTTCCTGTTAGCATCATGGATTTAAAACACTGTTTTCACATAAAGGAGACATATGGAAACATTCCTTATCTCAAAAAAATTTTAAATACAGTGAAAAATAATGAAGTGGTGTTTTAATCTTACATTTAAGCCTCCCAAGAAACCTGTAACACAAAACCCAAACAGCAAGCTTCAAGGAATGTGGAGGCCTTTAGCAGTCATTAGATTCCTATAGTTTTACAATATTTACTGTTTGTTTCAAAATTTATTAAAACCCCTCTTTTATGCTCTAAGTAATGCCTTCAGTCTTGGCTAAGGAAAGAAAAACAGTCCAGAAGTTAAGCCAGAGACTCCTGACTGGGAGCAGTCTTATTTTTAAAATGCATCCTCAATTAAAAAAAGGAAAAAAAAGGAAGAAATATCAATACCAGTACTATTATTTGCCATCAAAAGACACTTGCATGTGCTTTTTCTATTCTAAAATATCTTTATTTCCTGGCATATTACAAGGCCCAGCAGCCTGTAATTCCATTAATTTTTAGCAGAGCATTTTACAAACCTGAAGTTTTATTCCCAGTTGCTTTAATAGACCAATGATTTCCTCTAAATCCTTCATGCCATGCTTCAACAGCTGAGTAACACTTGGCTTTTGTTTTATCATTGTGTTTAGAAATGGAAACACATTACTTGCTTCTCCCTTCTGCTCAATGAATTTATAGAGTCGAGAAAGCTAAAAAGAAAAAAAAAATTATAAGCATACATAGCAACACAGAAAACATTAATAACAGATCACATCTAAAACCAAAGAAAAATATCTGACTTTATATTTGTGGGAGTAAGACATCTGCCTTTTTTGTTTGTTTTGTTTAGCTGGATGTTTTTACCTAGAGTTAAAGAAAAGAATCAACCTGGAGTTGAAGAGAAGAATAGACACAAGTCTCAGACTTATCTAGGAGTTAACTTCAACTCTATGCACATTTAACATTTGCAAAGAAGGTTTTTTTTAAGTTTCTCTCAGTTTTCTTTATTAAGCACTTTCTACCGTTTACCCTTTATTAGTTTCCACATTTATTCCATTATTCCAGTTACCCTTTATTAGTTTCCACAGCCTGTGAAACACGTTTAAAGAACAAGTGATTTCCAGAGAGAACAAAGTCAGACCGCTTGCAAAGAGAATGACCTATTCTGAGTAGCACATGTAACAGGTTATTTTTCTTACTCTGGTCAATTAAATTACAAAGAAAATAAAATATTACTGACTTATGGCAAATTACAGGGAAATCAACACTGAATTAAGATCACTTACACTAGCTGGTGTGAGAGAAAGATTACAGAACTTGGCTTCTACTTCTCTTTTAGTCAGCTTTTCAGTCTACAAGAAAAACAGATTAAAAGAGCATTTAGTTGTGTTTAATGCGTTACTCTAATTATTCAAATTAATTTCACCTATATGCTGTGCTTATAAAATAGAAAAGACCGAACTGATATTAAAATACATTTTTAATTTAATATTTTTAACTTTTTATTGACTAACCTGTCAGTTCTTGATTATACAGCTGAATAATTCTCTCATAAATACACATTCAAGAATCATCTTAAACCATCCCAATCCAGAAGTAACAAAAAAGTAATTACTCTATGTTTACAGCCCAAAGATAACGAGCCTTTTTATGTATCAAGGGTATACTCCTGGTTATGCTGGCAATGGACTGTTAGTCACTTTCAGAGATAGCCCCACAAAATAGGATACTCTACAGTGATGATTACAGAGGTTAGTTTAATAACTAATGCCTTACCACAGCATCATAGAGAATGACATAGACTTGACTGAGTTTGTCCTCTGGTATCCCACAGTGCAAAAGTATAGCTTTCAGTAAGGCAGTGTGGTTCAGATAAATGCTGTAATTTCTTTCCTAGCAAAGCATAAATTAAAAAAAGGAAGAAAGAATGAAAAAACCCAAGTTTTATTTGCATTCTGTTTTCTTAAAAAAACCCCAACCCCCATAAAACAAAGAGGCTTCCTAAACATTTAATAATACTTCAAAATTAACTTCAAACATCTTCTTTCACTACCTTACCTTTCATTTCTAACTAAAGAATGGCAAGTCTTGTCCCATTCTACAGTAATCACTTGTCTGACATTAAAGGACATTATTTCAGTGGTACTGTAAAGGATTCAGTTAGTATTTCCTTTGCACATAAACCTATGCTTCATTTTAAGTTTACCTATGAAACCCATTTTTTACGACAGTGACTATAAGACCATAATCTATGGACCAAAGATTAGATGTGAAAATAGTTCGGTATTGATTCAAGTTAAAGGAAGTACCCTGTTACAACACATCAAACTAAATTAAATTAAAATTTTGGGTGGAAAAGAGAGAAAAGGGTCTGATTAGAGAATCTACCTGTAGCACTGAAAACTCTTGAATGATTTCTGAAATTGCATAAATTGTTTCTGCTATAGGCAAAAAGCTATTTCCAGTAGATGTAATGATGTCAAATGCACATTCTAGGAGTTCTTTGGGATGACAGCGGTCTAACTTCCGAGGTCTGAAAACTCGCTCTATACAGTATCTAAAGGAAACATTGAAGAATGAATCAGCCTCTTCAGAAGTCACTGTCAAAGCGTGGTATCAGTGCAAAGCATTGCCTCTATGGCTCTTACCTTTTCAAGTTTGAGATGTTATTTCTAGCTACAAATCTTGCAAAAGGAATCTGTAAAACAGAATACATGAAAATTGTTGAAGCAAAACAGTCTGAGCTCTGCAACCAGAGATGAATTATACTGTGTAGTTATACTTGTAAGTGTAATATAATGCCTAGAACACCTGACAGAGCCATGTAATATTAATCTAACATCCTTGCTGCAAGTTTTAAATAAAAACGTTATTTTCACCTATGTTAACAAACAAACGCTATCTCTTCAATACGCTGTCAGGGCTCCAGCAGTCAGGAGAACAGAGGAGCAGAGAACTCAGGAGAACAAGGACAGACATGGAAAGATACACTACTTCAGCAGCCAAAAGAAGTCTAAGCCCAAACCAAATTCCACCACAGCACCCTCCAAACCCTCTGCAAGCTTTGCCTGCAGAGATGATGCTACTTACTCTGAGGTCATAAGGAAGCATTACCAGCATCCCACTGTGATCCATGAAATATGAAGCTTCATTATGTTCATACAGTTTTTTATTTCTGGGCATTAGCAGTGGCGTATGCAGCTTGACAGCTCCTACACAAAACCAGAAAACTATTATCTCTCATTTCAGAAGTAACACCTGCTTTCTACAGGTTCTTGAACACTCTTGCAGGGCATAATTAGGTCATAATATATAAGTTTAAAATTTTACATTAAAAGTCCTTCATATACTTCCGTCTTCCATATTTAAAGAAAGAATTTCAGACTTTGTTTTATGCCTATGTTGCATGCTTCTTGGGCTCAGCAGGGAGAACACAGAAGAGAGAACTGCTAATTCCACAGCCCAGCAGAAGCCTGACCTTGCCCTCCCTCTTTAAACACCACCTTTCACAAAAGCAGGCATACGAAACAGATGTCAAACTCCACAGTTACCAGCAGCAAGTACTGCTTTTGGAACAAATTTTGTTCAGACATGTTGCATCCTCTGTCTCAAAAACATACTAAAAGCGTTTATGTTTAATTTTAAAACCTCATGAATGCCTTTGTTTTCCCTGGCTATATTTCACAACCATCTACTTGTATGAATCCAATCTTCATTGAAACCTTACTATTAATAATACCACTTATTACTGAAAAACAGTTTCCTGTTTTAATATTTGATTGAAAATCACTAGAGAATTTATAGAAGCTTAACTCAATTAGATTTCAACATAAATTTTTACATGAGGAAAAAAGTGCCCCAGATAGAAAGAAATTTTTCTAGCCATTACAGCTGTCAGACACAATTTAATGGAAAAAAATAAATATCCAATCCCCATTTTTTGTCCACAAGCATGAAAACATTTCAGTCTTTAAAATGCTGACAAATACCTTCCCAAATCTGTCAAGCTTTAAGGAGTGGGGGGAGAGAGTAAACCTATCCTTGACTTTGCATTTCTCAATTTCTCACTCTTTTGCATTGCCAAATTTTGATCATGCTTAATCGGATTATGATTTACTTGGAAAACGCAAAGTTTCTATTTCAAAATTCTCAATTTTTATATAAAGTAGTATCATGAACACCCGTAAGACAACACAATTTATAACATTTCAAGCATGACAGTGGCTGCATGAATTTCCTTCTAATACGAATACTATTCTTAATGACTGGATAGATTCTTGGAAAGGAAAATAAAAGACTTTTAAATATTATGGCATCAGCTTTGGCTCAGGAAGTTCCTGAACAGCAAAGCATTGCCAAGAATACAGCACTGGAAGTACCACTACATGCTTGCTCTGTTTCCATGCTCTCCCTTATGCTTTTCACATTCTGGCTGTTCAAGGAGGTGACTGTGCTACATGGATGCCTGATCTCCCACTACAGAGCTACCCTTGTATTCAGATCCAGATTTTGCATAACAGTCTCTACCTCCAAAACCCCATACAGATTTATCAGAACAACCATGTACATTTAAAAATATAATTAAAATTTTCATTCTTCTTTCTGTAGAAAATGTAAATCATTCAGATTTGATGCTAGTAGCTGTTACTAGAATGACAAAAACAACAGAAGAAAACATCATAAAAACTTCAAATGATCAGCTACCAAACATGTTTTCTGATTTCTCTTATAGCAGTAAATCCATTCCATTCTTTTAAATCCATTCAATCATAACAAAGGAAATTAATGACTTTTGTAAACACACCCACCGTGTCTTTTTAATATCCGGCTGACAATCTCACATACATGCTGCTGTATCTTGGCTGCCCAAATAGAAAAACTACCCTGAAACCATCACAAATAAAAAGTACATATATAATTCACGTGTGATGAACACTCCATGTAGGCAATCATTCCATGTAATATAGGCAATAAACATTCTGCTATCTCATCCCACTGCAAAAAACTGCAATGCTTACATAATAAAAAAATAACTACAGCTATATAAAGCATTATTGTACTGTGTCACCTTGAATTTCTTTAGATTTAGAAAGATTCAAGAGCTGATAAACTAAGAACAATCATAATCAATTAGAAAGAGAAGAAAACATTCAGGGGCAGCACTTTCTGCTGACAACCAGTCAACCATTAATTTGACAGGAATTCAGAATAAAGAAAGTCATCACCTGGACATAAAGCTTAAAGCTTTAGCTGCTACAATCAAACACTGCTGGTTTCTTCACCAAAGAATGAATGTAAGGCTCAAATGGGAAGTGGCTATTCAAACCCACACAGCAGAGACAGTAGTTTTAAATGAGAACCAATGTGAAGGCAAATCTTGAGATAATGCAATTCACTAAGGAATGCTACAGGTTTACCCATATAAGCATATCTTTAAATATTTCCACACAGGGAAAAGCTAAACCCACACATCCCCTGAAACAAACCTTCAGCATATCACTGTCATAAGTATAGTCTATTGCTGGAGATATACGCTGTGCAAATATCTGACTCATCATAGTCCGGTAGGCCTTTCCATCCACGTTTGCTAAGGTATGGTGCAGGACCTCATGGAGTTCAGACTCTTCCATTTGTGGTGGTGGAAGATGTTCACTCTTTAACAGCTCTACAGCTGTTGGTCGTGCTGCAGGATCATGGTTCAGAAGCCATGTAATAACCAATCTCTACAAATTAAATCAGAATTTTACAGATTAGAAACATTTTGTAAGTTAACAGTATTTGCAACAAACTTAGTAGTCATATCAATTCAATAACAAAGTATGAGACACTACAGGGGAAAAAACAGCAGAATCTGAATCTTTTGGATGGACAATATTTGCTTACTAAATTATGAGTATCTTTTATTTTCATCTGAAAAAGTTTACTAAACCACACAAATTATGAGAAATGTGCCTCCTGGGATGACAAAATATGCAGTATCCTTTTCCTTTGTTTTTCCATGGTATGCTAGCTCTGGCCTCTCTTTGTGAACAAAGTTAAGATACGGCAGAACTGCATGCATGAAATCAGACTTGAGAGGCACAAGTATTAGAGTAGGGGGAATCTTCCTGGCACATTTCAGCAAAATAGGCAAGATGGAAATATCTTTATGGTACTAGTAACACACAGATTGCTTTTTTACAAGCATAACATACTAAAAGTTAATACTAATGGTCAACAAAAGAGTTGACTAGCACAAGGATAAAGTCTCCTAGGTGGTCCAATAAAGATTACACTGCTCCTTATCACTTCATTACCCTGCCATGTAGGCCTCCAGAACAGCTCTTGGCAGCTCTGTCAAGTCCGGAGCAGCCAATTGAGCTTGCACATCTCTTTCTGTTGTGTGACACTTATTTCTTTCAAAAAGCTTAAGTAAAAAGTTAAACAATTGAGCTGCCATTTTGCTGGGCATAAAAAGTCAAAATTGTCCCTCAGAGCTTAAAAGATGTGCCAGTGAACTCTGGATTTCTTCATGACTGTGCTGTGAGAATTTTGTGGGTAAATATATTTCCATGTCAACTTAAGAGTATTATTTTGAGATTTTATTTTCTTACTTTGTATGTAATTATACCATGTAATAGGGACTTGGCAGAGAATACTAGGTGAGGAATTAAGTGGGAAATTAAGGGGCAAAAATTATAACCAATGTTTTCTGAGAAGGAATACCTAATAGTTAAAGTATCTTCAAATTACCTGCTTTGCATGCTTGACTTCATCGAAGTCCTTAGGAAATACAATTGCAGGCTAACAAAACAAAAAAAACCAAAATCCACATTTGAATTTTAACAAACAGTCCAGATTGCTCAGATTAGTCTTATTTTTAAGTTCTACATATTAAACAGAGATAGTAAACATTTCCATTGCCCATGAAAAAATAAACAAAAAAACTCCAAACAAACCAAACCCCCACATGGCACATTTAATTTGAAGAGCTAAAAGGAAAAAGAATGCTTTGATGTTGTTTTGTACGATTAAAGTACAACCGATAATCACAAGAATTTACCAACTATAAATACCAACTGATTCCTGAGAAAGGCCCACCAGGCCTAAACCTAGGTATACTAAAGAGATGATTCCTTTATCTGACATGTAAGAATTAATTTCACAGACAGAACACCGACTGATGGCAATACCATTAGAATCCACAGTGCATTAAAGGAATGTCAGTGCACCAGCTCTAATTGTATTCTTCACTTTCCATGATAAGTTTTACAAATCTTGTTTTTAAGTACACCCTATGGCAACATTTTTGCTATATTTTGCATCCTTTTGTTTCTCTTAACAAAGTATTTGATGGATAGAATTAGTATGTTTCATATCTGTTACTTACCAGCCTTAGTTGACCAAGAACAAAGATCCTTTCTGACGCAGTATTCATAGGATGGTAACACATTTCAAAGAATATTATACCTAAGCTGAACAGGTCAACTTTCTAAGGAAGAAAAAAATGAAAACCCGTATGTAGTATCTATCAATTCTCTGAAGACGAAAATAGCAGAGAAAAAAACCCCCCAAACATTTAGGTTTAATGTCACAGTATATTAAAGCTGGAGAGAAGGCTGGGGTTTTTTCTGTGTATTTTTGCGTGGTGTTATTATTATTTGTTTTTAAAACTTTTGTTAGAAGACACAATCCATTAAAATTTGGTAGACTTTAAAGCCTTCTGTCGTCACAGCACTGCTATGACATAAATGATGGTTGCACTCAAGTTGTGGTCAGCAGCTTAACTGAAGTGAGGAGTGGATGTTCATGAGGGGTCAGTACTGGGACTGGCACTATTTAACATCTTTGTTGATGACATGGACAGTGGGATTGAGAGCAGCCTCAACAAGTTTTCTGGTGACACTGAGCTGTGTGGCGCAGTCAACACGCTGGAGGGAAGGGATGCCATCAAAAAGGAGCTTGACAGGGTGGAGAGGAGGGACTGTGTGAACTCCATGAAGTTCAACAAGGCCAAGTGCAAGGTCCTGCACATGGGTTGGGGTAACCCCAAGCACAAACACAGGCTGGGCAGAGAATGGATTGAGAGCAGCCCTGAGAAGAACCTGGAGGTGTTGGCTGACAAGATTCTCAACGTGATCTATCAGCGCACACACAGCCCAGAAAGCCAAACATCCTGTGCTGCATCAAAAGCAGTGTGACCAAAAGATTGGGGGAGGTGATTTTCCCAATCTACTCCACTCTCATGATATCCCACCTGGAGTGCTACATCCAGCTCTGGAGCCCCCAACATAAGGACAATGTACATCTGCTACATCAAGTCCACAGAGCAAGTCCAGAGGAGGGCCACAAAGATCATTAAAGGAATGGAGCACCTCTTACATGAGGAAAGGGTGAGAGAGTTGGAATTGTTTAGCCTGGAGAGAAGGCTCCATGGAGACCTTAGATCAGCCTTGCAGTACATCAAGGGGGCTACAAGAATGCCAGAGAGGGAACTTTTACAAGGCCATTGAGTGATAGGCCAAGGGATAATAGATTAAAAATGAAAGAGGGTCGGTTTAGACTGGATACTAGAAAGAAATTCTTTACTATGAGTGTGGAACAGGTTGCCCAGAGAAGTGGTGGCTTCCTGCAAGTGTTCAAGGCCAGGCTAAGTGAGGCTTGAAGCAACCTGATCTAGTGAAAAGTGTCCCTGCCTACGGCAGAATGTTGGAACTGAAATAAGCTTTGGGGTCCCTTTCAACCTAAACCATTCTATAAATCTGTGACTCCCACTTTGAAAATATTTCCCTGTTTTGAAATTTAGTTTGTCTCTGCATATAAACAGAATTCTCTTTAATGGAAAAAATACACCCTCACCTCCCACAATCACAGTCTAGAAATCCAGAATGGCAATATACACTTTATTACCTTAACTAATGGCTGTAAGATTTCTATCCTATTCAGTTACAAAGGTCCTCCTGATTACATGCTTTCAACTTGAAGTTGCTTGCATCTAGCCACGATCAAGCACAGGCAGAAAAATTTACTTGCCCATATCCTTCTACCCTTGGTTTCCTCTTGAAGAAATGTTTAATTTCCCTGATTAGCACAGGAGTTGACCACATGCTGTTCCACACTGAATTCATCTTTGTCAAGGAGGAATGACCCAAATCATATCTGCTCCATCTTAGATTCCATGCTACCTTTTCATTAAGTCTACTCCAATCATACCTGATTGTATGTAGATTTAGTGCTTCCTTGGACCTCTGGGCTGACATACAGGGCAGTGCCAACCATTCCTGTCAAGTTACCTATGTGGCAAAAGGTGAGAGCACCAGTTTCAAGATAGTGGGAGAGAAATGCAGCATCCACATCAAGAAAAAAGTCATTCGTGTTCTCTTTCTGCTAGGTGAGAGTGCAGTCCTTACTGAGAGAGACCCAGCTGAGAATACTTTGACAAACATACAGTTCTTACTCTCACATGTCAAATATCTGTGTCCATCTGTAGTAGATAAAACTATCTATTACTTCACAGATTTGTAGTAGGCCAGCATACAAGTGTTACAAGTAAACTGCACTGCCGTTACATTTGTCTTTAAACATATCATGTACCAAAGTTCCCTCAGAACACCACGTTCAGATTCTGACAAAAACCAAAACAACCAACCAAGGACACCGAAATCTTGAAATTGTCCTAAATAGGCAAGAGAACACAAGTGTAGATGGGACAGATATACAGGCTCTCTATACACCTCACTATGAGGAAATCACTGATCTATGGCAGAAGGCTAGCAGAGGAAGCAAATTAATTCTTAGGTAAGAGGCAAAACTGCCAGATTATAACACAGCTACCCAATTTTGTGGCTGGGGAGGGGTCCCACCCCTGGCCTTAATAAAGAGAAGTTTTATTGTCAAAGAACAAATGGAAAATATAACAGCGTATACAACATCACAGAACATAAATGCTTGCTTAAAATAATTTAGAACAAGTTGCAATGTAAACTAACCTGATGGGTCAGACACAGCAGAACCATCTGAGAGGTTTTCCTCCTGTTTAGAGACCACCTAAAATCAGCAAAACAGTCATATTGTAAATGGCACATGAAATGCTTCTCTTGCCCGTTCTTGTCACTTGGGTTGGCAGTGGATGGTTTAATTCTAGAACCTTAGAAATTTAAAAAAGTTTATAGCCTTTTCAATATATAAACGTTGTGGTCATTTAACTTATGTTTTGTTTTTATTTTTCAAGTAATTACATCAGCAAATTCAAGGGTTTTTTCATTCACTTTAGGCTGTACTTACTGCATTTGCTGGATAATCTGTAGCTAAACCAAAATCACCAATTTTCACATGATCATCTGAATCTAAAAAAATGTTCACAGGTTTCAAGTCTCTGTGGATCATTCCCTGTTACAGGAGGAGAATAAAAAAAAGACCCACAGAATATTAAACAATAAGCACGATTCAAAATAGAAGTCTTTATAATAGACTGAAAAAATCATATTACATATTAATTTAATTACAGTGGGAAATCTAACATTTCATTAAGGCACTGAAGATCAGTCTTGAAGACAGACTATAGTTTGTAGCTCAGAAGCTAGAAACAATTTTCAGTGCTACCAGATACCTAACAGAATGTTTTTAAAAGATGGTCAGATTTTTATGACTAATGCATAAAATCTGCAGTGGTTCATTATAAAATTCACATTCATGATAAAATATAATAAATCCCAGACTAATAATGGAAAAGGGAAAGAGAGGAAACTGGCTAATAAATGCCCTAAAATGAGTATGAAGAAACCCCCAGAAAAAGAGGCATAACACAGATATTATGTACAGATCATAACTATCATATTTACTAACCTTCTCATGGATGTAAGCTAACCCATCCAAAATTTCTCGGAAAAGCCTCCAAAGCCGACTGGTATCTTCATATAATCCCTGGTCAATAGTGTCCCTTAATGTGCTCTTTTCACAATACTCCATCTTCAGTTGTATATACACGGGGGACAGAGGAAGAATGAAGTTTTGTTAAGAAAAGAGACTATCAGAAACTTGTATCTGTACACATACTACAGCCCGGGCTCAGGAGCAAATAGTATTGCCAAAAAATCCAGCTATTTGGAATTCTCCTGACACCTGTCTTTTAGCTACAAACATGCATGCACTTCTGGGTCCTACTTCATTTTCTGGGACAACGGCATGAGCCTGCAGAGTAGCACAGTCTCTAACATAAATGTTAACAACAGAGTGAAACCAGCCAAGCCATAGTATGTGATAAAGGCAAACCACAAAGAATCTCTGGCTTTATTGCAGTTGGCATCTTAGCTGCTTTATTATGAATATACACAGCACATACAAACAAGCTTATTAAAATCTAATTCCATCTACTTGTAACTTCCTTCCAGACAAGCTCTAGCATTAAGTGCACTATAAAAAATTGCACATCATCATAGAATAGTTAGCTATGATATACAGCCATAAATAGTTTCTGGGAGAAGTTGACTAACTCCTAACACAAAGGAGGTGTCAGTAGAACAGCCTGAAGTTGCAACCCTGCAGGAGTTTTATTGTGTGCCTATTGTTAGATCCATACAATGGATTTACAGATTACTGATTTCTACGAAAATAAAGTGCATACACAACACTGTGCTTTTGAAGGGAATGAGGAAGTTTTCACATCTGTGAAAGACAACTTCCCCTCTGGAATTTAGCATGGTAGACTTCAACTGTACATTGGGAATTAACACGATAAACAACCCGATCAACACCAGCTACAGCGTTGGTGATTGGGATGGATATTCTCAACCAATTAGCAAAAGGCAAAAGAATGCTTTGAAAGCCATGGACTCGAAGGCTGGCTGGTTGGGTTGTTCTATGGTTAGATCAGGAATTGCCAACTTTTACTTGTACATGAGCAACACCAGTTATCCCATTAAACTCTATGGCACTATAAAACTTTGTTCTCTCCAGCCACAAATACAGAGCCTTGGAAGGCATAACAAACCATGTGCACTAGACAGTGCCTTCCACCAGCCAAGCCTTCAGAAAACCAGTCTATTGCAAAACCAGCACTGAACTAATTTGCATTTTTAAAGGTCATTACTTTTCTCATGAAAACCAGCAACTAGTCTCTGCAGGTTGAAATGAACAGTACCCTTTTACGTACACATGAGCATATTTGTACCTGAATATACAGATAATGCACTGTCTGAACAACTGGTGTCCTGTCTTCTCCTCCATGGCTATTCTTTTCATTGCCTTCTTCATTCTTTATCACAATAAAAATAACAGAACAGTTAGCTACAGGAAGCTGTGCAGATTTTTTTATTATACATACTACTATTTTTTAATGGCTGGAATATATTGATGAGAACTCAGCTTCTCTGGATAGGCAATAGCAAAATAATACAATGACTTTTTTTAATACCACTGCATCTAAATAAACTAGAAAAAACTGTTGTGATCAACTCTCAAAGTGAAAGTGAGTAGCATTTTGTCATCATTAGACACTGAAGTAAAAAAATTCTGGAAGAACTGGATGAATCCTAAATCTCAAGCTGTGTCATATTAAAAAAAAAAAAAAAAAGACAAGATGTGAAACTAGAAGATATAAAACTTGCTTGATAAATAATGCAACCCCCACCCTCAACCAACAATTTTGGTATGGTGTATATACATATATATATACATGTATAATGAGAAATAAATGCACTGCCATATTATTAAATTATATACTGAAAACGTTTTCATGTCAATGCACATTATAACAGAAAGAGGAAGGAGATGCAGCTTTAAACAAAAGCATATTACAGATCTTTAGGACTGGCAATGACATAGTGTAGATACTATAGAAGACTGTTCATTAGCTTTCTAGTGATACAGTGCACTGACTGTCCATAGCAAGTGCTGTGCCACAATCTTAAAATAAAACCTTAGTCATTATACTGACTTTCCCTCTCTTTTAGACTGCTAGCAATATGTATTTTGTCTGCTTTAAAAGGTGGCTATGAACAGATATATGGACTAAAAGCATCTAAAGGCAGAACAGAATTTCAACTTTGAGAGGTGTAAGACCATGTCATCCATATGGCTAACTGTTAAATAATAAACACATGGAAGTGTTAAACTTGCAATAACCTGGGTCATGACTAAAAAATCCCCTCATGTTTAGCTCAATAAACACTTTAGGAAACAGAATCCAGATTAGCTGCATCAGACTGACTTCTATGGGATGCAGCGCACAATGGCACAAGACTTACTATAACAGACATATAAGGCATACAAGGTTATGTTTCTGTACTTACAGCAGAAGTGAAATTAAACTTCCCAACTGACCTGTTTACTTGTAAAATACTATTTGATTATATTTTCATTTTCACTAATTTTATTTTTATACTTACTGGAGAATGACCTTTACTATTTTCATCTTCGTTATCAAAAATTATTTCACTTTCAGAATCTGTGGTTGGCCTGTTTAAAAATACAGAAAGAAAAAAAATCCCAGAAGTTCTGCATACCAAGAAATATTTATTAAAGAATTTGGAAATTTTTTTGGAAAAAAAAAAAAAATCTAAGCTTCTTCTGAAGACTTCCTATATACTTTAAACAAAAAAGCAAAACAAAACAATACCCAGAAAAGCATCCTGCTTGCAAAGAAACACTTCCTTTGACGTGTTCTAAAAGGGAAGGTATATATTTACACCAGTAAAATCCAGTTGCTGTATCTAATAAGCAAAACTGATATAAGTTTACTTACTTGCTTATAGAAAACATCACTGAGTGATAAAACTGAACGATACACAGAGGAATGTATGGAATACACTAATAAAAACCAAAACAAAAAAGGGCAAGTTTGATTTTTTTCAAGCTTTCTAATATTTTTGTTATTCTTTATTAAAAAACTTTATTCTCAAGGCTGGAAAAGACAGTCAAATGTAAGGTAAGCAGTCATGCATTCTGGCACAAATAAGCAGCCTCAAAAGAAGCCTACACCAAAAAACTTTCCACATAGATTGACAATTCTTAGCTAGAAAATTTCCTCTTTCTGGCTATTTGACTGCTGGCAAATACACTGGTTGTTAACAAGGGGACAGAATAAAAATGCAGTGAACTACTTCTGACAAAAGAAACAAGAATGATAAGACACAAACTTGGAAAGACTAACTCTGCTCACGCTCCCTATAGTGCAATACTGAAGCCTACTTACAAAATTGAATGCGAGAAGACTCCATCACCATCATCATCGTCATCACTGGACTCCTGATCAGCTCCACTGAATTTGTTGCTGGAGGATCTTTCACATGAAGTACTCCACTCAACAGAACTTGTCAAACATGGAGGAGGAGCGTTAGTTTCCACATCGTTCGTCTCCTCAGTGGAAAGGATAAAGAGACCAGATTTGGGGGGCATTCTTCTCTCTTCGGTTGTTTCAGATGTTGACACAATGGGAACAGGACTTTCATGTTTTTCTATCCAAGCATTGTAATACCTCACAATATTCTCATGGTTCAAGCGGGAAAGCAATGTTACTTCCCCCTTAATCCTCCGAAATTGCTTGCTGGTAGGGTTTATGCGGATACGTTTCACAGCATAATAGCAACCATCGAGCTTATTTCTCACCTGCAAAATTCAAATCAATCTAAAGTGAAATGCTTACAAATGTCTTACCAAGCAGAGCCAGAAGAGTAATTTCACAAAACAGGAATTCTTCCTTTCACCTGGAAAATGACCACAATTCAAATGCAAGTTTCCCCATACTGACAGGCTTCTCCCCAGTCTCCCAGCAATCTCTTGCAAGAAACTTTTCAAACTATTCAATTCCAGATAAAAAACTCAACACAGGCACACACACACTAGCAGACAATAAATAAAACTAAGCAAATGTTGAATATATTGTTCTGCTTCAGAGAAAACAAATATCCCCAAAAAGGTTTCCACAGAAGAAGTAATTTTTATACCATACCTTGATGACTGCTCCAAAAGCCCCTTTACCAAGTAATTTTAGCTCTTCAAATTCATTGTAGTATCGTGAAAATTGTCTCTGTGTTTCTGTGAAGAACGAAGCACTGGATATCTGACTGCTGGGTACAACTGTCTCCATGCAATCTATACCTCCTGAATCTGCAATGAAGACAAAGTTACCATCACTGGCAATATGGGGATAAGGCACTAGGGACTGCCAAATAAGGAGAAAGATGGAGACAAAACTTAAAAAACTTCAAATGCAACTAAACCCTAAAATACAGAAGTGCTCTGCTGCATGAAGTTCTTGTACAGGTGTAAATCTTAATACAGTTTCTAATTACTAATATGAATTATGCCAGACAAAGGAATGATTTTAACAAGAATGTAAGAAGGAAAGAAGTCTCATTGGAACACCATTTTCCAAGTACAAAGTTAAGTCTACATTTACACCATGCAGGAGGTGGATGAGTTTACAGCTCTCTTTAAAAGCATGAGCTACTTCTACAGAAGAAAAAACAGTAGTCAGTCCACCCCAACCAGTCTTGGACATAGAAGTTAAAGATCACACTACCTTTTAAGTTAGTCAATGTAATACATTTGTGCAGTCTTGTGAAGCTGTAGCACAGCTCAGTTTTTCTTAGTGCAGGCATAGAGTCCACTTACTTAGCAGAATACAGGAAGAACCAAGTTCCTTACCATCTAGATTTTCTTCAGCTACAGGTATTTTTATTCGTGGAATGTTTATAAAACTATGTTGTAGCAACTGCTGAGGAGTCCATCTTTCTTTATCTTCCAAGCAAACACACCTGTTGCCAAACCACAGAAAGAAGTATTTCATGTCTGACATAAATATTAGAAGAGTTTTTATCACATTTAAGAAATTATTACCCCTGTCATTCAGATGGGAATTGGAACCAAAGAGAAATTAAATGGCTTATCCACAGTGAGATATACAGTTGGTGGCAGAGCAGAGAAAAAGAGCCCACCAAACCTGCTCTCCCCAGTCCCACATTAGCAGCCTGAGCTATGAGATCAACCTCTTCTATAAAAACTACAACTAGCAACACAGGAGAATTTACCTAGTTCTATCTAGTTCTATCTTAAAAAAAAATAAAAAAAAAAAAGGAAAATCAAAGACAAAAAGATACAGGAATGTGACAAACATACTTTTCTAGAAAGTCTTGAAAGTCAGCAGGTAAATTGGTAGGAACAACAACTGGGAATTCCTTGGTTTCTTGGCCCTGGCTGAGTGAAAGCAGAAGCAAGCCCAGACGCCACACATCTCCTTTCTTTCCAGGTTTGTTGGGAAGACCATCCTCACTAAAACGAACCTTGGTTTGCTCAAAAACATCAGCTTTGCAGATATCAGCTAAGCGCTTGGAAATGCTGTAGTCTGTGACCTTGATGTTTCCTTCAGCATCTACCAGGACACTGGAAGCACAAAGGACCTTGTGCACTACTGAATTATTGTGCAAGTAGTCGAGAGCTGACAAGATCTGGATCACATAATGGCGCAGCTGCTCAACTGGAACTGGAGTCTCTTTGTGTAAGTAGGTAGAAAGGCTGCAACCACTTATGTGCTCCACTAAAATATCCACCACAATTGAGTCGTCCCGTTCTTTGAGGTTCATACATTTGTAATGTACTATGTTTGGATGACTGAGCTTCATCAGTGAGCTGAACTCTGTTTCTGCTCCCTGAAGCTGGTAGAGAAACACAACATAACATGCATTTCGTCATATCTTGGAACACACTACTAATAAAATATGTAACACAAACAAAATACTTATAAAAAATATTACATCCTCATACTTTTGTAAAAAGGAAGTATTGTGCACTGGGGAAAGTACAGCTTTGATTTCTAGCAGGTAACCTTGATTCCCTCTTTCTTCAGAATTTCAATATTTTATTAGTTTATTTATACATACTTCCAAACACACTTTCTTGGATTTGTATTATTGTAAAGGAACTCCTGAACTCTGATATACTCATCTTCTTTCATGTAGATACTCTAAAGTATTTTCATTTTCAAGTTCATTACTATCCTCTCAAGTCAAGCGTAATATAAACTAGCAGCCTAAAGAAAAGCATTGAACCTCACCTAATTTTTATTAAGCCAAATGCAAAACATAGGCATTACCTGTTTCTTAGACTTCTCAATCTTTTCTATTTCATGAGTTGTAAGAAACTTCCCCATCTTTTTTTGCCAGTGGAGAACCCACTCATATATTAGAACAAAGTCTCCACTGTGAATTTCCAAGGCATTGTAGACAGATTTACCAAGCTGTTCGTCCTTGCCTATACACAAAGGGAGAGAAGAGGAACATAGCTTCTTTTGTTTCTAAGGATTTGACAAAAGCTCCTGCATATGCTAAATAAATATCAGTAAGCCTGTTTTCTAAAGTCAAAACCATAAACCTACTTACAACTAGACAAGACACGTATCTCTATGGTAAGTATGGAAAATATCAGGCTTGATGAGACTGAATGCTATATGACAGTACTCAAATGAAAGCAACCACATATTGACAAAAAACTACTGCACATTTTCAAGAATTTCAAGTTTCAATAAATGAACAACTTTCCTGCTTAGCAAATGCCAAGCTATAAACATAGTAACACAATTGTTCATCCTCAAACTGCAAAATAAAAAAAATTTCCTTTCTCAAGAGACTTTCAGGCTGTTCATCCATCCACTGAGGAAGTGCTATGTTGAAAACAAACAAGGAAAACATTTGATGGTCTGTCCATGTGGGCACTCCATAGAGGTCTTCCAGCTCAAAGTTTCACGTCATGTCCTGTATTAATGTGTTAGCTAAACCTGCTGCTTTTATGCCATGGCTATCAGCAGCAATGGGAGGAGGATAAGTATGCATTTCCAGCCCTGTGCTTATCAGTGATGTTACTGAAAGCATCCCAACCCCCAGCATTTCTAGTTGCAATTGTAATTTTGCTCACCTAAACATTTTCCTTTATGGACAGTAAGCTGTCCAGCACCACTTGTGCTGAAGTTCAGAACTTCATGATTTCCAGGAGACTCTTCATTATTACTAACAGAAAGCTGGCGTTCTCGTCTGCAATAAAAAGAGAACGTTTTTCTCCAACTCAGGAAGACAGTACATTTAAAGTCAGGAGCTGAATACAAACCTTAAAAATTGGAAAGTTGCCACATTATCCACAGCTTAGTTAAACCACGACAAATGAAGGCAGGGGGGAAGGTGGCAGGGAAGAGACCAAAATGAACAGGTGAACAACATGGCACACTATTCTCTTGCTTTCAAATGTCACTTTGTAATCTACTGTTTGCAACAAAATAAACAAATGACCAAACAAACCTAAAAAATCCACAAGCAAATTGACATACTTTGAACGCCCAGTTGAATTTGGTCGGTGTTTATTATTCACTCCATGTTCCAAATAGTTCCCATTTAAGCGTGAAGCAACTCTATCTCTCCTGTGACAATCTTCTTGATTTGTCAGAGCAGCTATTTCCAAACGTTCCTATAAATCAGGAAAAACACCAAGTAAATACAGAAGCCACTCCTATCATCACAATACGCAAGTACTCAGTTATTATTCTATGAAGTCATGCAGATCACAGAAGAAATATGTTTTCATAATAAGTATATGCATGAGGCAAAAGAAAAAGTGCTGAGATTTCAGAAAGTATATTTCAGCACTGTCCATAGCAAGAATGTAAAGAAACTGGAAACATTAATATACCAGCTTTTTCTGTTTGAAAATACCCCCCTGGATGGGTGTAAGATTCTAGTATATTCCAGAAATAAACCCCTGAAATAATCAAGAACTCATTTTAATTTCTACTAGAAGCCCTTGAATAAGAAAAGATGTCCAAGAAAATTTCAAATTTTTACACATACTGTTACAGTACTGGGAAGAACTTACTGCAATGTTTTTTTCCACATCTGCTAAGAAAGAATACCTGTTTGGCAATCTCTTTCTTTTTTCTTTCTTCCCTTTTCTCTTCCTCCCTTCTCTGAATTTCATTAAGGATTTCACGTTGCTGAAATAAATTTCAGTTGTTAGAGATCCAACAGTATATGCAATGCAACTGCTAAAATCTTACCCTGATTTAAAAGTAAAAAAGCTATGATGCTGATTTTTCAGAAGTGTTGAAAGAGAACTTAGAGGATGTCACAAGAATAAAAAAACAAAAGTCAAATTAGCTCTCCTGAGGAAGTTAACAGCATCAATTGTATGATATAGGAGAATGAAACTCTAAATTACTTCTACTGCCAGACCCAACAATAAAGTTTCACCCCCACTAAAAAAAGACAAGGAGATAAATCCACATGATCTTTCAAAAACCAGAGCTATTCTATCCATATTCCCCACAGAGTGGAGAGTTCACACTACTAGCCCCTGTGAGACTTGGATGAATCCCCTCATTTCTAGTGAAGGATGTTGGTGGTCTGACACCTCTTTAAATTTGTTGCTCTCTAGAGGTGCCTGTGAAAGTGAATGTTCCAGTCACCCTAAGAGTGAAAGAAGGTATCATTACCTGTCTGCCTGGCTAACACTTCCTTGTTTCAGATGGAATGCACTTAATATGTACCTTTGCTTACACTTTTGTATAAGGTCCTCTTGGTAAGTGATTTTTATAGGATCAGGAATCAACATTTATGTTTGTTTCAGGCATAAATATTTCCCTGGGTTAAAACCACATCATTAAAATATTACAATTACAGCAGCAGATAGTTCATATAATACATATTGATCAACTCATACTGGCAGGTCTGACAAGTTAATAATTCACTAAAACTCACCATTATACATAGTGATTTTAAAACCATGATTATGTTGCTTTAAGAATAAATGGTTATTCATACTTCAATTTCTCTTACCTCCTGTTCCTCTCTTCTCTTAACTTCTTGTGCCCTACGCAATTCCTCCTGAGCCAATCTTTCCTGTTCTTTCTGATGATTTTTTAGCATTTCTTCATGAAAAGACTTGGAAGGTGGTTTATTATGCTCACTGAGAAATGATTGTACATGGTCAGCAAGTTCAAATATCATCACCTGAAATAACATAAGTATGAATGACATGCAGAGTCAAATGATAGCCAAATGATACCCACCCAAAAATGCAACACAGCAGAAGCATGACTGTCAATTTTGTTACTTATAAGGGAGAATTTATCAGAATTTGTCAAGAACTATTTATTAATAAATTGTAACAGGAAAAATCCCTGACCACAGTAGTGAAGGTGGCAAAAATTACTGAAAGACAGACAGCCTAAGCTATCTTATTTTTCTAACAGGAAAGTGAAATTTAAAAAATCATTTCTCATCTTCTCTTAGGCATAATCTTTCTACTCCCAAAGATATGGGTTTAGGATGTATGAACTACAACAGAACAAATCCTTTGCACTTATCTGTTACTGCACCTACTGCTATGAAATAGTTATTATTTCACTGCTAACCACAAAGCCAACCCTGCCTCTGAAAAGTAGTCTCCCAGTTAGAACTGTAAAGTCACTTAAGGCATTCCATATCCATCTAGCCACAACTACTAAAATAAGAACTTCACTGAAAACTTCTCAGTTGAATTCTGCTACATGGTTTGCCAGGTTGGAATCAATTTCCAGTTATTGTTTTCTTGAACTGCATATGTATTGACAGATCTATTGACCTGTCAGGTCTTAAGCTTTCAGCCGTCTAGTAGCACCCCCTTATTAATTCAAGCAATCCACAGTGCTAAGAGACCATTTTAGCTCTGAAATTAAAGAATAGTACAGGACAAAGGTGCAGTCAGCAGCACCACTGAGCAGGATTTGCATATGCAGGTGGGAGACCAGCCAAATTAAATTGTACCATCTGCCTGTAAGAGGGTGACATTTAGAAGATTCTCAGACACTCAATCCTCTGCTTGAAAGTAAGAATGAAGCCAAGAGGCAATTCAAAATAGAAAGAACAGCACAATATGTATGAATCTGACATGTGCAACTAAAATATCTTTCCCAGGTTATTCTTCAGAAGGCAAGGCAATTGTTGCATGTACACATATGTATTTAAAAACCCACCAAACCCAAAAGAAACCTCAATAATTAAAAAAAAAACACCGACAGTTTGCTGCTCAGTTTGAACAGGTGGTTGAGGTATTGTCAAACTTTCTATATCACAGAATACACTTTAATAAGGAGTATCTGTCAAGGCAGAGAGAAAAGTTATCTCCCTTTTGCTGCAGATAAAGTAATTCAGGACAGCACTGCATATGCCATTCATACAAAATGCGTGCCATACATGTGACTCACAACCACACCTACACATTGCTACACATTTACAAAGACTCTCTCTTTGTAAAATCAACATTAGGAAAACGTGTGACATATTTTTAGGTCCTTTCAATGAGATCAGAAATCAAACTGGGACTTGAAAGCCCTACAGGCTAATAATTCTTGTGGTCAGTTGTAAGCAGACCAAGTATATATTGCATGGTTTTGTGGTTACTTAGAGAGTTTAACCCTTGTACCTCCTATGAATTGTCCATAGCACCATCATTAGAAAAAAAACAAACAGCAAACAACAAACCCCACCCCCTAAATTCCAGAATATATTATTAAACTGCTAATTTCCAAAGATATTGAGAAATTTGAGGAAATTCTTGGTTATTGAACAGAATGTATCTGGCTAAAACAGTTACTTTGAAAGTATCTGCAGAAAAATTTGTAGTCAAAATACAAGTATGGTATTTAAATGGAAAAAAAGGCTTGATGTGGCAGGAGTGAATGACAGATAGCTCTTGCTAAATCTGTAAAGTTGACACGTTTGGGGAACTGAAAGCAAAATACTATCCCTTCAGGCTACTACAATGTCCACAGCTGTGTAATTCTCACTTTTAAAAAGACAAATGGAGCTATCCAAATGTGTTCACCTGCAACATTTCCAAACAGTGATAAGAAACATGCCAAAACTCCTGCTTTCATTGAGAACTCTTTGTTTGCTGGTATTCATTGAATCATTTCAGACCTCAACGACAAAAGAAAGATATCGTTAATACTAAACATACCCAAGGATGTATTAAATCCCTTAGAATAGCTAAAAGGTCTAAGCTTCCCATGTTTCTCCATCTTTCCCTTTTTACCCATTCCAGGGAAATTCAAGTATCACCACTCCTAAACACAGAAAGAAAAAAGGCACAGTGGCATGGAGTGACTGTGCTACAAAGTGTTGAGCTGGTTGAATGAAGGAGGTCCCTTGCCCTTCAGTTCAGCACTAAGTGAACAAGATCACATGGAAAAACTCCCCAGGTAACCACTGTTTACTTAAACAGATCTGGCCTCTTATTAATCTGAAAAGTGCAGAAGGCTCTCAGTTTGACAGTTAGCATTGCTTTTCATACTGCCAAATAACTCAGGACCTTTAAACCTAATAATGTGAACCTTTAAACAGGAATAAAGCTTGCAGTATTTACACATGTACTGGATTTTGAGAGCATCCATAGTCTGAACTTTCATTAATTAGAAACATTCCTGAGAAAGACAGTCCTTCCTTCCTTAAAAGCAATGCAACTTCCACTTCTAATGCGGATGTATTCCACTATATTATACCATACACCTTTAGAACTACTTAGGTCCAGACTGTATCTCTCAAGGAAATGAAAAGCCCTTACCTCTCCACAGCGCTCTTTTGCCAGTTCAGCTAGTCTGGATTTTAATTCATTTATTTTCTCATTTGACAAGCCTTTTGAATTTTTTAATTGTATTTCAGGAACTCTGAGAAATGGCAACAAAACATTAAAAAATCTTAATTAGAAAAATTGAGTGTACAAAGCAAGAGATTGTTGGTAAAAACTGTGTGAGGGAAAACGAATTAAGTTCATAGTCACGTGGCAATTAGTCAAAGCTTAAATAAGCAGTATAAAAATATTACACATACAAGATAAAGTCGAAAATACTGTATTATATTCCCTATCATCAAATTTTCTGGTTGCAGATTACCTGTTGGTAACATTTAATAGCAGAACTACCAAAGAAACCCTGTAGCCTCTAATAATTCAGCTCTTAATCACTAACTTACTGAACAAGCCATTTAAAACATTACTAATATAACATTTAGATCTTTAAAATTTATTTATCACCATTATACAGGTGACACAAACCCCAAGAAACAAATGCAATAAATACCAGCTAGATTTAAAAAACACTTAAAATAAAGTGAAGAAGCAAAATGTCTGTAGGTGTGTTATTTTAAACTAAAACAACAAAAAAATGAGAGTAGCTGTTATGTCCTTGTTATAGGGTATCACTGAGCTATCACTTAGTAAGGAATAGAATTTCCCTTCTACAGCACTTATGCCACAGCACAAATGGATGGACTGAAGGGAGTTATGTTTTGGACTATCAGTAGTATAAGGACTGAACAAAACAGGAGCAACACTTAACTCAGAAATCACTTGCCAACACAAAATGCAGGGGTAGGCTGCTCACCTGCAACTCCTACACTCTCTATGCAGAACTCTTCCAAAAGCTAATGCAAGAAATCAGAACAACAGATGGCTTTAAATAAAAAAGAGATTCAGTCTGTCTCAAGTGGAAGAGTCAGGAGCTGAAGAAGTTTAACAAGGGCACTAAGATGGTGGCAGGGGCACTTGTGTTTACGTATCTCCAAGCTACAAACTGGGGCTGCAGTTTTGCACTGACAAACTCATCCCTATTATTCCCCATTGCACAAAAGACTAAATCCAATTCAGGTGCCAAAGTTTAGAGTTGCATATTGTAAAATACCCCAGGCTTAATAAATACTGGCACGCAGAAAGCAAGATTAAGAGTGATGAATAAAACTATATGTCTTTTCAACTTACATTTTACTAGGGAAAGCAGAGAAAAAAGGTTATATTTTAAAGTTCACTTACGTATCAGGATAAGTAGGTGGACACTTGACCCACAGGTCAACTTTGGCATATACTTCACTAGCACCAGTCAATCCCTGAGGACGCAGAACTAAATTAATTTCAGGAGGTTGTCGTACCTAAAACACAAAACAAAACTTCTGATTGATAACGGTTGTTTGGTTTTGTTTTAATGAAAACACACAACTCTCGATGTATATTATAATAGAATACAGCTTAGACCATCCAGAACACGAAAAAAATATATACATGTCTTGACACTGCTCAATAGAAGTGAATTGGTCCACTGATTATCATGGCTTGTCCATTATATTTTTACAACTTCTTCAGATAAATGTAGTTACAGGCATTAGAAAGAGGATTCAAAAAATGAGGTTCTATAATAAAACTTTTTTATTCTGCTTACTGTAAGACAGCAGTAGAAAAAAATTAAATAAAGTTAACACAGGTTATTTATATCACAAATTAATGCATTCATTACAAAACCAACATTTTTCTTTGGTGTTTGGATTACTGACAGGCATTATTTTATTTTCCAACATGGCATCAGGCCACAATGTCACACTGATACACACCTTACCCAGCTAAAGAAATGGACAGTATTTCTTCTGTAGTTGTATTTCGTGTTTTGCCATAAACCAGAATTTTAACAAGCATTGCTTCTCCATCCCCACCCTGTTCAAATCACCTACTCAAAATCAGAACAAAGTAAAATATGCCCATTTAAGCATTCCCAGCTTCTTCTTTTCAATTAGGTTTAAAAACAAACAACAAAACAACAACAAAACAACCCAGCCCTCAGTAACAGGAAAAAGGGAGGGAAGCAAGACCACATGGAATAACAAATACAGAAACAGATGGTAACCATCCCCTTTGCTTTTCTAGCAAGGAAGAGATCACATCAAGTGAAGAGGATGTCAAATATGACCTTCAATACACGGTGAACACTTCTGGAAACCCAACAAATTACTAAGAGTGTTCTTACCAAACTTCATAAAAGAGAAAAAGTCATACATTGATGCAAAAAATGTAAGTTCAAGTCTCTGGCACAAAAGAAAGCAGAGGATATATCGTAGACATTCAAGACAAAAGAATGCAAAAAGAACCAACAGTAAAAGTGAACCTATGGAACAGAACAGAGTGAGGCTTATCTCCAGGTACAGGAAACCAGTACTATGAACACAGCTGGAAAGGAAATATCAATTTGATGCGGACACAAAAGACAAATGGAAGAGAGTAGTGAGTACCAGACTTGAGCAATAACCAGTTGTAATTAAAAAAACCCCAAACTCATAAAAATGAAAGCAAAATTATTATCATGAAAACAGGTGCACTGTGACAAAACCACAGCATATAATAACTATGCAAATATCATCCTGTATACCGACAAGATGAAGTAATTGAGCAGGTATGTAATTAGTGGCTTAAGGAATGAATTAAGAAGCAATTTTTAATAAGCCTGACAATTAATTAAAACGCACTTTAGGAGCACAGCACTGATTATAGCGCGAGAGCCTCTATCTCGAGAATTAATAGCAGAGGCGGCTGTTTGCAGGGCTGGGGAAGGAGCAGGGGCAGGCAGCGAGGGCCGGGACACGTCAGGCCAGGCGGACAAGGCGGACAAGGGCCGGTCCCGGCGAGGCGGCTCCAGCCGCGTCCCCGCCGCCGCCCGGCCCAGCCCAGCCCAGCCCCGCACCGGGACCGGCCCCGGCGCCCCCGCCCCGTGCGCAGACCCCGCTCGCTACCTTCCAGGCCTGGCTCTGCCGCAGGTCCTGGAAGTCCTGGCCGTAGATGGACTCCAAGACCTGGAGCTCGTTCTCCTGGCGCAGCTGGTAGCTCTCCGGCGGCTCCGCGGGCAGCTGCCGCCCGCCGGCGGCCCGGGCCATGTCAGCGGGGCGGGCGCGCAGCGGCCATGGCGGGCCCGCGCTGCCGGCGGGGACTGGAGCCCAGCGCGGCCCGGCACCGCCTCCCCCGCGCCGGGAGGAGGAGCCCGGGCCGGGGTTCGCCCGCAGGAACGTGTGAATTGGAAGGGACCCGTAAGGATCGCCGAGCAAAGCCCTGCTCCTCACGGGGCTCCCTAAAACCAAAGCGTGCCTAAGGGCACCGTCCAAACGCTGGGAGGGTTGGTGCCGTGGCCGCTTCCCTGGGAACCTGTGATCAACCACCCTCTGGGTGAAGAACCTTTCCTAATGTCCAGTCTGAACTCCCTCAAGACACGCCTCCAGGTGTATCTGCATTAGAGATACACAGCAAAGACAGTTGGATACTCTATAGAGTTTTTTAAACTGACCTTGAGAAAAATTCACAAAAAGGTAAAAATAACCACAAATTTCAGAATGCATTTCATGTAGAGCTGAGGCAGGATACAAATTCCCGTGAAAACTGTTTCACAGTGTTCCTGTGAAACACTTACAATTGCTGTAGCGAGTAATAGCCGGTGGAGGGTGAACAGTCTTTGGTTGAAGTGCAAACCCTTGAGGTCCTTGGCGGGACCTGCCAGAGAGAGGCAGCTGGGAGCTGTCAGGGGAGCAGGGATAACCAGAGAAGAAAATGTGCTTTCCTTCCGTCATTTCACTGCCACAAGTTTTGGGATCTTGATAAAGAAACCCCAAGTAAATTCATACATACAAGCTTATCTATTAGCTGAGTAATTTCCAGGCAAAGAAAAAGGTTACAGTAGTCTGCAGCTTGCTACCGTGCACCCAGATATAGGAATGGAGTTTTGGTGACTTTGACGTTACTCCCTGATTTTTGAGTACAGATTTTTTGTTACAGAGACCACTCATTTACACTAGTGATCGGTTTCTATAGCCCTCGATTTGTCCTTCTGAAATTGAAAGCATGTTCCTTGCTTACTTTATCTTTCAGTTGCACATAAGCGAGGTCGTTAGTATCAAATAAAACCCAAGTGTTAAATTGTATCACTGTTGTGATGCTCTGTTCCTCGCCATTCCTAGAATGTCTTTAGTGGCAGGGTCTTTCTATCTCATCTGCTTTTTGGTGGGAAATGCATGATCAAAGCTGTTTAGTGTTTATCTAGCAACAGCAGAGACTCCTCTTGCTCAGTCAGCTGTGACCTGGGGCACTGTAACTGATCATCGGAGTTTCCTCTGCTGCAGTTGGGTATGCTCATTATCAATTTGTATATAATAAATACAAAGTTTCCCTGTGTTAAAGACTGCAAATAAAAGTGTCTAGGCCACAGATTCATCTTCTTTACAACACAAAGACACAGCAAGAATGGCCAATTAGAAGACTTGATGCAGTGAGTAATTAAGAAATGTCAGCAAAGTTTTCTTTAACAGCAATTATAGGTTTATACTTCCCAGGCACGAGCTATGGGGCACAGAGCCCAGCACGTGGGAAATGTCTCTCCTGTTACACTGGACAGCAGTGGGTGGCCAGATAACAGTGTGCCTTCTAAAGCTGCCCCACTTTCCCCTACTTTGTGACTTGGAAAAAATTTAACCAGTTAAGATTAAATGCTCTAGACCAGATGTCTACCTCAAGCTATTTTTTTTTCTCTTAATTTACTTCTATAATGATTCATTATTTCCAAGAAGAAAGCCAGAGTAAAATAACATAATCATAAAAACATTCTGAGAATTTATTTTTAAAAGTCTTGTACTCCAGCAAGTGTGAAATTTTATGAGGAGGAAGAGACAACCTTTTAGCAGCGCTGTGGCTTTGCTAGCTAACCTTGTGAAAACCTGCATGAACTAAACCAAATTACATTACTGCAGGGAGTATTTACATGCTCAGCACGGATTTACTGGAATACAATGAACATCCACCTGCCCCAAACACGTGCCAGACTGCATCTGGACAGAAGCTTCCCTTCCAAAATTGAAGACAAAATTCAAAACTCTGTCCCACATTAAAATTTAATTCTAGCAAATTAAATTTAATTGAGTTGTGAGAATGTGCTTTCACTTCCCTATGTGCATGGTGAGGGGAAGTCAGTCTTCCTATGTGAAGTGCAGAAGGGAGGGAAAAGGTTCTGAGTGTTAAAAGTAAGAAATTTGGCAGAAAATAATATCTCTTGCATTCCAGCTGGTCTCCAGAGATCAGAGGGGCTGCATGCAGCTGGACTTATTCTGATTATAACCAAATTGGCATTACACATCTGGTCATGTTCAGTGGGAACTTCCATGAGCACAGATTCACAAATAATGTGATTTATTGAAGCAACAGAAATACAAAGTCAGAATAAATGCACTAGCTGTGAGAGAGCTCTAATGATAACATTGTGTTAATGGGTAGTAATAATAATAATAATATTAATAATAACAGCAGGTAGATGCTCACCAAGAGAGCAACAGCACTTGGAAGGAGGGAGAGGAGAGTACCCTAAGAAGTGTCTCTAAGGTATTTTATGCTCTTTCTTCTAACGGGTCTACTCTCCTTACATACAGTACAATGTGATCCCTCTCCTTCTACATTACCTATAGGATGGTTTAAGCAGAGAGCTGAGTAATAGTCATCTATGTGGCAGCAAGTACTTCATTAAGATTATTAGTATATGCCAGTGTGAGCATTTTAATATTCAAATTATTTTTAACCAGGCAGACATCTCTTTCTTGGCTGTGGTGTCCTTCAACTTCTGTTCTGTTCCATTCCTAAGTCAAACCCAGACTATCCTATAGAGGACCTCTTTCTTTAGCCAGTGCAATCTTTCCTGACTATGCAGATCTGTGCAAAGACAATACAGTGTAGGCTGTAATAGTAAGCATTAGCTCTTGCCTGGCTCCTTGCTCATCATTCCATACTGATAAAGGAAATGAAGAAAGGATGGCTGTGTGAGGGAAAGCACCTTGCAGGCGGCTGGAAGGTGAAGGGACCAAGGTCAGACTCTGGTTGTCAGTCATTGGCACAAGAGTGCTGAAGGCCAAAAGGAAGAAGAAGCCTTTTGGAGTGTCTCAGGAAAGGAAAGGTGAGGGGAAAGCAAGGTGAAAGCTGCTGATTATTTCCTGTGAAAATGGGAAAAAATGGGACGGGGTGGACAAAGTGAATGAGTTATGGGTGAGAGGAAAAGGTAGGAGGGTGAGTGAGTCTGAGGCCACAATCAGAGTGAGTCAGAGACATGAATTACTAGAAAAGAGGCCGGAGCGAGGAACTCCCAGAGGAACGAGAGGAGGCTGCAGATGGCTGGGCCCAAACACATGGAGGTACAAGCAGAGGCTTGGCCAACAGACTCCAGGACCTGGTGGGACGGGACAGTGGCAGTCCCCTATCCCTGTGGTCAGCAAATGTCTTTGAACACACAGTACAGCACCTGGCTCTGTCCCGGATCACCGAAGCTACACCTCAGGAGACTGGGCCAGTGTCATTGGAAACACGTCTCTGGCCGTGGGGCCCGTGAGGGAGCCTCGCTGTGCTGGGGCTGGGCACAGGGACAGCTCCTCTTCCCGGGGCACCTCCAACTGCCGGCCAGTGCCTGAAAATACCTTTTGGGCTTAATTTTTAACTAGCACCCCACAACGTCTCCAAATTAAAGGCAAATGTGTACCCGCCATATGGATGCACACCACCTCTACAATCAATGCCCGAAATGACTACCTCCAGTGAAGAGCTTTTCCGGAAAATCATACATTTAGAAAAGCATCTATTTTAACAAGTAACACGCGTATCTAGAACCTAGCACCAGACTTTTGAAAGTCTGTCATCAGAATTAGGGCTCTGTTTTAAAACAGGGTTTAGAAGGCGCCCCGGCCCGCTGGCACAGCCCCCAGCGAAATGGCGGCGCCGCGGCCGCGGTGTGGTGATGGCGGCGGGCCCGCCTTGGGGAGCGCGGGGGGCGGCGGCTCCTGTCCGGCCTGGCCCGGGACCGCCGCGGGCTTTGGCACTCCGGGACCGGGCCGGCAGCGGCTCGGCGCCCGCGCTGGGATGTGGGAGCACGAAACAGCCGCGCTCGGTGCGGGGATCGTACGAAGCCGCCTCGGCTCGCTGGAGCGCCCCCCGCCTGGCGATTCAAACCCCGGCTCGTTTTCCCCGAGAAACAGCGGGAGCGCAGGGACAGGCACCGAGCAGTCGCTGGCCTCTCTGGACGCTGTGTAAGGGTCTGAGGGAGACAGCAGGGAGCCGTGTCTCTCCACGGGCGGAGCAGGCAGGAGCAGAGCAGAGAGCGGGAGCAGATGTGCCGCCGAGAAAGCCACGCTTTTCCTCTCTCAGCGCCGTGAGCACGGCCAGAGCCAAGGCTGAGAGTGCAGTGAGGGGACGGAGTTCGTGCTCCCCACGTTTGCAGGCCGGTGTTGTGTGCAGGGAGCCCCGGCCGTGCGGCCCCCGGCAGCGGGGGAGATGAGCCGCGGGGTGCGGGGCGATCCTGGGCACAGCCATCCCTCCCCTCCCGCTTATCGCCGTAAAACACGCTGAGGAGACCCGTGGCGGTGTGCGGCAAAAACTATGGGACAGCTGATCGCAAGGAGAAGCTTGGCTTGTTCTCTGCGTTTGTTTACCGGCTGTCATGACTTACAGAGTGGAAAGGCGAGCAGCCAGCCCTGGTTCTCGGGACACAGGAATGCGGTGAAGATGCCTCCGAGGGGCAGAGACCGGGCTTCATCCTCAGAAGCGGCTTTTTGCCTGTGGGCTCCATTCACTCCCTAAAGGCAAGGGCTGGACAAGCCGTGTGGCAGCAGGGAAGGCGGGAACTCGGCCATGGGGTACGAGAGGAGCTGGGTGTTGATGAACGCAAGCGGCCGTGCCCCGTCCCCGGCTGTCGGCAGGGCCGTGGGGATGGGGAACGCCTCGGCCGGGCCCATGGGCTGGCGGGGCGGGAACGGCAGCGAGGAGAGCCAGGAGCACGGCCAGGAGCAGAGCTACCGGCACTTCACCACCGCCGTGCAGCTTCTCATCTTCGTCGGCTCCTTGCTGGGTGAGAGTTCCTGGAGTTCTTTTTTTTTTTAATCTTTTCGGTCAGGGACTGCAGGCCAAAAGGTAAATGGCATCACTGGCTGCCTTCGTGACTCTTCCTACAGCATTTCTGGTCCTCAGGTATATGGTTTCAAGTTCCTTGTAGGTTTTGATGCGTAAAAGCTGTTGCTGTAAAATGTATTCCTCACGGATGAGAACTTGTACACTAGACGTATGTATTACTTAGTAAGCTTTTCTACCAGAATTTAAACGGGCAAAATTTAAATGGGTTGATGACATGCTTATTTTCAGCTGCAAATGGATCGGACTTCTTTGACATAAAAACCAGTGTGAGGTGTTTTAAACAAGTTTTCCTGAATTTTTGTTTCACTCTGCATTTGTAATTTGGTATTTGTGTCCTGCAGATTTTAAATAAGTCCTTTAGAAGTACTTTATACTGTAAAAATGTATAACCGTGTGCAATCTTGCCTACTTACTACTCTTACAGGAGGAATCATAGATTAAATATGTGGTAGTAAGGTGTTGCTATATAATTTTACAAATCTGTGTACATTTGGTTTCTTGATGCTTATACCAAATTGTTTTGTTAGGAATATGTGTGCATTTCTTGGAAGGGAGCGGGGGAGGAGAACAAACAACCCAAAACAAACAACCAAGGCAAAATAAGCTTTATGGGGAGCCAAGTTAGCACTGTTTGGGAATTAAGTAAGCTGGACTTCAGTAAAATGTCACTACTATCTCAGTCATTCAAGGCTTTACACACAGGCCTTGACTAAGAAAATATCCAGCTTTCTTAAGGGAGTCCAGCAGGAATTTCCTGATGGTCATTGGCTGATTTTATCAAGGATTTGTTTTTTATTTTCTGGATCTTGAGTAGTGCTGAAATCCATGGTAATAAATTCTAATATCTGTCTCCTTTAGGTAATATTTAATATCACTTAAATAATTTCCAAGAAGATGTTAAGCACAGCCATGGAACAGTGTCGAGTCCCAGTCAACAATGCACTTACTGGTTGTTCCTGTAAATCACTGAGTCTTTTGCCATCAATTATTCCTCTGTGCAGTGGTGATAATCCCCATGGTTCTTGCTTTTTTTCTATTTAGCATGTAGCATGGAGAAAGGATAGTACCTGGCACAAAACAATAGCCAGCAAACTGACCTAAAATAACAAGACTAGATGAGAGAAGTCAGAATTTTAATTCTTTATTATTTGGGTTTTGAGCCTTACAGAGAATAAATTTGAGTCATATGTCCAGATTTAGTTTCATGAGCATGGATCCTCCAAATTTATTTGAAGAAGAAAACAGATATTATCATGTAATCATTCCTTCAGCAGGTAGGAACTTTTGAAAACCAACTGACTGACCACCAACCAACCAAAAAATACCATATGTACAAAATTTGCACAATGTAAGTTATGGTTTGGTACTCCTGCAATTGGTTTTCAAGAGGTGGGCTGAGAAAACATTTTAACTTGTCACAAGGGGTTTATTTGCTGATTGGATGGCTGAGAGGCTAATAAAACTTTCAAATCAATAACTTTTCCAGGCCTATCAAAGAGCTAAACAGGGGAGGAAATAATATATTTTTTTTGAATTATGAAAATGGACTAGTCCAATGACAAATTTTAGCAGTGGGCCTCATGCATTTACCATGATGGAAACCAATTTTAACTTTTTTTTTTTTTTTGAAACAGTCTTTGCTTCTCGTATTCCTGTGTCCCTGAAATGCTGATTTAAAACATTTATGATATGCACTATCATAACAGCTGAAAACTTTGGAGTTTTAAAAAATGTCTTCCCCTGTCAACCCAATGAATGTACTACTATTTCTTCTTTATGAATGGAAAGAAAGCCCCATCTCCAGAAGGTCTTTGGTGCCTGTGTGCTCAACTCTCTCATATGCAAGAAGTTTTGGATGTGCACATGCTGGACAGTATCTCTCCATCAGCAAGAGATAACAACTGGATATTTAGCTCACATTTAATGCTTGCACAAACACTCTTAACTAAGTTATTTATTCTCTGCCACAGTCCTTAGAGCGTGAGTGGCATCCAGCTCTTTTCTCCCTCAGGTGAGCCCCTCAGTTAAGCTGCAGAACAGCAGTTCTTTGTTCTAGTGAGGCCCAGGTTCCTCTATGCAGAGGGGCAGCCCTTCAGTAGGTGGGTAAGACTATCGTTCTCCTTAAAGCCTGAGAAGAGGGCACACCTCTCAGGGGTAGGATGTGTGGGTTTGAATCCTTTCTGGTTTGGGTGGATGTACATCTTGTGCATTTCCCATCATCAGTGCATACCCAAGGCACTTTGCTGTTGATGAAATAGCATTACCCTTTTAAAGGAAGAAATTATTTTTAGTTTCAGCTTGAAATGGAACAAACCTATATGACTCAGTCTTGATAATGATAACAGGGGTCTGACATTAGCAGGAGTCTACAGCATGGCGAGGTCCAGGTCCTGCAAGAGGGAAAAATCACAGTTGGTGTTGTGAATTTAATTTAGGTACCTGCTGCACAGAAGAAAGTTGGCAGCTGTGAGAAAGGTGTATGTTATCGTTTTATTTTCTCCCGTTTAAGACCTCTATCTGATACCTGTGGGAAGACTTGGAACACTGGGATAAATTCTTGTGTTAGTTCTCACTGTGATATGACAAAATAGTGTTGAGTGTTTCATTATACCTGCTGAAGGCAAGGAAGAGTCAAACTTTTTTCTTTAAGCTTGGGATGACATAGGGCTCCTTTTCCAAGTGAGTAAATTTTTAATAGCTTTCTTTTTTATCAACGTAGATCCTTGAGATCACTTTTGCAGTGAATATAGGAGTACAGCTATACTGATCTGCAAGGTGTATTTTCCTCTTGCCATTAGAAGGAATCAGTCTGCAGAGACCAATTACTACTTCAGCTTTGAAAGAAGAAAGAGAATGTATTACTTCTGAGTTTTGCTGGGGAGAGGTCACCGGATGTGGCTGCAACTGCTTTCAGTTGCAGTGGGATGAGATCTTGGAAATGAAGAGGGTTGGAGCTCTTGGAACCAGTATGCACAGTGAGCTTAGTTTGAAAGGGAGATAAAAATGATGGCTGACATGCAGTGGACAATAGCACCTTCTCAGGAGAAGGGAAAGGAAGACCAGAAGTAACAGTTTTGAGGCAGATGAGGATCTGGGCTCTCTCTTTCTGAGCATGGGCTTTCCCACAGTTCACTTACTTGCATATAAGTCACAGCAGTTAAATGGAGGAGCTTATGAGTTGTGCTTTTACTGACAGGTGTAACTTGAATGCTCATGTCATGTCAGGTTTAGGTAAGATTATATCCCCTTATAGAATTGTAGGATAGAATCACAAAAGCTTTTGGGTTGGAAGGGACCTTAAAGATTATCTTGTTCCAACACCCCTGCATGGGCAGGGACACCTTTCATTAGACCAGGCTGCTCAATGCCCCATCCAGCTTGGCCTTGAACACTTCCAGAGACGAGGCATCCACAACTTCCCTGGGCAACCTGTTCCAGTGTCTCACCACCCTCACAGTTTATTCTTTCATTTATCTAACTTAGATTTCCCCTTTTCATGGTTTTTGGTTCCTGTTCTTTTCATATTTCCAAGGTCTGAGAATCAGCAGTTGTTCCTGAGGCTATTTGAGTATGTTCACAATTTTCAAGTTAGATAAAACTGAATTTCTTCTTTAAAAAATTAATTATTGTCAGTTGTTTAGGAAAAAAATCCACACACACAAAATTGATGCAAATTATAACAAGAAAGATATGTCCTCAGTGCTAATGTCTACTCCCCAGATTGAATATGCATCCTACTTTATATGCATTTTTTACTAACTGTATCCCACATAATCTCAAATCCAGGAAACTTTCCCAGACCTTTTAGATCAGTGCCTTATTTGATGTTTGGGGAACTAGGCTCTATGTTACTTGCTCTTTTGTCTTCCTAAAGCTGTCCTGTACAGAAGGAAATTTAACTGGAAAGGCTGAGGATGCTCTGCTGAAATTTCAATTCTATTACAGTGATTTTAACATCTTTTGGAAAGCCATGGATTAGATTGGTTACCTCGTGGTTTCTAGCCATGCTTTGAAGGAAAACGTGATGTGCTTTGAAAGAGGTATCCAAAAGCACAGTGTAAAGTGAACCCCTGCTGCCTTCTCAGTGTTCTGCAGGGCAGGCTTGCCTGTTTGCATGAGGATTTCTCAGTCTTCTCTCTGGCCCTGAAACTGATCTTTCTCCTTGTCTTGATATCTGTGCAGAGAGATGTAAAACGGTATTGTTGCAGCAGCTAATTTTTAAAGGGATAGGTCCCTTAGGGGGTCCAAACCTGAAGTAAGGCAGCCTAGAATATAAAATGTTTGTAAAGGCAAAAGCATGTTAGTATGAGGAATAGCTACCAGTATCTTTGAATAGCTACCAGTAAAGCTTGCCATAGGCATCTTCTGTAAAGAACAGAGCAGGAAATCTTGCAGCAACAAATACTGCAGATATAGGACTCAAGGCTGAAAGAATTTTTAAAGAATGAGGGTCATGTCTGCAAGAGCTCCAGACAAAATTTGTAGCTGTGCCCACAAAAAGGGTAGAGTAATCTGAGGGGAAGAAACGAAAAGATTTGGCGATGGGGATGATGATGTTTTCTTTCACTGGTATCACACTTATAAGAAGTGTCTTAAGTGAAATCTTCTATACCAGACACTTTGCATAGATTACTTTAGTTGCTGATTAGCTGAAATAAAGTTTTGCAAAGCAAAAGGTGACTGAAAATCAAGTCTAAAAGGAAGCATCAGGCAAATGATGATATGACTGGTGGTTCCATGTAATAATAACTGCATAGTAATAACATATTGCAGTATGATAACACTGTAGCAATAATTTTCCCCTGTGGTTTTGTCTGGGTGGTTCTAAGCCTCAGGAGTCATGGACTGTGCAGCAGTTAAGCTCAGTTCAGGATGCACCTTGGCGAAGTCTGCCTGGAGTACATGTTATATTTTTGGTTTTTATGTGTGTTTAGTTGAACTACTAAGCAGTTCTCTTTGGAAGAAAAATTGAGGAAAGGATGAAGAAGAGGGGTTGTGAGCGTGCTGGGGCCCCTGTTGCCATGGAGACCTCTCTTCTCCTCGAGCTTCAGCAGAGGCGCCTTGTCTGGCTTTGGCTGAGGGGCCCTTCAGGTAGCACTGCTGCTGCCTTTTAAAAGAGAGGCTTTGGGAAAACAGCTCTTTACCTAGTCTGGAAGTGTGAAATGCAATGATTTATACCTGAAATGCACATGCCTGTTACTGTGGGGATAGGATACTGTGTGATGAAGAGTTACTTAGATGTGTTGGGGGGTTAACCAATGTCTCTAAAGATCATGTGTGTCAAGGATGTTAAACTGATCCCCATTTATCCTAGAATCACAGAATATCCTGAGCTGGAAGGGACAACACACAAGGATCATCGAGTCTGACTCCTGGTCCTACACATGACAGCCCCAAGAATTACACCATGTGCCCGAGAGTATTGTCCAAATGCTTCTTGAACTCTGCTGCTGTGTCCACTTCCCTGGGGAGCCTGTTCCAGTGCCCAACCACCTTCTGGATGAAGAACCTTTTCCTGATATCCAATCTACACCTTCCTAGACACAGCTGCAGGCCATTCCCTCAGATCCTGTCACTAGTGATCACAGAGAAGAAATCAGTGCCTGCCTCTCCGCCTCCCCGTGTGAGAAAGTTGTAGTCTGCTACTATTTAGGGAAGAAACTGATTTATACAGTTATTTTACTGTCCGCACTCCCCATGTGAACATTTAATGAGAGCTATGAACCACAGTTCTTTAACTAGTTCTTTAACACAGTTCTTTAACACTTTTTGAAAGTGACCAAAAAAATTTTTGAAAAAAAAAAAGTTTTGCTTTTTATTGTGAGTTACAGTTGCTGAAACACCTGCTGGGGTGTATCACTCGACTGTTTTGAACTTCAGTGAAAATCTAGATACAAGATTTTGTATTGATGTTATGGGCAATAAGTTAGTATTTCAGGCATGAATGAACCCACGCATTTAGCAAGAATTTTAAATAGTGTTAGTTCTGTTACAGATTTCATTTACTGGCCTGCTATTAGGCGGGCATCATGAGTTCTTAAATGAAGGTTTTATTCTATTCTGTTAATCTTTAATTAATTTCTTGTTTGCGTGATGTTGGAAAAAGTAAGTTTGCCACTTAGGACCATTTTTCAAGATCTAGGAAATTGTATACATCTCCACAAAAGGTGCTGGCAGTGCTGCTGAATCCTGTAGGCTGGTAGAGGTGTTCCTGCTGCAGGTCTGTGTCCTCAGAATGAGCAATAGTGTTGCTTCGCGTATCTGTCTCTCAGGTCCGCTCAGCGTCAGCTGGGCCGCCCTGCTAGCTGTGATACGCCAACAGTACCTTCGCGTGGGTTTTTGGCTCTGCAGCCCCTTTGCCTTAGCTGTCTCGGCCGTGGTTAGAAAGAGGGGACACTCCAGGCTCAGGGAGAAAAGGTTTTATTCGGGTAACTCAGGGGCAGCCCCTGGTTCCAGGCCTGTGCCTCTGGGGAGTGACCCCGGGCCTCGGTTACAGGGGGTTTTTGTTCCCCCAAAATCTCAGGGGTGGATACAGGTTACAAGACCAATCACACAAAGCCAGGTGGGTAAGGTCAAAATGCAATACACAACATTAACAAATCAGGTGGATTTGGGATGTGGCCCTGTGAGACTCACCAATCCCTGTCAGACACCTCTCCTGAAGGTCTGGGGTCTGGGGGATGGTGGGCATGTGGGGGAGAAGTACAATGGGATGGGGGAAAACACAATAGGACGATCGAAACCCAGGGCAGAGGATTAGAGTTGTCTTGGCAACTCTTATCAACCTCTGATAAGCACATTCCAAGACAGAAACTTTACCTGGCTAGGGTTAAAGTCCAAATCACAACTAATCACAAACCTACAACTAAGAAACTTATGATACTATTCCAGCACCCCCACACAATAGCAAGGCTGAACACGTACTCCCAAGAGGCACAGGTGCACAGAATACATCTATACTATTATCTGTGAGCAATCACACAGGCTGACACAGAAAAAAAATGCAGCATTCAGGCAGACACAAGGCGTATCAATGGCCTCATCTTCTTCTCCTCTCTGGCTGCTCAGGATGAAAGCCCATTAGTATAAAATATGTAAGTATACATATATATAAGCCAATATAAATCACTCTGTGTTAGGTAAGATTAGGACCAGATAGTAGGGGGTCGTAGACTCCCAGTCTACCCAGTAGCTGGCCTGGGATCCTCTTGTCTCCCAGTTGCCTCACACACAGACACACAGATGTGGATCGCTCTCTCCAGTAGCCAGATCCTCTGCTGGCCGACTTTCAGAGCCCTCTGTTCCCCATGGTTACCTGGATCACACCTATGGCCAAACCAACACTTGCCTCCTGAGCATCTCCTACTTGCTGGCTGGTCTGGCTTGATGTTCAGTCATGATCACACAAATGCTCACTCTCTGTCTCTCCAGGCACTGCCATCCTCATGCATCAGCCCTGATGTCCCATGGTCTTTCCCCAGTTACTGCACTTGGATTTCTGTTTGCTCACAGGTCCACGGAGGAGAGAGCCCCTCACCCATAAGAAGAGTTGGAAATGGAGTTTAATGAGAAGGTGGGACAGGCTGTGCTGATCAGGTGCAGGGTGTGGACAGACCAGTGTATGAACCAAATGCCAATTTTTATATGCCTTTTTGTGGAGTCACTTGTGCCATTAAAGGAATTTCCAAGTGCCTTGCCTTGGAAAGGCGAAGATTAAAGACACCCCTCCCAGGTATAACAAAGGCTTCTCCCCAATGGATCCTTGCAGACATTGTACAATCTTTTCTCTGGGTTTTGCAAGTCCATCACCCACCCCATGGCATCCCCTTTCCCTGTTTCCCCATTGGCTATGGGGCCTGGCATCCAGTTTACTGTCTTCCCTATGGCCACTTGCCCTCTGCCCTGCCCCTTGTACCACTCACGAACCTGAGACCCTGTATAACTGAGAAAAACCACATGTTCTCCCTCTTTTTTTGCTCCAGATTCACCTTTGGCATATGGAATAAACGCTTGCTGGAAAATGATCTGGGGCTGGGAGCCCTCTGCCTCTCTGCTGAGCTAGCCTTGTAACATATGTGGTTGTGTGAGCTTGACTTGCTGCCTGAATTCTTCTCAAGCAGTTTCTCTATGGAGAGGCTGACTGGGATCTAGAAAGGCTGTGGCTGCACTCTGAAAAGACACACTCTTATGTCTTTTATCTCATTTTCCCTCTGGTCTCCCACACTTCCTACCCAAACCACCACAGCTGGATACCTGAAGCTTGGATTGTAAGATAAGTCACCACAGTGGGAACTTTAATAAGATAAAGGGGATACTATCTATTGTCCAGGTGTTGTCTCAGACTAGGGGCACGTTAAGAAAGCTCGGGGAGAAGAATCCGTTGCTGTTAATGGACATAAATAATGCTGCATTTACAAGCCACAGGGAAAGCCAACTTGGTAACTGTGCTGAAATCAGCTCCGATTCCCTAATAGGTAATTCTGGCAGGGGCAGATTGCAACCACCGACTCAACCCACCAGCTCAAAAGAAGAGAAAGAAAATAAGCACATGGACTTATTAACCTTAGAGGTGAGGAAATAATTTCGCCAACAGAATAAGAGAACTGTGTAGTCAATAAGCATTAATTCCTTTGTTTGCTAGGATGTATAAATAGCAAAAAGTTTTGAATGGCCTTTGGATCCCCACCACCGAGAAGCTCAGGGTGAAGAAGGACCAAGAGAATATTATTGGATCCATAGGTGGTGGCTATTTTCTACTTGATCTCTCCACTGCCCCCCTCCCTTTTCTATTTCTTTCTATCTCACAGTCATTGTTAAATAAAATCCATATTATCGACTTTGGCATATGATCTCATTTTCTGGGGAGGGATTGGGGCAGGGGCTCCTTTCTCTGAGTAGGATTTTGAGGTTCCCACACTTGCTGTCTCTCTGCTCCTTCATCTTCATGGAGGTGAGCTTGTAATTGTATTTCCTAATATAGGCTACAAAACACTTCTTTTTGATATTTAGTTAAGATGAGGCTGTGAGATCATATAGGAGATGTATACTAGTGGGAATATCAATGTGAAGTGCTTTGTGGAGAAAAAACCCATGGATTTTATATACATCACGTATATATTTAAGGAAAAAATTCCGTATTACTGAAGTAATGTTTTGTTTTCTTGTTGTACTTGTTTCTGATCCCTGCACTGAACCAGCCCATTACTGAATTTGTAAATTACTCTACATAGTCTTGGACTATTTGTAAATTACTCTAAATAGTCAGTGACCTTATGGGTGGTCACTGTTGCAATAGCTAAACTGGATGCTCAAAGACTTGGGATTTCTCCATGTTATATTTCCTATACTTGCTGTATCAATATTCAATGAGGAAAGAATTGTCAAAATGTTTTGATAGTAGGGTAGGTACTGCTAGAAAGTTTGCAAATGGCAGAAATATTAGTGAAACAATTATTGTATTGTACCTTCCTTTATCTCACTGCTGATTAGATGCTCTCCCTGCAGGAAATACAGCCTCTTGTTTTGTGAACAGTACTGTTACATGTAAGCCTTTTTTATTTTTAGCATCTTTAAATTAGATTTAGCAGCTGGAAGCAGGGAGAAGAACTGGTGCCTTGTAGTCAGCCAGCTTCCATAGAAACATTGCAACAAGGAAAATATCCTAGACTGGAAGGCTGGCTGAATAAGAAATTTTGTAACCTCTCATGGTAAAGCATGAGTTTAGCCAGGTGATGCAAATTGCAATTATGTAGTAATGAAAGCAGTAGTGAAGCTGAAATGGCGGTGGCAGGAAGAGCTCTAATTGTTTTATTCTCTGCTCATGGTCTTGCTGTCATTGGCGATTGCTGGGAGATTGCTGTGGACTGCTGCCTTTTAAAACAGCAGGTTTATTAGTTATGACATTCAATGTTGTAATTGACATTCCTTTCCATCATGGATAGTCTGGCATCCTGGCAAATACAGTCGTTCTGTTCTGCCAGTTCTCTTGGGAGGGTGGAAAAAAGCCTGCAGTTGTGACAGAGACTATTTTTAGTCTGCATTTTTCTACCACCTTTGACTTATTTTCTTGTCTGTCAAAGCAATTCCATACAAAAACTCATTAATTTCTTCCAGAAGACCAATACGATACAAAATGATCTTGCTTCTTGTAACCTCTTGTATCTTTGTCCACAAATCTTGTGTCACTTGCCATGTTTCCAGACCCCAGCAGGCCTTACTTTCATTGTACCTATATTTTGTGTGGCACAACTGGATAATTTATTTGATACCAAAGAAGAAACAAAAAAGTCAGTCATAAAAAGGGCTAAAATACATTTTCTTCTGCTGTTGCTTGAATTAATTGGAACAAGTGGAAAACACTGAGGTGGGGTGGGGTTTTTTTTGTTTCAGTTTATTTTTGTAATTTGTAGGAGTATCTAGAACAAAAAGAGTAGTCTGATTTGCCTTTTCCATTTGTGGTATTAGGCTGTTTATTTCCCATTTCTTTTTCAGAGGAGCATTAGCTACAACCACTTTGGATTGTGTCAGTCTGAACTAGGGACTTCTCTGCCCCTGAGCAGGTATATATATTGTGCTCTGGCCAGTAGCATTGTTTCTTTCTGGGATTTGGCTGGCACATTGAGCTTAACTTGTTAGTTTTTAAAAGTTTTATTGGTTTAGCTCGTCTTTTGCTTCAGTGACTAAGATTGCTGTCCCTCTACTGTACTCTAGGATGGTGTCTTTGTAAGGGGCATAGCAGTAGTAAGTAAGATGTAAGTAGTAAGTAAGAAGTAAGATGTAGTTGCTTGGCAAATGCTCGGAGTAGCCTCACCAAACTCCCACTTACCCAAAGCACATGGTCACCAAAGGAAGCAGGCCAGTCCCAAACTCACCAGTCTTGCTTGGCCTTCCCCCTGCTCCTGTCTTTCCTGGGCAAAACAGCCATGCCACCTGCCCTGTGTGATTGCCCTTTCTTTGCTACGTGTACTCCCTCCATAGAGAGATAAGCATTCATCCTATTTTGTTTGGTGTGCACAGATACCCTGTGATGGCTGGACACAGCATCCATCCCTTTTTTTAAATTGATATGTTCTGTCTCCATCTTGCCTAAGTTAAGTCTGGGAAACTACCTATATGTGTACAGTAACACTGTGTATATGACTGTAAATAATAGGGGGATGTTGCCACATACAGTGTTCTCTGACATGTCCATGGGTTTTTTGAGGCCATAAAAGATAGAGGCTTATTTTTCCCACTCGACACAAACATTGATGCATTCATAGAAAATGGGGACATTGCAAGGAACATCATGTACAGGTCAGTAGAATTACTATTATACTTACAGAAAAAGCTGCAGAATTCAATAGTGTATTACGGAATGTTCTTTTACTGCACTTATAAAAATTGTTACCTGTTATCCTTATTTTCATCACTGCAGTTCTCTACTGTTCATATGACATTTGGCTAAGTATTCTATTAAGTATTCAGTGTTCAATGTCTGCAGTTTAATTTGAAAAAAAAAGAATAAATTGCCACCACGCTAAAAATTTTCTGACTTTTAACAAGCCTCTGTAATAGGACAGTAAAGACATCTTTTTGTTTTATTTGTTTTTTGAAACACAGTCAGTAGAAGAAAAGAGATATGAAAGTCTAGAGAGCAAAGGAAAGAGTAAAAGAAGCTAGAGTATACGAGGGTAGCAGAAGGAGCAATGGTTGTGATGTGCATAGAGATTAATACAGCTGAAATTGTTCAGAATTATGAGTGAGTTTTGGCTGTCTGTTTGAGAAGCCACACAGATGGATGGTCCCCATCTGCTGAGTATCAGGCTTGGGATATCACCCAAGGAATCATTCTCTGCTTTTGCAAAATTGGGCCATAAGTGACTTCCAAAGGTAACATGGCTTCTTAGGGAATATTGTGATCTTATCTCAATACTCTTCCTATTCGTGGTCTCTCATAGTAGACAATGGCCAGCTTCTACTTTTGGAAACTGTAGAAATAAAATATTCACATACTTTTGATTTTAGAAAACCCCCTTCTCCCCACACTCACATTCCCCCCTCTCCCTCGTACCCACTTCTATCATGTTTCAGTCAAGTTATTTTTATAATAAATTTTTATTTGAAAAATTATTCACTACACTGGAAGAGTCTTAATTAGAAAATCCCTGCTGGTTGCTGAGTGCTTTTAGTTATTCTGATTAATCAGATACTACCACTGTGTGGAATAATTCTGCCATGACATGGAAAGTCTTTTAAACAATTCGCAGCTGCTTAGGAGTTCCCTAAGATTGATTATAAACTAAGATCATCACAGGAGCATGCAATAAAAAAAAAAAATCTGTGCTTTTTTAAACTTGGTTGCAAAGCCTGTAAAGAACTGGAATAGGGACTGAAATCTGACTGTATAGAGGAAGGTGAGTTGCACAAAATTACCTTGGTCTATGGAGAAGACAGCAGGCAGACCAAAGAGTTTTCTTATATCTCCTTTTTCCTATAGCCTTTTCTGTAGCCTTTTGGCTGTTTTCTTGCTAAACTTTTGCAGCTGGTTTAATAAGATTGCCTCCCATACCATCTTTGCCTGTTCTTACTTGGAAGAGCTGTGATTCTTTTGCTGTACTGAAATGGTAACTTGAGATACGTTTTCTTCTGCTTCATCCTCTGAAAAGATGTAAAGACTTCACCTGAAGAGCACTTTTATATAGATTTAGTAATAGGCATTGAAAATGTATTTTAAAAACCCAAAGAGCCATGAACAATTCAAATAGGGCGAAAGTGTAAAATTAAAAGGTAATTTGAATTAATAAGGTTCCCAAACATAACACCTAGCAGAAAGTGGATTTAGAGAAAAAAATAAACTGCTAGTATCTTTTGTAGCCAACAAAAACAGCATGAAAGCAGTCTTTGTAAATTGTCATGTTTTTAAATGTCATAAAGTCTGCTTAGAAATAAAAAAGCCCCTAAAATTACCCTATATATGCAAACAAAGGGGCAGGACTGCACATTTATTTTTCAACATTTATCCTGTTTCTCAGAAATGTAGAATTTGTAAAAAAAATCAGTTAACATAAGTTAGAATAGAGGAACGGAATAATTTCGGTGCCAGTTGCACTGAATGACAGTTTTTTGTATTTTTTCAGGGCAGTGGTAATTGTACTATCCATGTACATCATTCATCTAAATGTGATATTCAAAGGAAATGGAATTTAATCAGACAACACCTTCTAATTCCTCTGGTAGGCTGTGGAGAGCACTGGGATCTGTCAAAGCTTATCACACTGGGGCACATTAGGTGATGTAAAGAATGAGCTGTTTTGACACATGAAGCATTTGCTAGCAGCTTGGCAGAGAGAATTAAAAATGGTGATCAGGATAATACAGATCAGGCTCTGACTTTGTGTCTCTGGGATGATAACACTTAATATTCCAAGCAGAATTTGGACTTGTCATGTGTGCTATGCATACAGGGGGGAAGTCTCTTCCTCTCTCCCTTTTCCCCTCCATTTTGTATTCCAAAGAAAAGCACCTGCCTCCCTCTTTTATGGGTTGCATTACTTTGATTTATTCACCTGATGGAAGAGTAGAGGCACACTGTTCACCTTCTTTTCATTCTGCTGTCCATAGCAGGGGGAATCAGAGATGACCTGCAAGTCCTGCTTTCCTGTCAGGACTTGTGTCACAGGCTTAGCATGGTTGAGGGGGCAGTAAGGTGTAGCTTTATGATCATGTTGCTCTAAATATGTATTGGGACAGCCAAATTCATTCACAGTGGATTGCTTCAAGGATCAAAAGTGGCTTCAGGTCTCACTTTTGCATTTTGTGATGGTTTTATCTTTTCTAAGATAAACATAAATTTATAATGTAAATTTTCTTGCGTTTCCTACAGAGACACTATCATCTCAGCAAAGGAAAGCTAGTTATGAAATATTTTCCAAATATTTTTTCATACATCAGAAAGCCTGGGATCAGTGGAATGGCAAAAACAAGATGTATAAAAATGCTTTCCAATGATATCTGTTCATTTCCAAAAAATGAAAATAGTCCATTGGTTCATTCCCCAATTCTCTCATTGTATGGCAAAATAAAATTTACTTTCAATTTCCATTTTCTTTGTAGAATATCATTATCAAGTCACATTAAAAACATGCAGCCTTGAGAGAGTAGTGGCTTCTACTAATGCATGTAAAGGAGCTTTCTGTACCCAGGCAGGTACATCTGTGGTTTGTGGTTTCAAAACATTGCAAAAAAATTAAAGCTAAATGACTGTCATCATATTGCCCCCTGTGGTAGAAATCACTAGCCAAGTGTTTGATCTGGAAGAGCTAATTTTCTTTAAAAAAACCCCAACCAAACCAAAACACAAACCCAAAACCCACAAACATAAAATTTAAACTCTCAGACATTGTGAATTAGATGTGAAATAATGGATACATTGTTTAGTGTAACCACTCTGTACAATCAGATTAAGACTATTATAAGGAGGCTATTAATCAGGAATTTAAAACCAGTAATGTATATACAACTCAAAGAATAATAGTTCAATACTTTTTTTTTGATGCTTTCTGAAAAAAAAATTATAATCATTGTAGTTGTCAGTTCCATCCCTGTTAGCATATTTTGCCAATAAAGCTTTAAATGGTAAATTAACTTCTCCGTCCTTGAAATACCAGTAGTTTTTGATTGATTGCTGTTGGAACAGTGAGGCATGAACACAGAAATTCATAATCTCCACTAAAAATAATTTTAGAGTAATCAGGAAGTCATGTAAATTCTGCTTGAGGATGCAGGTTGGGATGCTTTGCTCTCCTCAGTGTGCAGGTTCCAGTGTGTTCTGTTGAGCAGCTCAGACAAGTGATGGTTGAACAAGTCAGGGTTTAACAGTGCCTTTGAGTTCTGCTGCAGTGATTTTTTTTTTTTCAGCTTTATAGTGTTAATTTCTGGAGTTAATTTTTAATTGAGTAGGTTCCAGAGGCAATTGTAGACTGACTCTGTAAACTAGAACACTGCTGGTTCTTTGGTTTTTCTTTCTTTACTTTCAGTCTAGATCACATATTGTTTAAATTTCAAGTTTGTTACTTGGCTGCTGAAGTTTTCCTTAACTGTGCTCTTAGAAAAGAGGTTGCTTCTGAATGCAATTCTCATAAATTAAAGCTTTCAAAGTAGCATTTTCAAAGTTTGCATCACTCTTACAGTGTTAGTACAAAGATCCCAATGGATCATGGATATGGAGCGTTCATAGGTTTCTCTGTACATAGGAGTGGGTTGTCAGGACAGGGCAAATGGTTGTCATACAGTTTCCTGTGCAGAATATTTTTCTGGGAAAAGCACTGGAGTGTTGCAGTCTGTTGGTAATAAATACCTTGTTAAAAAAAAAAAAAAGGATCACTTCAACAGAATCTGAGAGAAATCCATATGCTAGTTTGTTAAAAAGAAAGCATCTTACTGAAGATCTTTTGGAACACAGGTGACTATTTTTCCTGCTATATTTATATAATTTTCAAAATATGAGAGATTATTACAATTATGCAATCTAAAATTACTATCACACTGAAGCCGCCTGTTTGCTTGTATTAAACTTACCTTTGAAGTTTTGCACAGTGATTGATTCTCATGTGGTTTTCCCCAGTACACATTTGGAAACAAATTGTTTTGAACAGTTACTGACAGTGGGTTGTCTCCCACTGGAAAATCCGAGTTGAGGTGATCTCTGACAGTGGATTGTGCTGTTCTTTGAGTGCGTCCTCATTAAGCAGTACTGATGCTTTTACTGGCACTTCAGTAACTAGATGGTTTATTACAATGTCTCTTAGGTGAAGAGAATTTCTGGAATGCCTTTTTCTAATAAGTTTTTAAAATAAAATGTCCTATCCAGATTGAATTAACATGAGAAAAACAACTCGGTACATATTCGCTTGTTTGTATTTAAGATTCTTTGATAGTATATTCTTAGTGTAAGCATGCTCATGGTTTGCTTTTGGAACTTCAATGGCAGTTTGATAACAAAACTGGGAGTAATTTTATTACATGGCATTATTCACTATATACACTACTTTTTTTTTTTTTTTTAAACAATTCTACTTTTTTTTTTTTTCTTTTTGAATTAATTTATCGTATGTTTTTGATGAGATTTGCTTATTTCCGGTGCTAGTTTAATGCCTAGTAACTTATTCTAATAAAACAACCCAAACACATTCCAAATCCAAACAATACAACTGCATTGTTTTAATTATGGGGTGATTTTACATTTGAATTTGTGAATGTATTTATTAATTTGTTTTTGTGGTCATCGTTGATATAAATGAGTATAGTAGTGAAATAAAAGTAATCTAAAGATTCAAGTAATCTTCCTCAAAAATGAATCAAGAAGATATGTTTTGAAGATATGTTTTATCAATGCATATAAATATCTTAAGGGCAGATGTCAAGAGGATGGGGCCAGACTCTTTTTAGTGGTGCCGAGTAACAAGACAAGGGGTATAAATTGAAAGACAGGAAATTACATCTGCATATGTGGCAAAACTCCTTTACTTCGAGGATGACAGAGCACTGGAACATTCTGCCATGAGAGTGTGGAGTCTCCTTCTCTGGAGATATTCAAAACCTGTCTGGATGTGATCCTCTGCAACCTGCTCTGGGTGAACCTGCCTTACCAGGGGGTTGGACTGGATGATCTCCAGAGGTCTCTTCCAACTCCAACCATTCCTTGAAACAACCGAAATGTTGTCCATATCAAAAATAATGCATGGTTAAGAAAAACTAAATCTTTGATTGCTTCTGAAAGGTTTCATCTGAAAGTTATCAAAACCACTTTGGTAAGGAAGAATTCAGTCTTTCATGTGCAACAGCTTAAATTGACCAAGACCAGGTATAAAAGCAGATGTGGTTTGTACTGCCTCTATCTGATGTAATATTGTTACTATGGTTTAAGAATTGCTGTCAGTGGTGTCCTTGTTTTATCCATACACGACATTTTTTTAACATTCTTTTAATAAGGCATTCTTGCTTTATTTTTTTCTGCTGATGCTTTCACACATATTTGCTTCTGTTTGCATTTCATTCACACTGATCTTGGTATTTCTGTTGCAGGTCTCCACAGACAAATCCCTAAGTGGCTCAGGAAAGGATCCACTACTATTTCTTGTATTAAGGTCACGAGTTGAAGTATGCTAAAGCCCCTGTAGTTAAATAAACAAGAGCTTTTTCTTTGTCTCTGCTATCTTGGAAGACCTTTTGGATTTGTCAAAGTGATTTTTGAGGGACTATTAAAGTATGCAATCCTTATCTTGCTCTTCATATTCCCCCTGAAGGTACAAAGTATGTCCATGTTTGTTTTTAAGGTAACAAGTCTAATTATGTAGTTATTACTGAAAATATTGCATTCAGGCCATGGAGGTGCAACCTGAAGAGTTTTCATGTGTTAATGACACATTTTAGTCCCTTAATGGAAGAGCTGAAATCACTATAGATATTTGGCATATGTTTTTGTTGCTACTTCATATGCTGAAGTCAAGAGAAATTGCTGGATTGTTTTTACTTTCTGCTTGTTTCCATGTGGCCTAGAGAGATAGGAAACATTTTCACCTGCTGATAATGGATGACTCAGTACAAGAGAGGAGCAATTACATAAATGTGCCATCCAAGCATTCCCAACCAGTGTGACATGGTAGTTTTTATAGGAAAGCAAAAGGGAAAAAATGTGTGAGAAATGTAAAAATACAAAAGATGAAATATAACTAATACATGCCTTGGTTTATAGCAGTAAATGGGAGGAATGTTTAATAAGCAGAGGTCAATGATGCAGCAGCTAACATCTTGGTTATTTGTGGATTTGCTGCCTGTGTCACATGAAGAAATGTAGTTTTAGAGACGGCTGCAGAGAGCAGATACAAGAATTGTGGAAAGCTTTGCTAATGAGCATGTATTTGTATATGTGTGTAGGAAAGCATAGCAAGCTGTAAGTGATTTGATGCACCCACTTGCGGATTTGCCCCAGTCAGACAAGTCATTGTCTGTGTCCTGTGTATCCTCTTTGGTGGAAGAGGTAGGACATGCACATATGGAGCCTCTCTCTCATTTCTGCTGGAGGCTGCTGTTTTTTACAGGGTTAGCTATATGCTGCATGTGTCTTAGGTTAATTTAAATTTTTACATGCATATGGCTAATACATGATTTACCTTATCAGGTTATACATATATATATAGGAAGACATTGAATTATTTTTTAGTTTAGAAAATAAAACTAGAAACTAATTTTATATTTTATTATTCCAACTTTTAATCATTTTTTTCATATTGAAATCAGTTTGATTGTAATATGCCAAGAGGCCCAAAAACTCCATTTGCCAGCAAAGAGATTCTGTTCAGCTGCATCTATCAGCAAAACACAAGTTTAAAATTAAATACTGCCTGCAGATGATTGATGAGGGAGTTTGCGTCATCAGTACATGATAAGTCATGCATTGCTGCACTAGTGCAACGTAACACACAGCAAAGTAATGGCAATGTTATGGCAGGTTTCAGGATACATTATCTTCTGCTGTGTCCAGAAATTTACGGAGTTCAAATATGGATGTCTACTTGTATTTCTAGACTAGAGAGGAAAAGGAGATTTAAAGCAAAAATGATCATGTTCTCTTCCTTTGCCAGTATGGCAGTCATCTGGATTATTGGATAACAAAAAGTTAAAAATGCTTTCCACACATCAGGGGTGTATTTGGGGTGACTGATAGGCAGTTTTACAGCTGACCTTACTATCAGAACTATTTTGCTGCCAGACAGTGTCCAGACCTAGAATTAAAAAAAAAAACAACCAAAAACCTAACCATACTCTTAAGGTCAACAAAAATTTAAATGTTTCTTCAGTTTTTGTATCTTAATCTGGTCCCATTTCTGGTAAATCAATCCTGGGCACTTGCATGTTTCTCTGGATTCTAAGCCATCAGTCCTAATGAGCTGTATTCCTGGCTTTTTTTAATTGAATGGAAGTGTTAAGTACTAATATTAATTTTTTTCAGTGTTTCCTGTGAAGGCATTTGAAGATTGAAAAGTTGAGGCCCATTTCAATGAGCCCAGTGTTATTCTGGGTTTACCAGTGCTGTTTTACAGAGAATGGACCTGTGAACTGTGTTTTGCTGGGAGGATTTTGAGCAAAGAAAAGGGAATTCAGTTATAAAAAGAGTAAAAGCAAGCAGACTGGGAGTGGACAATACAGAAGTCCAATGGTTGAGTTCTGTGGCAAACTACAAAAAAATAAGGGCGAAGAAATCTAGGGAGAGTCTCTGTCAACAATGGATTCTACAAGATAAATGCTTGATCAAAAAGATCTAAAATTATACTTCATGTCCCAGTATATTTTAAAAAAAAAAACAAACCAAATCAAACCAAACCCCAATTCTTGCATTCTGTCAGGCCAGAAATGTCACCATCATCTTAACAGTGAATCACTCTGCCTGCCCAGAGTTACCCCATGGGAACACTTCTCTTTGACAGATGGGATAAATCTGATTTGGTTCCATAAATTCATATTTCTTCAGAGAAATGCCACACTTTGGGAACTAAATAGAATATTTTTCCATGTAATTTTTTAATAGTATTTGATTTAGGATCATACTGATTTTGTTTATAACTCCTGGTCTTTCAGATGTGTGTCAGAGTCCCCAGATCTACTTTCTTATTCCTTGTAAGTATTACTTGAGTACCTTTACAGGGCTGGGAGCAGTGGAGAGAACCATTCATTGCAGTCAGCTGGCAGGGAGGGAAAAAAGCTTATTTCTAAATATAATGCAAATTAATCCCACTGCACAGGATGTATTAGGCATATGTAATTCCTGTCTGAAAATGTCTGTGTTTGAAAAGTGAAGAGCAAATATGCCCAGCTGGTGACCTGGTGGAGGTTGCATGGCAAAACTATATAAAAAAATAAAATTTTGTTTCTAGTAAACTGGCACTTGGAGAAAGGGAAGCACTGGCAAACTAATGCAGTAATGACATCAGATCTTTCTTGGTTCTATAGAGCAAAAAAAATGTCACAGGACTGTGGGGTAGGTCCAGGAATAATTTCTGATCTATGAAATAGCTGTTAGTGTGCTATCTTTCAGCTACAAACTCCCTAATTTCAATTGTAATGGGGGATGAAAATTGGTGCTAATGGGTAGGAATTTTTTTTAAATCAAGAGTGCAAGATAGCCTCAATTTCCAAAGATAAAGTCTATCTTCCAATAACTAGTAATTACCACAGGCTTTTAAAAATTTGCTCTCTGTTGAGTGTAATTCATTTTAAATTGTATATATGTCCCATTTTTTCCTCAGTAAGCAAACCAGGGAAAAACAGCTACCCAGTAATTTAGTAAAATTAAAATTTTCCAGTTGGTTGTATAGGCTGCATAGATCTCACATATTCCACTATACTACAATATGGCAGAACAACTAATTTATTTTATAAATTTTGTCTGAAAATCCTGAGTGAACAACTAGAAAAATTCTGGATGCAGAGAAAATAATTTTGCATAAGCATGATATTGTTGGACCATATCTGCCTTGCATTCTGGTCTGGTAGCATTTTGTATAAGGGTGGATGTAAGGGTGAAGGCAGGAGAGAATAAGGTTCTGAACAGCACAAGAGGTCATCCAGTTGAGTGGGGAAGGTGAGAAGTTACTCCTGTCAGCTGTTGATGGTGGAGCAGCTTCCAGTCGCAGCCATTCTGTGATTCTGTGATAAATGTACACATTTCTTCAAGCTGTGTAATCCAAAATATATCCTGATATATCCATATTCCTTCTGGAAATGGATACGTAAACATACATATTAATAAGAAGAGTATTTGATACCTACCTGTCACAGGTGCCAGAAATGTTTCCTAATTAACCACTTTTTTTGAGTACGGTTTGTCAGAGTAAGTTCTGTGAAAAACACTTTTCTCTAACTACTTTGAAAAACAATAATAAATAGTATTGGAGAGGTGGGAATTTAATCACTCTGATGTTTCAACAAGAGAATTTTTTCCGTTCATCATGTTCATAGAAACTGACTTCTTTAGTTTTTAATGAATGATTTTATTGGCTAAGCCTAGTTTCTAACCTTTTTTGTGACTTCCTGATTTGTTTTTTCATAAAGAAGGCTGCCAGCTCCTTCCCTGTGACAATGCAGGGAGTGTGGGTGGGGTACACAGAGGCTCTCTGCTAGGAAGGATGGCTGGATTCCTGGAATCCTGCTATGGAGGGAAGTGAGCAAGCAGAGGATGGCAGGTTGTGAGGAGGAGGATTTTGCTGGAGTGTGTACTTTGTTTTGATTCAGTTGTGTGCTGATTAAAGTTAACAAAAATGTAAGATGGAGGTCATACCCAGCTAATGGATTGAGTTCCATGAATTAACCGACAAAGAGCAGTATTTTTTGTTGTTGTTGTTGTTTGGATGACTGCATGGCAAATGCATTTCTTCAGATAACTGCCTCTGGTTTCCATGGTGATCTTACTTCTGCTTGTTAAAGGTATTTTTAAGACTCCTTCACATTATTTGAAGTATTGCTAAAAGCTAGTACTTCAGGACTATCTCAGCTGTTGATGCCTGCATCAACATGTTGCATCTGTCAGTGAAATTCAAGGAGTACAAATTGGAAGAGGAGCAAAAGTAATTTTTGCTGTTTTGAATCAGACTAATATCCTCTGATAACATTTCATGGTTAAAGAATGTTACTGTTTGCAGATTCAGTAAACTTGAACCACAATAAAGGCGAGAAGGATTTCTGGGCAGCATGCTGATGAACCATTGTATTTACTTTCTCAGTGTACCGTGCAACTTAATGTACAGTGTGGCTGCTTATCTATGATGTTTCTCAATTAAAAAAAAAAAAAACAGTAGGGAATGACTGGAAACAACCATCTTTTCTATTTCATACAATAGAGTTGGTATATAGTATCTGGAGATTATTGAATGTTGATAGTTATGATAATATTAGGATAAAATGAACTCTGACTTGGCAGGCTTTAAACATGTTTCTAATGTGAAAAGAGCTGCTTCTTATGCAGTGGTTACCTTTAATATTTCACATTTTTTTTACTTGGAGAAGTGGTCAAAGGCACAGATGAGCTCCTTATGGGGAGCAGCTGGGGTCACTTGGTTTGTTCAGCTTGGAGAGAAGGCAGAGGGGTGGCCTCATTTCAGTCTACACCTTCGTCCAGGGACGCAGCAGAATGGGAGGTGCTGATCTCTGGTGATCAGCAATGGGACATTAGGAAATGGAATCAAGGTGCATCAGGGGAAGCTCAGATGAGACATTAGGAAGAGGTTCTTCACTGAGAGGCTGATTGGTCACTGGAACAGGCTCCCCAGAGAAGTGGTCACAGCACCAACCCTGACAAGGTTAGGGAGTGTCTGGATGATGCTCTTAGTCATAGGGTTTAGTTGTAGGCAGTATTGAGGGAGCCAATGAACCTCACTGGGCCCCCTCCAACTTTAGCTATTCTATTCTAAGCTTGATTTTTATGTCCTGCTTAGGCAGTCTGTGTACTGAGAAGGTTGTCAAATAATGTCAGGTGTCATAAGAGTTTTATGTAGACACAGCTCACTCTCTGAGAAAGATATGAGCAAAGATATGCTTTTCACTTTTAAATTAAAAACACTTTCTCTGTCTGCATTAGTGGTGGAACTTGGCAGTGTGAGATATGCTTTGTGACGTGATCATTTTAAATGACACTCATGTTCCTGACAGTATTGGCATAGGAAATTGCAAGATGCTGCATTTTCCAGATGCTTGTTCACTCCAGTTTTTCTTGGATGCCTCCCAGCTAACCAGGACAAACCCCATGGGAAGTTTGGATCCAAGGTTTTGTAGCTCTAGACCAGTTACCCAGCAGAAACTCTTCTGAAAGTAACCTATGGTAGAAAATGACAGCTTTGCCCACTGTGAGGATGTGCAACAGCCCAGTACAATTGTAACCTAAGGAGAACAAATTTTTCCCAGGTTCATCAGTGAATGACTAAAACATGGAGAGTGGAAAAGAGCACACTGGGGAAAGATTCAGAGCACAATTGCTTGTTCAGTTGCCTTGTTGCCTGGAACAGTGTTATCCTCTTCCATGGAAAGGAGTTGCTGTGGAAAATTGAGGACAATGAGATGGGAAATGTTTGCAGTTTTGTTCCAAAGCTTCTTATATTTAATGCCACACAGAGTTTCTGGTGTAATTTTTCCTCTGCTTTGGGATGCACGAAGGGAAATACTTGATTTTAAAGCATCAGCACAAAGATCTACTAGACTATACTAAAGCTGCTCTGGTTCATTAGAGCAGTTTATTTAATATATAAATCATAGCTGCAAATGAAAAAATAATGTTTCCCTGAGGGATATTATTCCCTGAGTAATCTTCCAGTGTCCCAAGTGGACACTTATGCCTGTTTATTCTTTTTTGCCTTTCAGGCTCTAATTTCATTTTATCTTCAAGAGTTTCAAGAGTTCCTTCTCGTCTTTGAACCAATACTTTATTTTGCACTTCATTCTTCCCATTTAACATCAGTCAGAACCAGAGCTAATTTAATTTCCTTGTGACTCTCTGCATAAATGACAATATGACATAATTTGTAGAAGTAATTCAACAGCTGAGCATGTGGAGTCTTGAATGAAGCTCCTCTGCAGGACCCTGAAGAGTAGCTCAGTATTTCTCTAGAGGCTTCTGAGGTATTAATGAGAACACTTCTGAAGTATTAATGAGAACACTTCTGATTTCTTTTGGTTTTCCATTCTTCATTTATATTAATTCTAATGAAGCTGAAACTTGCTTGGGAATTAATGTTATAAAATCAATGCAATTGAAACTAGATGAAAGATCTAAATTCATTTAAAACAAACAAACAAAAACACACACAAAAAAGCCTGTTTTCTCCCATCTCCAGGGCATTGTAAAAATATATTAATATTGCTAGAAGCACTTTCTAACAGCTGGAGAGTTGAAGATATTCTTGAAAACAAGTGGTTTGATTAACTGAGTATCCCCTAACAACTTAGAAAGCTTTAAATACAACTGATTGAATACTGCCTGAGGAATAGACTGTTGAGCACCTGCCAAAACCAGGTGATGATTCCTTTCTTTAAAATACATCAGATAGTAGAGATGTAACTCGATATTTTGTCAGTATCAAAAAGGAATTTACGTAAGACACATGGCACAATATACAGAAAATTGAATCCCAAATGACATTCAGGTACTACAGGCTGAAATAGGAGGTCCGTGAGGTAGATTTTAAAATTAATATTGCATGTTTCTGTTGAAACAGCACTTCTTATCAAGAAGAAAAACTAGACTTTCTGCTAGCTCTTGGTACTTGCTACTTGGTATACATATTGGCCATGTGAACAAGAATATGATTTTGCTGGTATTTTACATGGGCAGCCATAGGAAAACTCTAATTGGCACATAAAAGCTTGGGGGTTTTTATTTATTGGAGGAAAAATCAAGGTGAAGAATGATAATGTCAACAAAGAGAAGTGTTGGGGGACTGCAGCTGCTTTTTCATATCTCAGTCAGCAGCTTAAGATGCTGTTTTTTCTCATTATGTCCATTTGTAGGTAACCTACAAAAACGCTAACATATCTGCCACATAAATCAATTACACTTCAACTCAAAAGAACTTCTGGTAAGTGTCAACAATAAAGAGTATCTACAACGTGGCTGTTGATATGGTCTGCAGTAAGAACAGTTTAACTTTGCTTGGGGGTGGGAAGCTAAACTCTACTTTGCATGCTGTCCAGAGAATAAATGGAGTTGTCTTGTCAAGCAGTATTTGTATGCTGGTAGCTATGCTTTGACTGATCTGGTGGTACTGCAGAGTAGAGCTTTGGAAGAAATAAAATAAAGGAGAAAATATGTCTGTGAAGTCAGGTTTGGAAAACTGGGACCAGGTTACACGATGTTGTTAGATGATGTTACATGAGTATGCCCCCCTCAGCTGTGGTAGCAGAGATCTCTGGCTCCACAGATCAGAGGGCTGAAGCACTTAATCTAGACAGGCTAAAGAAGTTGGGGGTGTTGAGCCTGGAGAAAAGGCTCCAGGGAGACCTCATTGCAACCTTCCAGTACTTCAAGGGGGCTGCAAGAGAGCTGGCTGGAAAGGAATTTTTTACAAGAGCATGTAGTGATAGGACAAGGGGAAATTTAAGCTGAAAAAGGGCAGGTTTAGTTTAGATATTAGCAAGAAATTCTTTACTATGAGGGTGGTGAGGCACTGGAACAGGTTGCCCACAGACACTGTGGATGCTTCTTCCATGGATGTGTTCAAGGCCAAGTTAAATGGGACTTTGAGCAACCTGGTCTAGTGGAAGTTGTCCCTGCCCATGACAGGGGGACTGGAACAAGATGATCTTTAAGGTCCCTTCCAACCCAAACTATTCTATGATTCTGTGATCTTTCTAAAGACAGGTTTTTAAAGGAGAGAAAATTCTGTGAGTTTTATGGTATCTTGATATGCATTAGAAAGGGCCCATGCTGTAAGAATAGAACACTTAATTTGTGCTTACTCTTGTGCTGTTGCTGTGTAAGACAGAATCATAGGGAAATTTGTGATGGAGAACTCGTGTCTGTCATTTCTTTCTGAGGTTTGGATGGAATGCAATGATAAGGGAAAAATACTGTCATAGCTGATCCTGGTTTTTTCCGTACTTCCGTTTCACTGCTATCCATGCACCCTGTTCAAAACAAGTGTGTAGAGCTTGAATAGCTGAATCAGCAGGTTGCATTCTGTGTATACTTCTGTGAAGTTATGTGCATCAAGTCTTTTTTTCTGTTCTGCTTGTCCCATTTGTTTTGTTATTATGTACGTAAAGAATGTCTTGGGGGAGGGGGGAAAGGTAGATTTCTTCTGGATGTGACTTTACACAGGCCTGTCTGTGCCATTGAAGAGGTCAGTGAAAAGAAAACCAAGCTGTTGTGATCCACTTACAAACAGATTAAAACTATATACCTATATTTTAATTTTAATTGTATCTGTATTTACTTAGTGATTTTTTATCTTTAAAAAAGAATTCTGTACTATTTATTAAATATTAATATATATAAATATAATATGAACACTTTAGCCAGATTCTGTATTTGAATACTCAGGATGGACCACTTAATACAGGAATCAACAACATAAGTATGTAAAAATATGGTTTGGATAGTTTTGTTAGGCCTCTGAAATTGCCTAATTCATTCATTACTAGAAGCTAGGCAGGGATAGCTGAGGTATAATTGTTTTTAGCCTTTTGATTCATAAAGCCACTAGCTCTTACAGACTTCCTAATCTGAGCAGCATGATGATCCAAATCACCAATACCTGGCAAACGCCAAACAATTATTTTCATTTGCAGTACTACTAGGGAACATTCAAATCTTTTAAGAATATTGTTATTGGGACCTTGGGTTTGTTGTTTGTTTTTCTGTTTTCCTTTTTTTATGCTTCTTATCTCTACTCACAGGTAACATCATGGTGCTGTGGTCAACTTGCAGAACATCGCTACTTAAATCTGTAACAAATCGGTTCATTAAGAATTTGGCCTGCTCGGGGATCTGTGCCAGCCTAGTCTGTGTGCCTTTTGACATTGCTCTTAGTGCCAGTCCACACTGCTGCTGGTGGATCTATTCGATGCTCTTCTGCAGAATTGCCAAGTTTCTTCACAAAGTCTTCTGCTCAGTGACCATCCTTAGTTTTCCAGCCATTGCTCTTGACAGGTAATGGGGAAAATTTGCCATGATCCTGGATTTTTCTTTCTTCTTTCTCCATTTGTCTTGATAAATGTGGTATCACTATCTGTAATGCACACCAATGTTGCCTCTGGAACAGCATATCATTTACCCTTCTCCAAGAAAACTTGTGATCTGCCTCACAAAAAGGACAAACTCCTACCACTTATAATGATAACTGTGAAAAGATAAGTCTGTTATGAAAACTCTGTGAGCTTAAAATTCACAGCAGTACTCCAGTAGTAAACAATCAATCAACATCTGAAATTTGAAGTGCATTTCTTTTTTTAAATGCACAGAGCATGTTCAGTGGTTCAGTGGCTTTTGCTCAGGGTTTGCCAACCACAGCTTGTGCAAAGCAAAACACCACCGTACTTCCAATAGATGGATATATGTAATTTGTGACCAACAGCTTTTTCCAAATATCCAGGGGAAATCTGTTATAAAGGAACTTTAAAAATTATGAGTCTGGCCTTTGAATGTGACATGTGCCTCCATCATGTCTGTTGAAATTTTGAGTGTGTGCAATGTATTGTCTAGTTTAAAAGTAAGTAAATGGTGAAATCTTCAAAATAATACTCATATGCATCAGCCAAAGTGATGTACTGAAATAAATTTTCACCACCAAAAAAGTGATCTTGACACTTAAATATTCATTTTTTTTCTACAGAGAGACCTGCAAAGGCAGAATTTTTGGGAAGCTTTTTGTGTTGGTTTTGTTGTTGTTGTTGTTGTTGTTGTTGTTTTCGTTGTTGTTGTTGTTGTTTTCTTTCATAAACAGGTAGTCAATTGGCAACCTAGTTAGGGATTTGGAGCATTATGCTCAGATGGCTCCTGAGAGGTTTCTCATAAGCAGTATGTGCACAAAAATAATTTTTTTTCTTTTTTTGACAGATACTACTCTGTTTTATATCCGCTGGAAAGAAAAATATCTGATGCAAAATCCCGAGACCTGGTTATCTATATCTGGGCCCATGCAATAGTAGCCAGCATTCCAGTATTTGCTGTGACCAATGTGTCTGATATTTATGCCATGTCCACTTGCTCTGAATCTTGGAGTTACTCCCTTGGCCACCTGATATATGTCATCATCTATAATATCACCACTGTGATTGTACCGGTGGCTGTGGTATTTCTCTTTATGATTCTTATTCGCAGAGCGCTGAGCGCCAGCCAGAAGAAAAAAGTTATCATAGCTGCATTAAGGACCCCTCAGAATACAGTTTCCATCCCATATGCCTCCCAGCGAGAAGCTGAGCTCCACGTCATGCTGCTTTCCATGGTTATGATATTTATCTTCTGCAGTGTCCCCTATGTGACTTTGGTGATTTACCAGACCATACTCAATATTTCAGATATTTCGGTCTTCTTGCTTCTCACTGCTATTTGGTTGCCCAAGGTCTCATTGCTGGCCAACCCTTTGTTATTTTTGACTGTTAACAAATCAGTCCGGAAGTGCTTAGTGGGGACAATAGTACAGCTGCACCGAAGGTTTAGCAGGAGAAACATTGTCAGCTCGAGTGGTATTGCAGATGATAATCTGGAGCCCAGTGTCCATTCAGGAAGCCAGCTTCTGGAGATGTTTCATATAGGACAACAACAAATCTTCAAGCCGACAGAAGATGAAGAGAATGAGACCAAATCCATTGGCTCTGGTGACTTTCAACGGAAAGAAATTCCTACCGCCAGTTTAGAGCTAGGACAGACTTCGGTTCACAGGTTCATAACACCACAGACAGCTGCAGACTCTGCAGCTCAGGTGGCCCCAGCTGTGCCCACAGAAGCTGAGACAGTAAATGACAAGTATTCCATGCAGTTTGGTTTTGGACCCTTTGAGCTGCCTCCACAATGGCTCTCAGAAAACCGAAACAATAAGAAGCGACTCCTGCCGCCTTTGGGGAATACCCCTGAAGAGCTAATCCAGACAAAACAGCCTAAGTGTAAAGCAGAAAGAAAAGTCAGCAGAAACAATAAAGTCAGTATCTTTCCCAAGGTGGATTCTTAGTAAGAGCAGGAGCTTTAAGTGACAGAGAAAGGTCACTTTCTATTACATGTTTGATCCCATGGATCTTTATTATGTTGAAATTTGCTACAGCCAGATTTTTTTTTTTTGCCAAATATAAGTTAAACAAACAAACAAAAGAAAAACATATATACAAGTGTTCCTTATTAATATGAAATACTTAATGAAAATAATATATCAAATCCATATGGAACTTTGTAGTTTAATTTCTGAAATCCTAATGATGATATTTTGTTATTAACTTTCAAAAGAATGACTTACCAATGAATTTGGGAACTCTTTTTATGGCTGAATTATGGAAATATGGCAGTCAGTTTTCTGGGAAATGTTATGTTGTATTAAAATGGACTGGGCATCAAAGTAACTTAACAGGAAAGGCCATAGAGAGCAGAAAACATGCAGCATGGTAAGCCTTACTCTCCCACAAATAGACACAGCAAGATTCTACAGATTTCATTAATGAAGTAGGATGGACTATTAAGTGTATTTGTTTTCTGTTATGCGCATTTATTTGATCAGTGTTAAAATTTGCTGGATTTTTTTGCACAAATTAGTTACCAAGCATCTCCCAAAAATCTAAAATATTTTAAAACCGAAACCACTGTGTTTTGGCTTAAAACCTCCACAAAGCCAAGAATACCCAAATCATCCTGTGTGTTACACCTGAAAAAGACCTCCTTTTATAAAGATCCCACTTATATTCTTGTAGTTTTAAGTAAAAACTGGATTGGAGACCATGCAGGACAAATCCAACAAACTCCAATAAACAAATATGTATGTGCAAAGAATCCTGTGATAAAGGGCCTATACAAATGTCCCTAGTATGTATTAAGTAAGTAACGAAGCGGTAAGCCTTGAAATAAAAATAGCTGCTAGTGCACTCTGCTGTTTTCTTATGGGAAAGCTAGCAAATTAAAGAAATGGGTGTGAAATGCTAGTGGCCTTTCTCTGAGTGTGACAGTCTCAGTTTCTGAGTCTGTCTCTCACTCTCACACAGAGAGAGACTAACAGAGAGGGATTCTGAATGTTTCAGTGACAACTGAACTGTTGGATGAAGAAGCTGGCAACCGACCTCAAAAGGCCAAGGCTTATTAAGGCTGTTGCTCAATACTGCCAGAGGTAGAAAAGTTTTCCTTCTTTTTTCACAGATACAGATACCAATCCTCCTGCTCCACTTGTCTTGCAGAGCAGACCACCCAGTGTATGAACACAAGACTTTCAAATCTGGTGCCTAATTCCTGAGTGAGTCAGTCATGCCAACCCTGGTATCAGCTCAGCAGCCTTTCTGTGAGACTTCAGGCATTGTGCTGCAGCTTGCCTCTGCATTATCACAGGCATATTGTCTCATTTCTACTGAATGTGAACTTTAAACTGTGTCTGTGTTAGGTGACCTAAAACTATTGCAGCCGTGGCATTTTAGTTCTTGTTCAGTTTCAGGTAGTCTTTCATCTGCACTCACTGCAGATGAACTGTTATCTCTGTGGGTAGTTTTTAAAAAGCATAATCTCGTAACTCCTCTTTGCTCCTTGTGGTTTTCCTGTACTTCAGCCCTTTGCTGCATGCTGAACCTTTATCTGTGATTACTGCCTGTTTGTGAAAGTAGTTTTCTTTAAAGCATACTTTAAAAGGGACAAGGTGAAGAATCTTGACAAATTCACAGTAACTTACTAAAACCAAACAGCTAATCTTAAAAATGAGAAAAAAATTCTGCTAAAGCAGAATGTACCTTTTCTTTCTGTGACATGTTTGAAAGAAGTCACCAGCTTCTGAATGGGTCCAAGATTATGGATTTCTACAAGACATTAAAAGCAAATGTTTTAATAAAAGTGTATTTAAATAAACATGTATAAATAGTGTGTAAAATATGTTTTTCTCCATTTCCTCTTTGGTTTCAGTGCATTTCATTTCTTGCTAGTTCAAGAGCTTCTCAGCTTGGGAGTGAGGAACAGTCTTCAAGGGGTCCAGGTGGGTGGTGGGAGCCTGAGCTGCTCTTAGTTACAGAGATGAGAAAACAGACATTCAGCTTTCCTGAAATCAGACAGAAGAAAAATTCCAGAAAAAATTGGTCCTCTTGTGGCAGAGGTGGAGAATTACTACAGCATGTATTTTTTTTAAAGTGCCAATAAAAAGTAATTTAATGGAGTGCTTGCTTTTCCAAAACTAGTGAAAGAACAGATGTGATTGAGAAAATCTTGAAAACCTAAAAATCGAAGTAGGAATTGTAGTTTCCTTATGAATATTGGCTAAGTTTAACATTCATGTCCTGCTTACATATAGATACTACTCAAAATCTCTGAATTACTGATTACTGAATGTGGATAGAAGTTTACTCAGATCTGAACTCCTTTAAAGTAAGCAAACTTGGTTTTGTCCTTTTCAACTCTCATGTTGAATGAAACACCAATGATAAATTTAAACTGTTAAATTGTATAGAATCTTGTGTTATATCTGGAAAGCAAAGGGTTTGTGATGGGTTTTTCCTGTTGAGACAAAAATACCTCTTTCTTTCAAAAAAGAATACATGTAAACACTTTATTGTATTTTTAGCAGATTATATCCAAAGACATTAAAATCCTTCAGCAAGAAATTAACTACAGTGGTTTTCCATACCTCAGGAATTACTTGAGAATGTTTTTAGTCCATATTTCAACAATTTATCCATGTGGAAAAAATTAACAAAGGCACATCTTTTTATAGCAAAAAAACCCCAACCTGTATAAAACCCAACCTTTTTAATCTGTGTAAAATGCACAAACCAGCTTCTATGCTAGAATTGCCATCAGAAAACACTAATTCAGGAAACTCTGTGCAAGATGGAATATTTGACTTGTTTCATTTTTAACTCCATTTAAGACAGAAGTAGCTCATTACTGCAGCAGGACTCATTACTGCTGTGTCTTGGATTGTTGTTCAAATTATTCACCTGGACAAAATGTTTTCCAGTGTCCAACAAGGAAAAAAAATCAAGTGCTGTTATAAAATCACATTGAAGTTATGCAGAAGTGAGTTATGGAGTTTTTTTTTGGTCTTTTTGATTGTTTGTTTGTGGTCGTTTTTAACCACCACAGTATTAAGATAAATGTTTCTTTCTAGATTATTGAAAAACAAAAGTGAAATACAAAGCAAAGCCGTGGGAATTTAAGAAAAAAAAAGCCTGGGGTAATTTGGCCAGTGCAGATGGATTTAAAGACTACATGTTACTACTGGAGAATAAACTTGAAGGTAGGAAAGTTAGAAGCCATTATTCTAGCACTTAAGGGAAGAAAATAGAGCTCACATTAAACAAACGAGTAAATAGTTTAAAAAGGATGAAAAGACTACAAGGATAATGTCAATTTATTGCTCTGAGATATCCTTAAAAATATTGTTAAATTCAAAGAAACATCATGTAAAAATTAAAAAAACCTCAAACCCATATGAAATGAAAAAACAAAACTGTCCTTCCATACTAAGTAATGCTATGTTGATGGAATACTTAAAAACATGTATTTTGCTCTTCTCTATGAGGATAAAGTGGACTATTTTTAAAAGGAAGCATAAGAAATACCAAATGAGATCCAGTTCCTGAATATACATTTGTTAATGCAAACCAGGGTTTCTCCAGCAGCAGCTCTGCATCCCAAGGTTCCCTATGGCTAAGCATGGTGCACTGGGATGGTGATTTCCTCCAGAAACTCCTTTGTGCACATGACTTGACTAAGCAGTGTTATAACTTTTTGGCCTCCATTTCTGTAAAACCTTCTACATTTTGCCTGGTTCTCTTCCTAAGCCACAGAAGAAGGTCCTTGAGACACTTGCAGGATCACATATTTTGGGTTGCCTTGCACCTGTTTGGTTGCAAATTCCCAACACACTGCACCCCACAGCACCGAGAGATTTCAGCACAACATAGTCCATCTTGAGCTCCTGCTTCCCACACTCTGCTCTTGTCCTGCAGCAGAAGGTGTGGTAATGTGGAAGGCAGCTTTGTCAACACAGGAGCTTCTCCAGAGCAAATCAAAGGATCAATACCTGCCTTTAATAAACAATGGAAGATTTACCACGGACTCTGTCCTTAGTGTTTTAGTTTGGCCTTTCTCCCTCAGCTGGCAGGTTACTGTGCTGGATCACTATTGCTGATGGAGCACACTGCAGAACTCTACTCATCCTCACCAAGGGTTTCTGGGAAAATTTCAGTTCATGGCTCTTCGTCCTTGACTTGGCACATACCAGTCAAAAGATACTAATACATAATCACTTGTCCTTTGCAAGAAAAAGAGTCCATTTATTGCCCTAACCTTTAGAAGAATTAATACAGTAAATATTAGCTCTGCTTGTCCTAACCTGAGTTCTGGAACTGCTACAGTCTATGTTAGAAATATTGTCTTTGGTAAATAAAAGGTTTTTCAGGTGAGTACACAGAAATATATAAAAAATAATCAAAGGTAAATAACTAAAGAGCATTCAAAAAATCTTGATTTTTTTCTCCTCCAACATGTATGAGACAATTAAATAAAAGAGTTTTGATTACCTATTTGTGTATTAAAAGGCTTTTCAGAGGCAGAGCATGAAAGTAAGCAGAAATAATTGGGAACAAGTTCCCTGTATGTCCCCTGTTGTTTGTATTTCTTTTTGATTGGATCAGGAAAAAAAGGATAAATAAATTCTGTTACTATAACAACTGTGTTCTGAGTATCAAGACAGCTTGTCTAAATGTGATTTCATCATGTTATAACCTATCTTTTAGGATGAAAAACACATTTTTGAGTGCTTTTCTTGCTGTCCACTTCCTAGACACAAAGAGCTTTTTCTATTCCAACCTTATTTTTAAAATTGTCATACTTCAAAGAACTATCTAGTTTATGTTGGAACAAATTGACCGGTTCCTGGAAAGGCAAAACAAGAAAGCACATCCTTGATTCTGCTTTTCTTGTTCAAGCTTCACTCTAAGTACACCTATAACAGTATTTGAGATTATATAATATTTAATGTTATTAACAAAGTTCAGTCCTTATTGGAGAGGAAGACTCTTATGACCTGATCTACAGGATATGAGGTGAACTCCATGAACCTCTTCATCTCTGGCTCTTCCAGGACATACAGCAGATGATAAGACCAACTGTGGTTTGAGATATCCTTGCTAAGTCACTATTACTCAGTCTCAAGTGTGACAGCCTCATTGGAAAAAATACTGGGGCAATTACACCTGGCTGTTTGCCACACCTCATTATGCATAGCCAATGTAATTTCTGATACAGAAACCCTGCATTTTAGTTTAGGCCGTTCAAAATTGTCCATCCTACTGTTTTCTCATTGTCATTCCTGGCCTTAGATATCCAACTTGCACATCTAAACATGCATTCCTCTATTTTTTTCCTTACAATCCTCATCCTCACCGTCTGGAGAGCAGCACAGGATCCCAACACCACTCTGGTATTGCATTAGCCATCACGAGACCTGTTAAAATTTTAACATACAGAGCTCAGCACGCTTAGGGAGGGGGCAAAACCACACAGGGTTCACCAGTGCATTTGCTCTGTTTGTTTTCAGCTCTTAACTGCGAACCACATTTATTTAGTGTGTTGTTACTGCACTAAACACCAGGAAAAATTGTTCTCTAAGTGGCAGGAAAACACCACACACTGTAAGCACCAATAAAAGCCGTACTGCAGACCGCAATACACAACACCACCAGCTAAGTAAGATCTCTTTCGGCCCAAAAATTTGTCAAGCAAAACCTTAATTTGAACGAGGTGCATTTTGTTTCTTCATAAGAAACTGTTCCCGGTGAATTTGTGCTGCCAGTGAAAGGCTGATTTTGGACACACGGGCGTCAAAGGAAGCGGTAACTTTGCTTTCCTGTTGCTCAAAGGGGTGCAGCAGGAGGGGGCTCGGGAGAAGAGGCGGCCTGCGGGCAGCGCTCCTCTCCCAGGACAGAGGGGGCAGAGCCCGGCGGGGACAGGGAGAGCTCGGTCACCTCCGGATCCCGGGGCAAGGAGCGGGGACACAGCGGGAACGGCCCCGCACCTATCGCGAGACTTGGCCCTCCCGGTCGTCACGGCAACGGCGGCGGCGCCCGGTGCTGCCCTCCCGCGGTAAGGCCGGGCTCCTGCCTTCTGCCTGCCTGCCTGCTTTCCTGCCTGCCTTCCTGCCTTCTGCCTGCCTTCCTCCTTCCCTGCCTTCCTGCTTCCCTGCTTTCCTGCTTCCCTGCCTTCCTCCCTGCCTTCTGCCTGCCTGCTTCCCTGCCTTCCTCCCTGCCTTCCTGCTTCCCTGCCTGCCTTTCTCCTTCCCTGCCTTCCTCCTTCCCGGCCTTCCTGCTTCCTGCCTGCCTTCCTGCCTGCCTTCCTGCTTCCTCCTTCCCTGCCTTCTGCCTGCCTTCCTGCTTCCCTGCCTTCCTGCTTCCCTGCCTTTCTCCCTCCCTGCCTTCCTGCTTCCCTGCCTTTCTCCCTCCCTGCCTTCCTCCTTCCCTGCCTTCTGCCTGCCTTCCTCCTTCCCTGCCTTCCTGCTTCCCTGCCTTCCTACCTCCCTACTTTCCTCTCTTCCTTCCTTCCTGCCTGCCTCCCTTACACTGAAATAAAGACTTGTATTCACTCGAGCCTCCTGAGAATCGCCAGCCCGTGTCATAATGCACTGAGATGTCTAATTCCTGCGAATTCACACAGGTGTTTTTTTTTGGTTGTTTTTTTTTTTTTTTTTTTTTTTTTTTTTTTTTTTTTTTTTTTCAGAGTAATGTGCATGTCTGTGGTTTAAACTCAAAATTAAACAGAGGTTGGGAACGTGAATATTTAGACTGAGGAACTCCCCATTTGAACATAAGCAGCATCTTGCTGTTTTAGTTGTGTACAAGATGTGTCTAAAATGCCTCATTCTCTTGTTAGTGCTAACTTTGTCAGCCCAATGATTAAAAAAAAAAAAAAAAAAGAAGAACCATGATAATTCCCCAGTTGTGAGATTACTTGTAAGATGTATATAATTCAGAGTGTATTTGATAGTAAGCACGTTTGAATAATTTGGTTGACTTGATGATAAAATAGATATTTGTATGTATATTAAAAAGCACATACTTTAGTGGCAGGCTAAACTGGAAAAACCTCACAACATGGAGTTGCTAGAAAGCATTTGAAACTTACATGATCTATATGTGAAATATTGCAGGGCTTGTAGTGCTTTTATTATGAAGCTGTTAATTTGAAATGTTTTTGCTGTTTTCCCCCTGATTTTAGGTAACGATGGATATTACAAGTGGGAGCTTGGATGAAATTTCAAGGCCTACATCTAGCTCAAGACCTAAGTGTAGATCTTTAAATACATCTATAGAGTTAACATCAGAACCATGTTTGCAAAAGGTAATTTTTCTCTCCTTCAGCAGGTTAAAACCTCCATGCCTAATTCTTCATAGTAGAATGCTGAAGAAGTAATATTAGTTTCATATGTACCCTAGCCTGGCAATCCCAAATCTGAGAGTCTGGGGATTGATGAGTTTGAGAATTTGTGCGAAATCTAAGAAAGAGAGCTCTTTCTTAGTATCAGTATCAGGCCTGGAAATAGTTCTTTTATTTAAGAAGTACACTGCAGTATTGTACAGAGTTGTTGTCCTTTGTGATAGCATGTGAGTATTGTGATTATCTTGTTCACCCAAAACATTCCTGTTTTCATGGTGGCAATAATTTACATTTCCTAGGTTGATTCACCTGTCAGTTTGACTGATGGTTATCAGAGAGGCAGTCTAGAAGATTGCTGTCCAGCAGGAAAAAAAGGTGATGACAGAGATACGTCTGATGTCCAGGAAGTAAGAACAGATCAAGCAGTGGAGAATACGACCATCTCTCTTCAGAAGTGTCTGTGGAATCCTGACGAGTTGTCAGGTGGGAATGACTAAAACCCTCTTGTGTTGTGACTAGATCAAATGTCAAGTTTTTATAGTTCAGGTAAAATTCTACTGATGGATGGAATAGAGGTTGCAAATAGGCAAAATTCTGGAAAAGAAGATGTCAGAATCCATACCTTCACTTCTCTTCACTATTTGAAATCCACCTTTGAAAGAAATGTGTTATTACTGTCAGTGCAGTACAATAAATTTCTTGCGGCATCATAAGCTGTGATCTGGCTTAAAAGATCAGGAAAACCCATCTGTGTGTGTTCCATGGAATCATGTTAGAAAATGTTTTCATTAAGATGTTTTTATCAAGCTTTGCAGAGTAATCATGATCACTTGCTAGAAACATTGTATCCTAATAATAGTCCACCTGTCCAAAAGCCTGGAATTTCTGATTACAATTACAGAATTTAATGACTGAACAATGTTAATACTAATAAAATACTTTAAATATAAGTATGCAGTGTATAACTTTAATTGAAGCACTTGCAGAAGTGTTTAATGGCATTCTTCTGTCATTCTATAAATGGTAATGGATTAATTTTCTTGGGTGTCTGACTGTTTACAAATAGAGATGCCAAGGCCAGTAAGTGAAGCAGATGTTTGGATACCATCTTGAAATTTAGTTAAGATTTCATGACAGAACTGGGGCCAAAAGAAATCTCTTGATTCCTGCTCCTGTTTTTAACATGAGTTCTGGTGTACTAGGACATACTATTTTTAAAACTAATTCACTGCAAGGGCTCTGTGGTGATCCCTAATTGACAAAAATGTATGATTTATTTTGAAAGGCTTTTTCTTGTGTATTTCAGGATGTAGCTCTAATTCAGATTCTGGAGATGAAAGCAATGAAACACAAATGTTGAAATTCTGTGAACCTTCCCCAGGACAACCAAGCAATGCAAAATCAGATATTACTTTACAAACTTCAAAATCCTGTGAACCTAACCCAGGAAAACCAGGTAATGGAAAATCAGATAGTACCTTTCAGGTGTATAAAATGAGCAGTGCGATAAAACCTTTTCCTTTTCTTATTAATGCTTCTAAGAGAGTTTGTAATGGTTGTGTATTTGTGTGTATATTATGTAGTTATAAAAGAATACTATAAGTGGAATATGTATGTGAATTGTGCTATTCAAGGGGTATTGGATGAATTCTTTATTTAGAGATTGCTTTATTAATGGATATTCATTTTCTTTAATGCTATAATAGAATTTGAGTTTTCCATAGATTCAATCAGTCTAATAAGGCAGAATTCAGTGGTTATCCTATTCAGTGCAGCAATGCTGGTCACGAAACATGATATTAATAGCTACAGAACAAAAATTGGATAGAACTCAACCTAAAGCTTCACTCACTAGTTTAAGGTTTATATCAATCTGCTGAGTTCAGGCCAGTTGAAATAAGTACTCCTTTTTTTACCATCTGTCCTTGGCTCCATCTGCACTCTGTAGCTCACTTAGATTTTTTTAGCTCTCCTCTTGTTGTATCCCTCATCTTTTTGTGGCATAAAGTAGACCAGTGCATCACAGTAAATGCCTGGATCAATGCCTATGTAAAGCATTTGACCTCAACAGATTAGAAAATGAAATAGAGTGTTGCTGGACTTCAAAATTTGTGGCATTAGGGACAGTGCTTGCTGCAAGTGTTTCCTCTACTCTTTAATATGGAAGCCATAAATGAGGACAGAGCATGAAGATGCTATAGGAAGGGGTAAAGCTAAAAGTTATAATTATAATGTTTAGAGAAAAGAAGGAGACAATATAGAAATCTACTTTAATTAAGTAATGGTAGTTTCCATCATGTTTCACAATTTTTCATTTTTATAGCAACGTTTTTCTAGAACCAGTATCAGAATTTGGTTTGGCTAAGACATAAGACTGAAACTTCTCTAATATTTAAAGGATATTACAGAGTGTTTCTTAACCCCAGAATTTTTAATTTCAAAATGTATTCTACTAGTCAGGCTGAAAAAAATCGTTTTATATTTTTAAACTCAGTGAGTTTTGCTGATACTTCCATTATAAATTTGAATCAAATCGCTTGCCTAACATAGATTAGTTTTCCTCTCCCACACCTCCATATCCAACTGCTACAGCTCAGAATTTGATTCAGCAATCTGTTGCAAAGACTTCTGTATTTTTCTCTGCTACAAACAGATTTAGAAATTAGCATGTGTTTGAGAATGTTGTACTCTTATCTATGGGTATTGCCAAATTACTTTAACTGCTTTTTAGTGTTTGTTTTTTTGACATGCTTCAAGCTAACATTAAAATTAAATATATTCTCCAGCAGCCTCTTCTGACTTGGAATGTTCTGAAGACACAGATATAGATGCTCAGATTCAAGCAGCTATAAAGAAAATGAATAAACTTGACACAATACTTGAAAAACAGCGTTTTAAGGAAAAAGTAGTTAAAAATCAAGGCAAAGAAATGAGGGCAATGCTCTGGGAGGAACTTCAGGTTAGAAGTGTTCTGCTTGTTTTGTGACTGATGTATCTTATAGAATTACTGTATTTCACAGAAGCTTTATAATTAAATAACTCACAGTTGGCTAACTAAAAATAAGAAATAGATCTTAAAAAGTAAGATTGGATACTTTTTAATGCATATTGGCTGGGCAGGCTTTGAAAGAAGGACATGGTCCTTAAAATTTGATAAGACAAATTACTGAATATACAGGTGTGGTTTACTAGCATAGTATTATGCTTGAGTTCACCACTTGCAGGGAGAGTAAGGTGTGTCAAGAGGTAATTGCTGTGAACCCAGGCTGAAAAGCATTTATTCTGCTCAAGTGGGATCCTTCTTAGGCCCAGCTATTTCAGTACTGTCTGTTATTGAAGAAATTAGAGATGCTGACTGAAGAAGGCATAAGAATGCTACTCACAAATTCCTTTACCCTATCCCTATCCTGGCCTCTAGCAGTTAAATGCCTTGAAACAAATGAATATTTCCTCTGTTTTACATGAACAGAAATGTGAGTTGCTAAAAAAATGATTGGTTTCACTGAATTTCATTATTTCATTGCATTTGGAACCACATAGACATTATAGAACTTCTTTGTCTGGTGAAGTGGGTCTCCACATAAAAGACAAAGGCTTTAAAGTTTCACCCTACTTTTGTCATAACTTCAGGAGATATTCAGATAGCCTCAAGAAGGAAATAAAGCAAGAAGAGTAATTTTTAATAGGGTCTGAAGTTCATTAGGTCTGATAAGCAGACAATATATTTCACTCTAAAGAATTTACTATAAATACCTGGATGTATCTATACATACACAGTTTATTTCTTTTGAATAGTCTATCAGAACCACAGGAAGCCACGAGGAAGTAGAAAACACAAACCAGTTTTTAGCTTTGTTCTCGTCATGGCAGGATACAGCTGGTAAGTAAAGAGAAAAAGAATTGTGGAACAGACTATCTTTTTTCTTTTTAGGGAGAGAATAAGGGTTTGAGGTCTGAATGGCTTTTGCTTAGCAAAAATCTCAGCTTAAATGTTGGTGGTACATGCATAATAATGGTAGCTAAAATATTTCAATAAATAATAATAAATATTTCAATAAATAAATAATAATGGCAGTTAAAATGTTTCAACAAAACTTACTATTTATAATGTAACCTGCTTTTATTTCTATGCTAAAGTTCAGGTTACTAAGGGAAGAAAACAATTTGATACAGGTGATATTTAGAGATTCTCCAGTAGATGTCAGGATATATTAAAATAACAGTAGACAAGTAAGACTATATGACTGCTAACTCTTTTATTTCAAAAGTAACTCCTGTAGAGACTGTGTGCATCATGTGGTTTCTAGTGCACTACACTGACAAAAGTACATAGTTTAGATTTGTAATTTTCCTCCAGCTTAATCTTTTCTGTATCATACTAGTGCCTTACTTTTCAGGTCTGATTTATTTATTTCAGGATTTATTTAATTAAACTACTGTCTTGATGGCTGCCCTGGTTGATACTGAAATGGAATACATTTCGTATGTTTTGCTTTTCAGAGCTTGAATTTGATAGAGCTTTATTGAGTAAATTATCAATGAGAGCTATTATAGCTTTTAATGTAGCTATGAAATCAAGCACAAGTTCAGGTACAAAATCATTAATAACTTAAGTGTTCCAAGCATTTCAGGCACAACAAAACCTTCTGACACACTCACAGCAGAAATGTAAATCAGGAGTTAATTAAGCAGCCCTAAATTCCTTACCCTATCCTCTGTTTAATAAAATAATTTGTTCAGTTGAGTCTATTACACCTCATTGTTATTGGTTATTGTGGTTTTTTCATTGTGAAAATCACATGTAATTCATGTGGTTCTTTGCAGTACGAGTCCTTTTCTGCAAGTGCTAAGTGTATGGACTGCAACCTACTGCTCTAATTTTTATTTCCAGTTGACACATATGGATACTTCAATTGATTTATTTTTTTCTTTGAGTGACGGAAACAACTAGGATGCTTGAACAGTGTTTTCCTAGACTATGACCTTGACCTAAGCCACTTGGAAGTCTAATAATTCATGCACAGGCAGACACCAGCTGTGAAAACCTGAATGCTTTATTCTCATTCAAAATTTTAGATGACTTGCTACGTGGTGTCTGTAGAGGCATTTGTACTTTAGGGCCTTGGGCTGCATCTTTGAGAACATGATGAATTGTCTTCTATGGGCAGTAGTTCTTAAAAAGAAGAACACAGCCATAAGAAACAGCATACTTTACACTTCCCCCTTCTTTGTTTCTTGAGAAATACAGTGCCTATGTAATTTATCCAAGTGAACTTCTTTACTTTCAAAGTGTGAGGTCTTATAGTATGATACACATGATGCTAGATCTTTAAATATATTTCAATTGGATTTTACTGGAAAAAATTCCTTACAGATCCTCCCCATGATAAAGAAGATGAACTATGTACTTCAGTATTTAACACACACATGAATCCTGAAGATTACGATGATCATAAAGCCCAAGAAAACCAGGGTAAGCTTTACTAATGGTAGAGTTTGTATTTTTAAAAATGGCAAGCAACATGTACAATGGTTACTTAGCAAGATTACTTACTGGAACAGTGACAGTTCTTACCTTTTTTGCAAATGAAAGAAGAGAATAACTTAGTGACTTATCAGCAACCTTTACTCAACATGCTAGGAAAATTTTTACTTTTGGGTTTATAAAACCTTTTTTTTTTTCATTTCAAAAGGAAGAGGTGTGTAACTGATATATTGTAAAATGTATCATTGTATCATTGATTCTTCATGGCAGTTCTTTAAAAACTTACCTTTGCTATTACTTTAAGGTATTGTACGTTTTATTAATAGGCTTATATTCCAGAAACCATCCAGAAATGACAAGTGGTACTGAATCTAGCTGCAACAGTTCTGTATTTTGTTTGTTTTCAGCAGAAATTATTTGGATTTGTGTCAAACATAACTCTTGAGACAACTTATTTTATATTTTACTATGCTAATTATTGTAAAGTCAGCACTGCTTTTATGAAATAAGTACTTTCTGGCAAAACTCAAATACCTGCTGATTCTTTTAGAGACCATGTGTTATCATGCACTTATAGACATTTCAAATGCTGTTAGTGGTGTAGTGTCCAACATGTCAAAATAAATGGAATCGTGCTTGCATGCCTCTGTTCTTTCCCTATTTGAAATTCTAATTTGTGTGGTTAGTAACTTTTCGTGTGTGTTGTGATATAAGAATAATAGCTTAAACTGCCATTGCTATCAGTTGCAATTGTTTATTTCTTTGTCAACCACCATGCTATGTAAACAGAAGGAATCAATCTTCCTGGTGACTGGCTAAGATGACAAAGACATAAGTGCATTTCTCAAGGCTGAAGCATTGATGGCAGCAATATCTCTGCAGTTTGGAGAATGTGACTGCATGTTTTAATTTTTAACATGGAACTCAGATCCTTTATCATTTTATCACTTGTCTTACTTCCCCAGTATGTGACCTTAACTTTGTGGGCTGGAGCTTTTAATTTCTCTGCCTTTCTACCATGTGTTTTCATTCCTCTCTTAAAATAAAGCTTGACCCTTGGTTCCTTCTTCAAATTTTTGGAGTTGTGCTGGAGTGACCTTGAATAACAATGGCAGGTTTCATTGCCAGTATTCAGTACAGCACTGACTTCTGGAGCTTCCAGTACAGGTGTGGTTAGGAGTTGCTATCACTTGCACTATTTTGGGATGTTCTGCACGTTTCTACTTTGGGAATGCATATGAAGTAGACATCACTTACAGCCTGTGAGCAATATATTGTTTTAAATGACTTTTGCTATTTCTGCTGGAGGCTTTTGATGTGGTGTCTGAATAGCAAAGAATTACTGTTGTGATTGCTTTTGGATTTATGTGTCACAGCTGACATAAAGGCAGACCCTGAACCGGGGAGCTTGTGAAGAAGAATGTATGCACTAGTTTTATGCTATTACTTCATCAGTCTCATCAAGATTTATACCAAATCTTTGAAATATGTGCCAGATCTTCCAAAATGCACATGCAAAATTTCTTTAGCTGCAATCTTTTTAAATTATCTGTGACAGTCTTCAGTCTGTTCTTTGTCTCAGTGATCCATATCTGTCCCTTCTTTACTTCAGTGTTCTGAGATGTTCTGTATGGTAGCTTCCTCTCAAAAATGCTCTTCTACAGTCAAGTGAAAGATATAGCTTAAAAGTAATGTGTATCTTGCATGTTATCTTAGTGTTTGGTGTGTTCTGCTCATTTCAGGATGCAACTTGTCTTATTTATATTGATTGTTAAATTCCTATATGATCCATTTCCTTGACACATGGTGTGGCCTGGTAATGGTAAAGAAAGCTCAGGATGCTTTCAGAGAACAGTTGTGCATTTCAACTGTGAGGGGGTTTCTTGGTCAGATCCAACACCTCAGTTCTTTAAGGTCTGTGCGTAAAGGATGCGTGGAATTTATTTCATATCTCTGGGAGTTTGCTTTTATTCTGTTCACACTGAAAAAGAGTTATTTCCATATAGCCTGTCTTCTAGTATCTAACATGTCAATTTTTTTTTTTTTTAGGAAAATAACCCACTCATTTTTCTAATTTCTTCTTTCCAGAAAAGCAAAAAGTACCATGACTGCTTTTGAAGTGGTTGTTGAGATTTAGAAGTTGATTGTATTTGCTTAGACTTGCTATTTAATGTGACAAATTCTTGCTGTTCGTAAAGGAATTGTTATTTTAAGCATGACAAAAGTCTCTGAAAAACAGAATCATGCCTTTTTTTTGTCATGGATAGAAACCTATTGTTGTTAGAATATCATGTATCTGTTTAATAGATTTACAGCTCTATGATGAGTTTTATTTTCTAACAAAATTTGTTTTATAAGCTGTGTTATAATAATATCAACTATATCATCTGTTTTTCAGCTGTTTTATTTAAAAAAATGTACTTGATATGTCTCCAGATAATTCTGTGGTTTTCAAAAAAATTATTGTCTGGTTTTGTAATGATGAGAAAACTGCAGCGATGATAGGGTTTGAAGGAATGCTGTGGCTTTTAAGGCCACCATGTTTAACATTTTTGAGGTCTGAAATCCAAAAGTATTTTAGCCTTTGTAACACTGAGTGATCTCATATAATAAGAAGTTGAAAATGAAATTAGATTTTGGCAATGGTATGTTTTAAATATAACAATATTATTTACATAAATAATGAAAACATAATACAAAAAGTTTGTTTGTTGCCTCTATATGTTTGCTTAAGGTTCGAATGGGATTGATGTTGTTACAGTTCTTGTTGAATGAGAATAGAAATGATTATAATGTAGCAACTTTCCTTTCTCAAACATCAGATTATCCAAGTGAATTAGAAACAGAAAAATCTGCAGAAAAAACACATAGCAAAAATAAAACCAGCCAGCATTTCATTAAAAAGAATATTGAGGTAAGCATTAAAGCATAAAACCAATAACATTTTTTTAAATATTAGCTAGAAATTAGTCTATGAGTACTTTTGAAGACAGTTTTCTTTTAAAATCAGGACCTTTTGAAGCTAATTAGGCATAAATGAAAAAATTACCTTTCTATTAAAACTGCTATTTATGGCAGAGTATTGTATTAAGCGGTTCTCAGCTGGGATGCTCATATTGGTTAGGATAATACTGCTTCTATGCATTTGATAAAGAGTACTGCAAACTGAATTGTTATGTTTGTGACTGGACATAGCTTTTTAAGGGCAATATCCTAAGACTTTTTAAAAATTTATTTATTGTTAAGTTAAAGGACAATATCCTGATGCATAAATAAGGCATAGATATATAGATTGTTCATGTGTAGCTTGGATGGGACCACTCTTTGTCAGAAAATACATCCCTAGATTTTCCTGCTTTTTTTTTTCCCGTGAGGACCTAGTAGGTATCATGATCTTTAATCTGATGAAAAATATTAGCCTCCTCACTATCTATGTCAAAGACTAAGATAAGATTATAAATTCATTATATGTAGGCTGCTATATTTTTCTTCAGAGTGATAACTTGTATTATGGAAATAAATAAGATTTGGCTGTTAATTTCACAGAGTTTAAAAACTTTGTTTTGGAGGTGTTTGAGTTAGTGGAGTTCTAAAGTATGTGTTTTTTTTCTTTTTGTAAATATTTCAGCTAGCAAAGGATTCAGGAAACCAATTTGTTATGCTTGAGGGAGAAAGGAAAAGACTAACTGAACTATTGAAAGATACAGAAGATGGAACTGAATTGCAGGATCTTGAGGTATGACAAATTTAATCTGTACTGTTCTGTTGTATTTGGCTTGTTTTTACAGTAAATCTAAATTTGATCTTAGTCCTACCATGAAGTACCCTGCTGAGATATGACAGAAAAGATGGAGAGATCCTGTTGAATTTGTCTCCAAAAATGAATTCTCGTTGGTTACTTTGTTAATTTTATTAACAGCACAACCTAAAAAAAAAGAAAAGCTATGCACAGTAGGAAGAAACCTTAGAACTGCACTTGGAGAAAATATCCTATTTTTTTTGCATAAAATGTGAAGTTGTGGAGTATCAATCTGAGTGGTTAGTGCTGTAGGCTCAGGGAGAAAGGCCAGCAACTACTTGCAAAAAACTCCCAACAAGTTTCTTGACGAGTAATAAACAGACTTCAAAATGCAGCACTTGGGGAAATACACGTTTATGAAGCTTGCATGTCGATTTAGAAAGATAATGTAACATCTTTCTGTGGCTTCCAACTCTGTCTTAAAAGTATATAAAGTCTGCTTAAGCATTAGACCCCTGTTAAACTGTGTACCATCTGCATACTTCAGTGAATAGTAGGGGCTGAAGTGAGTAAAAATAATCCTCATGGAGAGTGAAAAGAGTATTTGATTGTTCCCTCAATCACTGTTTCTAGGAGATGGTCTTCAGTTTGATAAATGTCATCATTTAAAGAACTGAAGATGTTTTAAACAACCTTCCGCTAGTAAACAGCTTTCTGACCTAGGGAATAGTGGCTTTTTAAAAATAATTTATTTTACTGATTGCAAAAGTGTTCTCTCAAAATGTGTAATTACTAGGTTTTTACTTTCTCTTTCAGCTAGTGTCTGTCATAGAATTTAGAGGCATTTATGCAGAGTAGCTAATGCAAATCCCAACTAGCAACATGTACTTTTTTTTGCATCAATTCTCAAGGCATCAAGGCAATAGAAAAGTGTAATTTCCTAATTTTGTATTTGGCACATGTCACTGTCACGTATCTATAGGGATTTTACCATTAATATTAGATATGAAGTAAGTCATCTCACAGGACATGTGGTGTTGTTTGTTTTTGATACCATAGACAAGAATGGTAGTTTGTAGGTTACTCTAGTCTGTACTAGATCATTTCTTTAAATAAAAAAGCTCCTAACTCTCCTGTCAAAGCAGAGTAAAAGAAAGGATAATAGTTACTTAGACCTGTCTAGTCTAGTGATGGATTCTTCCTCTCCCACATTTGAATTTTATAACAAGTGAGGCATTTCCTGTGGCTACTTCATAACAAAAATCATGAGGAAATTATCAGCTAATGAGTAATCTAGACAACTTCAAGCTGAATAGGTAACTATCCAGCTGATGGCCTCTTTCATCTTATTTCATTCTGACTTATAAAAAGCTGGTGCAATCACATTGGCTGAAGTAATGTTTTGGAGGCTGTCAACCAAGGCAGATCTGGTTATGCTGTATGAATTCCTCTGTATAGTATAATGTGGATTAGATAACTTCATTTGATTTATACTACTATATGTGCCAAATATCCAAACAGCACTTCTCACTCTTTGAAAGAACGTTTTATGAGTATTTAAAATATTTTAGAAGTACTCATATTCATGCTAATCTAATTGTCAAAGCTGAAGCTGCAGGGGTATAATTTGTTTCAGATGTTCCACCAAAGCACTGACTGTGCTGTTATAAAAGTATTGTTCTGAGTTAACACACAGGAAACATTGACAGGACAGAAGTTTATTTTCCAAGCAAAGCTATCTTGAAAATACAAAAGAGAATGTGTGAGTCCATTTCATCCTGGAGTAAAATGACTACTGGGGTAATTTGGATATTTGGAGTATGGGATACAGACACTGAGCTGTAGCTAATGAGCCCTGTTACATCTTATCAGACTCCTGTAGAGTAATTTCTGTGCTTTTGCACTGTGATCTTCATTCTCTGATTAGGGGGTGGTTAACATGACACAAATGTAATACCATGCTCGATACTTCAGTTTTGGTGGTCACTGTCTCACCTGAACAGGTGTTTCCACAAAGTTGGTGAGCATCTAAGACATTTGTGAATGGCTATTTTGGAGTCAGCTCAGGTCTGGTCAGGCTCATTAGTTGTGTCTCATCATACTTGTATGAGAAAGCATTAGAACTGATTTTGTTTCATAGAAAGGATGACTCTCTTGACTCTGGTGTTTTTGGATTTTTTATTTTATTTTTTTTTTACATTTATTATGAAGATAATTTATGACAGGTGTTTGGGGTATGCTTCTTTTTTCTTTTTGCAACTAGTGTGCTTTAGGATAATGGAGATGAACCACAAATGACCTCATAGCAGCGGTATTGTAATTGGAAGCTGATATTTCCTCCTCTTGTATGGATGCAACTGCTCGAATAGCCAGAGGACTAATCTGGGAGCTGGAAACAAATGATGGACATGAATTTCTTGCAAGACAGATGTTAGAGTCTTAGGGCAAGGTGCTGGTCCTATTCTGGTAGGGAAAAGAAAGGAAACCAGCAATACACTCATGTCCTTCCACACATCCTTGCTCTTCTAAGGTCCTATCTAGTGTTTCATTGTGCTCAGGACAGAGTTGTAAACTGCTACTCTGGTACCCAGTGAACAGGCCTTGTGCAGACTTGCTTCCCTGAATGTGAGGCAGGGAGGGACAAATTGCTGTGGAGAACCTGCATCTGTGGGTATGAGCTCATTTGCTTGGGTTAAGTGGCCTAGCTCACTCATCATATGCAACTGTATGCAGTAGAAGTATGTATTCATATGTATTATTCAGGTGTTAATGCTAGCAAGAGGAAAATGTCATGTAAATCATGATCAGGAAAAGAACTCTCTTCTTTCTGTCTCTCCCAGAGTTTATGTGATAACATACAGGGGCTCTAGAAGGATGGCAGCTACTGACCTCAGAGCAGTTCCTTTGATTTCCTTTGAATGCCTTGTTTTTTATTTTGGTGCAAGTGTCACATTGTATTTCATACCCTCTGTGTGAGATTTGGCTCCAGGTGGTTTCTGCCATCGTATCAACCTCTGCAATTTCATTCCAAGCCAAGTTTTGGTCAGGCTTTCTCACTTTTTGACTCCTTTAACAGATGGAAAGTGGTTGTCCATTTAAGTTGCTCCTTGGTTATATTTAAAAGTGATGAATGTATGAATGTCTCTACTTGTTCTGTCCATAGCTGCTCTCAAGTGTGCTAGGGACATGAATATTTTAGCTGTGAGATTTTAGCTGTATACTGAGATGGATACAAATGTACATTTTATTATTAAGTATGGTTTATCTGAAAAATAAATGCATTTGATATGCAACTGTGCTTAAAGTCTGATTCCTTTGTGAATGAGGCGTATTTTCCATACTTCCAACAGGAGAATGTATCTGTCTGGCAGGCACCGGGAGAAGGGTACACACCTGAACCAATGGAATTTCATCTCCTGAACGAGATAGAAAATAAGCTTCAACTACTACAATCTGAGGAAGGGTTTCCTGCTCTATCCAGTTCTAGCTCAAAATGTCCAAGCCGGATATATCAGGTAAGTTATACAGATCAGAGCTCAGGTGCAGATATTTTATTTGTAGTGTGTGTTGAGATCAATACTGCATATGTCTATATTTGTATCTTTTGCATTTTTCTTTAGGATCCTGTCTTTATTCATAAAGTCTATGTGTTCAGGAATGAAGTGAGAAATGTTAGCTACAGAAAACCATGGTAAAATAATTTGTTGCTATTTTGAGTCATATTCAATCTGAGAACTGTCTTGTTTTTAGCAGTTTTTGATTCCACACTTCCAAGATAGCTCATGTTCAGAAATTGGTAACTTAAACATTTTTAACTGCATGAGGTTTTTTTTTTTTTCAGCATAGAAACAAATTATCCATGATAGTTCACCCTTGGGAATTAGAATTAGGTTTCTTCTTATCTCAGGATACCAAAAGTGCCTGTTCAGTTATGATCTGAAGGATAAGGCAATCACCGATAAGCAATGTTAAAGATGGTAGAAGATTGAAATTGTGTGTCCCTTGTTTTTAATGGCCTTTGTCTTTTTGCCTTGCCAGCAATATTGAGATTGGAAGATTAAGTCAAGGTCTCAGCCTTGAGAAATGATTGTTTAAAGTTTGTACTCAGAAGACTCCAATTTATCCCATGCCCTAGTACTGTTACCTCTACTATAATGGGGTTTATAATAAAAAGCTCTAATTCTTATTTTGCATTTATTTGCACAAAGCTTATTTACTTCTGTAATATTTTCATTTTATGGATATATCAGAAGTGATATATCAGAGAATATCTGTAAAAATGTTCATTTGCAAAACTGTTTTCAGTTACAAAAAACTATTTAGTGTATGAGAAATGTCTCTGAAGGGCTAAAATACCTGTGGGCCTGGTTTTTTTTCTCCTTTTTTAAGGGCACTTTAATGTAATTTTTTTATTGCCTTCTTTCTGAATGTGAGATTTTGTTTTACCTCTAGCGGTATTTTCTGTAGCTCACTTCCAGAGGAGTCACATTTTGATGTTGATCATTCACCAACTGGGATCTAATGTGTGAAAAATCACCTCCCCTGGTTGTTAATCACGTAACAAATGCCCTTGTTACCCTGAGCTTGCCAATGGTTGCCTGATATTGTGTTCAGTGTTGCAAGACATTGGGCTTGAAGTTAATGTGACTTGCCTGTGATAATGAATGCTCTGTTTGGAAATGTTTGTCCAAGTTATTGGTGTTGCTTCCATTCAGGTAATAGCCCAGAAATATTTGAATAGAAAGTTGTCTTTAGGTGTGTACTAATTAAAGAGTAATGTATTATCTTTTTTTAGTAATATTAAACCTAACAACCAAAAAAGAGGTAGTTAATTCCTTGTTACCTTTCATTAGTGAAAAGCAGTTGCCTTTCAGTTTTGTTTTGCAGCATGTAAAAGGCTTTCAAACATTGTAGTTCTATGATTTTAATTTAGAATTAGCTTAGAGTTGCATATTGTGAAGCTGCACATTCTTTTCTTCCAAGAATTGCATTAGATATAGCTTTCAAGATGCAGACACTTAATCACTCTTGCCTCAGTGGGAGATGTCCCTTTTGTCACTCATGAATACTTTGACAGGATACAGGAACTATTCTCTCACTCTGAAATCTTTACTAATGGCTTTAATTATCCTGCAATACCATAGCTGAGCTGTAACAGAGGAGCAGACATGTTCATCTTCTTGTGTAAGGAGTCCAGCTGGATTAAGAATGCTTTTCCATGAATAATGTCCTCTTTTACATGGAAATGTTTTATCATCAGAACTGCATTTTTCTCTGAAATTTCTTTCTTTGCTCTGGTGCCAAATTAACTAAATATTTAAAAATGTTTCTGTCTTACTTAACATTTTTGGGGAACAATAAATTAAGTTGAATGTAATCCTGAAAGAAATGGGAAAATCATAGGCTGAAGAATATGAAGCATAAGACTGTGAGTGATGAGTACAGTTATCAGCTTAAAAAACTGGAAAACTACCTGAAAACTAAAGGAAATGAAGATGGTATTTAAAGAAACAATAATATCTGTAGTGTTGGTTGTCTAAAAGATAATTAATGTGAATTACCATGAGGAATTCTTTCATAACTGATTGGGATTTTAACCAGGAAAATATTCCCTTTTTCTATTATAGAAGTGGACTACAGTTAACACTGTAAAACTAAATAAGTGCTCAGAATTCAGAAGATACACTAATTTTTCAATTAATGAACTCCTTAGTAGCCTATGCTCCATTCCTATGCTTCACCAAAACAGATGACCTTCACAGACGATACCTGTTTCAGAGCATGGTTAGAAGCAGGTTAATGAACTGATCAGCCCGTTTTATGCCTCAAGGTGGTTGTATGACATTAATATACTTCATTAGGTGGGATTTTGCTACTATTTATAAAATTTGGAGAAAAGGGAGCACAACAAGTAACTATAGGCATTTCAAATACTGCATATTTCTCTTTGGCATTATGTTTGTTACAGCTTTGGCTCTTGCTAAGTATTTTCCCTTACATAAAATTTTTTACAGATCTAAAGATATGAAAGACGAAATAATCTCAAATGGACTTCTACTATGTACATGTGCTATATAATTGAAACATAACATGTTCTGAAATATGCAAAACTTTGACAAATGTTTTCCTTGATATAATACTTCATATATTTATTTTATGATAGATTGAGGAGAATGTTTAAAAATTAGTAACTGGGGAAAAGCCTTGACTTTACTCATATTGTGTGAGTTTCTATAAGTTAATATTCAGGGATGAGAGAAGTGAGGCTGTAAGAACTACTGATGAGAAAGTAGCACCTTAATGCTCCAGAGTGGTCAAATATCAAATAGATTATTATGGATAATTTCAAAAGCAATGCAAAATGAAGCAGGAAATATGATTGTCTGTAACAGGAAAATTTGCTGTCCTTGTGGTACAGCCAACTATTACTGATTGTAAATATATATTCAAAAAATTTTAGTGTATTAAAATAAGTTAATTTTCAGGCAACTAATAGTTTGATTTAAATGTCAGAACTCATAGATTTGCTTGATGTTTAGAAAAAGTTGTTTACAGATACAGTTTTTCGTATAGTGTAGCTGAGGAATTTATTATTGAATTGTGAAGTTTATTTTTCTTTCCAATTAGGCATGCTATGTGGAATTATTTTTGTTATGTGTCTATTAAAATTTCTTGAGCTGCTTTTGAAAGTAAGAATGAATAGAGTATTTTTTTATTCTATGGCTGCTCATGTCCCTTTGGGTTTAATTGATTATTGAGATGGGGGAAGGTTTTTTGCTTAGGCTTTTTTACCTCTGCCACTATTGGATTTTTCTATAGAACCTATAGTTGACAAGAGAAAGCTCTGGGGTTTTTTCTGATTGCAACATAATTTCACGATTTTGCCGATACTTATCATTCTCAATGAACTCAATTATGTGTGATACTGAAACCTGCATGTGTTTGGGACTGATACATACTTCTGAATCTAGTCCTAAACTATTGAAGGATGTGAGAATGTGTAACCCAAATCTTTAATTTGGCAACTAACTCCAACTCCCAGAGGGTTATTCCTCGTTTACCATACTTAGTAAACAAAAGCTGTTGCCATTTCTGTTCAGTTTTTCCTTTTCCTTCTGGCTTAATTCTGATCCCAGTGTGGTTAACAGGAGCAAACTTTGAACCAGTCATTCAGACTCTCCTATTCTCAGAACGCTTTTATTGCTGTAGTAGAAATTGAGCATCCAAGTGTTAGATCTGGAGACTAAGAAATTCCTCTTAAAACGCAAAGGGTAAGAATTCTTTTATTGAAATATGTCTTGCCTGATATTAGGCTATTGTATTTGAAAATATACATTATGAAAATTTGCAGAATTTGACATTTGCAGAATTTGATATTAGCATATGATTCTAAGTATTTCACTATTTTCTCAGTGGAAATCAAAAGAACCCTCATCTGTCTACTAAGCAATATAAAGTTATGTGGTTAACTTGTATCAATTATTTCCTCAGGAGTCTCTGGTTTATGCAAACAGAAGCCTAGAAGCAGTTCCAGGTGAAAAGATTCTGCGGGACAATAAGGAAAAACGTTATCAACAGAATCGTCTGAAAGAAATAGATTATGAGCTGGAATCTCTAGAGAAAAGTCTTGTAAGTTTCCTATTTTTTGTTGTATTTTTCTTCCCTCTGTCTGGGAACATTGGAGTTTATCATTCCATGTGTCTTAAAATAAAATCAAGTTTTTTCACCTTACGTAAAATTCTCAAAGAAATCCCCAAAGAAATATGCAGGCAAAAGTCTCAAATAATTATTCTTAATCTGGGAAATATTTTTTTTTCAGTTGTAATACATACTTATCTTTAGTATAGGGTCTTTCAAAGTCAAAGACATTATCCTCCTCTCTTTTTCCCCAGAGGGACATAGCGTAAACAATAATATATAAACACATCCTAAAAGGATTTTTTTATTGGCCAGTGTACTTCAGTGTTCTTTGAAGGACCAAGTCTGATGGGAATGTTATATACACTAAGTTATTGTGGTAATCTTTCTTTATTATCACTACATTGAAAGAAAAATAGCATTTTTATGTCTGCGTTGTAGAAATTTGTTTCTTGTGTGTAGCTGATTTTAGAGTTTTTCACTTAGTAAGAAAAACATAAATATATATGTTTGTTGTAACAGACCAAAAATCCACACCTACCTTTTTCTCTTGGAGGTCTTTATTCAACGGTAGGCTTTCTCTCCACAATAATCAGAGTTAGGAAAATTATTGTCCCTGTTATCACCCTCAAAAAGGGATCTCCAGTACAGATCAAAAGCTTTGTGATTCAGGTGGCAGCATAACCATAGTGATATCTTAATTACTTATAGCACCATTGCTATAGTTGCAAAAGCTTCAGCCACTCTACATAATCAAGGTTTATTCTGGCAGTGCTGGAGTATATATGAACTATGGGAGCAAAGGCTTTGGACAGGGAAACAGTGATTGTTTTAGAGGCTGTTCACTTATGTGTGTATGTGTGACTACAGTAAGGAAGCATATTTAATTCTTATTTATTCACAGTACCAAAACAATAGTAGAACTTCATTTTAATACACTGTTCTGTTATGTCAAACAGTTAAAAGAAAGAGACAAATAAATAGGGGAAATTTGTGAACTTCAGTATATTGAGTAGGTTAATGGGTAATCAGATAAAGTAAGTCTGCATATTGTCATATTTTTCTACTCATTGACCTTTTATATCACTTTTTGTCACTACTGACCTTGCTCATGAGGCAAGCACAATCTGAGGAAGTGTGTCTGGGGATTGCATGATAGTCTACAGCAGGCCTGGGAAATGCAGTGGGCTGCTGACTCATTCAAATATTTGTGTATAAATGGGTCAGTTCCAAATCTTGCTTGGGTTATAGCAGTTTTGTTTGGTATCAGATTACATGCAGACTCTTTCAATATACCACCCCTTTTTCCCTGGCTAGATTGTGTGCATTTAAAACTCAAAATTGGTAGACTGTAATGCAAATTTACACTGTTTATAAATATAGAATGTCACCTGCAGCAATGTGTAATGTTGCTGCCTGCTATGCAGCACCTTGCTGGGCTTCTTTAGGGGGACACACTGTCTTCTGCTCAGCTGCTGCTCTGAGATGACCGATATCACGGCATGTGGATGTGAAATATGTGAGTAGTAGGTCCTTTGTGAGATACTTCAGTTGTCAGTGAAGGTAAAGAAGTGTTCAGGTCTGAATGCAAGTAGGTTTACTTTCTTATGTGAAAAAAGAAGAGCCTTAAAAAAAACAGGGCTCTTTTTTTTTTTTTTTTTTTTTTTTAATGCAACACATATAATTTGATGTTTTTATTTCTTTAATCAGATTACATATGCAGTTTTATTAGGATGTTGTTTCTATACCAAAGTACTATTTTGGCAAATCTGGTCTCTGCCAAAACTAAACTGAAAGCTTGGGTTGAGGAAAGGAGTACATAAGACGGTATGTTTCCAGAGTAATTTAATGATTTCTAGAAATACTGGTTTTTATTCAATAGGTGGCACTCTTCACTGTGTGTCAGAAGAGGACTGCTGAGGCATGGATCTAGGGGATATTTTGACTGGCAATAAAGTTGTCATTTCTGCTTTATAAGATGCAGGTTGTGAGAGATTTGCCTCTCACTTGTGGCAAGAGTCCATGTATGCAGCTTTTACCATTGTTATTTTTCTAGCCTTCTTAAAAATTGTGTATTTAAAATGCACGTTTTAAAAATTCACATCGCATTTCAATTTCTCCTTTACTCTTTCCTAAAGCCCTGTAATTTGTGATGTAAAATAATAAATAAATTCTCTGCTCTGAGTCTCTACTCAGAGAGGTGATTTGCCAGCAGTTAGGAGTGTTATTTCTGGATGCATAGTTATACCTGATAGTTGTAAAATAAAGTATTTTACAAACTTAGTATCCGAGAGAACTTATGTTAAAATGCATTTGGAAAAGTCCCTTGGGCAAAATACTTTTTGTTTTTGCTTCCTAGGTGGAAATTATAAATAGTTTAACTAAGCAGAATTTAGCTCTGTGTGTTAGAGCATTACTTTCAGTAGACTATTAGCTTTTTTTGGTGTGTATGTGTGTGTGTGGATGCTGTATTTTTTCACTACTTTAAAATGGATTATCTAAATTTATTTGTATAAAGTAATGACCTTCTCTTCAAGGGGAACAAATACATTAGTCATATTTCTGGAGGAGGCTATTTAATAGGTGCTGGCTTCTGAGATTGTAGCATTTATGGATTCCTACACTAAAGTTAACCTCAGCTAAATCTGGGAGTAAACTCACAAAACAAAGCCAGAAGATAAAACTTTAATCTAATTTATATTTGATATAAATGCATAAAATCTGCTGCGTATTACACTTGAATTAGTGAAACGAAGGGCTGTGGAATCCGAGTTTCTCCTTTGCTTTGAAAAAAATTGTCCCTAGTGAATTAATATACCAAAGAATGTATTGTATGCATTGTTGAAATGCATTGTGAAATTTCAATCCAACTAAAATGTATCTGTACCGTGGTATCTGGGCTCTTGCTGAATTTCTTTTAGGTTTCAGTTTGACCTTAGTTCACTTGTTCTTCATTTGAAACCATGTCTGACTCTCTCTGCATTCTTTCATCTTTCAGTTTCCTGGAAACCACTGAGCTTATCTTTGTTTTGTGGATTGCATTGTTAACTGCTGCTTCAAAAAAATACCCAGTTCAGCTGCCAAATGCGTGTTGCTGAGCATTAATGAAAAGAATTTTATATAGAAAGAATAATAAATGTAGTTATTTTTCAATTGTGGCTTTGTCTTGTTGGCCATTTGTGATAATCCAGTGGCACGTTTGATGATGTGTTGAATTTCTTCATGGCAGACAGTAGGTTTAAATGCACATCAAAACAAGCTATTATGTAAGATAGCTTCACCTTTGCTGGCTATACGTGTGTTGATTTGTAATGTATTTCACTGGAAGCTGATTAATTCCTGCCAAAAGTCTTACCTACACGTTTCTCTTTCGGGGTTTGGTTAAACATATAAAAATCAAAATCTTCAAATGCATATTGGATATATATGCATGTAATAGTGTGTATACACAGATATGAGTATAAATGCCAATTACCTCTCAGCACAACTGAGATACTGATACCTACTTGAAAAAAAAAGGTGTCCTCTTACTTTTACTAAGTGCTTTTAAAACAGAAGCTAGATAGAATTAAGACCCTAGTCTTAATATTAAATTTATCAGATAAGTGTACACCTCGAGGAATCATTTTTTTCACAAGTTCATGCAATCTTGTGGCCAAATGCATTGTGTGCTTGTTAATTATTAAGGATTTTTTTAACATCAGGGAGTATTAGGAAAATACGCATTTGGTTATTGGAATAGCTGAAATTTGCAGAAAGGTGAGCAATTGGTGAGGATGATAAAGAACAAAAATAATAAATGTGACAATGCTGTCAGGAGCTTTGATTATCTTCAGGAGCTTACTCCAAAAAGCGTAATTCTTATTTTTTTTGATGCAAAATAAAGTATATTTGTGGGGACATCTCAGGATAAAATTAACTGTTGTTTGATCCTGGAGGAGGTCTTACATCCCTTACATCATTTACTGTTCATCAGGGTGATGATGTTTGTTGTTACACATAGCCTTGTTCCAGTTTTTGTCCTGATACTGATTGATTTCAGTGTACCTGATCCTGAGTCTGTACTAGGCAACTTCCAGAAAACAAGAATAATTTCTTCCTGACCTCTGCCATCGTTCCTTTCTTCGCTTTTAAAACCCTACCACGTATCTGGAAAGTTATTTGTCAACTAGACAATACTGTAATATGTTGTTGTATCACAGTCTCTCCAGAAATTAACAACTACTACTTTGAACACAGAAACACAGCCATATTTTTAACTACTCTGTGCACTGGTAGTCATTGTAGACTATAGCAGATATATAGCAAACATCTTTATTTCATATAGTATTATAGGGTGTCTAGTTTCTAAATAAGCATGTGTTTCTCCATAAAAGTAGAAATTGTTTAATAAAACATTTTCATAACACATAGCACCAAATAAAGGGAAAAAGGACAGCCTATCTAAATAAAGTTGAGATATGCCGCTTTCTATGTTATTTCTTCAAAAAGTATACAAGGTACTAAAGTTTCTTGTCAAGCTGTTGCTGAGTTTCAAACGGATCATGTTTATTCAGGTTTTACAAGACTTCATTCTAGTTATGTGATTGTACAGAATTGTTTCAGAATGATATGTGGTAGCATTACCACCTGGGAAAATATGAGTGTGAGAATCTGATTTTCTTCATTTAGCAGCTACTACACATGAGAAGAGAGCATTAGGATTAATAGTAGATTGACAAAATGTATATATTTCACTCATGATTTAAATAAATTCACTGTGTATTGATAGTTTTTCACAGTACTGTGGATAAAAATGAAGTGGCTGCTAGAAGTATCTATAAAAATATTTTAAAACTACATGTTGCAATAAGATTCAATAAAACGAAATAATTTTTGTACACATGTTAAATTTTAAAAACTAAATTATATTAAAACATTGACCAGTATTCAACTCTTAATGATGATTCTAGTTTACATGGAAAATTAGGGTATTATTTATGTAAATACCTCTTAAGTTGGACTGCATCCGTATAATGGTGATAAGTAATATTGCCAGTTGCATCATAAGTATTAGTTTTGTGTTGGTACTATATATGAGAAATCATTGCTGGAATTTGATACCTGTAATGGGACCTGTTTTAAATGTAATGATTTTCTAGGTAAGAATGGTCCATTTTTCTGTCAATTCAGTGTACTGATCCTCTTTCCCCCAAAAGATCGTTTCTAGTTAAGGCAACAACTGCTGGTTTACAACCCTCCTGTATTGTGGTGTTTGCCATCATAAAATAAAAAAGTATCATTGACTGTTCACCCATCTCTAAATTCATGTAGCGTTACTTATAGTCGAGGTTTGGTCTCCTTCCATTTTATGTCTCTGACATGACTAAAGTGTAACTGCACTGCTTTCTTAATTTTGTTTATGTTGTTGGGGAAGGCTGTTTCTGCTTTGCCCTAGGATGTCTCATTCAAAATGAGAAATGAAAAACTACAGGGCTGCTGTGGAGAAAACCTTCTGCAACGTGTACTTAGATGTAATTTATCCTTTGTGAGTGACTATCTTAATCTTTTGATAAGTAGCATATAAATTCATCTCTATATCTTATAGTTGGTGGCTGTGTGATTTTGAGTCTGTGTTAAATGTCAACATAGAAAATGTTGGCTGTAAAATTTATCTTATACCTATGTGTCTGTATGTCTGCATGTGCAGACTGTGTCATAGGGCTTTGGTTTTTTTCTTGAAATGCTTTGACTCACTAGGCCAGGATGGAAGCGTATTCATACAGTATCTCAAAGAGGGAAAGATATAAAACACATAGCAGATGCATAGGTTGGAGATACTCCTGTAAACTGCATCAAAGTTATTGATGGCCACATGGAGTTCCTAGGCCAAAACATTCTTAAATATCCTAGCAATATGTGACTTCAGTAAATATTTGTAATCTTGCTGCTAGCGTGTTGTTTATTTCAGTTTAAGCTATATAATATTTATATATATATATATAAATATATAATATTTTCACCTCTGAAAGGCAGTAGTGATAAACAAAAAGTTATTTTCAGTATGATTCTTAAGAATATAAAAAATACCATTGAATTTATAGATAAGAGGGATGCTGCAATTAATGTTTTAAAGCAAACTGATAGTGTAAATCTGATAATCACAGTTTTATGATAAAGCTTAGTTGAGCGAAGTATTTCTGATGGAATTTTGGATTCTAGGAAGTTCCCTGAGATGACAACAGCAGTATTTCTAGCATGAATGTAGTCATTTTATTTTCAGAAACTGGATAATCCTGTTAAGAGAGTCAAACAAAGTTGGTTGGAGAAAAAAACCTTGAAAGTTTTTTCTCATAAATCTAAACAGTCTAATTACAGATCATATTTTGTAGTTGTGCTGCATGGCACAGGTCAGTATCAAAAAAATGCTTAGGAGGCTGGGATGTCCTCTTTCCAGAAAATCTTCACTTAAAATATTCCCTCTTATTGGAACTAAGGGCATGTGAAATTTTGATGGAAAAAATGCATAAATGCCCAACATTCTGCTACTGAGTATTTGTACTGGTTGCCAGTTTGGCAGGGTTGGGCACCTCGTGGCTTGTCTCATGCTTAAGTCTGTTTCTTGGTGCTGGACTGAGCATTCCTTTGTCTATGGCCTCTGTTTGCTACACATGCCCAGAGCATGCCAATACACCCGAGTAGCCTTAGGTACAAAACATGTTAGCAGGCATGATCAAAATTATGCCTCTTTTCTTTCAGAAACACAGCCTGTCTTAGAGTATGCCCCACTTTATTCAGCTTCAACAAGTTCATCTCAGTAGCTTTATCTCCATTTTACTTCTGGCAAGAGAGTGACCTAAGCCTACAAAAATCTTTTTCTAAGATTTAGAGGAGGAAGGACATAACCTTTCCCGTGGTGCTATTACAATATTCATCCAGGAACAAAGTATTCAGGGGCATAAATTAGAAGGAAATTATTTTTCTGGCCTGGCGATGGGTGAAATATTGAGCACTGGTTGTATCTCTCATGCAAAATGCATAAACAGATTGTTTTGTGGGGAACTTCCTTTTTCTGATGACAGTCTCATCGTTGATCTAGATTAATGGTTTTCTAACACTATGATTTTTTTTTGTGCTAATCTTTTGTTTCAGGGCTGTGATGAAAATTTTTCAGATTTGCCTACATCCTAGCCATTGAGGTCTCCCCTCATAAAAAGGGGAATTAGGCTGAGACTTAGAAATTGCTTTCTGGGCTTGTACTTTTATAACTATGCAGGGCAAGTGTAATTGTCATCACACAAATTGATTGTGTCCATGTAAGAAGCACAGCTTCATGCTTTGTGATAAATCCTAACCTTTAACACAGTCCTCCAGTTCTTAAAGAAGCAGTGTAGGATCTTCTCTTTGGATCTTTTTTCTCTTATCTGGCTGATTTTGGGTTTGATTTCCCCTTAGAGCACGGTACTAATAACACCAAGGGTGCGTATTCGATCCCGGTACAGGCCATTCACTTCAGAGCTGGACTTGATCATCCTTGTGGGTCCCTTCCAACTCAGAATATACTGTGATTCACCACCTTATTTCTTCATTTTGGCACTGTTCTGCTTAGAGATACTGAGAAGCTTACATTGGTACACAATGCTGCACGATAATGACCACTTTTTTTTGTTCTGCACTACTTATTTATGGAGAAAGGCTTTCTGTATAGGGTGTTACCTTTAGTTTCAACTATTCAGGTAGGACCAAAAAAGAAGCCCATTATAATAAGTTGACATTGGAAGACAGAAGATACTGACTGGAGTTTGTAAGAAGTGCTTCTTAATATGACCCGTTTTTATTTTTCTATTCTGCCAATTATGCTTAGAGGTGAATAGGTTTATTTGAATTCCTTTTTTAGAAGTTTCACATTTCTAAATTATTCCTTCAAGAGTATTTGCACTATATCTTCATAGACTCTTCCCCTCCCCTTCATTATAATTTAAAGAGTAAACCAATTGTGTAGTTAGTTATATTTCCCAAATGCAAAACCCAGTCAAAATTGAGCACATCTCCTTGCTAATAATCTCCCTTTGTATGTGCTCTGTCACTGCCCTTTTTTTAGAACATTTCCCTATTCCTTATGTGGTGCTCCTAATTTTCTGACATGCAGAGAATTCTCCATTCCATTGTGGTTGGATCTAGTCGTTATTCATATCACATAGTCTTTTTTGCCTGGACTATTGGTGTTCTTTGTTTAAAACTATATATTTTTCTTTTGATTGCATTTATCTTCTCTAGTGCCTCAATGCAAAATGTAATTATGCTGTGGTATGTATATGTGTTGAACTCTGAACAATATTTGTTGCTAAGAAGAGTATTTAAATGTTCTGCCTGGTTTCACTTTTTGAGATGTTCATGGAAAAGAAGATTAAAACTGAATAACTGCTTCTATAAACATGAACATGTGGTTGTAGCAGTTCTTTTTTTCTTCGTGGCTGCTTTTCTTTCTGTAAATCAAAGCCTTCGTTCAAAGAAATATCAAGGAAGAGTGGTGTCTCTCAGCAGGGAGTCTTCATTCTGCAGGAAACAAACATTTTGTGCCTGTCCTGTGCTATTGGCTTAAATGTAATAGAAGCCTATTAAGAGTGTGCTGGAAGCTTCTGGTTTGTGAGGAGCAGTCTACTGAGGCTTTTTTGTTGAAGCCATGTATATTTGTAATTGCATATAAATTGCATATAAATGTAATGGAATTTATACAGTGTAATTGCATATAAATATAACACAGTTTTATATAACAGTTATGTAACAGTTATACAGTTTTTTGATATAGGTATGCATGTGTAATTGAGAAAATAATTGGAGTTGTTTATGGTTAGAATTGTCACTCATATACAATAAAACGTCCTGTACTTATTTTCTGTTGTGGATCATTGATTGAAGAAATAAAATCTATTATAAGTACCAACAAGTGTTTTTATTGCTAGTATTTTTAGAGGCAAAGCTAGAAAGCAGTAATGATTTCAAAGTGACCAGCTAAGAATTTTTGATTTAGTAAAGGGGCAAAATAATGGTGATCTTTTTGATATTGTGTGCAAAGGAAGGCATTGTAACCTAATTTGTGAGAGAAATTTCTAGTATTAGAGTGATGATGGTCCTTCTCAGAAAGGCATGTCTTTAACGTGAATTTTTATAACAATAATAATAAATTTGAATTATGTTCATTCAAGAAATGACAGAAGGAAAAACTGTACAGAATGTAGAGATTATGGATTGACTTGTGAAGAAACATTAGAAATAGTCATGCATACATTATTCAGATTCTTTATGAATGATACACTTAGACTGTAACCTGTAACATTCTCAAGGTGTACCAGTGTTTCTCCCTTTTTAATCAATCCACCTATCAAACACTTTTTGATTGGAGAAGTGTGAATACTATCCTGTAGTACAAGTTCCAATACAGAAATGGCCTTTTAAGTTGTCTTTATATTCTTTGTTTTCAATTATCTGTACTTCCTTATCTGATAGTTTGATTTTTAAACATTTAAAGTACAATAGTTTTAGTTCTTTTATGAAACTTTTGTACTGTCACTAGGAGTTTCAGGCACAATATATGAATGTTAAAAAACTAAAACATAGTATTGGAAACAGAATTGGTAATGTTATCAGGAAACTCAGCTGCAAATTTAGATTCCTGATGTTAATTACATGTTTCTATTTTCATAAAAATGAATAAAGGCAAATTAGACTTAATATGTTTGATTGTTGCATGCTAAAGAAAGCCTTTTTTTTGGCCTTTTTTAAATTCTAAATGCAAATGTTGCTTAATAAGAGCATGATCATAGTAGGAAAAGTAATACCTGTATCTTGTTTTTTTTACCAGGGGTTCATAATGGCACCTAGCTACACAGTAAAATGAGTGGACAAATCTTTTAATTAACCTCTGTCATTATACATCATGCCCTCTTCATTAAATAGATGTAACAGGGAGAAAAGCCAGTTATTTCTAATAATTTTCTAGTGCTTTTGTGGTTTGTATACTTCAGTGTTCTGAAGGTCAGATAGAACTACCAGACCATAAAATCCAGCCAGCGAGAGATCTGGAGCTAAGAGAGCTCAAGGATTTATTAAGTGATGTGAAACTCTATTGTTTTGTGCATGTGTTACATAATTGCTGTCAGTGCAAGGCTGTTAAAATTCCCTGCTAGTAATAACACGAATACCATTTTATAGCTTCAAGAGGAGATAAAAGAAGTTTCTTAGTCAGCACTTCAACAATATCACAGCACATGTCAGTTTTATTATTCTGGGGCCTTCAGTTTTGGCAGATGCTCTCCATTCTGGCTGTGGTGTGGTAATTACCATATAAATTAAGCAGTGAAATAAGCTGAGTGCAGCCTTATCCCTGCTGTCTGTAACCAGGTTGCAAGTATCACAGTGTGAAACAGGCATAATTCAGGCTGATTATTTTTGGAAGGCCACATTTTGAAGTCCTGGACCTTTATCCCAATTCGAGTCAATTTTAAAAGTAAATTGAAGCTGTTTAGTTGCTGTGCAAACAGAAGGATCATTCTTTCTCCACAAGGTACTCTCCATAATAGCATTCCAGGAATTAGTTCAATCCATCCTGGTTTGATTCATAGCCACTAATTATATTTCAGCATGCGTTCTAATGCTTCAAATTATATGTGTCCCTACTTTAATGAGTTGTAACTAGTCCTTAAATGGGGAGCTTTGCACTTTTCTTTTATATCTAACAGGCTTTACTTTGGATTTTATGGGATTAAGCTGCTATGGAAAATCTAGGAAAGTAAGCTGAAATTAGTGGTTTTATTTTGTTTTGTTCTTTCCTGCCCCCCCCCCCCCCCCCCCCCCCCGCCAAATACAATTAATTCTGCTCATTTGGGAAGCTTTGGAAATTGTTAAATCAAGAGTCCAAATGCAAATTTCTCAGATATTTCTCAGATAGTGGTAAACCAGATATTTTTCTCCATGTGATAAGTAACCACATGTGTCAAGACTGGGCAAAGAAAATAAAATGATGTGGGCAACTGATGCTTTTTAAAATCAGAAAAATTGTGTTGGAAAATAAAAGCCTCAAAAGAAAAATAGTCTATTACATAATTTTTTTTTTTTTCTTTCTGGTGTTGCATTACAGAAGTCAAAGCATTTTAGAGAACTGAATATGTTATGAATGGTGTAGTGGACACAAAAAACATGGCCAGGATTTCAGTGGGCGAGTGACAAAGCTGATGATGTAACTGCAATCTTTTGATTTAAATTCTTCTTTTAAATTCAGTGTCATGGAAAGAATAAGAGCAGAAACTCGTGCCATCAGTGTTAGGCTACAGTTAATTGTCTTTTGCTTTACTAGACTATTTTTTCTGTATTAAAATGTGAATCCACAAAACTGTTGCATTAGAGATAACCTCTGATCTTTTAATGAGATGGAAAGTAAAATTTCCTTACTTTTGACCTCTGAGGGATAATGTGAAAAATATTTAAGTTATTAAATTTATAAGAAATATCTTTGCATTCAAAAGATACTGCAATTCCTATCTTCTCAATTTACAAGTACTTTTGGAATAAAGACTGTTTTCCCTGTTTTGTTGATTTTCTTCAAGTAGAGAAGATGGATTTCCTTTTACATTCCTGACATGACTGGCAGTGTAAACAGGGAAGCAAAACTGAAATAATAGGAATTTTAATCTTTAAATATTAGAATTGTATTTAACTATTGTAGAAATAAACACAAATAAACATTGGTGTCAGAACCACTTTACTTCAACTCCTCTTTGGTGTAAGGTATTTCTTTCTGGTCTGGTATGTTGTTTGATTGGGATCCTTTTCCTGTTTTCCTATGTCCTTCAGGAACCTTTTCTCAACAGCCGATTGACTTATTTTTCTAACTGAAAATTTACATAGTTTGATGGAGCACTTCAGCGGCCTTTAGGAACAAAGGTGGTAGATAAAAATAAGCTCATATTTGAATAGCTTGATTTTGAATTACTAAGGACTTGTACAGTTAAATACTGGGGTAATCTTTCTATAAGTGTATGGAATACATTTTGATACAGTTAAAGAAGATGCACCTCCAATCTACCATCTAGTGGATGGTACTTGACATTAAATGACTGTTTCTCTTTTGAAGATTTCTATTTTTTTTCTCATTTTTGTAAACGTTTTCTGAAGATAGTATTGAGTAAACCATTTAAATAAACCCCACGTTTTCTGTACGTGTATCTGCTCTATGCATTGTTATTAATTCTTGCTATATAATTACCTTCATTAGGGCTTTGCATTTTCTTAAAAGATTACATGAATTAAGACCAGCCGTAATCCCACACAAACTTTTGAGAAGTCACAAAATAGTATGACTGGTTGTAGAGATATGTTTGGGCAGAATAATTTTAGTATTGAATGCTGAAATTACCACTTGGTTTTGATACTCAGACCTTTCAGTAACTGCTTAGTTTGGTAAGACCTTCATGAGAGTATTTTCTGTGCTTGACAGATATAATCTGAGAACACAGGTAAGAGCAGTTAAAAACAGTAATTGGTGCTGAGAGTAGGGGAAGGAAAAAGCTTGGTTAATCAGTAGAGAAGTGTTACGGTTAAAATTTGATAAACTGTTGAGCTTGCTTCATAAGCAAATACACACAACAAAACAACTCCAAGGTACTAATTATATTATACTACATGACTTATTATCTGGATTTTTGCCAGGTAGAAAATGATTATGCCAAATCTTACTTGTACTTTCACAGTTGACCTCCCAGTAATCCCACAGAGGAGGAAAGAAACCCAAAACTCAACCAAAACCCATGGGAAGTTATATTTTGTGGGGGAAAATGTGCTTAACCATTGTCAAATGTAATATTACTTGTTGGAAAATTTAAATCCACTTCCATCCTTCACTCTTAAAGTTATTAATTCACAACTTTACTTGTCATTCCATTACAAAAATTACTTTAATATAAAAGTAAAATACTTTTTAAATATAGGTATCTAAGCCATTGGAAGAACCTATCACAGTAACTCCACATACTGGATTATGTATTTGGATGGAGCTCTTGACTCCTTTTCCTTCTCTACTGTCTTTCAGACTTCCTGTTGGCATTCTGTTTGCTATTATTTGTAGTGTTTTGCTTTGAGTTTCTTACTGTGTGAGTGGACTAACCATGTTAAGCAGGGCAATGTAGATCACAGCTGTTCCTCTTATGTTTAGTTAGTTTTGAATGTGGAACTTTTATAAATTCCATTGAGCAGGCAAGTAACAGTAAATAAAATGCACTGTGAAGACAACAGATTTTAATGTTCAATTTTAATCCTGATTTATAATTTTCTCTCATTTATGGAACACAGCATGCAGCAAACACTTTCTAATTCAATTTGTTCTTAATATTCTCAATTTAAAACCATTTCTGTGATATTTGAAACTATAAACTGCCAGATGATGTGCAGATTTGCTAATTGCAAATAAATATAAAGTGTAAGTAAGGCTAAATTAAATAGTGTTGGTGTGGAGTTTTGATACAGAATACCAGAATCTCATGCAGAAATATTATTTATATTCTGGTGAAAGCTAGAGAGAACAGTCACGTTGTCTTAATTAATCTCCATGTATCATTAAGCATTACTAGGTTTTGGGTTTTTTTTCACTGAAAGGGAAAAAATGTTGCCTGAATAAAACCTACACTCTTCTTCTAAAGGTGTCCAGTTTGTGATGTAGACAAAAGTAAACAAAGTAAAGATGGGAATGACTTTCAGCTCTTTGATAAAACAAAACAGCTAATAACAGAAGTTTTAGAAGAGTGTAAAAGCTAATACAGTAATATAGTATAAGAACAATATAATATGCAAGATTATATTTATGGTATAGCAAGCTAAATTTTGGTGATTTTAACAATCTGTCTGGCTTGAACTAGCTAAATATTCTCTACAGGAGAACATTTAAACTACAGTCTAATTAATCATTAATACAATTTTGTGAAATGAATGCCCCCTGCAATGAGTTTGCTTTATCTGCATAGCAGCCAGTTGTCAACCACAGCTGAAAATTGCAAATGCTTTCTGCTCTGAAGAAAAGTATTCAGTTTTTGGATACTTGTTATTGCAAGAAAATACAAGGAAAAAAATATAGGTACACTTGATTTGAAGTGAAATTGTATGAATGTACTCTAAGTCATTCTTGCACAGCTGTCTAGTTCAAAATGCCTTAAGACAATTCACATGTATTTTGATGGACTAGTAAGTATTACATTGGCCTCAGAAATGCAGTCTTCAAACAATTAAACAATAATTAAAAATATGCTTTACTTCTCTTAGTACTGACATAATAATTTTGGAAGTTGGTATTCTTTCAGCCCTTTGAATTTCTTTTTGTTGAGAAAGGGAAACTCTGCCCAAAATTCTATGTACTGCCAGATCCTTCACAGAATGCCTGTGTGCAGAAAGCAAAGTGGCTTATGCAGATTGCTCTACTCTGAAGGTTTTAACTGTAGATGCAGTTAGGCAGGTGTCAGGTAAATTTAAAGAGGGAGATTACTGGTAAGTTAATTTATAAATCCAATATTTTTTTTTTCTCTAGGTGATTAAGATTTTTCCCCCTGAATAATCTGCTAATTCATATTCTATTAGATCACTGCATCTCTTTCAGATAAGATACATGTAAGTGCTTAAATTGTTGCAAGATCAATCACTTTAGGAACTCTTGATATTATATAAACAAGTGTACACTGCAAAAAAGGATAAATTCAACTAAATGAAATCCACTTAGTCCTGCATGTGCATTCATGTGCTCTCTGTGAGTGCTGTTTGTGCTTGGGTGTCACATTGCCTAAAACATATTAAAAAAGCCCCTCATGCAGTTTCTTAGTTTGTACTTGAAATGCTTAAGGAGTCTGCAGAAGTCTTAAGTACGTTTAAGGTTCTAAACTAAAGCTAGTCATAATCTATGCTTATGATTGCCTTTATTAAAATTGAAAAGTCTGTTAGACTGATTTTTACTAGTTTACCTTCTGAAAAACTAGAAAGTAGACAGATGTCCTTTCATTTTGAACAGAACACTGTTATTCTGTATTTTGAGTAGAGGATGAGTAGAGGATAGTTTGGATAAAAGAAGAAGTCTTTCATTCTCAGACCCATCTAGTTTCAAGGAATGTCATTTATGTGGTAATTTCCTCCAGCATTTATTTCCTGTCCTAAATCTTGAATGAATCAAACGGAATATATTACCTGTGGCATAGATTTAAAATGCTATCATCTTGATTTTCTCTTTGCAAGGAGGGAGAATATCCTGATACTGTGCTGCTTCTTAGGCTTTTGTACAACTCTGTAAATAAGTAATTCGGAATTATTGCTTCTTTTGAACATTTTATTTCGATATGAATATACATGCATAATAGTTTTGACAGGTAAACTAGGCAGCTGTTTAATGAGCCATAACATTTATGGCTTTTGGAACAGAGTTTATCATAAATGTTCAAGAGCCATATTCTTTGTTATGTTTTTGTAATGTGACAGAGAAAGAGCAGAATACATATTTAAAGAAGAATATAAAAAATGGAATTAATTTACTTTAAAACATTACTCTTCTTCCTCTTCGTAGTTATTTTGTGTTTGAGAACAGTAGCCTTAAGAAAAAATTCTGGAACAGGAAACTAGTGATAATAGAAACAGTGGTCTTGTATCTCAGACTTCTGTAGTGAACTAATAGTGTAAAAGTTGTTCAAAACATTTGTCTAAACATCACATATATTTTCACTTAACCTAGAAAATATTGGATACATAGTTCTGAAATAAATGGAAATAAATTTTTAAAAAATTGTTTTTCTGCCATATATAGTATGATTTTGACTAAGAAGGTTTGCATAGAATCATTTAGGTTAGAAAAAATCTTCAATGTCATTGAGTCCAGTCCAGCACAGCCAAGTCCACTTCTAAATCATGTCCCTGAAGTGCCACACCTTCACATCATTTAAATACCTCCAGGGGTGGTGACTCAAACACTTCCTTGGGCAGGCTGTTCCAGTGCTCGTTTTCTCTGCTCTGTCACTCGTTAAGTGGGAGAATGTCCATCTGCCTGCAATTTTCTTTTGAGTGATTGTAGACAGCAATGAAGTCCCCCTTGAGCTTCCTCTTCTCCAGGCTAAACAAGCCCAGCTCCCCCAGCAGCTCCAAGTAGGACTTGTGCTTCAGATCCTTCTCTCCCTTCATTGTTCTTCTTTGATTCTTAATTACTTTTGTTAACTGGTAAAGTTATCAGTAAAATAAAATACTATGGTGAGTCATAAGGTGTATTTAGTGTTTGAACACTAGTAATACGTAAGTTGTGTAAAGCAGTTGTACGTGCTTAAGGTTGTTCAAGTACAAAAAGGAACTGGCCATTCAAAATATAATACTTGGGTTGAAACAGCAGTACAAGACAGAACACAATGAATGACATCTTTAGCTCAGTACAGTATCTGTTTTGTATCTTCATTTTTTTTAGAATTAAAACTTAGAAACTAGAAAACCAAGTTGGAAAAGTTACTAAACCCTTTGTTGGAAAAAGAGAATATTGGTCAAAGGACCGTTAAAGCTATTACTATATAGACAATGTTAGAAATAGTTTTCATCTTGAGTTACCATTTTTATTTATTAAAAGTCATCAGGACCCTTCATAAAAAAAAAAAAAAAAAGAAATATTAGGAAATATCTTAGGTGTATTTTCTGTGGAAGAGGAATGTATACACCTGACAAATGTGTTGCTCTTACATTATTGTTTGTAACAGCAGGGTGATAGTTTGGTGCAGGGGGATAGTTTGGGTTGGGGTGTCCAAAATGTCAGTAGCTTATTTCTAGCTTTTGGCATCCTTTAATTATGATTATGCTTTATTGGCATATACCTGGATGATAATCTTTAATAAAATGGGAAACCTTGCTATAAGTGGGATTTTGTTAATGTGACAAGTAGACTAAACAGTAAAGGTGATTAAGTGTCAGGAATTCATATCGAATTTCAAAGTGTCTTACTTTAGAGATACGCTATTGAGTTCTCTTTCATATTATACATGAAAGACATATAAGATTTCTAGACATAACCATCTCCTCACTTTTGTTTTCAATTGTTTTCCCTCTCCAGAACCAACGTAATAATTCTGTTTAAAATATGGTCAGTGTTTGTGTATTTAGATGCTTCTATGGTGGTGAAGTTTCATAGATATTTTAATGATATTCTTGCATTTACTGTGAAGGGGTAAATTGAGTGGCTTTGTCATAATTAGATGTACATGCTTAAGGCTGTTCAAGTACAAAAAGAAGAGTCTACTTATTTAACATTTTATGATCTTGTCAATCTGTCTTCACTACTTAAATTCCTATTATGAAGGTCTGATCCTGCAGGTCCATGCTTGTAATGTGAATTAAAAGAAATATCCATAATTTAATTTTTTCCTGTGTTTATTTAGGACGAGGCCTGTAATTTGCATTACTAGAAATTATGATAATGGCAGAAAAATAACATGACTAATTATTATGGCCTATGACTATGAGATGGTTTTAAAAAATAATTCTACAAAATGTTTAGACCATTTCAGAGATTTCTTCACATGCAAAAATGCATTCTTCTAGGATTAAAGCGCAGGTTTCTGCACAGTGGAATACTTTTTTGCATTTCCCTATGGCAATAACAACTATGAACTTCCTCCACTAAAAGGTGGGCAGAAATATGATAGTCCTATATGTGGAGTTTGACTTCCATGTGTTTTTTGAGTTATTTTTAGATGGGGTTTATACTTGTGTATTCCATTGTGTATGCTTGCTTAGATGCTGCCTTGGCAAGTTAGGCCATAGAAACCAGGGCCAAATTTTCAAAACACTGTCGCATCAGTAAACTCTGCATAGTGCACATTGGCTGTGTCATTTTCTCATGCAAATTATTCTTTGCATATCTAGTTACTGCTTTTACCATGGAGATTTGCTTTCACAATAGGAAAGTGCCCATTGTGTGTGCATAATAAATTAGATGCATAACTCTGACCATGTGAAAAAGAGTTTTTTGTATGACCAGATGAGGCATTGCAAGGTAGCTATTACGCCTTGAGATGGCTGGCTGTGAAAAGAGCCAGTGAAAAAAGGATAGATATTCCTTTTTTCCCTCTTGGTAGTTGTCTCTTATAATTTTTTAGAATTGTTTTTAAAACTTTGTTTTGTCTCTTTACTGGTTAGGGAATATTAATCTTCTAATATGTAAATAATATAATTGTTTAAGTGATGATTCAAATGCATGAATTTTGTAAAAAGGAATAAAACTTTTTTGCTATGATGTATTGTTTGGCTGGATGTGGTTTCTACCTGCACTCTTTAAATGTATTATTACTGATCTACTTAAAGACCAACTATTTTCTACTTTTATGGGAAACAGACGGAATGTCTGGAATTCCACTTACAAAAAGGAATCTGTATCCTGCTGAGTAATAGCAAGACGGGTATGTCTTTTTTTCCTAGCTGCAGATGTAAAATTCAATACCCAAAGGCATGCAAAATATTGAAGGTGATTTACTGTTAAGATTTTAATATTGTTCCTTAAATTGCATAGCTATAAGGAGTATAGCTAGCTGGAGGATTAATTTCAAGAGAAGTAGCTTAATCTTTTGTAGGAGAAATATATTTCTTAAAGAAAAAATAGAAGTAATAGATTTAAATGTTTCAATTGTTCATATTATTCATATTTTTTATTTCATGTGTTTGTTGCTGTTTGTAAGCATTCATTACATGTATGTGTACTTCCTATGATTGTACCCAGTGAAAGTACATGGGGCAATTAAAATTGCAACACATTGTTGAATGTATTTTGCTTATGTTGATGACAGCAGAAACTGGAGATGCTCAGAAACCTGAAAGATATAGCTTTATATATTATGAAATTTAAATACATTGTTCTTAAGACTTAAATATCAGCCATTTCTGAAAACAGCAATGAACCAAAATGTTGTTTCACTTCCATCAATGTAAGACAGATAAGCAGCACATTTATAATCCTCCTTTATGGGCTGGACATGTATCATTATTTTAAAAAGATGGTAATTTGTATTTAGCCAGAAAAATTCCTGACATTTCTTTCATTGATAACATTTTGTAATTATTTCCTAGTTATCAGCCTTCTTTCTGAGGAAAAGTATTGTAATAAGATGAAGATGTTAGAAATAATAAAAGTAAAGAACCTCAAGCCATTACTCAGTTTGAAGCAGATATGTCAGGATAAAATAGCAATTATCCTGTTTCTTTACTTGTGTGGACTTTGATTAATATGAACTATTTGACTACATTCCTCAGATTTGAAGATTTTAGCAAATCATTGTTATTTTTATAATAAATTAATTCTTAATTTTCTTCTTCAATAAAATAGTTGGGTTGACAGGTGAAGAAATATAACCAGTTTCTATCTTACTAACATTAAAAATACTTAATTGAACGTCAATTTTATGTTAACAGATACCCAATTTTAAATTTCAAGTCCTAAATAAAGACATTTGAGCACTTGTTTGTGGCAAATAGAAGCAAAAAAAAAAAAAAAAAAAAAAGACTGGGAAGTTGTGTTGTTGACCACTCTTCAGAAGTGCACCATATAAATATGCAATTCTTAAAGTTATTTTTTTAAATTTAGAAGGAAATCATCAAAAGTTACTTGAAATGTGGATAAGCACAAGAATCTTCACTCTCATTTTTTCTGTAACCCTCTGGTTGTTGAAATCACAGTGTTAATTTATTATGGACGCTAGTAACCTGAAAAAATCCACATCTAGGAAATAGAATTAACAGCTCCATTTTTTTTTTTTTTTCATGTTGGGAGACCTAATTTTTACAAACATCCAGAGTAGAAGTATAGGAGAGCAATATTTAAGTTGTGCCAGTTGTATGTCTAAAGTCAAACACTTCATGCCTCTGAAGTGAGATGTATACACTCTTTCAAAGGGGGAAATATGATTTTGGCCACTGGAGATTTTGTTGGTGTAATGAAAGCACAGAGCTCATGCTGAAGTAGTTGGAATTCAGTCTCCTAATTAGGTTTTATAAATCTCATTATACATGAGGTTAAAATACTTGGTTTCTTGACCTTTTTATTTGTGTAACTGATAATGAAAATTCTGATGGAACTGACTTAGTCATTTAGACCCCTATATACAGATCAGAACACGGGCACCTGCCTGTTTACCAGTTTGCCTCCTTTTTCTAATTTGACTTAACCTCTTTTGATTGCTTCCATAGATTTTAAGGTTTGGCTTTTTAGACTATTTCAAGGAAGTGAATTTATTTTACTATTTTAATTCTTCCTTTAAAAAATATTACTGTGTCCATAAATCGTGCTCAGTAAATTAATGTGCTTCAAGTGCAGAAAGAGGAGTACTTTGTAGGTTCCCTTAAATAAAGGACCAGACTTTTGGAGAGAATGCTGTCATAATGGAGGGAGAAAAAACTGCAAACAGTCCACCACATTTTCCCTTGACAAGTTCTGTGTGCCTGAGGACACACTCTTACTGAACATTTTAGAAGTCATTCTAGGTATGCAATGTCTATGAGAATGTTGTGGTGGGAATTCACCCAAGAAACAATGACCGTAAAGGAAGAAATATAACAAACATAGTTATACTAGTGACTCTGCTTATAAAATAGAACTTTATCCTGTTGAAAGCTTTGTAATACTAGCCAGAGTGAAAGGGAATATGAATACATCTCTGTCCACTTGTCATATTATTTCTTGTTCTATGTACAGAACACCAGTATCAAGAGGCTCAAAGCATTTATTTGGAAGAGAGGAACTGTTAAGGGAACATTCAGCATTTGTACTGTGAATTCTGAAATTTTGAGTTTTGCTGTTTGTTTTTCACATGAGTTGCCTTTTTAGTGCGGGGTGGTTTAATGTGTGTGTTTTTCCCCTGGGTGATTTCAGGTGGTAATGCAGCAGGGCAGTTGACAAGATGTTTGGAGGTGTGGCTGATTAATTGCTCTTAATAGAATTTTGGTGCAGATGAACTGTTTTGATTAAACAGGAAATTGTCTTTCTTCCTTGGTTCTTGTTTCTCAAGTTATGGTTGTGTTATATTCACCACATCAACTTTTGCCTTTTCTGGTATCATATTCTTTTCCTTTTCCTTTCTTTCCCTGTTTTCCCCGTAATAGAAATGGTCCCTTTTGAGTTGTTATCGAACCATTATGATCATTGCAACCCACTCATCCCTTCATTTTTTATAAAATCTTTTTATCATTATTGCTGTCTCATGCTTTGTGTTTTCTCCTTTAATTTATGTTGCTTCCTTCTTTGATCCCTGTGTGTTCCTTCTGTTTTGTGTCTCCTGCAATAAATTTCTGATTTTTAGTCACTGTAGAAACTACTCTTTGTTGAGAAAATAGAGGAGGGAGTAGAAGAATCTCTTTTAAGATCTTTTTCTCCTTTTGTTGAAGAGAAGAAGGTAGAATGGGAAATACTTTTCCCTGCTCTCCGTACCTTCTTAGAAGCACTTTTTCCCCTACTAGGGAAAATATGTAAAGCTTTTAAATTCAGGAAGCTTTTAGTTGCCATAAGTAAGACTGGATTCAAAACCAGGTGGCAGAGATGAATAGACAATGTCTCTTAACAGTGCTGTGTTGAATTCTACATCACAATACCTACCCTGTTGAGATTCTTTTCTTCATACTGAAATAAGAATGTAAGTAGTGCACAGTGGATCACTCAATAATGCTTTAAGAAATATTAAAAAAAAAAAGTAAACCTATTGTTTTCGTATCTTTGTCTCTTTCTTGTCTAAATTCAAACTGTTTTTAATCCTTCAACCCCTGTTGTTTCTTGCATTATTGCTCTCAAAGCACCACACATTGTTATTTCTGCCCAAGTTCCCTTCAATGAGAAAGCGTTGGTCCATTGTCCCTTCTAACCACATATTGTGGGGAAGTGTTGAGAGTGTGAACTACAGAGATATATTTTTGTATTTGGAATACCACTGTGATTATTAATATAGCTATATTTTTTCTTGTTCTCTTCAGTCTTTATTGCCATGAACATGTAATTGGGTACTGAATTTGGTATTTGTCCTGAATGCTTGCCTCTCTAGAATATGTGACTCAAGGGGAGGAAAATTCTTCTACTGTGACATCAATTAATGGCATTGTGTTGTATAGTAGACATGAATGGCAGAAATCCAGCCAGTCAGAGGAGGCATGTAACTTCAGGTTCTTTTGTTGTAATATTCAGAGTTGGTTTAAGCTGGATACAAAGCTTTGATTAGTGCATAAAATCCTGTCACTTTGAAAAACATACTTTAGCTACTGACTAAAGATGGAAGAGGATATGGATGATTTATTGAGATTTTACTTAGTCATGGGATTCACAACTTGGACAACAATTTCCGTGGAATAAGATGAAATTGGAAGCATTATTTACAGAGGTGTTTGTAAAGTACAGGTGTGTATAAAGTACAGTTCCTGTTCAAGTTTGAAGGTGATACCAGATAGGGGGAGGGCAGAGAGGGTGATGCAACTCTTAGCTCTCTACACTTGAGAGCAGAGCTGCTGTCCAGAGAAATTTCAGCAAGCTGGGGGAATGGGCCAACGGAAAGTTTATGAAATTCAGCAAGGGTAAAAGCAAAGCCCTTCACCTGGGAAAGAGGAACTGCCAACAACAGTTCTGGGTCCCTGCAGGCTGGGAAGCAGTTCCACTGAAAAGTACCTGGGCTTTCTGGTGTATGGGGAGGGTCTAGCTGCATGGGAGCCAGCAATGTGCCTTGGCAGCAGAGCAGGCCAACAGCATCTTGGACAATATTTACAGGAGCAGAGGCTCCACATGACTACTTAGTATTCTATTGTTTATTATTATGTATCCTAATGTCCTATCATGTTTTTGTATTTATAGACAATGAGCCCATTGTCTGCTACCATTTCTCTTACTGTCTGTTTTACAGATTTTCGCTTTTTCAACTTTGGGCATATTTCTTTTCTTTGTGAGGGCAAACTTGTACATATGTGAAATGCATTGCTTCATCTCAGCATCTTGACTGGAAGTAGGGAATTCTTCACATGAAATTATTGTCCTTCTCACAGGAATAATTCCTCTTATTCTAAAAATCTATATCTTAAATGAAGGGAAAATTATGTGTTTACATGATGTTAGTCCATTTTGAAAAGAAAAACCTTAATGTTTGGATGCTTAATAGCATGTCCATCTCTTAATAGAGTAGTTGCTGAGGAATGCTGCAAGGCTCTGTCAGTGCTTTTCATAAACATGAAAGACTGTACAGGTATTTAAAATCTGTAGTGAGCATTCTCCAATTATAATCAATTCCTATTTTATTTAAACTCAAATCAAGCTTGCTAGTTGGCAACTACTGTGTATCAGGCTGGAGCATTATGAAGGTGAAAACATATCAGTAAATGGGAGCGAGGTTATAGGACTGGCTTTCCTCATGTCACTGCATTTGTAGGTTTATCAACGTCTTTTAAATATAAAGATTCACCCCTTCCTTTCAATTTTTTAATACTGATAAGCCCTACTGACCTCTATCTTGCTTAGGCTTAATGCCTGGAACTTTTAAATCATTTTAACTGTCACTTATGACATTTAAGAAAAAATCCAAACCAGCCAGTAAACGTAACCCTTCACAGATGTTAGCAGGGTTATAGCACATTTGTTTTAATAAAGCACAGTAACAGCTTTGTTGGAGGAAATGAGGGAAAATATGTCTTCCAGAGAAAAATATGGAAAGAATTTAAAGATAAAAATATTTGGGCACATTAGGAGGTAAATTTAAAACCTATATGCTTAAAGTGCTGAGGGATCTCTCTAGCACAGTTATTAAAACCCCCGGTTTTAGATCTAATTCTTGATGAGGCTGATTGTGCTATAGAACTCCCATGTCTGTAGGACAGGAGGAAAGTAGGATTTTTTAATTCAGAAAGCCACCTGAGTTGTGAAATAGAAGTTAATCAGATCTCTCTTGTACAAATTCTGAGTGGAATCTGGTTCTGCTTTTGTAGCATGCAAGATTGATGCCTAACAAGGTTATGGAGCAAATCATGTTGAGTGTGATCACACAACACCTGCAGGACAACCAAGGGATCAGACCCCACCAGCGGCGGTTTAGGAAAGGCAGGTTCTGCCTGATCAACTTGATCTCCTTTTGTGACCAGGTGACCCCCCTGGTGGATGAGGGAAAGGCTGTGGATGTAGCCTATCTGACTTCAGTAAAGCCTTTGACACTGTCTCCCGTGGCCTTCTTCTGGAACCAAGTTTGCCCACAATAACCCATGCAGGCTGGGGGAAGAGTGGCTGGAAAGCTGCCCAGTGGAAAAGTGTCTGGGAAGGCTGGTCAAGAGCCGGCTGAACATAATCCAGCTGGAGGGCCAGTGGCATTCTGGCCTGTATCAAAAGTAGTGTAGCCAGCAGGACTAGGGGAATTCTCCCCCTTTACTCAGCACTGGTGAGGGCACACCTTGAGTGCTGTGTCTGGTTCTGGGCCTTTCAGGTCAGGAGGGACATTGAGGTGCTGGAGTGTGTCCAAGGAAGGGTAGCAAAGAGGTGGGGTACTGTAAATGGGGTATAGCCTTGTCCAAAGACAAGGCCAAAGAATCAGAAGAGAAAAGTATTGTATACATATCAAAAATTTAGAAGAATCTGGAGTTATTGAATGAATTAGTAAGGTCTGAAGGGAAAGTAAGATGGAGTCAAAATGAGCAGATCACCACAGAAGAGCAATAAATGTATGCAGAATTTTGTAAGCAGTTAACAAAGCAATCTAGGATTTGATGGTGTGACAAAATGTTTAATTACCCAGATATCCTTTGAGAAAGGTATAATAAGTAAGTTTAACAAGCATTCACTGGTGACGTTTTTCCTTTTAGTAATGTCATAGTGTTTTGGTTTTTCTTTTTTTAAAAGGAAAATGAAAGCAACTTGCTGGAAAGTTTCTATAGATGTAGTTTTAAATAGTGAGAAATCAGCTAGAAATGGCTAAGTGAAAGGCAACTTGATTGATGTGACAGTGAAATGATGGCACTCACAATGTTTAGTAAAGAAAACAAAATAGAAAGAGTGGATGTCAAGAAGCAGACTCTGAGAACTAATAGGACTAAACTTCTCAAGGGAATAAGGATTGAAGGGAAAGGTTTTTAAAAAACAACAAACCTCCCACCCCCGAAACATTCAAACTCATTTTAAAAGCAAAAGGTCAGAAGTGAAGGTAATCCAGTTGCAAAAGAAGGCTTGGAACTAATTTGTTGATTTCAAGTATATGAAAAAGGAAAATAATGTTGCATTTGTAAGGTAATATGGATAAATATAAAAGTCTCAGGTTAGAGAGAGAATTTCCTAAAGCCTCATAGGCTCTGAAATGAGCAAAGTATGTCAAAGGAAGAAACATTTTATGTTAAGAAATCCTTCTACTAAGAGGAAAAACCTGTTTTAAGTCATACTAGAGACAAGGGTCTTAATTTTTAAATTTGCTTTTTACATTACACTTTGCTAAAAAAAATTGGATACAAGTGCTAACCTTACTATGTCTAATATCAATGAACTAGCATCTCTATCCAGAGCAAAAAATCCCCCTAACAGTAAGATAGATTCTCTGCATAGACTGAGTGTTTTCAAATTATCTGGTTGATGGGCTTCATCTTAAATTACTGCAAGAAGAAATCTCAGAAATATTCTTAGTCAAAATTAAAAATGGCCACAGAAGTGAATACTGAGAGACTGCAAATGGGAAAAAAGTTCTTATTTTTAAAAATAAGGAAAAAATAACAAGGATGAAACAGCAAACATATTTGTCAAGAAAAGTAGTATCACAAAAAAGGACTTCTTCCTATGCCAGTATAGCAGAGGCCATTTAGATAGAAGCAGTAGATTGAAGGTGAGTTCAAATCAATTTACATGTGCAGGCTAGAAACATTAAATGTTCATTGTGGAAAAGTCAGTGAAACATGACTGTGACAGGATTTTTCTTTGGCTCAATTTTATTTTGAATTTTCTTATGACCTGGAAATTGAACAGTATGCTTATTAATTTTTTGGTAGCATGAAGTTGACAGATGTGTCAGTATCTTAAAAAAGTGAGTATTGTATAAAAATGGTCCAAAAATAGTTAGGATGCAGTTCATCAAGGTGCTGTGATTAGAAATAACAGCACAAATACAAAGGACAAAACCTGTTTAGGCAGAAGGTTTCTCAGGTATAGGACGGATCCTGAACTGCCTGAGTCATGTTGCAAAAACTGTGACCCATCATATTGTGATATATAAAAAGGATATATTTCTGTTCTGTGGAGGTTTGTTAGGTCTCAGTTAGAATACCATATTCTGTTGTGCAAACCTTAGTAAGAGATCCATGGACTGTTTGGTGAGAGAACATCAAATGATGTCTAGATGCTTAGATCACAGACCTAGAAAGTAACTACACCAGTATGGAAAGACTTGGGGAGAGTAGGAATGAATAGGAGAACTCTTGGGAGGATGTGGTGGAAGTGTGAGGAGGTCTTCAAGTATGCACTTCTGCAAAGTGCAATGAACAAAATGGTTTCTGTAGTGAAAAGACAAAAGAGAAATTATACTTTATTTGAAGAAAAGAAAAAAGCAGATTAGATATTAAGAAAACAATAAATAGCTTGATTTTTTAAGTAACCTATATCCATCAAGGGCATGAAAAGTGATTAGACAAAAGCTGAATTGGAAATGGTATGAGGATATTAATTAAATATTTCTAGAGGGCTTGGAATAGGAGATTTTTCAAAGTCTCTTCTAGATGATTTTTCATGTTGCTTTTCAAAATGTCTAATTTTCTATATAGGCAAGAGGAGATGTCACAGAATTTCATAAAAGAGCTAGATGCAGTGACAGACAGCAGTAATAGGGAAACTGCAGTCCTCAAAAGAATTGGTTATTGCAGGACCTAGAGTGGATATGTTGAATAAGACGTCATGGGGAGGATGCAGTTTCCTTAGATTATCAATACATCTGTACCTGTGAAATGCTGAATACAAACTATGTTTTATCTGAAGGCAGTCCAGTATCAGTCATCTGTGAAATGCCTGTGAAACATCCTCAGTTAGTAAAAAAGAGAATTGAGATAAGCATTCAGTCATGAAAAGAAGGTAGATGAACAGGGTACTGTGTAGTGTAATTTATTTTTTGTTGTATATTAACAGTGTATATAACATTGCCAAGTAAATGTTTTCTTTGATGTATTGTATATTTTATTCCATTTTAATTCTGTTTATTTGAAAGCAATAAGTATGGGTTTGATTCTTCAAGCAGTCATGAAACCTCAATAAAAGTTAAAAGTGCTCTGCATCTCAGGTTATGCAGTATTAACTTAACCTGAGACCTGGAACTGTTTTCATAATCTGAACACCTTATTGTTATAGAGTGAATCACTTAGGAAAATTTTAACTCTGGTACAGAAGAGTATTTCCCCTATCATTACATCCAATTAAATTCAATTGTTGGTCTGCTGAGGCACATCTAGTAAATTTCTCATTGTCAAAGAAAACTCATAGACTTAGTAATCAGCGAAGCAAGCTTCTCATTTTTTATACTAATATTTGAAAAAGGAGATAGGAAGAGAAGCAAAAGTGGCAATGAAGAAGTTGATTGAGTATTAGTTTTAATTATAATTTCATGAATAAAGTAATAGTTTTTAGCCAAGACTGACAGGTCTAAAATAATCTTTGAGCTCTCTGATTCATTTGAATTTTGTGATGGGATATAGCAAGCGTCAATTTTGTTTTATTGTGCAGATGTTGTATGTCTAGACTCTCATACTAAAAAACTCTGGGGTTTTTCCTAAATTGCGATCTGGGGCTTGTTCTTTGTGTTTGAATAAAGAAACACTGTGAACAGGAGGAGGTTGTGGCTCCTAAGTCACTTGCCTTTATGCTGTGGGAACAGACACGATATTTAGCACAAGTCCAGTAAGTGCTTGGGAAAGCAATTGCCCCTAAAACAATATGGGGAAAAAAAGTATATTTGAGAGTAGTGATCAACAAGACTGGCAGAGAGGACTCCTTGTCCCAAGAGGGTGGAGAGATAAAGCAGAAGTATGCAATTTCTGTAGGGGTTAATACAACATTAAAAATTTGAGTAGTGTTTCACCTTCTGCCCTCTCTCAGTTGACATGGGGAATATGACCGCGGTGGTGGTGCAAGTACTTTTAATGGAGCCGTCATTAGAATGGATTGCACATGCTCTTTGGAGATCAGGAGTAGATTCCATGATACCTGCCCTATGCTGGGTTCTCTGTTGCCGTGGTTTTCCTTCTAACAGCTGTTTTCAAGATAGTTTGTAGATGGTTTCACAAACAGCAGCCATCACATTGGTTGGCAAGCCATGCACAGCTTCAGACTCAGACACTTATTTTATATATTTGACAAAGAACAGTTGCGTGCTAAAAAGTTCTTGGTAAATGTTTGACTTGACAACAAATTCTAGTGTAAAACTCATGAATTTCATCCATTCTTTCATGTTTGGCTGGGTTTTTTTTGAATCTTTGTGTTGTTAGCCATTGTATGAAACCCAGCAACTGGCTGAAGATTTTAGCTTTTTTAGAACCGTCAAGTGAACAGTGACTTCAGCAAGCCAGAAGATGATGTTCATGAACAATGTGTTGTTAAACTGTTACGATGATTTACCAAGACTGTTAAAGGAAAATTAATTAACTCGATGTTAGAAGATGAAATGTGAGATAGCTTTCCTTGTACTTATTGATGGTGGCACATATTGTTTGAGTTTTCTAAGAAAGAGCGTTAAAATCTTGTGTTGGTTAAGAGTATTAAATTCCTGGAATTGTGTGAATGTTTTTCAGACACTCCTTTGTAAGTATTTCAGGGTTATTGAAGTTTAACTAGACTCAGAATGCAATTGGTGGAAACTAGCTCACAAATCATGCTTCATAAGCATTATTTTCATATCTTTTCCTTCAGAAAAAAAAAAAAAAAAGAGATGGGTACAAACTAAAATACAAAATCTTCCTTTAAACATAAGGGGGAAAAAACCCAAACCATTGAGAGTGATTGAACACTAGTACAGGTGACTAAGAGGTTGTGGAGTCTTCATCCCCAAAGAGATGTAACTGGACTTAGCCTGACCAATCTACTGTAGTTGATTCTGCTTTAAGCAGAGTATTTGGACTAGGCAATCTCCAGAGGTCCCTTCTGATCTCAATTATGCTATGATCCTGTGATTCTATATTTGATAAAATGAGTTTGTGTCTTTGAAAAAATCTGACTAAGTATTTGATACATACTCATACTAGCTTCTTTCAACCAAATTATTTTTCTATTTCTTTTTTATTATTTTATTGGATATACTGTATTTGTTGGCTGTTTCGTACTAAACAAAACCAGACAAAACCAGTAATTTTAATGTTTATGAAGGAAGGAGGAAATACATTAAAAGCATAAATATGAAGTTTTTGGTTACCATATGTATGAATACTATGCTTCACATGTTATAACTACAAATTAGTGGTAGTAGCCCTTGACTTTTGGCAAGGCTGGGGTAAGATACATGTCTGAAAATTTAAGAGTGGAATTTTGTGCTAGAGGATATAGATGAACTCTCAAGGTCTTGTGATTTACAGGAAGAAAATCCTCTGAAGCAGGGAAATACAAACAAATATTTAATACTGCTTTACAAGAATTTCTCTTATATTTAGATGCCAAGGAGAGTGATGAGCAGGAGAATTAAACTACAGTGGACCACCCTGAAGTGGTTTTGAAGCACCTTGTCCCTGAGAAACCCTTTGAACAAGTGAAAATTAAAAAATGGGTTTTTTGAATCCTTTTGCCCTTTACCTCCTGTAGGCTGTGAGTTCCGTGGTACTATTAAAAGAAACATCAGATAATCTCACATCTGGATATTGTCTGTGGCTTTACTCAAACTCCTTGTAGTTCTATAACAAGAACACTGAAATATGCAGGTGCAAAGAGCCTATCAGTATGCCCTGGCTTTACCTTGTGATATTTTCTGTTGTCTGAAATGTTAATATGCTTGAAATGTAATGTTCTCATCAGGTAGTGCTGTAGAATATCCAACCTAATCTCCTTCAGAAAGCTACCTTTGGCACTCATCTTTAGCCATGGTTTTAGTATGTTTAGTAATGCTGTAATTTTAATTACAGTCCCGTACTTTTATAGTACCAGACGTGGTGTGCAATAGGTGCTGTGTAGATAGTTGGCAATGGTAGGATATATAGCAGTTAGGATTAAATAGCGATAAAGGAGTCACTGAACTGCACTAATAAATCAGGCGTGATTACAGTCTATGTCAATGCATAGGCAGAGATTAGAAGATGTCTGCTGATGAATAGACCAGAGACTTTCTGCTTATGTTATTTTTCTTTGTGTGAGGTAAGTGAAGAGAAAATGGTAGTATAAAGAGTATGGTCCTAAATTTCATGAAATATGTAATGAAGGCAGTAATGATTGAGGAAGTTGAATTAAACATTCCTTCAGTTTTGTGAGGTATGTCACCTCTTGTTTTTAGTTCTGTTCATCAATGTTTTCCTCTTTTCAATATTTTATAGTAATCTTACTGTTACATGGTCGTCAATAAATTACTTTGCTTTACTATTCAAATAATATAAAATTTAATCACTTGAGATATCATGCTGTGCCTAATTTCAGATGAAATATAGAATGCACTTTTGTCTTCATTGTTGAACTTTTTTTTTGTGCTTACTTTTCTCAAATTCTATTTTTTTTTGCTGTAATCTCAGTTTTGTGATCGCTTGAATGAACAAAACCACAGCATTGTTCTAAAAGGTTTGTAGGTCTGATTTCTCATTTTTAGTGTGTACAATATTGCATAGTTTTCCCATATTAGTATTTTTTACATCACATATTTTATTCAAGGAATTCAGAGTTCTCCAGTCAAGCTTTTGACTGAACTGTTTTGTCCCTTTAATAGTAATTTTTTTTCAAATAGATTAAAGTGAGATACAGTGTCTGAACAGAAAAAAAATATATAGTAAAACCAGGAATCTAAATTGGATTGTAAGCAAAATTTATCCTTTTATGGGTACAGTATCTTTTGTCTTTATTTCCTTCATGATAGAAACTGTATATAGAACTTCTTGTAGCAATTGAAGTTTAGCAGGTTAAACTCTTCTGGTTTACTTTGGAGAAGCTTCAGAATATCCATAGGTGTTTCTTAAATTTAGTATGATGTTCACTTTTGTATTAGGATGAGGGATTGAATAAGATGTATAAATAGTTCCTTGACTACACAACTGTTCTTGTCTCAAGATCTGTTGGCACCTTTCCTGCAGTGCTCTAACTTCAGACAGGCATGTCTTTATACTGTACTTCACACTGTATTTATACTTTACACTATAGTTGTGACCAGACATAAACACCAGGAGCGTGGCAAGGCTTTCATTCCTCCTCTTTGTCACACTATTCCCCTTTTTGCATGGGCAATACAGTACTTGCCCCTCACAGTTGTCCAAAAGCCAGAAGATTCCTTCCTGGTAAAACTCTCAACCAAGTACTGCTCATCTGTTATAAAGAGGCCTCATTTAGAGAAGGAAAGCTATTCTTCTACTTCTTATCTCATTATATTTGTTTTTATCACCAAATATCCACCACTTCTTGTTTGTTTTCTTTTTTTCCCAGAGTAGCCTTTTAAAGATTTCAGCATGATCTTTTTTCCTGTGTCATGAAAAGGATAAATCTTAAATTTCTCATTATAGAAATTATTAGAATTTTTTAGTGAGTCTTGTTAAAAATATTTCTGAATATTTTTAAAAGATTGATTTTTTTTCCATATGGTTTGTTTCATGAGCATATGGGTCTGGTTTGTGGTTTTGGAAGCTGCAGTGATCCAGATTTTTTTTTTTTTTTTGCATGTCCTAGAGTCAGATATTGGGATTTTACAAAACTCTTTAATTACATACTGCAGAGTAGGAATTTGCATTCTACACATTCACTTCACTTACTAATTTATTCTTCATACTTTATTATTTTGCACCGGTTTCATTTGCAGCCTTTTCCTGAGCCCATCCCGATATTTCTAGTTTTGCGAGTAAGCCAGTAAATGATTTAATTAACTCATTAGGGTGCATAGTGGGTATGTGCATATATGCATACACCCTTACCCCATTCCATGTACAGAGGTATAAATTGAGAGAGAGAGAGAGAGAGAGAGACACAGACTCAAATAATTAATTCCTTTTCATTACTGAGCCTTTCTTTTTTATTTTTTCAACAAGATGTGAATTTCCATCCTAGGAACATCGTGAAAGACAGGTAGGTACAGTGGCTTAGCACATTCTGCCCTCCCACCTTGGGCAAGTCAGTTAAAGCTGTGTTGAGTGAATGTATGTTAATTCCTGGGCTTTCTCTGCAGTTCAGGGTGAGGATTATGTGGGTTTAGGATAATATTCAGAGCAGCCAGTTTACTGAGCTGGGAACAGCCTAAGGCTAACTTATGAGGAAAAAAACCAAACTCAGAACCTAAATGTCTGTGGACTCACCCTTTCTGGAGTCTGGGGTTTTTTTTATGTGGACTCCAGTCAGGTGCCTTTGTCTTCTTAAGATCTAAAACCTAGAGGAATTTTGTAAAGCTAGGCACTTTTAAAACATTTTTGTTTCAAACAAGGAAGAGCTCTTCTAATTACTCAATATATCTTGTGGTTCAAACATTCACTTGGCAATGGGGGAGCTCAATCTAGTTCTTTGTAAGTACATTGTTTCGAATGAAAAGTGTGGTCTTCTAAGAGAAACCTCTCCATCGTCAACAGAATGCTGTAGAATAGATTTGGTGCATTACTGTTCATGACTATTGATGAAACTGCTCTGTCATGAGAAGAAAGCCAAGCCAAAGAGAGCGTGCCTAAAAAGGTGCAAGGTGTTGTGATACAGTGCTTAGCACTTCCAGCTCTGAGTAGGGAAACTGAAGTGCCTTAATCCTCTTTCCCAAGAATGACTTGAGGATAAAATACAGAAGTAACTATGCCATATGCCTCGCCTTGTTATTTTCTCCATATTCCATTTTATGGCTTTTCACTATGGAGCCTGACAGCCTATAACTCCCAGTAGCCAATATTAAACTGGCTCACATAATGCTGCAAATGATTCACCCATGTAAGGAATATTCTTTCAATAATACATAAAATAAAACATAGACTGTGTCAAATGCATCAAGTGCATTTAAGTAATTCCTGTATGAAGTGGTGCTTAGTACAGTAAGGGGATACATATGTGAATAGATTCCATAAGGCAAGAACAAGCTGATGGTGTCTCCTGCCAGGCAGACCAGTGAGGTCCACAACAATTCATTCTTAAAATTCCAGAAAGAATGAATTTCTGATGTCTCTGGAAAGGATAAAATATCACTGTGTGGCTCAGATTGCTTATGTGTCTTTCTTAATTAAAACTCATTCATTTTAGGAATTAAATATAACTCTCAAATTGTGCCAGCCAGGCTGGTATACATACATCTAGTCACATTGTAAAGACTATACTAATACATATCATCATCTTTCCAGATTGTAGCTGTATCCAACCTTGACATTTACATACGTTTTTATGCCTGAAACAACAGGTTTGATGTTTATGTATGTTTTTATTTTTACCATTAGCATAAAAAAATCAAATATATGGAACTTCCATTTCTTCCAATTTCCTTTTATTGTGTCTTATGCAGCATAATAGTGCTGGAAACTGCAGCTGCTCTGTGTGTTTTCAGAGATGTATCTCTTTCTATGGACATATGTTATATTTGTCTTAGTCTGATATATAAACTGTTTTTCAATCTGGTCCTTGGTACATTTAATTTGAATAATTTGCCCATCTATCCTGGAAGTCTTTTAAAAGTTTGAGAATTTAAGAAGCCTAAAGGAAAAGTATGTTAACCTAAGCAGAGAGTGTCCTTGATTAAAGAAGTTATGATTTTTAAATATTTGTCATTCATGCTAAGCTCCTTTGTTTTGTTTCAAAAAATATGATCAGTTCTTTTCTCAATGTTTTTCAAAATAAACTCTCTATTTGAATTAACCTAATGAAAAAGTAGGTTTTTCCTAACTGCCTGGAAGAAGCGCAGAAAACACTTGACTCTGTCACTGCCTAGTGATTCAGTAGCTGTGATTCCACTTAACTGAGTGTAGTATAGTGTCCTCTAAAACCAACAATGTCATCATTAATTCATCAGAAACACAGCTGTGAACTTTGGTTGTTCTTTTTTAGCAAAGCAACTGGGCAAAAACATTCCAATGTGCAGTAAAGAAAGTTCCAAGCAACTGGGGTGCACAGTTCTTTGTGTTTAAGCCATTGACCTTGTAATGTGATCACACAGACTTTTTGTAAATTAATCTTTCAGATCTTATGAGTGACATGTGAACTTTGACTTTATGGGCAAAAGGCAGACTCCAGCTTCAGCAGAGTCACCTGTATCCCAAATGCATGATAAATTTACATAACTTTCTTTTGAAAAACATGAGCCTTTTGGTGTTTTCATGTCTTCTACTAGGGGAAATATTATACTTTTTTTTTTTCCTTTTTGTGCTGTGGTGTACATCATAGAGTATATATGGGATTGTCACAAGTGTCATTTAAAATATATTTTAGCTATTCCTATTGTAATTATGCATTTCAAACTGCAAAATATTAACTCTTCTCTGAGTTACATGCAGCTGTATCGTGTTACATCTTTTGCAATTTGTTTGTTGTTTCTAGAATTGTTTTAATTTCTCTAAAAGCAAAATTTCTTAGAATCAATATTTATTCAGCTGTTTTGAATTGCAATTTACATATGAACACATTCTGCAGAAAATGTTTGAAAAATTAAAACACTAAAATATTCTCCTATCATCAGCACATTATTTTTTAAGCCATGAATCTTTTTCCTATGAAGCCTTCTGTATGAGTGTAATTATTTTTTGTCCCTGATGCAGGAAAGCTGGTATGCTTATGCTTATGTTGTTTGGGCTATCTGATTTCCCATACCGCTGTCACTTGACTTGTGGCAAGATCCTTGATGATGAGGAAGAAATACAGGAACCTGCCCAGTGTGATTTTGTTGAATGCTGTTGTCACTTCTAGTTACAGACATGCTGCCATCTCTTATCTATCAGGCATGGATTTACCAGGAAAAGTGAGTGGAGACAAGGAAAAGTGTACTACAGCGAGGTGTTGTGCACCTTTTGGTTTCCATTGTCAAATCAACTTACTGGCTCTCTAGGGTTTCTTGCTTTTTATCTGTATGCAGATACCTGTGCTTCTGATTACATGAACCAGGATAATTACAATAAGGAACTGCAACACTTGGAATGCATGCACTTTTACAGTTATGCTTCCCACGGGACATGAGGAAAAGAACAACTGAAGATGCTGAAAGTGGTTTTTATTGCTAAGACCTAGGGAATTGAAAACTATTACAAAGTTAGTGGCAGTAAGTAGCTGAGGTTTTCCCTCATTACCTCAGAAGAAAAATAGAGGTTTTCTCTCTCACCTGTTCTTAAAATGCTAATGCTGTTTCTAATTTGGCAAAGACATAAAATACATGGGTTTTGGTTATAATAATATATGAAATTTTTCATGGTAGCAGGAATGTAGACATTAGTACTGTCTCACATTTACTTTGTTAGACAAGCTTGGGAAAAAGGTGTGTTTTAATAAATAATAAAAACTGAAGTTTACTTTAACAACTAGACTTTCTGTGCAGTGCCTTTTGTAGTTATAAAAAAGAAATAATGTTATAATTTTGCTTTTTTATGTGTCTTCATAAAAACAGCTGCCAAACATCAAATGGTAACAGTAGATTAGCATTTGAATTATCTCAATCTCAATGCTTTTAATGTTATTGTTATGTGGTAAATGAGAATTTTCTGGTGATATATATTTGAATGTTTCAAGCTTGAACTCCTGTTCTTGTACTTACTGAAAGTTTTGTGCCCCTCCCCCTACCCAAAATCAAGAACAGGTGCAGGAAAGCTTGAAACTCCAAATAAAATGTTTTGCCTGGGGCAATATTGTTCATCACATTCTTCCTAGAGGCTTTTGGGTTTTACTTTTGAATGGAAATACAAGAGCCAGATGCAGTTACCTTATTTCAAAATACCCTTCCATTCTTGAGGAAGGAAAAAGCTTCATATCATTCTCTTTCTTTTTAAAAGATGGTCTTTCAGCACTCCATAAAATATATGCCCACATTGAAAAGCAGAGCTACAACCTGGTGTTCCCTGTAGAAACTTCGCACTTGCCTTGTGGCAACAGGCCCCACCAAACAGAACTGGTAAAGAATTTTCTTTCTATGGCCTCTCACAAGCAGAGACAGAGATGTGGCACAACTATCCATATCCTTATCCATTTATCTATACCTATGTACAGGAATCTTTCCCTTAAAGACAATGACAGTTTCATAGATTTTAGATAGGATCTTCCTTTATGGGTGTAATTATCCATGGCATGAATTTAAAAGTACAGAAACATTTCAGAAGCAGTCAATGGGAACTTGATTTTTTCCTTTTTTTTAAAGAGACTTCATAGTCCTGAGACTGTGAGGTAGGATTCCATATTTGCAATTCACACAGCTACAAAGATTGACAGCTTCTCTTTTTTTATTCCCATAAGTTGTGTCATATTTGGTACTGTTAATGCTCTAGATTTTAGCAGTGCCATAATTGCACCAGCATCTTTGCTCCTTATAAAAAAGAGACAAACCCAAGCCTTTCTTTAAAACTGTTACAATTAGAAGACCAAAACAAGACAAAATTATAATATCAACTGTACTAGACCTGATATTTTTGGAGAGGTATGCTGTCTCTCAGTGTTTGGATTCTTGCATTTGCCAAAACATGGCAATACTGTATATGTTATTATATTAAGCTTGTGGGAGCAAGACAATTAAATCATTAAACCACTGTGATACATTATTATTTCAAGCTCATAATAGATTTGCAATTCTATATTTCAACATATTTCTTCACAACAAATTTCTGAAAAGTACCATATTTTACTGCTTTTTCTGTGACTTGCCGTATTTCTTTTCTAGTATTGATTTCTACTTCTTCCCATTTATTCTCTTTTGGTTGAGTAGCCTTTTAAATGTGTTGTCAGAAAGGCTTCAATTTTAAAACAGTAATTAGTAAGCACAATTCTAAATGTTCATCTCTAAATTTTAGCTGGGTTGAATTACAGTTCCGGGTGCTGGTGTCTGCTGCCTGGGAGGACCTTGGGAACTACAGCTGACATTAGCACTTGGATGAGGCTCTTGACTTAGGTGGTGTGAATGTGAAACAAGGAGAGGATGTCAAAAACTCTGTAAGAAAATCACATTCATAAAAGAGACTTTGATCTACCTTAACTTGGATAACCAAGATTGTACCCTACCTATATTACTTCACTGGAGAACACAGTGGGTTTCTGTATCTTCTTATTCTACTTGCAGCAGACCTCCTTCATATAATATTTCTGCTATCAGAAGAGAATATTTACACCTTCAAAATATGTACTGCAAGTCAGGCTTACCATATACATTATTATGGTATATAGAAAAAGTCAATATTTAGAGGTGCCTGTTGCTATCGATACACCAGACTAAGCAGTCAAGAGTCACTTTAAAAGATATCTCTAGAGAGTATCCGAAAATCAAGTCTGAAGCTTCTGTCTGTAGTTGCTTTAGATGAATCTTTATGGTCTGCTGCTCCTTGGGCGAGTCCTTTCCATATTTAGTAAGACTAAAGTACTCTTAATTGCATAGGTCACCTAGATCACATGTTTGTGGCTTCTCTGTTTTCATAGAATTATAGGATACGATGGCTGGGGTTGGAAGGGATTTGAACCTGCCATGGCTGGGGACACCTTCCACTAGACCAGGTTGCTCGGAGCCACATCTAACCTGGCCTTGAGCACTTCTGTTCTTGAACATTTTCTGTTCCTCCAGTAGTTTATAGATCAGTAGGCATTCTTAAAATCTCTGAGTATTTCATTGCAGTTTTAAAAATGATGTATGCGAGGGTGATCCCATTATGCTACACTATTTTTTGGAAAAAATATTAAGCCAATATGATGACGAAGGGAAAAAAAAGGTTTTGTAACAGAAAACAGCTGCAACCACATCAAGACATTTTTGTCTACTCTACTGGCTTTGCTGAAAATTAAAGCCACAACTTAATATTCAAGGAAGAGATTTCTATGGAATGAAATTTGTTAAATGCTTAATAACAAACAGTTAAAAACACAAAATGGGATGTTTGGGAAACTGCTTTTGAATGCTAAATAGTTTAGATTGCCGAAGTTCTGCCTCTTCCGTAGAGGCTAGAAAATGAGAGTCTTATCCTGAGTAATGGATTGTAAATACCAGTTCAGGTATTTGTGTCTTATGTTTTCACACACCATTAGTGTGTTTAGTTTAAACCAGCTTGCTTCTAATATAAGAACTCTTGAAACTGTATGAAATCAAGTGCTCTAAAAACAGGGAGCTATCCATACACATTATTGGCCTCTCCAAAAACATGCTCATTGAGTTGTGAGCATGTGTCTGGTCTACTCCCTTTAATATTTTCTGTCCTTACATTCTGAACTCATCCTTCTGAGCAGCCATACAGAGGAAAGATTTTTTCTTTTGCATTCATGAAGCTCTTTCTCTTAACACAGTGTTTGTAAAACAAACATCCACTAGAAGCATTAAAATGACATTCGGAACACTTAATTTCTTTGTGAGAGCAGATGTGTGGGTCTCTGTGCTGGGCTTGCCTGGGATGTTAATGTTTTCACAGCAGCCTATAGGGTGCTGTGTTTTGGATTTGTAACCAAAAAGTGCCAATAACTCACCATTGTTTTAGCTATTGCTGAACAGCATTTGCACAGCATCAGGGCCTTTGCTGGTTCTCTGGTTTTGCCCTCCCAGTGAGTAGACTGGGGATGTGCAGCAGGCTAGGATTGAGACAGATGACCCAGACTAACCAGAGAGATATTTCATGCCAATGCATATGACCTCATGCACAGTAATAAAAAGAGAGAAGAGAGGGTTCTACAAAGTTACCTATTTTTTGTTCAGAACTGGCTGGGTGTTGATCTACCCATGGGAGATGTTGATGATTGCCTTTGCATTGCTTGTTTTGTTATCTTTTTCTCTCTTTGCATATTGAACAATTTTTATCTCGATCCACAAGTTTTGTTGCTTTTGCTCTTCCTTTCCTCTTACCCTTCCCTACTGAGATTAGGGAATGGGAGTAAGCAAGCATCTGTGTGGTGCCTAGCTGCCTGCTGAGAATAATGCACAATGGACATAATACATGAATTGAAATCAGTTTACAAGTTATGGGCACCAAACTGACTTCTGTGGTGCAAAAGAACTTTGGGCTTTCAATATTTCTGGAAATTGTAAGAAGCTCTTCCACAGTGACTTGATGTGTGTGGTTTGTATGCAGCATATTAATGACATTTCACAGTTGCACTGACCAGTACTGTATGTAGACAAGTAAATGATGCTTGGGTATGATGCAGAAAGGTGAGACCTTGGCTCTGATATTGCACATTGAGTTGAGTAATGTGGAGGTAGAAGGCAAGGATTGCCTTTTCAAAGCAGGATAGAGCTGTTTGAGAAACTGTCAATAAGTTATTGAATAACTAAAACTTACAAAACTTCCCTGGGCTGATCTGTCAAAATTCTGAACTTTGTCTGAATAGATCAGTGTTCTCTCAAAATGGATTAGTTTTTTCAGGAAGAAAGCAGTTACGTTAGAATTGACTGTTGCAGTCTCGCACACCAGTAAAAATGTCAGTAAATTAAGCATCAAAGTAAATTATTTCAAACAAATAAAGCATCATGAGAACTGTTGATTGCAGCACTTTAAGGCTAAGGAACAAAATTTCCATGTTTATGGATGTGCCAGCTACATGAGTCCTTAAATATCCTGACTTTGTAGTGCTTACTCTTCTACTGTGTGTCATTTTTTGATTATTTACCATAATTAGAAATAATCCTGACACATTAGCTTTCTCCCCATGGTAAAATCTGACAAGGGCTTTCAGTGTTAGTCTGTTTTTGTTACTGTATAGTTGTGGAAAGAAAGCCTAAAGATTTGAACTTGAAAACTTGTAGTCACAGCAGGGCTGTCCACAGCGAACTACAAGTTTGCATTCCTACCACATGCAGTAAGGTTTTCTCTATAGACTCCTGTCACGGAGGAATTCAGCAAGGAACAAGAAATCTTCAGTCAGAGGAGGGCCACAAGTGTGTGAAAAGCTAACCACACATAAACAGTAAAGGTCATTAGCAGGCTCCTAAACTCCTGGCTAGGAATTAGTTTTTTGGATCATTAACAGCAAAAAAGCCTAGGAAATGAATAGGACTCAGTGTCCTTTTAAAAATTAGCCAGAACAATTAAAAGGTTTTCTAGTTTTTAATGGGAACCAGGCCTGATACCTCATTTTCCCTTGTCTAGTGGGCTGTTTCTGCATTTTGAATGACACTCATTTTATGTCCTTGTATTTTTAAAGAAATGTCTTGAAGTATTTATTCTGTATAGGAGTTGTAAATTATTTACAATGAGGGGAGTGAAAGCTTGGGAGATGTAGAATCCAGTGTCTCCCTAAGACTGTGTTACTGATTCCAAGTCATGACTCTGAACTATTACAGTTGGTTGTGACTGGATTGCTTCTGATGTGTGCAAATATATACTCTGCAGACTCCAAAAACAGTTGTTGTGTTATGCAATTCCATGAGTTCAAATGCTCATTTGGTTGCAAATGCACAGCCTCTTTTGCTGTGAGGTGTCTTTCTCTACAGTGTTTCCCTAAACTCTGTTTCCTGATTTTAACAGAGCCTTTCTGCTTTCATTTCAATGTAAATTCCTGGCTGCTGAGTGGATGACTGATGGCTATTTATCTTCTCCTCCACTGTGTATTTTTCCTTAAGCCTATAGTAATTTCTTGAGTTTGGCAAAAGAAAATAAGTGTGCCTTTAGTATTTTAAAATATAATTTTTGGAGAGGTTTATTAAATACTTTCCTTATCTTTACATGCATGTCTTACAAAAAATCTGAAGGGAGTGAAAGAGAAAGAGAGAGAAAGAAAAAGGAAGGAACAATGAAATGTTTTACACTGTCTGCTTTGGCTGCAGGCCTGCCACTCTGGAGAAAAACAAGCCCACTAGTACTCAAACTTTTAACTCTTATAGTTGTTATATTAATTTCCCTCCCCATATACCTTAGGCTCTAAATCTTACCACTTACCCCGCTGGTAATAATCAAGGTAATCTATGAATACCAGCCATATGATTTTCCTGAAAGAAAGAAAAAAAAAAAAAAAAAAAAGAAAGAAAAAAAAAATTGGATGAGGGAAGAAAATGGGACGCAGATAAATGGGATGGAGATAGGAGAAATAAAAGGACCAAAGAAAGGCAGGACAGGATGATCTTCCTCACAATGTTAATTTTGTACTGATCATTTATTAGCTTCATATACAAAATTCCTTTCTGCAGTGAGTGAATTGCCCTGTCATTAACATAAAATTAGCTCAAAATTATCTTGGCCAAGAGCTTTGAAATATGTTAGTATATAGAACCACACACTCAAAACCATATGAGAATCCATGTGGGTTTCCAGATGTGAGAATCTTCTGTGTTACAAATATAGGTATGTTTACACAGAATAATCTGCTCTGTGAATAATCTCTTGATGCAGCTGTGCTTCCAGTAGTGCTCTTGTTATATTCTTCCTGTGTGAATATATCTTGTTTCTTACAGTGAGTCCATGCTCGTAGACACTGCTTGAAAACAAATGTTATCCTGAAAATTAAAATACTCTTTCAAGAAATTGAAGGACTTCAGCATGGGCTGGTAAATTAGATTAAAAGTGAAAATTTGAAAAAAGTTATGTTTCATTTTTGATTCATAATAGTGTTTTGCTACTAATTATTTTTCCCTGGGTTATTTTTCATCAGTGAGTACTTTCTGCACTAGGATTAAAATTTAGAAGACTAAGTATTAAAGTTTGAAGATGTTGTAATATTTTGCATGTTTTCTATGTAAGTGCTTGAGCTTGTAGTTTGATTTCTGTAAATATTATCAAAAATACATAGGTTGATCCCAAGATTACTTGAATCTCAGTATAATTACCTGATTATATGTTCATCTAAATAAAGATCTCTACCCATAATGATAGTCTGCTGATTCTTTTTTTATTATTATCATCATCTCTTTTTTCCCCTTTTTTTTAAACAACATTTAAAAGCCCTTAACATCTTGATTTCTTTAATGCAGTTGCTTCTGTTTCATGTGTAAGAAAGTAACTTGGCGTATCTTTGGGAAGGAAATTGATATCTGCAGGAAAAGACTACTGGGTTAAATAACTCTGTAGAGCTGAGTTTATGCACATCAGTTAGTGCCTGAACTGTACAGTATTAGGTCTGTAGCAGCAATTATTAGCTATTATTAATGTTTGAATTTGAAAGTACAGAATGGTGACTGAAGGTAACTAAAAATGTCATTCTTGTTCACTTTTTAGTTTCATCTTGTGATTTTTAATAGCCACAAGTTTTTCAAAGAAATATTCTTTCCTTCCTGACTGAAAACTGTCCCCATTGATGAATATGAATAATCAGTTTCCATATACCTGTGGTACCTTGGCTATAGCCAATTCATGCCATATACATCAAACAGGATAATATGACGCCTGTAGTCGGATTAGAAACCTTCAGGGAAAAAAATACCACCTTAACATCTGATATTGATCTCTCCTCTGAAGTGACAGTAGCTCCATCCTCTAGCACAATATAAGTTCTCTGTAGAAGTCATTACACAATGAATATAATTTTTGTTTTACATAAATCACTGTAGCTTAAGGGTTCATTAATGCATCAGCTGATCCTTTGTGTCTTGGAGGTTGGGTAAAACTGAGATTTTGATTGTAGAAAGCATTTTTCTCTGTTAAATGTTGCATAGCGTTTCCAACATTTTAAATATATATTATGATATCTTCTATAGCTCCTATTTCATGGCCAAATGTATTACACATATCTAAAAATAGTTTCGTCCTTATCATTATAAACTTGAAATTATCAGGGAATATTGTGCTTCTCAGTTTTCAGGAGCATTAAGGATTGTAAAAGCTGGAAGTGACTCCCTATTGCTAATCTCTTTAAGCAAAATATCCTTTGCTATTCTTCACCATAACCTGCTAATATCAGTTTATCTGTAATATCAAATTTTAAGAAATGTCCAATGAAGGAGGCCTGTGTGATAAAAATGATGGGAGTGTGCCAGTCTCTGAATAAGAAACTAACTGCAAAGATATATCTGTGAGCTATGTGAGCTTGAAGGAAGCACTAAGCCTGTCCTACAGAAGCTATGGAGCTTTATTCTGTCACATGCCATGGGCCATGCTTGCCCTGGTCGGTAACTGATGTGCTTTGTGTCACAGGAGAGAGAGAGGATGTGGCATTTCTACCACGAGAGGCTGGGAATATTTCAGTCAGTATGTGACAGTCTTTGTGGGCTGGTGCTGTCCAAAACCATTTCTGACCCCAGCTACTTTGCCCCAACAGTATTTTAGCAATGTGCTATTTTCCTTTCAGTAACTAAAATCTTAAAGAGAGGGAGAGTGTGTGTGTGTGTGTGTATGTATTCACAGAAAACCAAGAAATATGAAAAAGTACATGCTCTGGTAATTAAAATCCAGTCAGATCTCATGGAAGACTGTGCAAAATCATAGGCCTCTCAGTGCCTTGCGGACATCAAACTTCTTTCCTAACTTTCATCACAGAATCTATCTAGAACCTAGTGAGGATGCTGCATAAATTTTGTGATTATGGAAATATATATTTAAATTCACTTTGAATTGAAAAACATTGATATTTGTTTAAGGATTCTGCCAGTGTATCCCTCAGGCTGGTTTATGGCACTGCTTTTCATTAATTATATTTTGACAGAAGAAATTCTCGCCTCTTTTTTTCAGACTGAAGAACAAACGAGCCTCTCTGAAGAGCAGCTTAAGACCCTTCTGGAAGAATGTATGCAGCCTCAGAGAACAATAAGTAACGTTACCATGCCACAGTCTCAGGAATCTCTTTCTTTTGGGTTAAGTCTCCCTTGTTACACAAGTCAAGACTCCACTCTTCACTCCACATCTAGTCTTTCCAAAATGTTAGTTGAAGACCATATTGTAGGGATGTTAATGGCTCAGGAAAAGGCTGGACTCGAAGACAAAAGCTTATGTGTTAATGCAGAGAGCAAAATCCCTGGCTACTATATCAGCAAAGCCTTGGCTGGTAGTCACTTATCAAAGGATTCACTGGCCCAAACAGAGGAACCTGATGACCTAGAAGGTTTACAGAAGATGGAAGATAAGAGTATTACTGCAGGTTACTTTATGTCAAGAGCACTCAACACAAAAAGATTGAAGAAACCTTCTTTCTTGGGTGAACCATTATATTGCATCAGCATGAACAATGAGCCATCCACAGAGGCTGACATTCTCAGCATACCACTGCAAACCAAAGGAGGTGAGACTCTTAACAACCCTTTAGAATAGGCTTTTGATTATAATGAAAAAACCTAAGCAGGTTCTCACCAAAGGTATGCACCAATACACACTTATTATGGTGGGACAAGAATGTTCTTTTAGAAAACATGAAACTGTGCCAAAAGTAATACACACAAAATAACAGAATGCTTATTAAAATTCGTACCCTGAAATAATTAACTAGGAGTTTTATGAAATATATCACTGCTATTGATTAATTCTGTCAACTGGAAAACAGTGTTGAAAACACATATGGATTACCTTTTTGGTAGTAGAAAGTCATGCTCACTGTTCTGTAGAGAGCAAATACTCTCACAGTAGCTGGTACAAAAATTCACATGAAAATCCAAGCGTTTCATGTAAGTTTTTAATAAGGTAAACTCAGTTGTATAGAAACAAGTATGACCTGGTTATATTAAAGATAATAAAGTGCTTTTTGGGAGTTCAAATTTACACATATAAGATACTAAAATTAATAATTCTAAACAATTTCTATAAATTAATTTTAGTTTGGTAAAAGAAAGAATAGACTTTAACCAACAAAAAGTTAAATTTTCTCTCTGTTTGGTACTATAAAAAGATTGTGGAAATGTCTATTTTTAAAATGTTTTTTACTTATATGTAACTACAGAGCGATATTGTAATCTAAATATTTATTTATATTTTTAACCTAAGACTAGTTCTCTTCCTGGAAGGCCAACTGTTCAAATAAGTCAGATTTTAGGCAGGTAAACTTTTTTTTTTTTTTTTTTAATGAAAACTTTGACAGTATGACATTTGTGGTTATAATGTTACAATCTAATCTTAATAGAAATCAATACATTTTGCTATCTTTATTGATTGATCTTTGTTATACTGGTAATCTGTTCTGGAATTAGAGAAACTATTTTTTTCACATACATCAGTAATTTGGAAGAACTTTCTAATATCCCTCTGCTATGTTATAATTTTGCAATTACAATCGCAAAACTTTCTTTGATTGTTTGTACTTTATCTTTCTACAGTAAGGGGAATGTTAACATTTTTTCAAAGTAATTCTGCCTGTCAGAATGCAGGAAGTCTTGTTATTTCTGTTTTTACACTGCCAGACAAAGTCGATATCCATACTTACCTGCACTACTTTCCCCTTATGAGATCTAAGTGACAGCTTCTACTTGGAGAAAATAGAAATAGTACCTGTAGAAAAGACTGGATAGTTTTGGTGCTTTTTTTTCCTGGTAGATTATTTATCAGCTACCTTCACAAGCAGTCTTTGCTCTTCATGTAGATGCAAGCGACAGAGGAGCAGAGCGAGGGAAGAGAGTGGTCTGCCCAGAGGGGGAGCAGGGTGGCAGTGGTGGTCATGGGGAACATCACAGGGATCACCTCTGCCAGGGGCAACCTGATCTCATGCAGGAGTAACATGATTGCATACCACACCACCAGGCTTCTTTGGCAACCAACAGTGAGAAAAACTCAGTACCTTGCTGCCTTCACCCGAGTTAAAATTCTCCTTTAGTCTGAACAGATGTAGCACTGTCAGAGCCAAGAGTGACCCAGCCCCAACTACCACCTCCCATTATGAGTGTGTTTTAAGAGGGATGTGTTAAATCAAGGAAAGCACTGTGCACTGTGACCACTGGGTAGTGAAGCAAGCAGGTAACTGTAGATATGGTCATTGTGAGGTAATTTTATTGCACAAGAGAGGAAGGAGATTTTTGCTACTAAGTGAATTTCCATATGGGACATCTCACTGTAGAAGTCCACAAGGTGGATGTATAAACGTTTATCACATAATAATTTAAATATCTTTGAGTCAAAATCATGCGTGTCAGAGTAATGTAATGGGGTATTTTGATTATCTCTCTTCAATAGTGACTGAAACAGATGATGAGTAATGTTTAGTCATGCAGAATTCAAATCTGTATGATTAATAAGCATCTCGGTTTTATGATATTATTGCTTACCAATTCTTTTTTTGAGAGGGGAAGCATTCTGAATTTTCAAACCCTGGTTTTTTTTTCATTTTTTACTAAGAAGCTAATTAATTTGTTTCCTACAAAGGGGACAGTTTGGTCTGAAGCAATTAGTCCTGGACATAGGCCAAAAGGTTTGTTATTAATCAAATTTGTAAACTTGCTTAACATATTCTGTAGAGAATTTGCTTGTTAGTTCAGACATGATTAAATGTCCTAATTATATTGAGAAATGGAGATCCCAGTGCAATCCAGTTTAAGGCAAATATATCTGCAGATGAAGGTATGAGAAGTGTCAGGTGTTATTTTAAATTGTAAGAAATATTTCCATAGTTGAGTTTTGTTATTGTCTTAATTCTAAAGGACATTTAAATATGTATGCATAATCTTCTGTTAGTAGTTTGATTTTCTTGCCCACTTTGCATATGGTTTAAATTCCTTGTAGTGCTGGTTAGGCAAATAAAATAATGTGAAACTGGTTTGGCACAATTTCAATTTTGCATTCCTTATGGTACTGTAGTCTGTGATATAGATTTACTGTAATACATGAAATTATATCTATTTTAAGGAAAGTGTAATTATTAGCATAATGCAAATATATATGTATGTGTATATATGAAGGAAACTCTCATGTGCCTTCAAAGATAAATAATGCCTGTTTCTTGAAAGAAACACTAATCTATACCCAGCTTATATGTATGTAAACATAGATGATGTTTACTGAGGTTAACAGAATCCAGACTTGCCCACATGCAGATATGGAAAGGCTGTTATTTCTCATAGTTGTATGAGCCATTAAATAATTATTTCCAGCTCTATTTTGAGGGGCTATATTAAGTTTTAAGTAGAAGTTATATCACAAACTGTTATGTTTTCCTCTTGCAAATAATGATGTACTTACAGCAGCTGAGCAACTTTTTCTTTTATTTTTTTCAGATCATAGGAAAATTGAAATTTGAGGGGAGAGTGACTACATGCTTCTCTGTACCACTGTTTTCTGAAAGTGTAGGTAAACCTTTATCAGTGTTATTACACTGATACAGTATCATATCAAGCAACCTGATGGGAATAAATTATCGTAATTGAAAATGTTCCATGAGTTGATTTTTTTCTTTAGAGATAATTATTATTGTCGTTATCATATATTGTTGCAGTTTGATTTCAAAATAAACTCTTGCATTTCATTAAATTAGGAAGTGTTCTGCCAAATAAAGAAATGTTCACAGATATTGTGTAGCTGTGTGTCTGATAAGACATGCGTGTCTTTGTTTGTAAAAAACAAATGAAAAAACCAAACCAAATTCGAAAAGTTTAGTATTTACTTTATTAGAGAGGGTGTGAAATATATATAATAATATAATTTTTCTTTATGCACACACACAGAGTCTAGCTTTTTCATAAAGTTAGCTAAATCATGGCTTCTGTTATCTCACTGCAGTTTGCTGGAGCTTGCAGCCTGTCTGACTCAGAGTCCTGACTCAGTGAAGCATCCCATTACTCAGTTTTTTGCCCCGGGGCTGTCTGTTGGCTGGACCCCTGGTTTGGTTGAAGGCTCAGATTGCAGAGTGCTCTGCTGGATCAGAACATCAGCACTAGTCTGCTCAGGTCTGCCTGATTCTTGTCTGGGAAAACGGTAACCACACAGCAAACATTCATCTCTTCTAGTTAAGAAATGTAATTAAATGAGGAAGGATGGCAGCACCTGGTGAAAGCTTGGTGGGAGTAAAACTGGAGGCATTCAGAAGTTTGCCATAGCAGCTACTAGATTGTGAAATGTAATAGTGATGGGGGAGGGTAGTGCAGCTGGTTTGGGTTTGAGAGTGTAGTAACAATTCATTACAGGTTTTTGATTGTCTAGTCTTTAACTAGTATTTTTTCCTGATTTGTGTCTTATTTACTCAGCTGATGGTCAGTTTTCCATTTCATGTGCTGCAATGTCAGAATAAGAAAACATTATTAAAAAAACATGGTTCTTTTTAAAAAGCTTTTTAAGTGGGAAGAGATACTCTAGCAAAGAAGATTCAACAGATTTATCCCACTGACAAGCTCTCATGTGACTTGACCTAAAAGGATAAATTATTTATCAGATCCTACACCTATAGTAATTTAATATTCACCAATAAAAGATGTATGGATGGAATATTAACTATACATGGGGTGTTATTGCGTAGGGTTGGTTGATCTAATATGAATGTTAAAGTTAATGCACATATTGGGCCAGATTTTAATCTAATTTACAGAGTTGTCAGTAGAAGTGGATGCACACTTCTGGGGAAGTTGTAATTGCGTGGATATAACAGAGATCAGAATCTAGTCAACTTGCTTTTAGTTAAAAATCTGAATGGAATATTATATTTGCAACAAGCAGTTGCTATTTCTTTTTTTACTTTCTGATATTTTTACTTGTTTTTCAACAACAATAACAAAATTTTGGATAGTGGATTTTCTGCATGGGGTTACTGTAAGCACATTTCATGGAACTTTTCAAATTTCACCTACATGTATTTCTTACTGTAAGAATATTAAGCCTGAGTCATCATTTTGTTAGCATAAATATAATTAAAGCAATACTGACAAGTGTTTTTAAGAGTATTTTCTGTGTCTGTATGATGTTCCTCTAGGACTGTCTGCTGGCTCTAATCTTTCCACAGTCCAGTTATTTTCACATGTGACTTGTGTTTTATAGAGACCTTCTCAAAAACAGTGTTTCAAGTGCTTGGGTAGTTTTTGAAGAGATCTAAATTATGTTTAAAGATTATATGTATAATATCTAGAGAACATTAAGATAAATACTAAATAATTCTTAATTTTCCTGTTTTATTTTCTTATTTTGAATCTCTCGCTGCTATAAAAAAAGCTTTTGCTAGCACCCTCAAGGAAGGGTTGCTGTTGCTAACAAAGACTTACAACATTCCTGAAGCCATACAACTTTTTATTTGCATCTGGCATTTCAGGGATAAGCAGGTAAGTTTGGATGGCTGTTGACTTGACATGTATATTCCAACAGGAGGCCTATAACTTAACTTTTAGTCCTGGGAAGTGCTGAGCACCCTGCACCAGTTGTAGTCTCTGCAAACCACAGGGACCTAGAAATCACGGCTTGCTATTCCAGAGGTGTGTTGGATCAGTACCCAAAGCTCAGAAACTGTAAAAAATTAATGACCTAATATTTATCTGTGCTTGGTTTCTACTGCATTGTATTAAACAACAGGTTATTTGGGAATATTTTATTTCTTGCTTGATGTTACAGGTAAAATATCAATTCAAGCCCTCCTTTCTTTTTGTATTCTCAGTTTTAAGTAAAACTGATGGAAATAAAATTATTTGAAAAAATATGGTACTGGTAAGAGGTGGTCAATAACAGAGATAATATATAAAATATAGTGACAAGGTCACTTGCTAAAACATCACCAATACCAGGGTAAAAAGAAAGTTGAGCCCAGGAGGATTCATGGGTTTTTCTTTGTTTTTCCATTGACTCTGTGTTGTGACCTGCAATAACCCCTGCATTGGGGCCACTGCTTGAATTCCAGCTGCACTGGAATGTGGCAGCTTCTCCTCAGGGTGTGATGCAGCAGAGATGATCAAGATATTTAAATTAATTTTCTTTTGCAGCTGAACTTGGGATTTGGAAAGAGGTTTTTTGGAATACATCTCTTCATTCAGCACAAGTTATATTTTGCAGAAGTGTCTGATAACTAGCTTCTTTACTGTCCTCTCTAGCTCCTTTAATCCAAAACACAGCAGAGCACAGGAGACTGATTTTTAAAGTTATCCTTCTGAGTTTTGGGCTTTGAGTTGTTTGAGGAACAAGAGGTTTCATGTGTGCATGTAAATTTATGCTGTTTGTTCTCAATATCTTTTTTCACACAATGATTTTACAGTTCAGATAGATGCTTTGTTCTAAATATTTAATACTGGTGAAAACAACATAACCATGAAGAAAAGGTTCTGGTGTGCTTGCATATAATTGCTGAGCAATACATGACCAAATTTTTCTGTCTTTGTCATGAGGCCCCTCAGTGATACACATACAGTGCTGGTATTTGTGGTGGCTGGTGCTCAGCTGTTGATACTGATTTTCTCTAGTGGGTATGTTTCAATGCTACCATGGTTTGCCCTTTTAAATGGCAAACTGCATATTGTTTTCCTCTGGAAGTGGAAAATTAAGGTGGTTCAATCATTTTCATGAACATTATGTATGTATATATATATATATGCATATATAAATTGGATGTATTAATTGAATATATAATATAGAAAATATACTATACATTTGAGTGGGATATTTTAAAGGATTGATTAAAGTATATTGTAATGGTTTCAGAAGTTCACTCCACCTTTACAGTTATTATGCGGACTTAGAGTGGTTGAGGGATTTTCATTTCATAGAGAAGTGACAATCTAAATATTAAAAAAAAAATAAAATTAAAAAGTTTCTTGAATCTAGACAACAAGAAAATTATTGAAATTATTCTTGTATGTCCAGAATTCAAGTTTAAATTAAAGTAGTTCTACCAAGGGGGTGAAAAAACTTTCAGTTTCATCATAAAAAAAAAAAAAAAAAAAAAAAGAGGAAAATACCTCACAAAAATCCTCAGCCTACTGCCTTTTTCCAAGACAGACGTGGGCTGCTTAGTGGATCTGTAGTGCATGCTTTCCTTCTCTCTTCCCGAGCAGAACTCCTGCAGAGCCAGTGGGCATGCTGAGCACAGAGTGAAAACAGGCTGTGCAAAAATTATCTGCTGCATAGATCAGAGAGGAAAGCGCTGCTTAAACATGTCATCGGAGTAACAAGGACTAGTCTAGAAATGTGAAAAAGTATGCCAGTAAATTCATGTGCTGGAAAGGATGCCTTTTTACCTCCATGTCAGGGATGGATAAATGAGAGGCTGTTGTTTGCAGCTCAGTTTTTGTGATTTCAGTAACTACAAGAATTTTTGTATTCTATTACAACCCCCTACTTGCTGTTTATTACAACCCCCTACTTGCTGGATAAAATTTCAGCAAATAATACAAGAATGCACCTTTTTGTTATGCTTCTTTAAAAGTCTTTCTAAGCACAGCTTTGAAAAAGATCCCCTCTCTCTTGCTTTTTGCATGAAAAATTTGCCAGAGTTTACACTTCCAAGTGTGTTTCCTCCCCCACTTATGAAGAGAGAGCCTCACCTCTGGGAGTCTGACAGTGTGAAGAATAGACACAAGACAAGGTGGTTTGGCAGATCCTCAGGAAACTGACAAGTTAGGAGGGTTTATGAAAACTAGGAAACATAGTAACTGATTTTTCTTTAATTTAATTTAATTTTCAACAGATGCACTTATTGAGAAATAATTGCTCTTTTATTTGTAGTGAGATTTAAAGGTCAGAAAAACTGTTTCCTTTTCAAATAGAATAGAGGCGCTTGAATACTACTAATGCCATAACCTGCATTTATCCAATTACACGTTTCATTGAGGGATTGGCTACAGTCCAGATGCAGTAGTTGGAATAAAAGGCTCCCTGTCATTTATGTCTATGTGAAATAGTTCACTACTTACAATTGAATCTGCAATATCTCTTATGCTTAAAAAAGCCCCAGGAAACTGGAATATTCTGTCCTGTGCAATAATTTGCAGAATGTTAAAGTGCATGAACAATTTTGCTTTATAGGCAGGTATTCTCTATTCAGAGTGGTTTTTTCCCTTAAAAATCTGCCGTTTTCTTGTGGAAAAACTGATTTGTGGCATTGTTTTCTTATTGTTTGCTTTGTGTATTTGGTATGCATAGTTTTGGTGGGAAGGGCACTGCCAGAGGCATTCTACCCTAATTTTACAATAACACTAAAATGGTCTCTCCATACACATTTTCTGAGCAGAGCCATCAAGGGACTTGGACACAGAATCTAAGCAGCCCTCAGTTTAGCCTTGCATGTTTTGCCAGGGCTAGCAGTTTTTCACTTTGAAAGCAGGTGAAAAATAAAAGACAAATGATGTCTGGGCTTCTTGGGATTTGTTTAAATTTGAAAATCCAAGTTTCTCTATCATATTTGTCTAATTTTATATATTTCCTGTGGAAGATTTTATCTTTAAGACTTTGGCGTGCCAAGCACTTTTTGAGTTCTCTTCGTCTTGTCATATCTCTGCTTAAATATTCATACAATTTTTACCTGTTTTTTCTCTTTGGAAAAGGTGAGTAATAAGAACTAGAACTCCTTTTGTGGATACTTTAAGATGTTTACTTCTGCAATCTCAACAGTCCTTTCCAAAATGTATTTATGTTGAAAATCTACCAATTACTGTGGACTTCCCTGCAAAAATCATGCCAGTATCAGTAAACAATGCACTATTGTCATTAAGATGTACATCTTTCTACCCTTATCTCAGTCTTTATCTTCATAGCTTATGAATACCTACTGATTAAACTACTACACCTGCTGAATAAAGGTTTGATGCAGATGACCACTTGAAAACTTAAGGGCTCTGAGAAGACCATGTTGTGGAAGGAAAACATTGTGTTCTCTACAAAAGCATGAAATGAAAAGATTTCTCATGCAAAAACACTTGCAACAATACCAAGTAATTCTAGAAGTGGCATGCATTGGTTGGTACATATTCTACTGATGAGTCTCCAGGGAAGTTTGGAACAGCAAATTTCCCACAAGCTTCTCTGCACTGCAAGTATGGCCATCTTCCATGTTCTTCCTGTTTAGTTTTTCTTTAGTAGTCCTTTCTTTGGACAAGTAAAGGCCTAACATACGTCAACTATAGCTCCTTCTTGTGTCCTACTATATTCACACCCACCAAGCAAAAAGTGGGTGGACTTTAGCTGTGGGTTAACACAAAGCATATGGCTTGCCTTTTTTATTCTAATGATAAGAAAAGCTATGTAAATGCATGCAATTAATTAACATGAAAATTTGGCATGGCTCAGACAAGATCATTGGAATGGGCTGTCAAGGCTGTCTTCCTCACAGCAGCAGCAGCAGTTCTCTGTTTCAAACTTTTGGTTAGATCTACATATATCCATATATAGATATGTTCAGATATAGATATATATGCTCAGAAAACTGGTTGGCTTTAAGGTATCTCCTTCTTCCTGCAAGTAAGTGAAGAGATTCTTCCAGGTTAGAACTGTCTCTGTTTTTTGTAGTTCTCAGTCTTCTTGGTGTCCTTTGGAGGCCAGAAGAATTAAGAGAGCAAACCTGCAGGACATATGGCAAGATCAGATGGGTTACACTGACAGTGCACTCCCACTACCCCATCTCATTCCAGTGAAGTCAAGCAGACAGTCCTATAACTGATGAGGGCAGAAATTCCCATCCTCTGTACAGGCCACGAGTTGTTTGCTCTCCTTGTTCAAATATACAGTACTGCCCTCAAAAGTGTAGTGATATAGCAGTCTTCATCCTCAGGAAAAGAAGATGTAGAGATTAATTTTCTACACCTGCAGGACCCCCTAACTACACTTCTCATGTAGGTATCTAGCACTCCTACAATGGCACCTGCCTTTGCTAAGGAGTGCACAAGACAAGCTGCTGTTTAAGTAGATATTGAAGAACCAGTCTTGATTTCTTAGTTTTAGCAGCAGTCTTATATTCTAGAAGTTGATTGAAGGCCCTGGCATCTGCTCTTTGATCACACAGCAGTTTCAGTCTTGAGAGTCTAAGGCACCAGGCCCTGCAAAGATGCTGCCTCTTTCCATGTGAAAGGGGGCAGGCCTGGCTGGGCATGATTAAAGTCACTCCAAGACTGTTTTGTGCTGTGCCTTCAGGTGGGCCAGCAGTTACATGTAGGGTAACAGCTCAGGTGCTCCCCCTCAGCACAGCTGTAATGTAGAGTGCAGAGAAAAATCTTGCATCAAAGCCAAATTTGACACAAATAACGCATCAGTGATCCAGAGATGTATTACAAAACATTAATAAAACCAGAGCACAAAGGTATAAATATAAATGTCCTTGGTGGTTTATTGTTCTTTGTATGTAAGAAGCTTTATTGTACAACTTACACAACTTTAGAATGGAAAAACGGTTAAAAATGTTTACAAAAAAAGCATGTTCTTAGAAAATTATGCTAGCAAAAACATCAGGAGGAGGGAAGCAAAAAAATCTTCAGTGTGCAAACTTTTTATAAAAATAGAAATACTAACTCTACAGGTAGCATTTCATGATAAATTATTTAAATAGCCTATCTACACAATTATGTGATTAACTATTACAATGGCAACGAGAAAAAATAATTTATAAAAATACAAGCAATGGTATACAAGATGACAGGAAAAAATATAATACAACATTAGAAATTGTATTTGACTTTTTTTTCCAATGCCATTTCCTTTCTGGGAATACATTTTCTGCAAAGAAATTTTGACTATGTACAGCATTAACTTTTTAGTACTACAGTAGCTTTAAAGTTTATTAGACATTTGAACTCTGCTTGCTCCAAAGGTTTTTTTTCTCAGTCACACAACAATGAGGTAATATTTGTACGTAAAACTTACACCATGTTAATTTCTTTTTGTTTTTTGAAAAGACAAGGAAATATTATAGGTATAAGGATGCTGCCCCTTCTTTTGGGGAAAACAGTCTTTTAATGTACATCAAGGCCTCTCCCTCTTTTGCAAGGAGCTCCTGAAATTGTCTAGTCTGTGATGAATTCCTTCTTTTGTAGCTGCACATCACCAGTTACAAATTGAGCATGCAGTGGCCTAAAGAGCCTGTAAAATGGTTATTGAGGGCTGTCCTACTCCAGTCTCCTCAGGGCAGCTATCCTGGGTTAGGCCCACTGACCAGTGGTAAAGCATCACAGACACTTCCCAGCACTAGAGAACACTAAGAGGTTGAATGGCTTTCCTTCGCCTCTAGCACTGTGGATGGGACAGAAACTGCTACCATTTAAAGGGACTTGAATTTTAGCAGAACAGTTGCCTGCCAGGCTACCAACTGCCTTGCACAAAGAAAGGAAAAGCCAACATTGAGCTCAGACTGAGAAAAAACAAACATCCCATTGCCCACATCCTCACTTTTCCTTGCGCCTCAAAGCCTTTAAGGGAAAACTGCTCTTTGTAACAAATACATCACCACTATCTGCTCCAGACAAGATCTTTTTTCTCAACTAAACCCTCTCTAGTTTCAGTATAGAACAGAGATAATAAATAATCTGTATTTACAATCTTACAGTCATGAAGACTTGTAACAATGATTAGGTGGATAGTCTTGACGCATTTCATGTTGTTTTAATCAATAGTCCCTCAGTCATTATAATATCAAGAATAGGCAAAAATAAATATTTTACAATTTTATCTACAGGCCCCTTTTCTTCCCCTCTAAAGAAGCGAGGGGTTTAAAATATCTATGGCATGTAGAGAAGGAATGTTTTCATTACATTATTTTTGTGCCTCTTTAACCATAAAAAGTGAAGCATGTGCTGGTTTCCTGAAGGACAGCACATTGCCAGCTGAGATGGTGGTGCTTTCTGGCACCGTATCTGAAAGAACACATTTGAAGGTAAGCAAGATCTGCATCTAAATGAGGAAAAACCAATTTAATTATAAATCCCAGTTCTCCCAAAGCTAGTGTGATCCAGTGTACCAGTTTTTATCCTCTTTTCTCCCCTGCCATAACAGAAATCAGTTTTAGGATATCTGTTTTGTTCTGTGTAGTACAGCAGCCGATCTAGCTCACCACAAATAGAGTAAGGCTACGTTTTTATCTGAAAAATATGACATAGAAAATGATAATTTCTCCAAGTTAAATGGATGTAAACCAAATTAGCAGTCTTCCTTAAAAAAAATACCCCATGAAGAAAAAAGACCTAGAGTTCCCCCTCCCACCCAAACACCCTCTTCCCCACACAATGAAAGGTCTTCAGTTAAAGTAGTCCACGGCACATCCAAAGATGTTCTTTTACAAAATGCTACTCCATGGGACCTCCAGTTAGAGAGGCAGTGCCACTGCACTGTGATAAACAGCAAAAAAAAGTCTTTCCTACTGAAAGAAGTGTGCTTGTTCAGTGAAGACAATTCTCATTTGCAAGACACATTTGTTTCCTTCCACTTCAGCAGAGGTCAGATCCCAAGTATGTTCTCACTTTCATTCTCTCAAAAGCATTCTCTTGAGGCAGGTCATGTGTTTCGAGTCCACATTTATGCAGAAAGAAGAAAGGAAGGAATAATATAATGGTCCCAGGATTTGTAAGGCTAAACGTTTCAAAAGGTGCAATTACCAGCATTTTTAAATAGTCTCTGAATCCAACAGTCTTGTGATTATGAATCTGTGAAAAAGAAAAGATATATTTAAATATTTCTGTGTATTATGCATGATTATGTCCTAGTCAGTAATGCCCAGAGACATTTGTAGAGAAAATTGAAAGTATGTTCAATTAGGAACTTCCTTGTGTTAGACTTCATAATCTAATCTATGTAACCATTACATAAAGTGACAATTTCAGAAGACTAGGACAGCTGGAACTAGTTGTGTGCACTAACTTCTACTGAACTTCAAGACTATATTGACAACCTTCTACTTTGCTTACTTTTAAGGAAATCAGATTTTTACTTGCTAAAGTCAATTTATCCCATTTCTACCTTAGATTTTGTCAGATGTACCCATTCATTCTACTCAGCACTTTAAAGAATATTCAAGATGCATTTCATTTCTGGAACTCAACATGGATTTCTGATACTTTGAAATAACATAACAGATATATACTTAGATCTTATATATATAATTTTTTAATTGTGAAGAGTTTATCAAGGTGTCCTGTTTCTGCCTGCAGAAGTTCTTTGAACCTGAACCATGGAAGATCATAGTTGGACTTTCTCTCTTGGCTCTTATGCCTTCAGCTTTCTTGAGCCAATTCATTCACATAGGATCTCTTAAATGCAATGTCATCCTCACCTCTGCATTCATATTTAAGGTCTGAGAAGAACACCATTTCTTGAGAGAAGACAAATAGTCCTAGCCGACCACCAGCATAGGTTTTATCATAGATTGGTCCTGAGTCCGCCATGATTTTCTTCCCTTCATACATTACAACCCTACAAAGAGACAATAGCTCAGCCATCTTTGACAAGGTCCAGTGAGGCTCATCTTCACAGACATCCACTTTTCCTGTGATATTTACTTCAGATAAAAGGATGATGCTCACCTGATGTAGCCAGTCTTTGGTCTATGGCTAAGTCGCCATCTGTATGCAGTGAAGTCCTTCCAGCCTATGTGACGAGGATCATGCCACAAAGTTCTCACCTGTAAAAGAGTATTTTTTTTATTTAGTATTTTTTTATAACCAAAGGCCAGAGATAACATATATGTCATAACATATTTTGACATGAAGGTGCCTTATTATTAAAGCTGCAAGTAAGTCATTAGGCTCTGTAAGAGCCTAAAGATAGAAATAATAGAAATCAACTGCATTTAAATTTACTTTTTAAACATGTTAATTGGAAGCTACAGCACAATTCCAGAAACAATTGATTCACTGCTGCTGGAAAGCCTGTCTGAGGCAAGCAATCCTGTTAATTGTATACAATATTATGCTTGATTAGGAAAAATTACAAAGTTACTGGTCTGCCAAGAAGCCTACATCATCAGCATTTGCAGGCCCCCTCTAAGTGTCTAATTTGCTGATAAAACAGCCTGCCTTATGCAGAAGAGTGTTATTACACTGGAGTACTCATGTTATCACGTTAAGAGTACTTCAGCATGTACTAAGTGCCACTCTTACCTGGCCAGGAGTGTTTCCTGTGTGCCACAGAGCATTACGAAGGTGTTCTCCTGGACCAGTGGTGGAATTCACAACTTTGATGGAGAGACCTGAATAGCCTTGAGCTTTGGTTGGTGTGGAGTCCCAGTAAGACTGGGTGATCTGCTTCCACATGACAACATAGAAACGACTGCTAGACTGGTAGCCAAACACAAAGCCAGCATAATCATCATCCCTTTCTGTATTGATAAAGAAGGTACCACTGAAGTCCACAGCATTGAATTCATCAAAACCTATGGGGACATTAAAGAATAAAGTTTTAGGTGCTACTTTTTTACAATTCTTAAACAACTACTTAATAGTTACTCAGGTTCTCTTCCTCTCCCCCACCTCAAGTAGAAAAACCCAACAAAACAGCCTCCCACATCCACCAACAAAAAAAACCCAAAACAGAAAAAACCAAACCACCCATATAACAGTGCCTGTTAAATTTTTCCCCTTACCGACTGCAAGGCCAGGGTCACAGTTGACTGTCTGAACCAGTTCTTTACCCTGGTGACGAACAACCCAGTTTGGATCATTTTGGGATGTTCCTTTGGGATCCAGGGGAATCATCTGAAATTTTCGGAAATCAGTCTCACTAATTTCCACATTTTCAGGGCAGATATCATCAATGTCTGGCACGCTGTCTTGGTCAAAGTCATCTTTGCAAGCATCTCCACGTCCATCACCTGTAAGATAAAAGTAATTTTATCATTTTATTACCACCACTGTTTGCTTCTGAGCCTTACAGCTTGGGAGTTGAAGTCTGAATTGCAGACCTCTGACTGCCCAGGTACCTGGCAGACACATGACAGAAGCCAAAGCAGTTACTGTATAAATTTCTTTTCTGCTACAGACATTCTGGTTTTTCATTACTTAGTTTCGTCCAATGTAAAAGAGTGTGAAAAAAATAGCATCAAACTATGGGAAGATTCTTGTAAAATGTTATTATGATACTGGCTATCTTACCATCTGAATCAGCTTGATCTGGGTTGGCAACCAATCTGCAGTTATCTTTGTCATCAGGGATACCATCATTGTCATCATCGTGGTCACAGGCATCACCTTTCCCATCCTTGTCATGGTCAGCTTGATTGGCATTGGGCACATAGGGGCAGTTATCAAGATTATTTTGATGGCCATCTTCATCTATGTCCTGGTTATTGTCACACTGATCACCTATGAGATCAGAATCGGTGTCTTCCTATCAGAGGAGAAAAAAAAACATTTTAAAAAGCCACTTAAAGGAGGCTGAGATAGGAGTCTTAATACATAGAATTAATTGGGATTTCTGCTTGCTTTATCAAGACATAAAATGGATATAGTGGGTGGATACACATTTAAAACTGCCTGTGCTAATTGGTTTTATGCTACTTAAATCTTGTTCTGGTTTTAATTTGAAATCACAGCATCAAAAAGCAGTGTAATCAGCAGCTACCTCGTGCCTTGGCAACATGCCTCTTCTGTCACTAGTCTACCATACTGGACACAGGGTACTTTATCTCCTACCTTCCCTGGCAGCAATGTGGTTTCAAGGGCCAAATCGGGGTTGGACTACACTGTGCCTAGTCAGAGACTGTAACATTAAAACAGTCTATCTATGCTTGGTGTTACGTCTTCTACACCATGCTTAGTCTTCCCTATCATAAATGCTCTTTATGCCCCAATTCAGTCAAGACAATTGTTCCCATGGTGGTCACAGACTGCATTAACTAACTAGTGCACTTGCTGATCACAAAATATTTGCATAATTTTAAGCCAGTTATTTGCATAATCAGCTTCTGAACTAAGAAAAACAAACCCATCATCCCTAAGATTGCCTCACATTTAGCCTTGTGAAGACAGGTGGATGACCCTGGTGTAGACAGAAGGCATATCATACACTGTTGGATTAGCTAATAATTCTGGCACTTGAAATCTAGTATCTCCACTTCTAGAACTTGATTAGGATAGTGTTTGGAAAGCCATTAGAGTACTATATTAAGATTTCAAAGTCATAAGAGAAAGGATGTTCCTGAAAGGAGCTGCCTCAAAGGATCTTCAGGCAATTCCCTCCCTCAGTTGGGGAAGTAGTAAAGCAAGTGACAATGACTAAGACATTTTATATTATCTATTTAAATCCTTCAAGTAACACTGCTTTTAGGCAACATGGCCCACAGTTCACTACATTCCACTGATTTGCAACAGCTTTTCTCACCCTTCAAACATTCCAGTTATTCCTGAAGCTAATAAACTTAGTTTTTTAACTGACAAGATGTCACAGTCTTTATCTACTCCCACCTTCAGTTTTTTAATCCAGAGATTTTGGATGCCCCTGTATTTTTATGAAGGTAAGTTTTAAGTGTCAGAATATGCCTTTTTCTTAGGGAAAAGCAACATGTGCTGCCTTCTACTTACTGATGGAAAAGTTATCTTCTGAAATGCAGTTGGCTTCAAGCTTAGGGACAAAGTTTAAATAACAACTTTGTGTCTAAGTGAACACAGCACTAGAGGCTATGAAGAGAGTAGTTCCATTACCCATATTTTACACAATGCTTCCAAAGTTTTTAATATTCTCACTGTGAGCATCACCACAACTGACAAACCTAAGAAATGTTTAGGCAACAAGTACATGCAGTAGTCTCACAGATCTTCACTACAGCTACTTTTTAGAAAATATTTAGCAGCTGTTCAAACGCTGAGGGCATGTTATTTGATAGAGGCACCATTTGGGAACGTAATAAGAATGATTTGTAACAAATCAAATTTCAGGTGTAACCTGTTCAAACATTTTCTATAACACACAGCACGCTATATTTTTAAGCACACTAGTCCTCTACTTATATAATTCAAAACCCTTACCTGGTCAGGGTTGTGCTCCAGTGGACAGTTATCACACTGATCTCCAACACCATCCAAGTCTGTATCCCTCTGGTCTACATTGTAGACGTACTGGCAGTTGTCCCTTTCATTAAGCACCCCTGTACAAGTTCATGAATGAAAGTCAGACATCTAAATGTGCAAAGAACTGTATAAAGCACCACACACTTTTTGATACCTTTTTAAAAGCATTTTGAGCAGCATTTAAAAGTTTTGAAACAGGAGTCATCACTAACTCTGCCACACACTTCTGCTGCTACTGCCTGCCTTGTGAGAGTGGAGCTAGAATTGAACTGTGCCAAAACACATAATTCCAAAGTGAATTTCCATTAGCCCCAACTGTTCCTTCAGTAGCTTTCACATCCTGAAACCACCACAAGAGAACTTGTGTGTTCAGGGATGAAATTTTGGTAGAAAATCAGGATTACATTGGGTTCATTTGATTAATGGATGATTACAAAACCATCTAAAAGAGTGATTAGAGGCCACCTACCATCTCCATCAATATCTACTGCACATGCATCTCCCTCTCCATTGTTGTCAGTGTCAGTTTGATCAGGGTTGTGATTGTAGGGACAGTTGTCACAGCGGTCACCAACATCATCCCTGTCGTAGTCATACTGCTGTGGGTTGTAGATGAATGGACAGTTGTCCTGCAGAAGTGAGGAGAGTCAAGTTTTAAAAGAGTCAAAGCTTTAACCAGATTCTGCTTATGCTTGTACTGCTATATGAAAGAAGAAATGAAAAGTGGGGAAACAGTTAAAACTCAGATGCTACTATCTCAAAACACCGCATTGCTGGCATGAGTGTATGAATCGTTGAATGAAAAATGAAAATTCACTTCCAAAACTCAAACAGCTGCAGAATGCAGAAAGTTTGTCTGCATAGTTATGCACATCTAAGGTTTCTAGGATAGCTTTGGGAAGGGGAATGGGAAAGCTATGTTCTCAAAGGCTGTTTCCTTACCCGGTCATCAGGAATGCCATCATCATCATCATCACTGTCACAGGCATCACCAATCCCATCCTTATCATAATCTTCCTGCCCTGAGTTAGGCAGATTAGGGCAGTTATCCTACAAAGAAAGAAGTACACAGATGTTCACTCCTGGTATTAATACAATATGGATTTGAGCAGGTAAAATCTAATCATTAGGCAAAATCTTAAACCTCAGGCAGGAGTAAGGTTACTGTAATTCTCTCCATTTAAGCTAGTCATAAGCAGTGATAAGTCTTAGAAAGCCACAGTTAAATATTTTTTAAAATAAAGATTGGGTTGCTTTTGAGAATCTTACCCTGCTTCTTTTCCCTTGGAGATTGCTACCAGAACAAAGCTGATATAGGTATGGGCTAAACTAGAATTTTCCTAGAACATTTACAACAATCAGGCTTCATTTCTTCCCATATCACAAGAATATAAAAAGCAATACCACAACAGCAAGAGGTCTCCTAGCAATGCCTTGACAATGGTATCCCTACACCTCCTCTATCCCTAGAAGGTTATTTGCAGAGATAACAGGCTGTTATAACGGCAGATGGCAAAAGAGGATAAACTTACTTTTTTACAGTGGTAAGTAGCATTGGCAACACAAACCAGGTTCTCATTTGGCCATCCATCCAAATCAGTATCTTCTCCACAGATTATGCCATTGCCAGCATAGCCTGGCTTACATTCACAGCGATACATGGGGTCACTAAAGTGGCCAAGGTAATTGCATTTGGCATTCTTGTTGCAGTCATGTGTTCCATCTGTGCATGGATTACGTGGCTTGCAGACCTAGAAGATGACATAAACAATGTTGTCAGTGGGTTTAATTTCTCATTCCTCACTTTTCCCCCAGAGATTCAAATACACCCTAACCAGTCAGGGGAAAAAAGCTTTCTTCTGGTCCTCAACATACATGGCTTTCTTCTGGTCCTCAATTAGTCTTAGCACTAATTACTTTTCTTGTTCTAACCTTATGTATTATCAAGTGGAACCAAGCACTAAGATACCTGAGGCACATACTGTTGTATCATGAGTGAATACTGATTTATTCCTGAATTACTCTTAAAGTTATGTTAAACCTCTGAACCCTCCATGGCTGAGGAGGACAATGATATTTAAAACTCATTTTGATCTTCAAAAGCAATGGTTAATGCTTCTGTTCTAAAACAGAAGATGGGGTTTTATTAAATGCTCCAAGTCTTTTTTGCCTAAAAGACATAGGTGTTTTCTGTTTTTTTAGAAACTTTATGACATTTTGTAAGCCAGAACAATTCTCAAATTGACAATACCTGTTTGTTAGTCATGGCATCCTCAACAGTGCGGCCAAATGGCTGTGTTCCAGTGAAACGCGGTGGACAAGGCAGACAGTTGTACCCAGGTTCAGTATTCTCACACCTATGCACTCCATTGAAGACAAAGCAGGCATCAGGAACCTCTTTGCACTGAAATATGAGTTTGAGATAAAGGAGAACAACAGTTAGCATTATAAAATAGTGATTTTATTCTCCCTTTCTGTTTTTTTTCATTCCCTGTCAAGGAGCAAACTACAGTCTTCTTACCTCATCAATATCTTGGCAGTGAATACCATCACCATGGTAGCCAGGAGGACAAGCACCACACTTCCAGGAACCATCAGGGGCACTGGTGCACGTAGCCCCCGCAAAGCAGGGATTAGACAAACACCCATCTGTGAAACAAGCAAGGAAGTGTTACGATAAAGGATGCTTTGCCATGCAGCTACAGTCCTGTATTTGGCTGATATCCTGGGTTTATAATTCTAGCACTTGAGGTTTGCAGACTTTATATCGGTATTTTCAAGATTATCAATGGATGTTTATGGGCAAGTGGGCACTCACCAATTGGGCAGTCCTGTTTGTTGCAGACCTGAGTCCCTCTAGCTTCACCTACACAAGTCTTCCCCCCATACTGAGGCTCGGGATTATTGCAGAGACGGCTTCGTTTTTGAAGTCCTCCTCCACACGTCACTGTGCATGCATCCCATGGAGACCATGGTCCCCAGTTGCCATTAACTAAAGAGAGAAGTTAGAAAACATGTATAGCTTTAAATTCTGTGTTACAACTAGTTTCTACCTGACTAAGGGCTTTACTTTTGTAATGAGAGCAGTTCAGACATTGTTCATACACAAATGACAGAATTAATGGCCTCCATGGAAGAGGCATAAAAATAGTTTCATCTGAAACTAACCTGTGAGGTTTTATGTAGCCCACTGCTAAATTTAAAGAGAAGAATACTAGAACAAACTTATTTAGTAACTACTCAGGACGTTCACTACTTAAGCTACCAATTACTTGTTACTACCAGGACACACTTACTTGGGCAAGGATCTTTCTGGCAGGCTTTGTTTTCTCTTGCTTCACCCTCACAAGGTTTGCCATTCAGCTGTGGTACTGGAGAGTTGCAAAGACGAATTCTAGTGATGATGCCCGTGCCACAAGTGACAGAACATGATGACCATGGTGACCAGTGACTCCAGCCACCATCCTGTTTAACTACAAGAGAGATTTCTGTTATTCATAGTTTCTGAAGACTTCAGTTGTACAGCACCTAGGACATAGCCAGTACCAGGACTGTACCAAAGACTCCATGTGTAATGGATAGCCTCTGTCACAGATCAAGTTTTGCAACTAGGGAAATTTCACACCTAAACTGGCATCACATTTTGTCCTGGGAGCAGTGCCCAAACATGCCTGTTTATTACATTAACTATCTGATCCCCTCTACCTTGTTAATACAAGTCCTTAAAACTAGAAGCCAAGGATCCATGCCAGTGATAGAGCTACATGGTTATCTCTGCTTTTAACATTCAGCCAATAAAAGCAGCCTCTGTTTTGCTACCAGCAGTACTTACATCTCTTATCACACTCCTGAAGGTGGCAAGTCCGAGTCTGCACAGAGGAGCCTTCACAGCGGTTATTGAGGCTGTCACAGGAGCGGCCTCTCTGCTGAATCCCATTCCCACAGGTCACAGAACACGAGGTCCATTCAGACCAGGGAGACCATCCATCATCTGCATAGTCGCTAGCTGCAGGGGGATACAGCTATGAATAAGACTCCAGGGACATGCTTTCCATCTTTTCTCCCACCCCTCTCTCCACAAAAAACGACACAACTGCCCTCAGAAGCCACATGCATCTTCCTTCTTTATATGAGATAAAGGCCACAAACTCCAACATTTCGGTATGTTGCATATTGTAGAAAATATCTGAACACGTGTCATGTAAGCAATTAGCCTCAAAGACACATCAAATTAACCTACTTCAGAACTACAAGGTTACCCTTGAATATCCAGTTCTGGTGTACTGAGCAGCAGCATATGTCTAGTTAGATGTGGCCAACTTCTACAGAACAGTGAAGGCACTAAGTACTTACGCCAGCACCGAGGGCAGCACTCCCCATCAGGCACGGTGGCATTGGAACAAGGCATGAGAGGACAGGACACTTTCCGGCATATAGTGGCAGAGTTCTATAAATAGTTGTGAGAATTACAGTTACCAAGTGGAATATAAACAATGTCTGGAGTCTGGGTAAATAACAGAGACCTTTTCTGCAGAACTTTAAGACTCAGTAGCATATCTGAAGCAGAGACCCTTGTATTTAGAGCTAATACAACCCAAGGGGTAGTCCCAGGTATTTTCAGTCGAAGTTCATCTCATTTCCATTCTCACCCATTATTTTTAAGTCAAAGCAGAAATATTTTGGTTCTGCAGAAGTTTATCAGAAGTAGCTAGCAGATGCTGGCTCAAATAAATGACTATTATATGATACCCAAAGTACAAGGTCAGATTTCAAAGAAATGGAACAAGAATGAGAAGACAACTTTTTTTCAGTTAATATGGATTTAAGCTGATTATATGGTAAAGATGAAATGCTCAAGCGCCATGCAATCTATAACTTATACTTAGAGGTTTTTGATCTGTAAGCCAATCAGGCAGGGTAAGAGCACCCACCTCCAATCTCAATAAGAGCTAAAGTGCAGTCTGTAGTTTTGCTTCTTGAAGATAGCAGCTTGGTCGGGACAAAGCTCTCATGATTACTATTTTAATCTCTCCAAGCAAATTATTAGATTAAGGCAATTACAGCTAACATTGAGTAAGCAGGTTGGTAGGAACAGGGCAAATGCAAAAGTCACAGTATCATTTGCTGACTAGAAGACAAAAGGTGTAGGGAGTTAAAGAAGCAGATGCAGAGTTTGAGTTGCCTTGTATTACACATACACAAATACTCAACTTTTAGTTTCTAAAGAGTGGCATGCTAGTTAACCCCCTCTTTGTTAGACTGGTAGTCCAAAATGCTTTTAGTATAGTATACTTAAATGGAACAAGCAAATAGTTTAAAGAAACCCTGAAACCGTACATTTTGTGTATATTTGCAACATTCAGCAGAAGTGAAACACAAAGCTTAAGTATCTTGCCAGGTGATTCTGGGATTTAAACAGCTAAACAGAAATCCAAAAGGGATTGCTGTTCCATATAATTTTTAAAAGCTAACAGGACACACCTAAAAGCATTTTTTAGGTAAAGAAAAACACCACAAGTTTAAACGCCTTCAGTGAGTACTAGAATGTCTTTTTCTACTAAGTCAGCAGGATGTTCAGTGAGGACAGAAGGTAGATCTAGCAAAGCTGATAGTATTATACATTTGTTCTGTTGATGCTGACTTTTAGTTTACTGATAGACTTATGTAAAGAATACAGGCACTCCCCAAATTACAGAACTAAGTGTTAATAGCTATATCAGAGTGATGTTTCATTTAATTTTCTAGAATATTGCTGTTGACACAAAGTATGGAAGAGATCTAGTAGAATGAAATAAACTGAGTAATTCTATGGCTTCTCTAGTATGCCCAGTTCTGTGTATGATTCACTCTTTCTAACAAGCAATGTTGTTTAGAAATATCTGTTTATTCCATCTGATGAGTTTATATTCAGGTGATTTGTGAATGTGAGGAATCTTACCTGGCAAGTACATTCAGTGCAGCTGTCAATAGTCCACTCTTCTTTATTTTTGTGCAAAACTCCATTATGAATGCATGCTCCAGGAGTGATCTGGACTACTTTGGCAATGATTTCATTTTCTTCAGTCTTGGGGGTAAAAAGCAAAAAGAAGATATTTAGAATTTAATCCAGAAATACTCTTTTTCACAAAAGTCAAAATAAATTTTTTGCTGTTTACACAGGCTTTCAAAAGTCGGGTTAGAATTAACTCACTAAGTGCTAGTTAATGAAAGTTACCACGAAATTAACCATCACTCACCACTTTGCGAACCCTGTCTTGAAGTGTTGTAACCATAGACCGTAGCCCTTTCAGTTCCACAAACATATTTTTCAGCTCATCACAGGAAAATCCACAGACTGCTTGGATGTCCTTTGTTTTATGGCCGATGTAATTAGTGCGGATAGCTGGGCTGGAACCATTGATGGGGTTGTCCAAAGTAATGATTGCACTAGTGGCTAGAAGAAAAAACCAGACATCAAGTAAATGCATTTTATACCACATGCATTTATCATTTCAGGCTAACACCTGCTAAACAGCTGCCACGAGATTCATCAGGGTGCCTGCAGAAATATAATCTTATTTCTTATGCAATGCGGATTTGCGCGTCAGCATACTTTTGAGTTCTGTTTCAACTTGTCTTTCTAACATAATGAGAAATCTTATTTTTAATAGGTCATTGGATTCAGAAGATTGTAAACTTACAGCTGGAGCAGCCTTTGTTCCGCAGGATAGTTTCCAGAGTTGTTCCAAACACAAACCGCACATTCTGCAGCAGACCCTGTGGACAGAGAAAGAATTACAGCTACTTGCAGCAACTGCAAGGCAAAGAAGTACCAGTTGCATGGAGAGACTGAAGGTCATACAAGATCTTACACAGCAATTTCATGACAGACAGATGGAAAAGTGAAACACATTGCTTCGTTCTTCGTAATGAAAACCAGCCCTGCTTCCTAACAGTCTTATCCTTGAGCATAAGGACTTGGCGACTCTCCAGGCAGGAAGGAAAAAACCCATGGATTTCTGAATCTCATATAAGAAGCTGAGCAATGAAGCTGCAACTACCTGTCTGGAAGCTTCAGTGCCTTTTTATTGCTGCAGAAAGTTCCATCTCTGCAAATCTAATGCTTTGTCATTCAAACTCCATTAGCAAAGTTTAGTAGATTTAGAGGTCTTTATCACTATTTAGGCTCATTGAGTAGCTAATGCACCTTCAAAACAGATGACTGAAAATTCTAGGTAAAAATGTAAGTGAAGATCTTACCTGGAAGTTGTCATTGACTCCCCCTTTGGCAATACGGAGTCTGGCACTGCTGGCCAGGTCCCTAGTAAAGATGTTCTGGATGGGGATGTCCAGTTCAGCGTTCTCCATTTTCTCACACCCCACATAGAGCTGAGCTCGGTCCTCCTGCACAAACAGGGTGATATTCTTCCAATGTCCTGTAGCTAGCAAGACATCCTCTACTGATACTAATTGCTGCTTGCCATCAACAGAAAGGCTCAGGTCCAGGGAGCCTGCCTTGCCATTTGATACTAGACTGAAGACTTGACCAGAGCCATCTTTCTGTTCCACGGAGAGCAGTGTGCCTCTGCTTTTCTTGGCTTGCCGGAGAGTGGCTAGGAGAATAAAGCCCTTCTCAGCATGGATGGAATCTAGTAAGTCTTGGAAGTCAGAGTCAGGGACAGCAGGGATGCGACTGGCATCTTCAATGCGGTAAGCAGGGCTGGAGGATTCTGGTCCCTTCACCAGGTACACCCCGGGGGCCCGGCGCCCAGCTCCCTTCCGCATGAAGCCAATGAGTTCAAAGAGGTCGAAGACACTGTTATCATCATTCCTGGACTCTGCAGAGAGAGATCAGGACAAGCATCATGAGAAAAGGACAAGGCTGAATAGGTGCAAATCTCCCCAGATTGCTTAACATTTTGGGTCCTGGTGCACATCGTGCAAGGCACAGTGCCTCACATCAGAGCACAGACAGTAGCTCTGATGTGCAGCAGCCTCACCAGGAGCTGCTGTGCAGCAGTACGTGTGCATTCTTGTACAGGAGCCAGTTGGCACAGGAGTGCCAGGTACCCGCGGACTGACACACAAAGGTAGCAGCCATTCTGGCACCCTGCTACACTCCAGCAGCACAGAAATAGACAGCAAAGCCCAGACCACAGTATTCCTATGCTAGGACATAGCAAAGCGAGTTTGCATAATCCAGCTGAAAGACAGCAGCACAGTAGCCGCTTCCCTAGGACACCACGACGGCAGCCTACTACCCCATTCCTTCTTCAGCCAGTTCCTAGATCATCTTCTTCCTTTCCTCGCTCAGCACAGAGGAAAGTTACAAGTTACATGCTCAAGTTCTGGAAACTCTGCGGTCCTGTTTCTGAAGGTTACACAAATTCCACATCAGAGAGAATTTTCCCGTTCCCATGTAGCTGATGCTCAGGTTAAAACGTTTTACTTCACTGAGACCTTTGGAGCTCTTTATCACCGAACACAACTTCATCTGCCTAAACAGGCACCAAAGTTTTTTTATTTTTGCTCCCGCCTTCCCTTACGCGGTGCCCCAGCACAGAACCGGCCTTACCTGCAGCGCGCTTGGTCTCCGAGCCGCCGAGCAGGAGGAGCAGGAGGCAGAGAGCGGTCGCGGGCCCCATGGCAAAGGTCTGTCTGTGAACCAGCCTGGGGACACACACGGGGAAGGTCACCGTCTCACCCAGGCCCGGCGCACGGGCAGGGGCAGGTGTCCCTCAGGCGAACAGCGAGCGCGGCGGGGCCGCCTCAGCACTCACCTGCGGGAAGAGCGGTCCGGGCGGTCCGGGCCGGCCTCAGGCACTCACCGGCGGCGATACCCGCGGGCGGCCCCGGCTGTCCCGGCGCGGGAGGGAAGGAGGGCGAAGGCGGCGGTCGGCTGTAGCGGCGCTGCCGGGACTCTGCGGGCGCCGGCCGCCCCGCCGGGCTATAAAGGCATGGCTCGCATTCCTGGGCGCACGGCGGGCCAATCGGCGGCGGCGGGGCAGGAAGCGGGAGGCGGGAGCCGGGTGGCTCCGGGGCCAGGGACAACTTTCCGCAGGGCCGGGGGGCGGGGGCGGGGGCGCCCCGCGGGCCGGGACAGCGGGCGGGTCCGGAGCCGCCGCCGCCCGCCCGCGCCGCCAGGGGGCGCTGCCCCCCCGGGGCCTCCGCCCGGCTCCCGGGGCCTTCCCCGAACAGCGGCGGGACCCGCCGGCCCTCGCTCCCCGGCCCGCCGTGAACCCGCCCGGCAGCCGCTCCCGCCTGTCCCGCCGTCCGGCCCCGGGGCAGGCCGCCCGCCCCAGCGCCGGCACCTGGCGGGCCCTGAGGAGAGGTGCGCCCTGGCGCCACCGGCCCCGGCCGGCCTGAGGCGCTGCTGAAAGCATCCTTCGCTTAATTAACCCAGTTCACTTAATGAGACCTTCTCTGCCTGTCCGCTGGTTCTAATACACAGCACACAGGACACTGGGTTCACATAAGGGGAATAACGTGAGTTCTCGTTAGCTCTTCCTCCCCAGCCCTGGAGGTGCCGGGCCTGGCGGGAGCAGGAGAGGAGGCGGACGGGAGGAGTGGGGCCTGCTGCCTCCTTTCCTCCCCACGTCACTGCTGAAAGGTGTGTGGGGTGACCCTCAAACAAATTTGCCTTAGGAATGAAGTGGCTATCACTGTACTGCAGCTGAGATTCTCCCACAGCAGATTTGTTTAATGAACAACATGACTAACACTACTTCAGCTAAGAATTTCCCATGCAATATGAATTGCAGGTAACAGGAAATCTAAAGGTGAAAAGGTGAGTTCCTGACATCATGTCATATTCTGAATGACTTAAAGTGACTTGAATGTCACTTTAAACTTTGAAACGGCTTTGAAGTAATCGAATTCCAAAAATGGTTAATCCCTCTGCATTCCCTGGCCTTTGTATGCTTGGCATGTGCTCCTGTGGAAAGCGGAGTGTCAGTGAGCGAGAAGGACCCAGTCAGGCAATTGCGTGTGTGGCGAGGGAAAATGAGCAGTGGCTGAGTTGGATTCTGACCTGTGTAAAATGCATCAGACAGTTGTGCTGGCTAATGTATGAGGAGGAATTACTGCACTGCGGATTATCTTAGGAAATGCTCTGGGAAATTCTTGACCCAAAGAATGAGCTGCAGAATTGTGTATATTAGGACAAAGCCAAAATAATTGTTTGCCCTTTTAACTTACAAGATAGAGTATACCATCTGAAGTAGGCCTCTTTACTGTACAGTGATTCACAGAAGAAAAACATCAAGCATTTCAAGATAAATAACTGGGAGAGAAAAGAAATAATGGTGATAATGAGAGCCCTGTCAGTAAAAAGACCCTAAAAGATCAGCAAGAGAAAGAGCATGCAAGATACATGAGCTGCTCTAACCTGGACAGGTTTAACATTTTATGCTAGTTGAGATAATTTTTCTCCCTTCTTGCAGTCAGTATTCTCAGCAGAAACCTGAAGAGCATAGTGAATCCAATATCATATATCACAGAGTGTTTTGCTTCTGTAAGTATAATGGTACAAGAAAGAACAGCTTATCTGTTCACTATTTGCTGGATAAGGAATTGGTTGGACGGTCACATCCAGTAGTGGGTGGTGGTTAAGGGCTCAGAGTCCCGATGGACATGAGTCCCTCAAGGGCCTGTACTGGGACCAGTTCTGTTTTGTGTCTTTCTCAATTACATAGATGAAGGGATCATCAAGTTTGCAGATGACTCCAAGCTGAGTGGTGCAGTTGGCACACCTGAAGGATGGAATACCATCCAGATGAACCGGGACAAGCTTAGGAACCAGTCCTTGGAAATCTTGCGAAATTTAACAAGGCCAAGTGCATGGTGCTGCACCCAGGTCAGGCAACCCCCGATATCAGCACAGGCTGGGGACTGAACAGATTGAAAGCAGCCCTATGGAGAAGAACTTGGGGGTGCTGGAGGGTGAGAGGTTGGACATGACCCAGCCGTGGGCACTCCCAGCCCAGAGAGCCAAACGTGTCCTGGGCTGCATCCAGAGCCCCGTGGGCAGCAGGGCCAGGGAGGGGATTCTGCCCCTCTGCTCTGCTGAGACCACACCTGGAACACTGCACCCAGCTCCGGGTGCCAGCACAGGAAGGACATGGACCTGCTGGAGTGAGTCCAGAGGAGGGCCACCAAGAGGGATGGAACACCTCTCCTATAAGGAAAGGCTTAAAAATTTGCAATTGCTTGCAATTGCTCAGCCTGTAGAAGGCTATGGATTGACTTTATTGTGGCCTTTCACTACCTGAAGGGAGCCTACAAGAGAGCTGGAGAGGAACTTTTTACAAGAGCATGTACAGGTAGGAAAAGGGGTAATGAAAGAGAGTAGATTTAGGTTAGATGAAATTCTTTATTCCATCTCTGGAAGGCCAGGCTGGATGGGGCTCTGAGCAACTTGGTCTAGTGGAAGGTGTACCTGCCCATGACAGAGAGAAAGTAAAGCAATACCAGAGTGCTTTGCCTACCACAATTTCTCCTTCTGATGGGAATCCAGTCCCTGGAAATTGATGTGAGATGGTATTGAATAACATTAGGGCCTGGCCACACCCCCTTCCTGGTTACTGTAAAAAATAGCCCTGTCCTGGCTGAAACTAGGACAGTGGCTAAAGTCAGATGAGAAGGATCTCACCATTTATGACGTTCTGTGGCATGTCCTGAGTTGCTGTTTATTGTCCTGGCAGTAAGGAAGCTAACGGTTGCCACCCAAGGGGAGGTAGATGACTGTTGGAGGAGTGCAGATTTCAATGCAGGGCATAACCCTTCCTCTCTGGGGTGGAATCCAGGACATTGCTGTTTGGCAGATCTGTGTCATGTCTGTGAAAGAGTCATTCTACATAATTTGGAGTAAAAAAGTATATCGGTGCATATGTTCTTGACGAGAATACCTTGCTTATCAGTCTTATTTTTTTGCAGACATATTTTGTGTGCTAATGACAGTTGTAATCTGTCTGGATGCACAAGTCAGATTGGATATTTTTTGGTTTTGAAGTTCTTCCATCAAATACAGACCTTTTCTCATACCAAAAATAGTGTGGGAAATTGCAGTGTCTGATAAACGGAGAGCTAACTCATTGAGTTGAGCCCTTACCCCTTAAAAAAACAGAAATGTTTTAATTTCTTCTAAATTATAGAGGGTGTGCAGTACATTTGTTTACTAAGAGTCCTATTTTGGGGTTTGCAAAATGAATTACAATTTAAAGAGAGGAATATACTTTAAAGAGATTAACTAAGTGATAAAATTTTCTTGCAGGGTTGCATATAGTTTCATACCAACGTAATGCCACTAGCATTTTTTTCACCAGAAAAAGTGAAGCCATTCAGTAATTTTTAAGCCTTTTTTTTTTCCCGAGAAGGAGAAAGCATTTCTTTTAAAGAAATATTGAGAATTTGCATCATGAATCAAAAAACACCCCCAAACTCTATTCTTGAAGCTAAAAACATTTGCTGTACTTCAGAGATCAAGTTGGTTTCTTTTGTCTGTGAAGGCACAAAGAGGAAAACCCTAGTATTCTCTATCAAAAGGCTTTTTCATCTACTCCCTTTGTAAGTAGCAGATCAAAAGTAGCTGTAGATATAGGGATCTAGTCTCTGCCTCAGAGAAGTATTTCTAGTCAGTGAATCATTACAGCATGTATTCAAGCAGATGGTAGAATTTCCTTGGTTTTCATTAGCATTCTTGTGGACATACTTGTGGACATGCGTTTTCAGATGTTTTTTTCAGCAGAGGTGACCATAAGTACATGTTTGTACATTTATATACTGGGACCTTTGATCCTATGAAGTGAAAGAAAGCTGTTCATTTACATCCGTTAGCAATCTGTGTCCCAGTGTGTTTTTGTGAGTTGTAAACAAGCAGCTGCAGAGCTTCTATTCCTCACAACATAATCACAGATGAAGTGAAAAAGAGATTTAACTTTTTGTTCACCTATCAGAGTATCTCTCATCTCCATTAACTTTGTATTACACAATCAGGAAGGATTGATTATGAACAAGACAGAACATACACATTTTGCCACAGCATGAAACCACACTTCAGCAAAATACCGTATCATATGCAAATCTTTACCCTGTTCTTTTCTTCTTTTAATTAGGCAGAAGCAACCAATTTTTTTCAGATCCGATAGAACACTCTTAAAAATGCTATTAATTACTTAATATTGCATAATATCTTCCAATCATCAGGAAAAAAGGCATTGAAAGATCTGTGCAATACATAGCTGGGTGTTGCTGGCAGTCATGTGGTAGAAAAAACGAATAACTTGTATATTAAAACAGGACTGTTCTGTCATTACACAACTTGAAAGATATGTGTTTAAAATAACTAAGAGAATTGATGAATAAACAGTAATGTGCTCATGAGAGGGAAGATTAACTTTGTGCTAGGAAGTGATGTGCCTGGAGTTTCTTAAAGGGCAGTTGCTTAAAATGGAGTGTCTAGAAGGGACAGAAATATAAAATAAAAAGCCTGGTTTGTAATTTCCAATGTCTTCTCTGTGTTACCACAATATGTGTAGCTTTCTGCTTTTTTCTACTTATCTATCTATCTATCTATCTATCTATCTATCTCTCTAACAGTCTGTGTTATGGACTTGGTCTAGAGTTAACGAGATTAGATAAAGGATGACCTTCACAACTGAGCTGTAAAATAAAGAATACTGGCATTTAGTAATTCCCTTATTCTGCACAAGTTTCTGCGCAGTTTGATGTAGCAGCAGTTGCACAACATGCATATACAGAGTAAGAATAACCACATTAGGAAGAACACAGACTGGAAGAGATTCCATTTCATGTTGAAGAAGGAGACTGAATAACAAAATTGCCTGGTATAGTTATTTTCAGGCTTTTATTACAAACAATACCTTGGGGGCAGGGAAGTAAGATGTCTTGCCAAGAGATTATTTTGAGCAAATAAAATGATCTATGAAATTTATGACTAAGAATCTTTGACACACCCCAGCTGAAGCTCCCAAGAAGTCTGCTACTTAGTGGAACTACAAACCCCATAATATGTATACATTAGGTGAAAAGTGCATAGAAAATATGGGCACATATTATGTCTAGCTTTTTCCTTTTCCCAGAGGTCATAATAGTTGTGTTGAATACTGCAAAGCCTTTCCTGTTCCTGTAGATTTTAGATACATCATTAGCCCTGTTGACCTGCTTACACACAAAGTCAAAAATTCTTCAGAGTCAGGTTCTTACATGATTTTATTAGAAGTTATCCTGATTTTGTCTGGGATAAAGTTAATTTTCTTCCTATTAGCTGGTACAGAGGTGTGTTTTGGAATTAGGATGAGAATAATGTTGATAACACACTGCTGTTTAAATTGTTGCTAGGTAGTGTTTATATTGAGGCAAGGAGTTTTCAGTTTCTCACCCCACTCTACCAGTGAGTAGTCTGGGGACACAAGACTCTGGAAAGGGATACAGCCAGGAGAGCTGACACTAACTGGCCAGAGGAATGTTCCATACTACGTGGAGTCATGCTGTACAATAAAGTTGGAGAATTGGCATGGGAATGTTGGCTCACTGCTCAGGAACTGGCTGGGCATTGGTCAGTGAATGGTGAGCAATTACACTGGGCATCACTTGTATATTTGAATTCTGATAACAGTAATAATGGATAGCAGTATCATTGTTTTCCCTTTCTTTTTCTGTCCTTTTAATCTTTATCTTATTTTACAAATTTATTTGTTTTTCTTCTGATTCTCTGCCCCATCCCACTGATGGGGTGAGTGAGTGGCTGTGTGGTGTTAAGGTACATGCGAGGTTAATCCATGACAGAAGTGAAGCCTGCTGTTATTCATGCTTTCTAAATTCAAATTACATATATCTATATCAATTACATTATATCTACATCGATTACAGTTGTCTCCCAAATTGTGTCACTTTAATTACTTTAATTGTTGGGAATGGGAGGGAATTTTGAGAAAGTTGTCTTAGCAGTTTGCTTGATACTGCAGCATTGCCAAGTTGCACAGCATGCGGAGTAGAGTAAGCAGTTCTGGAGAGAGTCATGCAGGAGATAAAAGGTCTGATGTGTAGCACATACCTCCCTCTTTCTCCTGAAAAAATAAAACTAATATTTTTCACTATCCAGACACCTCTCCATTCTCTGAAATAAAACCTCTTATAATATCTGAAGTAGGACAATCCGAAACTCCAGTAACATTAGAGACATCAAATAATTTGATCCTTAGTGAGGAGTAATTCTTATGGCCCTTTTGAGGCTCCAGACTTGGCCTGAAAAATAAAACGAAAGCATGAGCATTGCTCTGCAACAGTTCAGCCTAGGGATACTTTCACTCAATACTAGGAAGTTTTTTCGGAAATGACTAGGGACACATGGGCCTTGAAGTTACAGCCTAGCATATTCTTTTAGTAGCCTCACTTTGTAAGCAAGCACTTCAATCTAACAAACATGACAGTGAAAATAGTTCCTAGGAACTGAGAATGTATACATCGGAATTACCTTGTCTATGATTTAAATGGGGGTAGATTTTTTTTTTAGGCAGATTTTGTAAGGAGATGAGACATCTGTGATCATGCTCTGTGTCTGTTTGGATATGTCTGTAACAAATTGCTCTCTTCCTACCCCCCCGATAAGTTTAAAACTGTTTTCAAGCACAATCAAGCACAAATTCAGCAGAGGAGCAGCATTTTCAAGGAGGTTCTAACAGGTCCTATGAAAATCGGCATCTGAGTAAAGAAAGAAAACCCCAGTTGGGATGCTACTCAGAGGGATCTTGACAAACTTGGGAGGTTGGCCTATGCAACCCTCATGAAGTTCAACAAGGCCAAGTGCAAGGTCCTGCACCAGTTTTAGGGCAGTCCCAGGCATGAATGCAGGTTGGGCAGAGAACAGATTGAAAGCAGCCCTGGGGAAAGCCACTTGGGGGTGTGGATGGTGGAGAAACTCAGCATGACCCAGCAGTGTGCACTTGCAACCCAGAGAGCCATTCATGTCCTGGGCTGCATCAAAAGAAACATGGTCAGCAGGCTGAGGGAGGGTTTCTTTGTCTCTGCTCTGCCCTTGTCAGACCCCACCAAAGTATTGCATCCAGCTCTGGGACTTCCAAAATAAGGAGTTTGTGGACCTGCTGGAGCAAGCCCAGAGGAGGGCCATGAAGATGATCCAAGGGCTGTAGCACCTCTCCTATTGTATAACAGGCTGAGAATTGGGATGTTCATTCTGCAGAAGAGAAGGCTCCAAGGAGACCTTATAACACCTTCCAGTACTTAAAGAGACTTTAAAGAGGCTCAAGTACAGCAAACCACTTCCAATTGCCCAACTTGTTTTTTTAAACCTTTTCTTCAATTTCATTCCACAGCTTCCCCATGCAGCTTGCTTACACTTCTCTTCTTGTAGAGTTGCTTTCACAGTATGCTTTTCTGTATTGGAAATTACTTTGATTTCTTCTTGTCCTTTCTTCAGTAGACATAGAGATTGGTTGCCATCGCCTTACAAGCAATCTTGTATGTATGAAAGTCTCCTATCATGTCTTTCCTCAGTCTTCTAGACTAAACAAAGCCAATTTCTTCAATCTCTCTTCATAGTTCATATTTTCCGAACCTCTTCATCTCCACTTTGGACTTTTTCCAGCTTTTCTTTAGCTTTTTTGAAAAGCATGGTTATAAAAACTCTTGTGCAATGCAATTCTCCATATAAAGCCTTAATAAGACTTAGGGAAAAAATTTAGTCTCTTATGTATAGAATATTTCTGGTAGCATGTACTGGCATGACAGTGGTCTCCTCTTTCTTTCCTTCAATTTTAGTTTTGCAAAGTGTCATATCATTAATTTTTATGCTGCCTGCAGTTTAATACAGACCTTCAGTCCTGTCAGTGTTTATTCTTGTCTTGCTAGTTATTTTTGCATTGTATTTAATTTCTTGTTCACATATAGAGGAGTTGGTCTTCACTGTGATGAATCTCAATTTATTTTTTGTATATAAGACTGTTTATAAGGTAGAGTAGTTTGCAGCTCAACATGGTTGTAGCCAACTTTGCTAAGGTAAGTGAAGAGCAAGAATCTGATATAACTGCACAGAGCAAGCCAGGAAGTCTTGGAAGTTACTATCAGTATTAGAGCATTTATTACAGAAGTACTCAAGAATATTCTTTAAATATTTGTAGACTTATGTTATTCAATTGCAGGGGTGGAAAATAGAGGCATGAAGGAAGATCTTGACAATAAGATTTGTAAAATCTGCCAGTGCAGAATTGGTGTCCCTTCAGAACAGCCTTGGATGTATCGGCCAAATGTAAACAATTTGCTTCCTAAGAATAAGCCCGATTTCCTGCAATGGTAAAGGCAGGAAACTTGAAAACCATTTGGAAAATTTTGCCCAAAGGAACCTATCTGAAAGCATCCAGCCAAGGCATAAATAAGGCATAAGATGGAATGTAATTTGAGTTTCTGTCTAGGAGTACATACTATCTGATGTCTTGGCAACAGGTCTGAGGTGAAATATACAGCCTTGCAGCTATGCTTATTAACTCCGGCACAGCACTAACCGGCAGCGTCTCTGTACCACAGCTGTGCATGTCTAGCTGGCTCAGTCTGTGAGTAGAGTTAATAGAAGACTGTCTCCATTGTTCACTTAGACAAACACTGCATCTCTGTTTTCAGGCTTTTCCCCAACAGGTAGACAAAATACTGTACTGCCTGACATTGGCAGCCTAACATTTTTTTGCAAGTGATAAAAGCTAAGATTTGAGGATAGCTGCAATTTTCTCCCAGAAATTTTTAACTACTTGTAGTTTCCCAGTGCAGAGTGGTGCCAATTGTACTTATTAGAAGTGTAATTCATCAGTGTAGAATGCTGATTGCTGCATGCAGTTGTGCATATCTAGTATCTTTGCACACATTCTTCAGGCATGTACAGATTTAAGTGATACCATTCTTAATCAAAAGTGCCTATCCTTTCTGGACAGTGCAGATTCTATCTTTCTGCTTTTCTGTTTCATCGCTAAATTACTGATTGAGAACCAACTCTCAAAGTTGTTTGCAAAGTTTCTCTCTGAGAAACTATGAATTTCAGTATATGTATTCCCCTCTTATGACTCTTCCTACAAACATACTCCACATGCTAAAGAGGCCTAAAAAACCAAATGCTGGCTTTGTAGCTCTGAACACTTTTTTCTCATGCTAAAGACAGAATAGTATTCAACATACAGATGCAAGAAAACTTAAACTTGCTAGAACATGTTTCGGAGTATGACCAATAGTCACAAGCCAGGGAAAAAGTACAGCCTCCAATTCACTTGCAGAAACAGAAGTGGATAAAGTATGTGCATATTGCATTTAATAATGTATATATCCTCAGGGGGAGATAAACAGTATTTCTGCTTTTAGATAAAATAGGCAAAAAAAATTAAAATCAGGAAGAAGTTTAGTTTCTGGAGTTCATAACTCTGCATGTAGCTTTTCAGTTCATCATCTGCTAGAAATTGCCCCTGTGTTGCTGAATAAATCACTCTGTGTTGCTTTGTGCTTGAGGTTTTATTTCTGAGCCAGTGATACTGCACACAAAATAGCCATTCTACAAACAAGTAGGAAGACATGTTTAATCAGAGCTTTCAGGAGTTAGAAACTAAAAAGCCTGTGGAATGTGGTATGTAGATTGGCATGAAAAAGTAAGCGACTTCCTTTTTTGTTGTTGTTGTTGTTGTTGTAAGGTGTTATTTGAGGTCAGGTAGCCCATGCAGGCTGAAGGGGAAAAAAGAAAAAAAAGCATAAATCCAATTCCCATTGTCTACAATATGGTAAGGAATGGGATGTTTATGGAGAAACTCTCCAGGCAGCTGAGGTCTTGATTTTGGAAGCAAGCATCTAAATAAATGAACTTAAACTGGAAGCAGGACATTCTGCATGATGTTCTGCACCTCAACATGCCTGACCACAGGGTTATGAGAGAAGGTTAGCTTTTACAGATTGGAATGTGCCAGTAGTCAGAGGTTGCTATCCTAGTTATGACCATGATTTTGGGACCTAGCCCTGAATGAGATAGCTGGTGTTGACTGGATTACAATCCATATGTTTTTCATGTGTAGTAGATTGTCAGTCAAAACACTCTTGTTCTTCTTTAAGGACATCTTCAGTAAGGAGAATATATCGGTACATCATGTTTTGATGGAGAGGAAACACGAGTTTTTTTCATTCAAAAGAGACAGTCTGTGTCTTGTACTTCTTCATATATAAGCAAGATACTAGTACATTAATAGGTTAAAGAGGACTCTATAACTGAATACAAAATGCAGAAAGTATGTATATAAAAGTTATGGGAATTTTAGTTGGCCTATCGGTTCTAACTACAAAAGTGAAATTCTGACAGGGTTTATAATACATGTATTGATATGTTTATGGAGGGAATGCTAGCTAATGGGTGGTAATCCAACTGCTTTTAGAGTTCATTGGCTTATTTCTTTCTTCTGTAAATGATGGTTTAAGGACACTAGCTTGAAGTTGTTTCATCATGCAAGGATGTTAGCGACACCATGAGTATTTTAATTTATTTCCTTTTTATAGCTAAAGGAATTTTAGAACTGCAAAACTCCTTTATAATTACCATTGTTATTTCTACAGTTGGAAGCTCACCCTGTTGTGCAATGTTGGTTTTGTTCTTGATTCTTTGCCTTCCCAGCTTGTATAATTCTGCATAAGTAATTATTAAAATGTAAACTTGTCTAGCAATAAAACAACCACAGAGATTTCCACATAAAGATAAGTAACTGTAAAGTCAAGTGGGAAGTGAAAAAATTTGAGCTTGGAAGGGAAAAAGGAAAGGAAGAGAACATTTATAAGTACATTTGGTGGGAGTAAAAGGAAGAAAGGCCTACCTATCTGGGCCTTGCCCTTCACTTGCTTTGGCTGCCATGTAGAAGCCAAATCAATTTTTCATTCCTGAGAACACCCATCAATGAGGACCAGAGCACAAATGGTAGGATAGCCATGAAATACATACAGCATATCAAAGGTACAGTACTGTTATGAATTCAGAGCATTAAAAAAAATTCTGTGTTGAATAATACATTGCTCAGATAGATTCAATTGATGATAGGTTTCAATTTATCCATTTCAGTCAGAAGCCAACAGGAAATAGGAGGTAATGTTTCATACTAGTTCACTAGAAAACTGTTTCAAAAATAAATTAAGGAAATGCACAAGGAAAATGTAGTGATTTTTTTCTGATGGATAGGTTTTGCCCTGCTGTTAGAGCTATATTGTTGCTCTTTTCTGGTCCATTTATGCCTACAGTCATAGCTGCAATTTATTGAAACTATGAAGAAATACATTTTCTCAGAATTTGTAATCAAACAGAATAGATTCCCAAGAGTTACAAAGAAGTTTCACATATAAAATGTTCAAATAAATCTCCGGTGATAAGAATGTATAACCAAAATACTCTAAAGGTCATTTTATTAAGGGAAAACATCAAAACTAAAGTTTTATGTAGGGGAGATTCTTCACAGTGATGAGAGCTGGCACATGCAATGGTATTAGGAAAGGAAAATAGGCATGCACAGTATAAAGTATTTAGAATGACTAGGCTTTTAATTTTGTTTGTAATTTCGAAGATTAGCTAGTCTTCACACAGAGTGGGAAAGAAAAGAAAAGCCTTTTTTAAAATTAAATTATTTTGGGAAAAAAATTACTTAAAACTTTCTTCCTTTCTGTATCTGAGTACAAATAAATGCCTGGCTGTATAGATAGTCTGGGAATGGTAGAAGTGCAGCATGTGCTTATAGGGTGTGCATGGTAAAAATGCACTTTATGAACTGTCTATAGGCACAGTATTAATTTAATTAATACTGTCAGCTAGAGTGTTAAGCAGTCTGCTTACTGAAACATTTGGAATCTGCGCTGCTGAGAATGTGACCTAAAAATGTTGCCTTTAAACTTTTATATAACCTCATCTTGACCTGGCTGCATTTCAGCTGAAGTTTTCAACAGTCAGTAACTTACACTGTTTCATGTGAGCAGCAGGGAAGACTTCAGACTGAGGGACAGCAAGTTGAGAAATTAATTGTCTAAAAAAGGGAGGAGGAAAAGGATGGAATGAGGAAAACATGAGAACAGAATTGCTGTGAAACTTGGTGACGATGACATTAAGATTATTCTTATTGTTTGGTTTTACCCTGTGCCCCATAAAACTTTAATCCAGTCATGTGGGGAAAGGAAAGTAGATTACTATACAAATTATTCATGCAAAAGAACATACACTAGAATACACTTTTTCTAGCAAAAGAGTTTGGGAACAGCATTCATGATGTGCAGAATGAGAACAAATATTTGGTTTGTAAAAGACCTCAGAAAGAAATATTAAATAATCCTCTTGAGATGGGAGGAGAATCACTGTTAGTATGAGTGTGTCATATCATCTGAAGAGTAGTGGTTACTTGTGTGTTGCAATGGCCAGAAAAATGAGCAGTTGCTCTGTTGCTGGAGAACAATACTGGTAATTTTTCCTCTGATGGTGGTCTTTAATTTTTTTTTTTTTTCTCCTGTCTGGTTTAGAAAGTAGCACTGCCTCTGATAATTTGTTTGAAGGGTAAATGTATCTGCAAAGATCAAGACTCTGCAGTCATATGAAATCATTAACAGGTTTTTCTACAAAAAACGTCAACCAACCCAGATTTTCATTTTGGCACAAATTCAATCATTAATTGGGTTTTGTTGCTGTTAGTAAATTGAGCAAGATAGCATTATGCTTTTTGAGGCAGGGCTATTGTTCCAAATAAAAGTCTGTTTTGAAGTTCTATTTGGGTCAGAAGTTGGTAACCATTCAAAGGAGATGGAAACATATAAAATGAGGAAGGATTTTAAGAGTAAAAATCTCTAAAATGTTTGAAGCATCTTAGGTTGACAAGGGGTTTGTCTAAGAGAAACTTTCTCTAATTTTTTCATCTGTACCTTTTCATAAAAACATCAGGTTTTTTGAGGGCATTTTGCTATAGCATTGATGGTCTTATGTGATTTACAGCTGTAATCCAGTGACTTTCAAAAGCATAGAGAAACGGAAGGTCAACATATTTTCTGGAGATGAAAATTTTGGCTCCAAAGTTCTTCTCGGTAGTTTTGGCAAATGTGGTCTAGGGTGCCACACTTATCTATATGTTATTTGTATGCACTGGGTAATAAAGGGAGGCCTTTGCTGTATCTTTTACAATGTCATTGACCTTGGTTAGCCAGAAATAAACTGAAAAATACACACTGACACTCATAATTATTTCAAATGTTATGATTTATCACTCTGTGTGACAAGATAAATGGGCTTTTACTTTTTTCCTCAGTGAGTAGTTTTTGATAACTGTGATGGGATAGTCAATGGTCAAAATCCCATCCTTCAGTTAAGTCATCATATTGCCACTGGAAAATCTCCTTGCAATAAAAGTCCTTCCTAGCTGCTGTTCACTTATAAATTTCTAAATGTGTTAACACTAGCAAATGCTTCTTGTAAGTATCTTCTGTATGTGAATTGAGACAAGATGTCTTGATCTCTTTCCTAGACTGGATTTTAGAGCAGAGACCCAGTGTGACAGTCTGAACCAGCTGAGCATTTATGCTTTAAGTGTGTGACAATTACACGTGGCTTTTGATGTTGGAGAGCAAGGAAACTTGTCTTTTATCCCTATTAAAGAAAGTGATACAATATGATGATAAACTCAGAAGTAAAACAACTTCAGCTAGGTATTTAGGCAGGCAGGGAAGACTGGTGCAGGATCTTACTCTGGTCAAAATTAAGTTTAAATAATTAGAATCACAAAATGCCATGTAAAGTAAAGGTTTTCTTGATGAGGTGCCAAAGAAGTCATGGCTAAGATTTACAGAAAAGGGAAAATTCAGTCCTGTGGCTTTTTTTTTTTTTTTTTTTTTTTTTTTTTTTTTTTTCTTCACTGTATATATAATTTATTGTGACATTTCTGGAGCTGTAAAATTTCTTTATTCCAGAATTCTTCAGGATGTGTGTGTTCTCAAATGCACACATCTGCACAACTGCCTACTCACCCTCCAGAAGAATCAACACAGCATGTCACGTCAGTCTGGCAGGATTACATTCATTAGATGTTCATTTTTGCTCCTGACCTTTATCCACCTCCTCTCCTTTAATTTTCACTGTGAAGAAACAGCTTTAATAGTGGGATTATTTCTGGATTAGTTGAGCTCTTTAGCATATTGTCTATGGGCCTGTTTACCTTGCAAGAGTCATGAGCCTGATCTGAGTCCCATTACAATGTCACAGAGCACAATGGCCTGGAATGAGCAGTAGGCACAGAAACTCAGGACTATTAGCCTGGCATAGGGAATGGCAATGGTCAAAAGCTTCTGGCAGGTTATTTGAGCTGGCAAGAGATTGAGAGCTGCTGCCAAAAAACCCCCGCAGAGACCAATTTCTGAAAAAAATCGTAACGGCCTGCCTGAGGAAACTACTGTGTCCATGTGTCCTGTGCTAGATACTGGGTAATCCCAATGTCTACTCCAAGTGGTTTTGAAAAACAGAAGAAAATTGCTTTCCAAGATGCACTGCCCAGTTGTTGAACGTGGATGATGGGAGATATGGTCAGCACAACTGAGATCAATGTAAAACTATTAGGCAAATCCCCTCCTTATCTGTCAGATCCCAGCTCCTGAGCCTGGAGGACCTCACTGGAAATTGATATAATGGATAGTTTTCAATGTGGAGACCTCAATATGGAGAGAGGTTTATTTTAAGTTTTGATAGCAACTGCAGAAATATATATGTTTATTTGGCACATTTTTCCCATTTCTTTGCTGGGCTGCTGTTTAAATTTTTAGGCTGAATCATTTCCTGTATTCGTTGTATGGATCTTTTTTCCTTTTATTTTTTTTTTTTTCTTTGCTGGGAAATGTGCAAAAGGCCTACTGCACAGTCAGGATCTTGCATCTTTGCTACTTTCTGTCTTTAAATACTTACTCTGAGTGTTGTGATTTGTCAGCTAATTTAAAGTTAGATTCTTACGTTTAAACTCAGAACCAACTTCCCTCTTAAAATAGTCAATTGCAGTCATGAGGAGGAACCTCATATCAGCCTATTATTTTTTATCTTGGGAAGTGAAAACACCAATTTCTAGCATGGCAGATGGCAATTGTTAGTTATGCACTGAATTTTCTTTTGCCTTTTTCTGTTCAAGTGTCAAAAAACTCAAACTTACTTATTTTTTTCCCAATGTGGATTTTTTCAGAGAGGCTATTTGGACTTGCCTTTGACCACAGTACTCTTGGCAGGCTTATAATAGACCTATAAACTCTCCAGTTGTGAGCAGCTGTTGGATGAAAGCACTAGTTTAAAGAATATTTTCAGGGTATTCATAGGAAATTCTGAAAGTCGTCTAACCCAGTAGATTTTCACACAGTGGGTTTTGTATGACTGTCACATTTTCTCCCATGATTTCCCCATTTAGTCCATTTGAGTGTGAATCTTATTAACATATCTTTGTTTATAATTGTGTTCAAGGCAAGAATGTGGAATTACAATTCCAGAATGTTTTAAATCCAAATTACATTAGCAAAGAAAAATCTAGAAGACAAGGAGGAAAATCAGTGCTGAGGAAGAAAGGAAAACTGTTAAAAAGATGGGGAAGGGGACTGGACTCTCAGAGAGCTTTTGCTGAGGCCTTCCAGTCCCAGCCTGCTCCTCTGGACTTCCTCAACATGACTCTGCTGATATGCAGGTGTGGAGGAAGGATGAGGAGTATTTAAAGCACAGAGTGGAATTCATTTGGATTCAAAGCCACTCCCAGCCACTTGAAATCTCCCACTCATTCTTACGAGCTTTTAATCAGGATCCGACTCTATTGCAGGCTCCTGAGTGAGCTTCCACTTCTGAAGAGAATAGGAGGCTTTGTTTTAGGCAAGCACATTGTAGTGAATCATTCTTCATTTTCACTCTGCATTTTTTGCCGCATGTACAGCAGAACCATTTGTTCTAGAAATGAGCCTAAACACTAAATGCCAAATTCAAATTCAGCCTTTCCTAAGGTTCAGTGGTGTTCTCCTCTGATGGATCCACCAAGTCCCTTCCTTTATGCCCTAACTAGTATCTGACCCTCTCTGTCTCTAGAAAAATGATGCTCTTGATTAGCACTGCCATTGTGCCTATCACAGAGAAAGCTAGTAAATTCAGAAGTCAAATTTTAAAAAGTCTTCATTTTTCCCAAGAAAATGAAAACCATGCTTTACTCCTTCCTTCCCTGGCCAAAAAAATCGAATTATGAACTGCTGTCTAAAATTGATTTCAATCCTGTATGAGGGTCATTATCAGGCAAGACTTTGGGGCGTTTTCAGTTTGTAGGCTAGTTGTTTACTAAATTTTACAGTGTTTGCCTTTTCCTTGAGAACAAGCTAAAGCTAGGAATGTGAGTGTGCTGGAAATTTATTGCATCTGGCAGCTGCAAAACAGTGATTCTCAGCCAATGTGTTTATGAAAGAAAGAGGAGAAGAATACGTTACCAAGTGTATAGTAATAAATAGCATGGCTCCAGTGTTGTCCTTTGTCAAGCAATTTCTACAGTATGTGGCATACATGAACAAATCTTAGATTGGTATTAATCTTTTGCAAAAGGTTTGACAGATTGATACTAAACTTTTGCAAAAGGTTTGACAGACCTGTCTCTTCTTGCACTTTTCTGACCTTATGTATAGCTGTTTTGATTAATTTCTTGTTCATTTGTGATTTTGCACGAGCAACTAAATCATGTATGTTATTTCAGTGAATCTGCTAATTTTGCTGCTTGGCAAAGCAACAGAAAATTTGCTTCAGAATTTGTGAAGAGCTGGAAGAGATAACATTTTTGTGTGACAGGATCAGTCCACATTGTCCCTTTAAGCCAAGTCTACCAGTGGCAGAAATATAGTCTGGCCCATCTGCACCAACATGTCTCCTGTGCCGATTTTGTGTGCAGGTACCAAAATCAAAGCAAGAGCTTGATTTCCAAACAAAACTAAAGAAAACTTTCTGCAGTCAGCATCTCATAAACCTCTAGCGAGCCCTTGGCATTTTTAAGGCACTTCAGTCAGACTGAAAAGGGAACCAGTGCTTCTCACTTCAGGCATTTCTTTTTCTCCTTGCTTATCAACTCATCAGACTTCACTGATCTTTCAAAAAGTCAGACTTGCACATTCCTTGAAAGTGGGGCTGGGAGAAAGCGTTTGCAGAGTATGGTTGTCCTGGTTCCATCCAGGACAGGGTTAATTTTTGATCAGAGGTGATCCTGTACCACCTCTGGGTACATCATTGCCTGGGGCGGGGAGTCTCTTATGAAGCCAAGGGTTTATTCCAGTCAAGTAAACGTGGCAGAGGAAGCAGTTGTGTAGTGCCGGTTCTGAGCTGGAGGGAGAGGTCAGGGTGGTGTTCCTGTGGTCAGGTCAGGCTCCACGGTGAGAATTTTGCATGTGAATCCCTCTATCACTTTTGTACGATTTTGTTATTAATATTGTTTCTCTTACCATTCATTTTCTTATTCCGTTGCTGTTTCCAGTAAGTTATTCTTATCTCAACCTGTGATCTTTAACTTTTGTGCCTCTAACTCTCCTCCCCACTCTGCCAAAGGGCAGAGGAGGAGGGGGAGTGAGCGAGCAGCAGCAGCATGGTTTGGAGAGGCTCAGAGGGAGCACTAAACTGGGGAGTTCCATTTCTAAACCATGACAATAGTCCATTCATAATTTAATTGCTGAGATGGTCTAGGGACAAGAAATACTCCAATTGAAAATTGCATGTGATGAAATATACATTTTCATTTCCTTTCATTTATGCAATGCTAGATAGATACAGGACAAATCCTTTGCAAATCATCAGTAACCTGCTGAAGGTTTAAATAAATACGCACATTGCTCTGAAATGTTGCTTATCGTGTTTTTCTTTCTTTCACAGTTTTGTGGTAACTTTCAGGTTAGATTACTCACTCAGGATATTTTTTCTGTTTCCCAATCTATGGTATGTGTCTGCTTACTTTTAAACAAATGCTAAAGCTGTTAACGATCAGTCAGACACCAGTGCAAAAGTTCAAGTCCTGAAATGTTAATATCTTTTTCTCTGTCTATTGTCACTTTAAGTAGGTTGAGGAAGTCTATAGTTTGTTACTGCTGTTTCGCAGAGAAAACTTTAAAAGCCTGAATGCATTCAGCTGTTGTTGAGTGAGGTTCAGAAGAAATGGTGTCCTGACAGGTTTTTTTTAAATGGAAGCTTTATTAAAGTTAATTGCCTCTTTGGCTTCTTAAATGGGTATACATTGACATATATATGAAATGGGATTGTCATATCCAGAACTGAAATGATCATATGCTTCATTGAAAGGAATATTGGGAAATGATGAACTCATTGCAAAATATCTGCAATTATAAAAAGTAGAAGAAATTTATAAAATATTATAAAAGATTAGTTAATGTCATTCCATTCTGATACATAAAATTTAACTAACATTTTGAATATCCTGGAGGAAAAAATGTTTTTCTTTTTGTGTCATTCGAAAGGGCTCCTAGAATGCATTAATGCAAATCATTAGAATGGATTAATACAAGTCTTCAACATGTATTCATGAATCCTTGCTCCTCAAAGAGCTAAAAAACCTGTTTCTGGATTGTGTGCTGTCTGTATGACAGCAACACTTGAATTTCATGGCACGAAGTCATCTGTCAACATCACCATAATGCTAAGATTATTAATTTTCTCTGTTTTAGCATGCAGCATTGTATATCTATAAAAAATCAGGCAATGAATTCCCTAAAGCTCAACAGGTGTTCCTGAATTCTGGTTCTTCCTTGAATAGGGAAAAGTCTTTGGAAAACCAAATAAACGCCACAAAACTTGGCTTTCTGAAAACAGGAATTTTTCGGCAAGTCTGATCACTAAAAGGACTTTCCTTAAACTCCCCAAAATCCTGCCTGCCAAAAATCCTCCCACCTCAGATTCCCACAAACTTAATTAAGGAAATAATTTCAAATTTCTTATCTGTAAGAAACTTTACTAATTTACTTAAATGTTGCAGAACCAAATACCTTTTCAATACAAATGAAGGGAGATGTAAGAATGTTTTCTATTAAAATCATCACTAAATGCATTGTTGTGCCTGTTTCCCAGCATGATGCATAGCCTTACTTCCTTCTGGTTTTACTTTTAAACTTCCTAATCCTCTAAAACATGAAAATTCAAGTCCAATTTTTGTTATACACCTGAAAATGAAAATGCATAGGTGCCACTTTACCTTTTAATGCAGTGTGGTTTGAAGCAAATGTTCTACAAACAATTTGCTTTGCCCTCTGAAAATCAGTAATGACCTCCCAGATGGCTGATTCACTTAATAACTTTGGAGACCACTGGTATGAAACTAAAATGGAGTAGAAATCCAGTGGGTGCTTCCCTATCCTTCCACACTGCCTTAAAACAGTGATTTTTGTACAGCTAACACATGTTTTTCCCTTGGAGTTAAAAGAATTTTTCTTCTGATTTTAAACGAAAGCGTGATCTCAATTATTTGGCAAGTCTTTAAAGATGTTATTCTGCACTTAAGAAGAAGAGAGTAGTGATTCTGGTGGCTTTTTGAGGTGTTTTTTTCAGCAGTTTACCATGACTAACTCATGAACTTGCATGAAATGTTAAAGCTCAGTAAAATGTGTTATTTAATAGGAGTGTATAATGGAAAATGTCCTTACTGTGCAATGATAGACAGTGCTATCATCTTCCATACCATCTGTTTGCTTCCCCCAGCTTAATTAATCAATTCCTGAATGATTCAAAGACACTTTATAGAAAAGCCTGAGCCATCTTAAAAGAAATGTATGTTGATAATATTGGAAGTTATTTTGTCTTAATTAGTTGATATATGCTCAAAATTACTTTTGGAAAATCGAATTAAACTCCCAACTTTGGATTTACCTTACTACTCAGGTCATATATAATTTCTAAAAGTGATCCAGAATAATTTTGAACAAATGAAGAATCATTAAAATCAGTATGATAAAGGATACTGGAAAACTTTTCCCATCTGAAGGACAGAAAAAACCCTGTGCAAGAAAGCTATGCTTTCTGCCTGCTTAGCATCCCATCATCTGCAGAGCATGTCAGTAATCTGTGAAGCAGCTGACCTTGTCCCATGGTACACTATAGAGCTTGGTGGAACTGCTGTCCAAGGCTCTGCTCTTTGCTCCTAGGCTGGCTTTGTGCTCGGTCTCTTGGTGCTCTGCAGTATATCCTTGGCCAATTCAGCAGCAATATTACACATGCTCATGAGGGAACCTCTGTGTAGCCTTTCTTGCTGGGAAGGATAAGCTGCCTCATGTGGGACCTTGCATGTGGGAGGAGTACACTGAAGAATAGGATGATTCAGAGTCCTTAGAGAAGCAAAATGTAGCAGCAGACTGGCTATTGAGGCCCTGTCTGGGCAAGCTGGGTTGATTCCTAATGCAGCAGTGCAAAACTGCAGCCAGCACATTGATGATCTTCCCATCAGACTTGCATTTTACTTCCAGCCTTTACAGTGCTAAGAGGCTGCCAGGCTGTTTTTGTTGGAGGGCAGAAGATAAGAACAAACAAGCCAAAGCCAAATTTTGGTACAATCCAATTAGCATAGTAGCTGCTTGTTTTTATGGTAAAAGGTTTGGGTTAGCAGTGTCTTTTATTTGGAAGAATATTTTAAAAATAAAAACATCCATATATTTTAATAAAAATAAGTACTAATAGGGCATGTAAATCTTTCCATGTAATGCTTTGACATTTGCAGTTCAACATCAGCCCAGTGTCAGCTCACACTTCCAAGACATGAATATCTATACTATCATGAAAAAGTACCTAAAGTTACAGATTTCCATGAGAACATTCAATGTCAAGAGGCTCATTTAAAGTTCAGGCAGGAAAACCCAACTCTTTTCTGGCCCAGTAAATTCCTACTTGCTCTTGAGTCAACCCAATCTTTTCTAAGGCCTCATATTTCTGAAAAGCTATCAATGAACAATGTCTGTTTGCACCACTGGCCGTTCTCTGCAAAGAACTTCTATTTGTTGCTTTATGGCCTCCCCATATACATCCCCCATCTGAAGCAGAAGGATGAAGGGAGGTATCCCAGTGCCTTTCCCAGAGTATACTAACACCAGAAAGCTGCATGGCTCCAGCTGAGATGTAGGACCTTTAGATTCACTTATAACTGCAGTAACCATTTTGGATGTTACAATTTTTTTATTGGTGCACAGAAAAAATAAGTGCAGATATATTTTTCTATACTTGTCACATTTTCCTCCATTAAATCAGGCTATAGCGGCAGGTGGGTCAACATTTTCCTCATAATTTTGATTGAAAGATGTTCATATGAGCCATGAAGCCAAAACACTCTTTTCCTTGCAGTGGATCTAGGCTACTGCAGTTTTCACTGAGACACCCCTTGATTCAGTTGAGAGTAAAACATATACTGCCAACACTACAATTTTGCACATGGATTTAATTTTTAGGATTAATATAGAGGATGTGTGATGTGAGATGCGACTGTTCAGTCTTTTCTGAATTGGTAACTTGTTTAAGGTAGGAGCTACATTTTGTGTACCTTGAAGTAGTAATTGTAGGACTAAACCAACACACTGTGATTCTTAAATTCTTAAACATTTAAGTAGTTTAAAATTTAATATTAGGTTATGTCAGAGACTCTCAGTTTAATCTGCATCTTCTGTGAATGTTGCTCATAGTGATGCTAGAAGTTTTAAGGAGTCTAATGAGATCTAGTGGCCTGGCTCTATATTAAATACTTCCACTCACAAACTAAGAACTGTGAACAAGCTATACAAATAATTTTGAAAATAAAAGAGTGACAACCTAGACAATGGTAGAAACAACACTGGTTTTAGCATGTGATTAAATACTTGATGAAGGAAAATTCCACTGCATTTGTTCTCATTGATTTATTTTGCCTGTTTTAAGCCAAAGACTTGGAGTCCAAATGTTTTGATGTTTGCTATATCACAGACCTTAGCATTACTTATTCCTTGAAGCCATTGGAGTGTACCTGCCTTTCAGAGGTGTAATTTTACCTGATAGTGTGAGAGTATTCAGGGTACACATTCTGGGCTCCCTAAGGAATCCTCACCCAGCTCTTTTACTTGTCCTGAGGCAAGCAGTTGATGCCAGAAGGGAAAGCATCTGGAGAAAAAGAAAACTTTTAACTCAAGTGTCTTCTAAAATATTGGATTTCACCCAAGAAGGAGCTTTCAGACCCTTCAGTAACATCAGCACCATCACAAAATCAGCAGTCAGAATTCTAGTTTGTGAACCAGATGTAGCACAAGATCAAGAAGGAAAAGCTCAGGGCAGGAATGTGTTGTGTGCTGTCAATAAGTTTATTTGTCAATTCAAGGGATTGCTAAGGAGTTCTACAGGGAAGTTTGCCTGTTCCTGATTCTGCCCCAGAGATTTACTTGCAAGGCGTATGGTCAGCTTTGCATGTTCTTAGACACATTAGGAACTTGGAGAGACATTAAGGTTGTGGATTCGAACTCACTGCATTGTTGTGTTTTTCTGGCAAGTCTTTTTTCAACAACCCAAACGATTTCCATCTACAGTAGAATTTAATCCAGACCAGAACAGAGGATCTCAGTCTGTTCATTCTGTGGGAGGGTGCAGATTGGGATGTGGTTCCAGTCTCTCTGGCTTAAGCCCATTTCTTGTCTCTGTTGTGGTTTTATGAGTTGATATAGCAAATATGTGACATTTGCTCTCCTTTTTTCTTCTCTTGGAGTTTTTAGAGGCATAAGAGTTCCTGCTGTAATGTAAGGCAGAAAACAACAGAAGAAGTCTGAATAATAATGGTATTCTGTGCAGAAATCTCCATGCTGGAGAAGCAATTATTTGGAGTCTCCTAAAGGTTAAGGACATGTAGACACTTGTGGATCATGAAAAAGTCCCTTTTGAGGAAGAGCAGTGACACAAACATCATTATCCCCACAGATGCTACCAAACTATGAAGTCCCTCTCTATATCTCAGGAATTTCTAGAGGAATGGCATTACTAGGACAAAGATGCAGTCTTATTAAAGATTCTCAGTACAGTAATATGAAAGTTCAGACTTCAGAGAATTTCTTTCTGATAGTTATTTGGAATCTAATCTAGCTGCCTGAACATCTCTTCTATTGAGTAGAGAGAAACTTGCATCTCTGAAATTATGGTGCCTAAAATATCTGGAGAAATACACTTTCTTGGTGGTTCTGTCACTTTCCAGTGGTAACGGAGGTAACATGGAATAGACACCTAGATTTTAGATGACCTGAATCCCTCCCTGTATTTCTTCCCATTGTGGTGTGAAAAGGCAGGGCCTCAATAACAATGCAGTGGAGGGTATTAAGTTGACCCATATTAGTCAAGAGTGGTGGTTAAAAGTGCAACAAAGTCTCTAAAGCTGTGTGTTCCACTTAAAAAATCATGTCAGGTAAGCAAACAATGCTGTAGTATGAAATGCACAGCTCTCTGAGCAACAGGAACTTTATCTGACCATTAAAAATTCCTTGGAGCTGTGCAGCCATTACAAGTATAATGATTAAAAGCTGTGTAATTGAAGACTAACAAACAGCTTTAGATATCCTAATTTCTAAACCTACCTGCGATATTTGTGTGTTTTGCTTTTGATGTTTGGAGGTTTTTTGGTTAAATATGTAGTATTTCCATCTATGTCCCCTTGGTGGACACTCATAAGTCACAACTTCAGGGCCTATCCACAATATTGTCTCAATAAACAGGGAATTAGTGTAGATCTCAGGCCTTTGTGCTGGGCTTTTGTGCAGCTTTGGACTATAAGGAACAAGAAAAGATGGCTACTGAAGAGACTGATTTTCTTGACTTTTTTGTGTGTCTTGGTAGTAGGTAACAGGGGAGAATTCATCCCTTCCTTTCTCCCCAAAGAATTTGAAATGTAAACAAATTCAACTTTTTTCTCTTTTAAAATTTTTTTCCAGAATGCTTTTCTCTGTTGTTCTATTTCCTTCATGACATGTCAGAAGCAATTAAAAAGAGATTGGAACAGTTCCTTTTTGGCCAGAGCCAACTGCACTCATGCTACAGCGACCTGGCTCTAATTGATACTTCCTTTGCTGCCAAATATTCTAGATAAGCCTCTAAACTTAGCAAAGGAGTGCTATGGTGTGTGTTATAGGCTCTTATAGGTTTCTGGTTTCATATTATACACTATATTTAAGCGAAATAAACCATTTCCCCCCTCATATTGATTGTGTCTATTTTTAGGATAAGGTTTGAAAGTGGATAAATATGCACTGATAATTTTGCATTTAGATTTCTATGTAGAGAATTCTGGCCACACGTTCTGCTGCCACTAGCATATAGGGTTTGAATAGTCTCTGCCCTGTTTAGGCAGGTAAAGTTTCCTGCTGGCAAAGGCAGGAATTTGAGATAGAAAGTAAAATTTTTCAGTTTAAACCAAGGGCAGTTGTGAATGTTTTAAAGTCCCTCTGCAGGCACTGCAAGGGGTACCTCACATACAGAACTTGTTATATCCGCACAGCCAATATTCAGACTGAGAGGTAAATATGTCCTGGTTTAAAAGGAATAGATTATTCTCCGTGCAATTAGATAAGTGTCAAGGAAAAGTTTCCAGATACAAAATATCCAGCTGGGAATAGTAGGAAATGACAGTGACACATTGTTTTGTTACCATTTTTCCCCTAGAAAATATTTTGTTTTTCCTCCTGTCAAGATAGGAGGCCAATAGCGTGGCCTTCACCAAGATGTTGCTTTTATACACCAGTGTTGTGCGTAGGGTGAAAATACTGATATGGCAGAGTCATCAGACTGGATCTAACCAAATTTTCCTCTATTAATATATTCAGCGTGCTCTAGCTGATCTCATCAGAGGTCATAACTACAGCAGATGTGGGCTATTCTTTAGAATGTCCTTTAGTTCAGCTTGTTTTTATCCAGAAGCCTAAATGCTGGATCAAGATGTTGTAACTTATCTAAAGAACTCTTGCATTTTGGGTACAATACAGAACTTTCTGTTTATCACTCAGTGCTTTACTATAGAGTAGTGAAGAGGAAGATAAGCTTGTATGAGTTTTGTGCACTTCCCCCTCAAATAATGTTTTTTCCTGCAAAGACTAGGACTTGGTAACTACTAGCATGTGGCATGTTCTGTAGCTGGATTTGGACTGCCTCCTCAGCAGTGCATCTCTGTACATGTCTCAAATGTTATATCTTAGCTATGTGGTAGGTGGGCAGAATTTCAAGGCAGAAGGAGTTACATGCCAATGTCTGAGGAAAGACAGTAATGCTCTGCTTGCTGTCAATAGATATTTCTCAATCTGACATACATATTTCAGAGGTAGTTATTTCTCTTTAGAGAATTTCCAGTAGGAAAGCAAAAACAAGCCTGCAATTATTTCTGTTTAGTTTTAGTATTTACGCAAGTGTTCCTGATGCAGATGTAATTTCTCAGTCTACAGTTTATTATTTCACTTGCCTTTAAATAAGAATGCCAACACTTTGCTATTCCGAGCAGTGAGGTGCTTTGTTTGATTTTGACTTGTACAACATGCTAGCTGTGGTAGCCTCCAGTGAAAATTTTTTGGCTTTCTGCAGTAATATTTTGCCACACCTACCAGACAGACATACCTATGTTTCCTTCAGGAGCTAGAATTCAGAAAAAGCAGTACTTTTCCCTTTAGTGGCATGGATGGTACAGGCAGCTGTTTCTACCTACAGTGAATTTTTTTACATTTGGTGCTGAAACAAAGTGCTTTTTCATGCTCATTTGCCCTTTAAAATAAGGCTTATGATAAGGATTTCCATGATGGAAAAGTGAGAGAAGGTTGTAAGTGATTTATTTTCATGTCTGTAAGAATATGGCTCATCCACAGGTTAGCTGATTTTTGTGTATAACTCCTTGTTGCCCATATGTTGACATTGTTAGATTTATAAAATTGAATACCCGTTAGGAAATCCCAGAGCTTAGCTGGCTCTCTAGTCTTCATATCTTCTTATCTGCTTTTTTTTTTTTTTTGGCATATGAATTTCCAAAGCTTTTCATAATTTATAATTATCCTTCAATTTTACTAAAAAATAATAGATAAAAAGTACTTGAATAATATTACAGAGGAGAAAATATCCACTGTTGTTTCTGACATGAATGTAAGCAGTGTATACCTTTTCAGTACCTGGTAAAGAAAGGAATTTTATTTCTTTCTGTAATGGAAAACATCATTATTACTCCTGAATTTAGTCAGAGCTAGTTTTTATTTTTGTATTAAACAGGTCATTAAATAAAATTTTATAAAACAAAAAATTCTGATTTTGATAAAGTGAGAACCATTTTTTTCTTAATTTAGTTTGTACTTTTTAACTTTCACAGTAGAAAATATTTCCTTAGTTTCTCACATAATTTTGAGGAAAATTATCTTTTCCAGGATTATGTTTTGAGGGCTCCAAAGAGATTCAAATATGAGCAGAATGTCCATTAAATTTTTTGGATACCAGAATGGTGCTATACAATTACTATGTTAGCGCCACTTCACAAAAAGATAAGATTTGTTGAAAATTATTCCTGTGTAGTGTTTCCAAGCCACTAGGTTTGAGGCTTTGTTGTAAAATCAAGGATATATCTACATATGTTACTTAATCTGCAGAAGGGAGTTAACACAGTAGCATAAGTATATAACAAAGTAAGAGTAGCATCTGAAATAACTGAGAAGAGAGATCAGGATTTTCTTGTCCACCCTTGAAAGGGAATAGCCAAAGGAAAGGACCACAGTAAAATAGTATTTATGTGTCAAAAGTACTCATGGCATCTGTTTTTTATTGATGAGGATAATATTTATTGCCATCTGGACTTCTTAATTCATTTTTCTGATATTGCTTTATCTGAGGTTGCCATAGGACACAAACAGCTGGATTAAATTCTATCACGTTGCATCACTCTGACTCATTTATTTTTTCTTATCTATGAAAATTTCTGGTTGTAAATAACATCTCACTCTTTCCCTTTTTGATGTGCTTTGCTCTCTTGCAGAATTTGTGGTCTCTTTCAGTGTTTCTCTCTCTTCCCTTCCTCCTTTCTATTCCTGCTTTTTATTTTTACTTCTGTCTCTCTCAGAATCTCTCTCCCTTTTCCTGTTTTTCTATCTTGTTTCTTAAGTCAACAAATGCTAAATAGATCTATAGATATGTTTTAGCCTTATCTATGAAGTCTAAATATAAGTTTAATATTGCCTGAATAATGTAAGATGTTAGTTAAAGTTAATTTACTCTCCCCAGCTGAGATTTCAGTCTACCTAGTTCAGAAATCCCTGATATCACAGGGACAGGGCCTTATGGCTGATTCCCTGGAACTGTTTAGCAGCTTTACAATATGTGGTGTGGAGCTTTTTATAGTTATGAAGATGCCTAATATATTGGCTGTCTTCAAGCTTTTGTAGAGTGTCTGAAGCCCACTAGTTCTGTATAAGATTGTAGTACCTATATGCAAGAGAAATAATTGCAAAAATATAATTTATTAATTTACACCATACTTGGGAAACTGTGGTAGTTTTTTTTTCACAAACTGGGCATTTTAGGAGTATCAATTCAGATATAGTTGGAAGTCTTTCAAAAAATGTAGATTCAAATCTGCCTCATATTTTGGGTAAAAACACAGTGTGGCCATTTTGTGCATATCTATTTGAAAAATGCAATTTTTTCATTGCCAGTGGCAAAACCCAAAAAGAGATTCCTTATTTGTTTTGTGAGAAGGGACTTCTGATGATGGAAATGGTAATTCTTCTGTGTTAGAACCTTAGGGTTGCACAGATATTTTGTTTTCAGAGTTTTACTCAAATTTTTTGTATTTTTAATCATTTAGAGCAGCATGCAGCATATTGCTGGAAATATAATAGATTTTTTTCTAACAATTCAGGACTAATTTCTTAATATAATATTGAGCAAAGAGACATTCCTTTAGGTCAGCTACAAAACAAAGAGGAAGAATCTGAATTCAGGGCAGAAATCGTAGTTTATCTTTCATCCACACCTGAAGAAGTGCAGCTCTTTTGTGGTCTCTAAAATCCGTATGAAGCTCATCTAATCTTCCGTGTACCACTCCTGAAGGTATGTCTCTGGAAGTGACCCAAAGAGGCATAAGTGCACCTATTGCACACCCGGTAGCTCTGCAAGGTGTTCCTCCGCAATCTGAGAGGGGATCTGGTGTTACCACAGCACTGTCAGGGCAGTGAGTTAAATTTGTGAACACAGAGGAAGAGCAGGATGCAGGACCAGCTCTGGCACTGTTTGAGGAGCTCAAAGCTGAGGCATACAGGATGTGGACTAATTCTGGGCAAAGACAACCTGATTTTGTCTGAGTTTCTAGAGAATACATGAAGGAACAGACTGGAGTGACAAACAGATCTAGGAAGATAGAACTTGTTATTACGTCCATGAGAGCAGATGGCATTTATGTATGCCATTGTATAGGGATGAACAGCTGGACAGGGTGACAGAATCATTATTGCATCCCACGTGAAGCCAGGAGGGATTTCTCTTGGGAAAAAATAAACATAAGCATGCTTGCAGGTATCTATAGTAGTAGTTTACTGCGTGTATAGAAACCTGGCATTAGAGCTTAAAACTAAATTTTGTGATCAGCTGCAGAATAGGAAAGGAAAACCAGAGGACTTATGACACAATTCATGCACATCAGTGGGCTGAATCTTAAGCATTGAAGTGCCTTCACCAAAAGATATCACTGGCCTAGGAAGTGTTTTCACCATGGATTGTGACAATATTTAGTGAACTTGCAAAGTCTGTTGAAAATATGGATCCAGCATCTAGCTACCATGGATGGAAAATGGGAAGGAGTGTTACAAAGACAAATCAGTAGTAATTCTATGCAGCTTGTTGAGCTTCCTGTTTATACTAGCCTGAATTTTGCTCCTCTTTGGGGTAGTGGTGCTAGAAAACATCTAATGAAGCAGGAACTTGAATCACTCTGTCAGGTTTCTCACCAGTGTAAACTTCCCCTTTGTCAAGCTCTTGCTGGTTGCTTATTATCTTGTTCAGTCATTAATCCCTGTAACTTGCAAGGTAATTAAGTAGCTCTCTTTAGAATGATGCTTTCATATGGGCCATTTTGTTCTGCTGGGCTCTGTGACAGGTAGTGCATTAGAAAAATCTGGAAATAGAAAATCTACATGAAATTAATAAATAGTCCTTCATTAGTGAAACAACTGTATTGAGGTTAGGTTTTTTTAATTATATAAACTGAGCTACAATGTATGGTATACAGTTTTCTCTTGTGTAGACATTATACAAGACCTTGTCTGTTTTGCTCCTTCATTCAGATGTTAATAATACATATCCCACTAAGCATAGACATGCATGCATTTTGAGAACTCAAGAACCATGCTGACTTGATTTTTTGATTTGGTTTGGTGTGTATGTGTGTGTGTTGAGGTTTGGGGTTTTTCTAGAGTGGTTTTGTGCTAATTAAAAAAGCAGATATTTCTTCTTACTAAAATCTATTAACTTCTAGACTAGAGACAAGAGGAAAACATTTCCTGACAGTTGTTCATACATGGAGCTGCTCAGGTTCTTTCAAAAAGATTATCTTTCCTCAAAAGATACATACACATAAACAGTGAAAGAAACAGTGACTGGCCAACCCAGGTGCACTAACATGTTTTTTATCTCTTTATGGTATATCCTAAGAGGAACTGAAATATGTGCTCATTACTGTGGTTACCATGATGAGGGGATGGTTGCTTATTAGTTAGGGTTACTTTTGGCTATTTCTGGAAGTCATGAAAGTAAACAGAAAGGGCAATATGCTCATTTAATAAGTTTACTGTGTAAGGCTACAGCAAAGATTCAGTAATTTCTTAGAACAGATGTACCTTGTAAGCATTGTAAGCTGATTAATGGCTACTCAATACATTATTCAATGAAAGATGTTTATATATTTCTCTGACATCCATCCCCACCAAGTAGCTTCACTTTGTAACCCCATCAGTGGTTGTTCTTGTATTGATTTTTTGGAGCTTTTTGTGTGTTTGTACTGATCCTTGTATTTTTGGTGCTGCTTAGTTAACGCCTCCATGAAAAATGGAAAATACCACAAAGAAAGAAAGGAAGGACTTATTTTCCTGTAGTATCATTACAGTAGCAGTCCTGGATGGAAGCTGTTTTGCTTGCAGCCTCTAATGAAGCTTGGGACAAAGCTGCCATGAGAATTCCACACTGGAGACAGAGCTGGGATACTGAGGGGAACACTCTGCTGTCACTACATGTCTTGCTTGACATGAGAAAAAACATGAGAATTTTACTCAGGAGATTCAGAGACCTGTAATTAACGTGTTCTGAGGAATTCCTGTTTGCATAAGGAATAGAAACAGGCACCATAGCATTTACTCAGTTTGGAAGCCAGCAGATAATAATGTCCTATTTCTTTAATTTCAAAAAAAGAAACATTCTGAAGGGTTCTAAGCCCTACATTATGCTACATTTAAGCTCTGCATTCAGTTTTGAATGCTACTTGTCTTTACAGCCTGAGTACAACCCTTAAACTGTGCTTGAAGGCATTCTTCTCTAAACATCAGTGTGGTGGTGCTTAAATTCAATTCCAGTTGGGTTTTATAATTTGTGTTTTATAATTTTGTATTTATTTCTATTGTTTAAGATGGCCTCTCCTTCCCTCTCCTTCTCTCCTTCCCTCAGACTTTCCTTCCCCCCCCCTCAAACCTTCCCGCCAAAATCTTGGTTGTCCTGGTAACCCCATCCCATAATAGTTGTTTACCACTTTTCGGTTACCTGTCAATCTTTAAGTTATATAACTTCCCCACCCCCTCATCATGTATTCCTCCTCCCCAAGTTACCTGTTACTGGTTCAAAAGTTGTGCATCCCCTCATTATACGTTGGCAAAGAGTTTTAATTGGTCCCACGCGATCCCACCCCTGAACCCACCTAATAAAAAGCCGTGCCATCTTGAGGCCAGCGTCTCTCTTCGGAGCGCTGCCTCGGGGACACGCATCCCCTTGTTGCATCTCTTGAGAGTCCCGCCTTTCTATTCTGCGCACCATCCGCACCTTAGTCGAGTTTGCCCACGCCTCTGGCAAAGTGGCCCCCGGGTTGTAGTGGCGGCAGGGCTGGCCGGAGCTGCACCCATTGGAAAAGCCGAACCACTGCAAGCTGGCGCCCAATGCGGGGCTGTCACGCGTGGGCGAACATCTGACAGCTCGACGGCGACGGCTCTGACGCTGTGCCCTCAATCTGAGAGCCACGTGCTCGAATCCGGTCCGTCAGGACCTTTTACGGATTTTTCATTGTCGTCGCGCCTCCTAGTGGAAGCAGCCTTCAGGTGCGCTCCCGGGAGGGAGAGGAGGGTAGCTTCGCAGCACCCAGCGAAGTCCTCTTCAGTGCGGATTTACCCCAGACCAAACCGCTGTACCCACGCAGGAACCAGGGACGGGTAAGCGTGTGAGCCCCTCGCCCTCACCCTACCCAAAAAGGGGGTCCAGCCCAGGAGAGACTGTCCTGGGGGGACCAGCCGCGCGGCGCCCGGGGGGGGGGTTGTTTTCCTCTCTCGGGTTTTACTTTCGGTTCCTGTTTTTATTTCTTTTTGTTGTTTTATGTTTTGAGTTTCCGCGGTTCCGAGCTGGTCCCAGCTCGCTCCGGGATCGGGGGAAGCGACACGGGCGCGCCGCGGGAAGAAACCGGGGCCGCGAGATTGGGAGCAGCACGGCAGAGCCCGTGGTGTAGTGGTTAGGGTTCAGCGCTCTGACCGCCGTGACCTGGGTTCGATTCCCGGTCAAGCCGGTTGCCCCGGGAGCGGGATCGCGGGACCGGAGCGGTGCCGTGCTCGTCTTTTTGCCGGCCCGGGCGCGGGAGACGTAGGTTCGAATCCCGGTCGGGACCGGGACCGCGGGAGGCGCGGAACCCCCGCTTTTTGTCTGCGCACGGGCACAGACGGGGTTTAAAGCGGGCCTTTTTTGTTTTACGAGGCACCTTCGGGGCGGAGGCAGTGGGGGGGGCTGCCTGACCGGAGTTTTTCGTGCTGGGTTTTGATTTTCAGTTTATTTTGTGTTGCGGAACGGTTTGGAAGGAAAAATGGGTGCCAGGCTCTCGGCAGAACAGAAAGACGTTTTTCGTTGTTTTGTTGGAGTTCTCAGTTTTAATAATGTTAAGTTTTCAAAGGCAGAACTGAAGCGTTTTGTGCGCACGCTCTATCTGCACCTTCCCAAAACAAACCCGGAAGTTGTGACGGACCCCCGATATTGGGAGCCCGTGGTTTTAAAACTTACCAAATTAGCTGCCGCTGGGGACGAAAATGCGGCGAAATACCTGTTCTGGTCGCGGCAAATTCAAACTGCCGTAAAAAACATGAAAGGAGTGCAGAAAGAGCAGTCTCCCGGAGAAAGCTCTGTTTCCCCCTGTTCTTCCCGCTCTGTATCCCGCTCCCCCTCACCCCGCCGTGGCATCCTCAGAGGCGCAGCGGGCATACCCCAGCCCGCCAGCCCTGGCGCTCTCAGGACGCCCTCCCCCCGCCCGGGACAGACAGGGCAGTCTGCCCGGGACCTCCGACAGAGCACTGGCCACGCTCTCGAGGAATTTTCCCTTCCCCAAACCTCCCTAAACAAACCCCGAGTTCGGTTCAGTGTTAATGTAGAAGAATGCACACAAAATGCCCGCGCGGAGCCAAACGGCGCCCGCGCGGGGGGCGCGGGAGGCGCCGGCGCGGAGCCGCTCGTCGCCCGCGCGGCAGGCGCGGGGGAAAAGCCGCTCGGCGCCCGCGCGGCAGGCGCGGAGCCGTGCGGCGACCGCGTGGCAGGGGTCCATGCGGAAGAACCGCATGGCGACCGCGTGGCACAGGCATGCGGCGTCCATGCGGCAAACGCACGCGGTGTCCATGAGGCAGGGGCACGCGCCGCCCATGCGACAAACGCACGCGGCTTCCATGCGGAAGGAGACCCCGCCGCCCATGCGACAGGCGCATGCGGCTTCCATGCCGCAGGCGCATGCGGCTTCCATGCCGCAGGCGCATGCGGCGTCCACGCGGAAGGCGCGCGCGGCGCGCGCGTGGAATGCGCACGCGGTGCCCACGCGGAAGGAGCGCGTGGCAGCCATGCGGCAGAGGCGCAGGCACGCAGTGCCCGCGCGGCAGAGGCGCGGAATGGCGGCGGCCGCCTGACGCGGTCGTTCTCTTTGTCCGCCCTGCCCGCCAGCCCGCTGCCGGAGGCGCCGCTCGCCGCCGCCGCCATGGCCCCGCTCCCGTTCCCTTCCCCTTCCCCGTCCCCCAAGTTTTCCCCCCCCAACCCTTTTCCGTCCCCTTCCACCCTTCCCCGAGGTTGTCACTGTTCTGAAACCCCTTCCTATGACCCCCCCACCTGCCGCTCCTCCCGAGTCTCCTCCCAAAACCACTCCTCCGAAGGCGTGCCTTTCCCAGACCCTGGCACGCCCCCCTCCCGTGGCAAGCCACCCCCCTCGGTGACGCCCAAGTCCCGCCCACTGCCTCCCGGTTCCCACGCCCCTTCTTTCGGTTCCCACGCTTGGGGCAAGGAGGGGGAGGGGTGGGATCCAGGAAGTGATGGTCCCCATGTCCCTTCTATCGCTCCAGTTACCTACAGGAGGGGTAGGGGAGGGCATGAGGAGGCAAAGTGGCAGCAGTTGTCCCAGAATGTTGTCAGGGAACTCATGAAGGCCCTCAAGGAGTACGGCCGCATGAGTCCGTACTTCCTTGGTTTGTTAGATGGCCAAGTTACCGGGAGTGAGGTTGTCCCACATGACATCAAGTACCTTTTCAGGTGCTTGCATTCCAGAACTGAGTATCAGCTCTGGTTTGCAACCTGGAAAAGGCACTTGCAGGACGCGCTCCCAGGGTGGTCAAATGACCCTGACACGGCTGTGGACAATGAAGGGAACATGATAACGCTGGCACATGTGATGGGTGAGGGTGAATGGGCAATGCCCCAGAAACAAGCTGAAAGCCTCCCAAAGCCGTTGTTGAGACAGATTGCTAAGGTTGCTGTCAAGGCGTTTTCCACCATGCGGCCTTCCGGCCCCATGGAATCGTATTCAGATGTTTTTCAGGGACCTCAGGAAAACTTCCTGCTGTTTGTGGAAAGGCTAACGGTAGCCATAGAGCAGCAGGAAGAGGACGAAGTGGCAAGGGAGAGGCTGGTCACGTCGCTGGCGTTCAGGCACGCCAACGAAGTCTGCAAACAGGCCATGCTGACCCTTCCACGGATTCCCAAGCCGACATTACAGGACTATGTCGAGGTGGTAACTGAGGTGGTCCCCCTGATGACATCAGCAAAACCTGAAAGGCCGGAACAGCGACGGAAAGCCGTGAATGCAGCAACCGCAGAGAGCCCAACCTGCCATCAGAACAACGCGGCTGTGGTATCAAAAGGGAGGCGTCCATCGGAAAATTCAGCTGACAAGGCTTGCGCCTTATGTGGCAAGCAAGGACACTGGTGGCAGGCTTGTCCCCTGAGACGGGAGTTTCAGGAATTTAAACAAGCCAAAGAGGGAGGAGGAGGAAATGGGAGGGGAGGACGCTCCCAACAAAAAAACGAATAAGGGAGCGCGGAGCCACCCAGTGCGATGACCCCAATCGGGTGGCCCAAGCCGGGGGAGGAGGAATGGGGAATGATGATTTGAGTTGTACCGGACATGACATTTTAACGGACTTGACTTTTTCTTCCCAGAGGCAGCAGAGGAGCCCTCTGAGAGGGAATTTACTGGACAAGACAAGAGACTCCCCTTTGAAGAGTCCTTCACCTGATGATTCTGACCCAAATGTGCCTGTTCCTTTCACAGGAAAGTCCTTGACAACAACAAGCGAGGGAGTGCCCTTTCATCTTCAGTTGTCTGATGCCCTGTGGATCCGTGATGATGAATGGCACCGCGTGGCGGTATCTAAAAATAGAGGTACCTGGCACAAAATTGGCACAACATATGTAGTCGTGGGGGATTGTAAACATACCCCGCCAGAGATTGAGATTGTTCCCCAAACCACTCCTGCGGATCCTAAGTGGTTTGAACTCTGGCTTCGCTGCACGACTCCACCCATTTATCTGTCAAAGGGACAGATAGTCGCCCAGGCAATACCATCACTCCCTGAAAGGGTGTGTCCCGAGGGCGACTGCAGGACCTGCCACCCCCAGATAAGCACAGTCATAAAAATTACACATGACAGACCTGAGGAGGTGTGCAAATTAAGGGTGGGCGGGGAGACCACCATCATTAAAGGTCTCCTTGACTCGGGGGCGGACGTAACGGTGATCCCGGAACACCTATGGCCGTCACGTTGGCCGTTGCAGACAGTGGTGGAGCAAGTTGAGGGTGTTGGAGGCCTTCAATTGGCAAAAAAATCAAAGCACATGGTGCAAATTAAGGGGTCCAATGGGCAATTGGCAAACATCCAGCCCTTTGTTTTGAATTACAAAGCACCCCTGTGGGGGAGAGATGTCCTGGCCCAGTGGGGGGCAACAATTGAATTCCCTGACCCTCCACAAAATTTTCAGGCTGCGGTCACTGAACTGTGCCCCACCCAAAAACTGAATTGGAAGACGGATTCTCCAGTTTGGGTGGAGCAGTGGCCGCTTTCTAAGGAAAAGTTAAAGGCGCTGAATGAGCTCGTGGAAGAGCAACTCCGGAAGGGTCACATAGAGGAGACCACCTCTCCTTGGAACACCCCGGTGTTCGTAATACAAAAATCGGATAAGACCCGATGGAGGCTTCTCCAGGACCTCAGACAAATTAATGAGGTCATCGAGGACATGGGCTCTCTCCAACCAGGGATGCCTTCCCCAGCCATGTTGCCCCAAAATTATAATCTGGCAGTGATTGACATCAAAGACTGCTTTTTCCAAATTCCTCTTCACCCCGACGATGCTCCGCGGTTTGCATTCTCGGTTCCTAACATCAACCGAGAGGCCCCAAGGAAAAGGTATCACTGGAGGGTTCTTCCCCAAGGAGTCAAAAATTCTCCTGCCATTTGCCAGTGGTACTTGTCTTCCTTGCTGACCCCCGTGCGTGCAGCTGCACACCAGGCCGTCATCTTGCATTATATGGATGACGTGCTCGTGTGCGCCCCCAACGACGACCTGTTGACGCATGCGCTTGACCTGACAGTGGCTGCACTGGTTGCTGCAGGGTTTGAGTTGCAGGAAGCGAAAATTCAAAAGATGCCACCATGGAAATATCTTGGCCTCGAAATTAATAAGCGGACCATTGTTCCGCAAAAATTGGCGATCCAAACCAAAATAAAGACCTTAGCGGATGTGCACCAGCTGTGTGGGGCTTTGAACTGGGTGAGGCCTTGGCTGGGTCTCACTACCGAGGACCTAGCACCTCTTTTCAGTTTATTGAAAGGGGGAGAGGGGCTGAGTTCCCCTAGGTCACTCACCCCGGAGGCACAGAAAGCACTGGAAAAGGTTCAAGAGTTGATGTCCACCAGACAGGCAAATCGATGCCATGCTGATTTGCCTTTCCGATTTGTCATTCTAGGGAATCTGCCGCACCTCCATGGAATGATATTCCAATGGGACAACGGGGTGACCAGCATACCCCGGAAGGACCGAGGCGGGAGAGATCCTCTTCTTATTATAGAATGGGTCTTTCTCAGCCATCACAGGTCCAAGAGGATGACACGCCCACAGGAGTTGATGGCTGAATTGATCCGGAAAGCCAGAATTCGCATTAGGGAACTGGCTGGTTGCGACTTTGAGGTGATCCACGTACCAATTCGGTTGAGTACGGGCCAAATTTCAAAGGCAATGTTAGAGCACTTGCTTCAAGAGAACGAAGCACTTCAGTTTGCCCTGGACAGTTACACTGGTCAAATTTCAATCCATCGGCCTGCCCACAAAATTTTTAATTCGGATGCTCAATTTAAATTAAATTTAAGGAGTGTTCAGAGCAAAAGACCGCTCGAAGCCTTGACAGTTTTCACAGACACGTCCGGAGGGTCCCACAAGTCAGTGGTGACTTGGAAAGATCCTCAGACTCAGCAGTGGGAGTCTGACGTTGCTGAGGTGGAAGGATCCCCTCAGATTGCTGAGTTGGCCGCAGTCGTCAGGGCCTTCGAAAGGTTCTCTGAACCATTTAATTTGGTAACCGATTCGAGTTACGTAGCAGGTGTAGTGTCCAGAGCGGAGAACTCAGTTCTCCAAGAAGTGACTAACATTGCTCTGTTTAAGTTGCTCTCGAAGCTAATAAGGCTGATCTCCCACCGAGAGCAACCGTTTTACGTGATGCACACCAGGTCGCACACGGATTTGCCAGGGTTCATAGCGGCGGGAAACAGGAGGGCTGATGCTCTTGCTGCCCCTGTCGCGAAGGCCCCGCTGCCTGACGTTTTCCAGCAGGCAAAGCTCAGCCACCAACTGTTCCATCAGAATGTGCCAGGTTTGGTCCGAGGGTTCAAACTAACCCGAGATCAGGCCAAGGCCATTGTGGCGACATGTCCCAGCTGCCAGCGACATGCAGTCCCAACCTTGCATGCCGGGGTAAACCCCCGAGGGCTGAGCAGCAACGAGGTATGGCAGATGGACGTTACTCATGTCCCTCAGTTTGGGAGGCTGAAGTACGTCCATGTGTCTGTGGACACCTTTTCTGGAGCAGTTTATGCCTCCGCCCACACAGGGGAGAAAGCAGGGGATGTTGTTAAACATCTTCTCCAAGCCTTCTCTTTCCTAGGCATCCCTAAAGTCATCAAATCGGATAACGGGCCAAGCTATATTTCCAAGGAGTTCCGCAACTTCCTCCAGCAATGGGGAGTAGAACATAAGACTGGCATCCCCTATTCCCCGACAGGCCAAGCAATTGTGGAGAGGACACACCAAAACATCAAAAGAGTCCTCAATCAACAGGGACAAATTCTGAAATTGGAGTCACCCCAAATTCGATTAGCCAGGGCCTTATACACAATTAATTTTCTAAATTGTTCGTTCGAACTTATGAATCCCCCAATAATTAGGCACTTTGGAGGGAACCCAAATTTGAAATTAGAATCCAAGCCGCCAGTTCTCGTCAAGGACCCGGAGACCATGAGAATGGAAGGTCCACACGGTTTAATCACTTGGGGTCGCGGGTACGCCTGCGTATCGACACCCACCGGACTTAAATGGGTGCCGGCCAAGTGGGTGAGACCTTATGTTCCCAGGGCCTCCAAAGAGTCGGATAATCAGGTGAAAAATGTCACTTGGCGAAGAAAAAGGAAGCCCGTTGGTCCGGAGGAAGAGAGGTCCACTCCTTCCTTCCCCATTCCTCACTGGCTTTTTGTTAATTAATTTATTTTGTTATATTTTAAGTTACAGGAGAGACCAGTCAGATACCAACTGAGAGCCCCAGAAGGACTGGTTTGACCAACTGTTTGGAAACTGGGGACTCTCAGGCTGGGTGAATTCTGCTGTAAAAACTGGACTTTTAATTTTGTTTTTGTTATTTATAATTGGAATTGCATTTGGCATCATCCGACGATCCACGCAAAGGCCATCACTGCAGCCACCTCGTCACTCAGCGTGAACAACGTCTGGGCCAGTGTTCCTCCTGTCGAGGAGATGGAGATGCAGCAGCTCCCGTCATGGGAAGATGAGGAATACCCTGACCCAGAGGACTTCTTCACCGGAGACTGGTGACGAGAGGTGGCTCACAGAACAGAAAATCTATCCCCCGAACAGACAATACTAAAATCCATCACAAAAAAAATAAAAAAGGGGGAGATGTGGTGGTGCTTAAATTCAATTCCAGTTGGGTTTTATAATTTGTGTTTTATAATTTTGTATTTATTTCTATTGTTTAAGATGGCCTCTCCTTCCCTCTCCTTCTCTCCTTCCCTCAGACTTTCCTTCCCCCCCCCTCAAACCTTCCCGCCAAAATCTTGGTTGTCCTGGTAACCCCATCCCATAATAGTTGTTTACCACTTTTCGGTTACCTGTCAATCTTTAAGTTATATAACTTCCCCACCCCCCTCATCATGTATTCCTCCTCCCCAAGTTACCTGTTACTGGTTCAAAAGTTGTGCATCCCCTCATTATACGTTGGCAAAGAGTTTTAATTGGTCCCACGCGATCCCACCCCTGAACCCACCTAATAAAAAGCCGTGCCATCTTGAGGCCAGCGTCTCTCTTCGGAGCGCTGCCTCGGGGACACGCATCCCCTTGTTGCATCTCTTGAGAGTCCCGCCTTTCTATTCTGCGCACCATCCGCACCTTAGTCGAGTTTGCCCACGCCTCTGGCAAAGTGGCCCCCGGGTTGTAGTGGCGGCAGGGCTGGCCGGAGCTGCACCCATTGGAAAAGCCGAACCACTGCACATCAGGTGCACTGGAAGAACAGACAGCAGAAAAGAGGGATATACACCTGAGAAGACTGATATTAAATTTCTTTTAAGCCTTGATTCATAAGAAAACCTGTTTCACAAATTAAGCTTAAGGAAATCAATAATTAAGTCCTTTTAAAGGTCTTTCTATCAGAACTTAATAAAATAGGCAGAAAAGCAAGTTTTCAGTTGTCTTAACATTTCTCTTATAAAGGTATAATTTGGCATTCAATATCATGTCACAAAACAAAGACAAATTCAGATGTGGAGTTATTATACACTAGATTTTCCTCTTAATAAAATTTGAGTGGAATTAATTGCAAGGGACTTTCTATAATGACAGGCTAAGGACATGTTCAACTCATTGTGTGGGATCTTGACAGAGATTTTCCAGGAATATTTCTGTGAACTAGTTCTGTTCTTTCCCAAAAGTATGTAGGATGAAGAAAGGAAATGTACAGGAATCAATTGTGTGCAAAAATAGCAGTAGAAGGTGTTGCAAGTAAGATTTTTTCTCTAATCTTTGTGTATTATAACTACATAGCAGTGACTGTAAATCTGATCTGCCAGATTTATTGCTGCTGGAACCGAATTGCAGTATTCTGTCAAATCACTTTAGTGTCAAGTCACATTGGATTTTAGTATCAAATCCTAAAGTGCTTGAAAAAAGGTAATCTTCTAAACACCAAGTAGTTGTACTATTTTGAGTTTATTTCAGAAGTTTTTGTTAGGATCTTAGAGATGAAAAGCTCACCTTGACACCATGTTCTACTTTTATGATGACACCAGCAACAGCAGCAGCAGTACTTTATGATGGATGAGCAGAATCAGATGAAAAAGAATCTAACATAAGAATTGACAGCCCTTCCAGCACTCTTTCCACCCTGCTTTCCCCTCCACCAAAAAAAAAAAAAAAAATCTTGCAGCTCACTTCCTAGGCTTTTAAAAACACAAGCAATTTTTTATTTATTTATTTTTAATTCTATATTTTTTTTCAAGTGGAACTGTTGGAAATATTGAGCTAGCATGAAAACATTGCTTGTAACATTATTTCTAGCTTGGCTTTGCAAGGTTCCTACTTCAAGAAAGTGTTATTATCACACTGGAGTTGTTAGACTCTGCATGGAACTCCCAGCCAATAAACAAACACAAAGCTATTACAATGTAGTTCAGACATTAGCAAATAGAAGAAGACAAAAATGACCCTAGCCTTGGGTAGCAAAAATTACTTGTGGAGTTCAAAGCTGCACTATGATTTCCTGTCTGTTTGTTGCAGTTCAGACATTCCCCTTCCACCAGGGTATCTGCAATGTGTGACTGTGATCATAACTGTTGCTCCTGCTTGCCCTGTGTCTGCTTGTTTTGGCAGTTTGGATGGCAGAGAGCGCCGGGCCCCTTTCATGTGGTCTGTGTCACATGTGCTGCTGTGCAAGACACGCGCGGCTCTTTGGGAGCGCTCGCTGCTTGCTCTTTGCCTGCTCTTGTGTGCTTCCTCTGCAGATGGCTTTCCTGGCTCCCATGGACCATTTGTTTGTTCAGTTTCTTTTATGGTGTGTACACCCACCCCATGCAGTTCCAATGAAGTATGTTGTTTATTTCCTCTGCTGTCTAGCTCTGAAGGTTTGATTCTAAGGAGGAGATCCACTGACACTAAGCCCAACAACAGTTGTTAACACAACCTGTCTTCTCCTGGGATGCTTAATCTTTTCCCTCTTGGAAATGTGGAAGTTTCCACTTGTCCTTTTTTTAATCCTGCAGTGACTAATTTTAGCTCTCTTACTACCAGGCACCCACTGTGGATGAGATACCCTCCTAAGGCAGGCCTGAAATAGGTGGACAGATTTGTGTCTCTCAGATGACTTTTGTTTCTCTCCCCATTGACAAGGAGGAAGACTAGATGACAAACATGGGCTAATTGGCTCGCTTTGAGATAGCAATGTCTGTGTGAGATACATCCCCCTTCAGGGACCCACTCTTTGTGGTGGTAAGCATGAATGCTCTATGCTTGCAAACTGATCTCTGGCATTTTTTCATGAGCTAATCCTCTTATCAGCACTTTCCATACCACTTTACTCATGAGGACAGAGTGGAGAACTGGTGTCAGTAGAGGGGCATGTGAGTGTAAAAGATAAGGGCTAAGAGCCTCCTTTCAAGTGGGTCAGTTCCAGACTCACGGGAGTTATTTATTCACTATATAAAACAGTAACAGACTAGCCTAGGTAAGAAGGGCAGGGAGAAAGAAGGTGAAATAGTATTGATGAGAAAGAAGGACAAAACCCCAGAACCTGATAAGCAGAAAACCCCTGGAACAGTAGGAGGACAGACCTCCTACTGTGGAAAGTTGCAAATGCAGGTGGAAGATTTAGCAAATCCTTACAGTCTGAACTAGAAGTCCAAGCTGAGAAAGGTCAGGCTTTCCATTATGTTAATGGTCCCACTGACATCTTAAAAAAGCTGAATGTGTGCCACATACTTTATTTGTACCAAGAGCTACTTATTCTACTATCTAGACTGATGTTTTCATTAACAACTGGTTTTGTTCAAGAGTAAACTGTTAGAACCCAGGTAACAATGGTAAGTTTAAAGCATTTCTGCTAATCCATCATTTTTCTCCAGGAATTTTCAGAATTTTTATCACTTTTATTTTTAAAGGTGTGTATTAGGTAAAGTAACCAGCCACATCTGTGAGAAATAAGGCTTTCTCACATCAGAAGCAAACGTTTGCTTACTGGCAGAGCTGGTAAAATAATCCAGTTTTTACATCCATGTCCTGAAATAGTATAGAAAAGATCAAATAAATCATTAGCAGCAGCAAGGTTTTTATTTTAGTTGTTGTCCAGCAGTAAGAAAAATCTTACAGGTATAGACTTCTTTGTGTTTACCTTAGGATTAGCAAACTGATCCTGCATATGAACTACATGTGATGGTCCCTTTGATGCAAGTGGCAGCTCTGCTCATGGTCAACATGCACAATCTGTTCCCTCATACAGGGTGCAAGATCTGTAGTGAAGGAGATTTTAAACCAGCAAGGTTATTACCTGGACTAAAACTGGCATTGCTCTAACTCTGCACATCAGCATTACTGTTGTAGCCTAAGGCAAAGATCAAAAGACAATAAATGTGAATCTGTGAGACTTGGGAGAAATGACAGGGTTCAAAAGGGTTAATTGCTCTCTTATTATATGTATTATATATGTAAGGGCAGACTTCTACTGCTTCATTTCTAGTTTGGTCTTTATCTATCCCTTAGGATAGATAAAGGAGTTTCCTGAACAAAGTTGCTGGAAAAAAGTCCTCCATAGTGTGAATTATAGGTAAGGATTCAACCCTATGCTCATGAAACATGCTGTTGTAGTCACTGGAAGTCAAGCCTGTAAAGAAGGCAAGAGTGTGTGTAATCTGCCTTTTAAGAATGTTATTTTTTCCCTGAAAAATGATTAAAAATAAAATGAAAAATAATGTGCTCTGCCACTGGCATCAGCTTTACAAGGCATCAAAGCAACAGACTGCTCATAATCTCTAGACATTTCCTGACTGACTGCAAAGGTCATCTTGGAGTGACTGGGGAAAACTGAAAAAGAGTTATCCAAAGGCTAAATAAGGTGAAGGTTGCTGTGGCTAAAGTTCAAGTTTATTTATGCAGAATAAAAAAGAGAAGTGAAAAGTTTGCTGACTTATTTTCTGAAGTTTTGGACTGGTTCATGTAAAAGACAATGAAAATTAAAATAAAGGGAGCAGAATGTAAAGTGACATAATAGAAATAGCAGTTAATGATTGTCCCTGGAAACTTGACTTTCTCCTTATTTATCTTATTCTAATGCAAACAGTAATATCTGTGATATTGCTATTATTTTCTAGCTTGGGAAATCTTTGAGGCTGAGACCTTGTAGTTTTTTCCATCTGGAAAAATTGCACTTGTCTTGCCACCATGGAAGGAACATAAAATTCATACAAGCAGTGGAAATAAGGAAGAACAGGTTTATGTAGTTGTATATGTTCTAGTTTACATTTATGACATAATCCTGAAAAACAAAATAATGTGTGGTTCTTCTGCATTCCTTACAGCATTCTAGAGACTAGTGACACCACATGGTGTTGACTTGGCCTTGGCTGGATGCCAGGTGCCCACCAAAGCCACTTTATTGCTACCTTCCTCAAGGGGACAGGGGAGAGGAAATACAATGAAAGTCTCATGATTTGAGATAGGGACAGAAGAGATCACTCACTGATTACCATTGTGGGCAAAACAGACATGACTTGGAGAAATTAATCAAATTTATCACCTATGAAAATCAGAGCAGGATAGTGAGAAGTAAAACAAATCTTAAAAACACCTTCTTCCCACCACTCTCACTTTCCCAGGTGTAGCTTCGTTCCCATTTCTCTACCTTCTCCCATCCAAAGGTCCAGGGAAACATTGAATGGGAGGGCGCAGTCAGTTTACATATTGGAAGTCCTTCCTTCCTTCCTTCCTTCCTTCCTTCCTTCCTTCCTTCCTTCCTTCCTTCCTTCCTTCCTTCCTTCCTTCCTTCCTTCCTTCCTTCCTTCCTTCCTTCCTTCCTTCCTTCCTTCCTTCCTTCCTTCCTTCCTTCCTTCCTTCCTTCCTTGTCTTTACAGAAAAAATGCCAAATATTTGGAGTAGGATGAAGGAAAGTGTTTGGGAATATGCTTCAGGAGGAAGTACAAATGGAGGGAAACGTCTGACCTTATTTCTTATTTATCTTATTGATAAAAAGCAATAACAAACCCTTTATCTGAACTGTATAAATGTGATGAAAATACATGGTAGGAAGTACAAAAAATGAATGCACAGTTCTATTGAGATTGCTAAGATCTAGTGTTCAAAGTTAAATTCGGACATGAACAGCAGTGGGGATTTTTCTTTCTGTGTAGTTCAATGAATTAGCATGAGAAGGATCAGCAATGTCACTGTCATTCAGCATTCTCGTCCGGTGTTGCTTTTGCACTGGCATGCAGATGTTAGGAAAGAGAAGGCTATGAAAAAGCAGTTAACAAAGAAATGGGGAAAGAAATAAGTAGAAAAACTCAAAAAGTAGAGGATAAAATTAAAATGTAGTTGAAAAGGGAAAAAAAAGCTAGAACAAATGGAGAAAAATACCAGTTAAAAAGATGGATCCCCAACAACACTGGTCTGCCAAAGCACCCATGTTTTCTAAAGCTATTTTCATCAGCATGCTGAACTTGCATTTTGTCTTGATAGTCCTAACAACTTTTTTGGAATTAATGCAGCAAGGCTTCCTGACAGTGCAACTACTGGATTTTTTTTCAGTTTCTCCACAGTTGGAGCTCACTAGAAAGTTTCATCAGATTTGTTCTTACAATCCTGTAAACATGGGATTTGTCCTTACAAGTCCCTGTCGCTGAATTGTTTCTTGGGGACTTAGAGGTTTTCTATAAAGCTCAGTGGAGCCATCTGTGGGATGGACATTAGCTGAAGACCCCTCCCACATTCGCAAATTTTGATCACTAAAATTTAATTATGAGAGGTCATTATGATAGGAAAGTGTGCTCTGGAGTCCCCTGGTTCCTCACAGGAAGCTTCCTGAAATATTATGTACATGGGCAGAACTTTAGACAGAAGCAGGTCAGATATGTGGGAGGTCTTTATTTCTGTATGTCTTTGCTTAAACTTGTAGAGTGCTATTGCAAAATCATAGAATTGAATCACAGAATATTCTGAGCTGGAAGGGACCCACAAGGGTCACCGAGTCCAACTCCTGGCCCTGCACAGAACACCCAAAGTGTCACACCCTGTGCCTGAGAGCACTGACCAAATGCTTGTGAGCTCTGTCAGGTTGGTGCTTTGACCACATCGCTGGGGAGCCCATTCCAGTGCCCAAACACCCTCTGGGTGAAGAACCTTATTCTAAAATCCAGCCTAAACTTTCCCTGACACTTCCTGCCATTTCTTTGGAATCAGTTATAACATGGTGACAAAGCTCATTTCACTGAACTGCACATAGTAACAGCAAACAAAATAAAAAATCTCAGTGACGAAGCCCCACCTTAAGTGTTAAAGATACACAGTAGCCAAGAATATGAGTGCTAAACAAAATGTCAGTCTTCTGTTTCTAATTAAATTTTAGTGGTTGGCTGTTGCACATGTGCTATGTGTGCAGTGAGAAGCAAAGGAAGGGCTAAGTGGGGAGCCTTGAGAGTCTCCTTAGCTGGCTACTGTGATAGCTGTGGCTCAGGAGGGAGGTGAGCCTGGAGAGAGCTCTTGGGGCTGTGCTTTGAGTGATGAGTTACTGCCTTCTCCAGCAGAGAGGACAGCCAGTGCTCAGGATAGCCTCTATCGGTATGCTGAAGTTGGACCTTGTTTCCAGGGGAAAGAAGAAGCTTAACCACACTTGGAGGTCTCCAAGAACATCTGTGTCTTCTGAGGCTCTACCCCACAGCACAAATTCAGTAGAAAAGCTGCAATGATACTTTCACTAAGCCACTGCAGTCGCTTTCCTTGTCCCTTGTGTTTCCTGGTTGTGAAAAAGTTAAATTTGTTATGTGACTGTCATGATAGGAGGGAGGTAGGTTTTTGTGTAAAAGCAAGTTGCAGTCAGCCCAAGTAGTTGAACAGATGAAGAAAGTAATAGGATTTTTATGTCTGGTACTGTGCTGAAGCAGGGCTACGTGTCTCACTACAGTAATCAGGGAGTGGCTGTCTGACCTGTTACTGCTTGTAGGTACTACTGCTTCAAGCTCTGCCACATATCCTGCTAGGGGCTCAGCAGAGATGAAAACAACTGCTATCTGCTTTTCAGGTGTATGGGGCAAGAATTCCCTGTCCTGCTCTGAACTTGGACTCTGGGAGGGACAGGAACAGCAAACCACCTTAGAAGAAAAAGGGAAAATTCTTTAAAGCATAATGTTGTCTGAGGGTGGACTCCAGTGCATGTTGAGCTGTGGATCCACTGATGTATAGCACAGTATTAGGAGTGGGTACTTGGAATATGAAGAATGTGTGGCTCCCTTTATGCATCCTTCCCAATATGTATCTTAAGTGCTGATGGTTTTTCATTTGGGTGTCTTTACCATGATTTTCTTATGCTTAATTCCACAGGAAATAAGCCCACAGATTGTGACCCAGTAGAGCTGTTATTCCAAGATGCTCTTGAGTGGTTTGTGGTCCTAGATATTGTACCTCAGCTGTGGCACAGAGAGCAGAATGGCTGCTGTAGAGCAAAGAAGCATTGCTGCCTCTTGAGAGAGATGGTGCTTCTCTCACTTTTACTCTAAATGTGTTTCTATATCATCCTTCCCTGACAGGCTACTGTTTGGTCCTCCCAAAGCCATTTTTTGAGCAAGCTGAACAAGGATGGTCAATCAGCCTGTCCTCACTGGTCAAGTGCTCCAGCCCCCACACATCTTGCTACCACTCTGTTGAACTTCATGAACTTTATTAGTGTCTTTCATGTACTGGACCATATCTAGATGCTGCATTCAGTTCTGGGGCTCAGAACTGAATGCAGCATCTAGATATAGTCCAACAAGTGCTCTGAGTAGAGAGGCTGATTTTTTCCCTTGCTGTTCTGGCTCTGCACCTGTGAATGCAGCTCAGGGTGTTTTAGGCATTTGCTGCCATAAGGAGACACTGCTGGCTCACATGCTGCTTGACCCTCTTTCTGTCCATCAGGCCCTTCTCAACATCACTGGTTCCCACTCAGTCTCTAGCTCCAGCAGTGCAAGAGTGTTTTCTTTCCCAGCTGGAGGTCTTGCCATTTGTTCTCAATGAATTTTATGAAGTTTCAGCCCTTTCCTCCAGCCTGCTGGGTTCTCTGTAAGTGGCAGTCCTGCTGTCAAGTCTGTTAACTGGTTTCTACCAGTTTAATGCCATCTGCAAACATGACTAACCTTCGTTCTGTTGTGTCCTACAGATTGCGAGAGGAAGATGTTAAACAGGATGACCCCAGGACAGACCCCTGCAATCCACACAGCTAAGCCACCCACTTGGCCAGTAATGTTCCATCTTGTGCTCAAGAATATTGTAAGAGAGAATGCTTGGAAGCCTTACTAAAGTTGAGGAAACTGGTTTCCCTTATCTACAAATTTAGTAATTTTGTCATAGAACACAATAAGATGGGTCAGACATTGTTCAACATTAGACAATCCATGCCTTTGCCTGGTCACAGGTAGAAGTAGTCATTGCCTGCATGAAACACCTACTTCAAGTACCTGAAAGTAGTGTATGTCAGTTTTATGAGAAGAAAAAGCTGCTTTTTATGTATTTTAAACTGCTCAGTCTCTTCAGCATTACAATTATCCTGTGATGATTGGTTCATAAAGTTATAAATATCGCGTAGGGAGTTGTTTCAGGCTTATTACAGATTCAGGCAGACAATAATGAATTGGTTACCTGCATTCATAGCAGTAAGCTGTTAAAAAAAACCTTAAAGAAAGTTTGGATTTCTGGGCACAAGGCGAGTCAAGTGCTAAATAACATTTAGCCAGAGTGCTTCTGAAAACAATGGTTTTACAGCCTGCTTTTATTTTTTTTTCTTTTTCTTTTTTTTTTTTTATTTTTTTTTTTTTTTATTTTTTTTTTTTTTTTTTTTTTTATTTTTTTTTTTTTGCAAGTGGGAATAGTTCCCGTTTAACATGTAAACTATAGTTTTCTATTTTCAGGGAAGTGGTGTGGAAGTGCATGCACAAGAAAGAGAGGTTTCTTTATACTATTGCATAACCTGAGAGGCTTTGTAGTTAGATACCCTGTTTCTGTTCATAATTAGACTGGAATGTGATGTGCTAACCAGAAAGTTATTATCTTCTACCCAAAGGGTTTTCTGGGAGTTTGAACTGTGCCAATTTACTGTGTTCAGGGTTCTCATCATTCAGGTATCTGTGTGCTAAATGAAGGAAAGAGACACTTCACAGTTTTTTGGAGGTCCTCGTCTCACTCTACTGCAGACTTTGAAAGTGTGATTCACTAAATGTAAGGGAGAATGCAGTGAGAATGACCGAATGTCATCCAGACCAGGTGGTTCTTACTTCACAGAAAGTGCAAAAACAGAAGTTAATGTCTTTCAGGCCCCATAAAGCATACCATAGGAATGCTAAATAGCAGAAACTTTTGAGTTGTGTATGCTAAGTAACTTGTCACATGCCTAAAGGAGCCCAACAGTGTTTTTCTGTCTTTACCTAGTGCTTTATTGAAATTGTCCTTTGCTTTAGTACTGCCGCCTTGTCTCTTCTTTCCAAACATCAGACTCTGTCTGCTCTAGTTTATCTGTGCAATGCTGCAGCAACTTTTGATTCCATGTTCTCAACCACATGCTGCCATCTCAAATGGTCCCTTCAGTATCCAGCCTGAAGGAGCTTATAGAGAAACAGGCATAATAACTAGTGGTATTGCTTTTAAAAATCCCTTCCAGAAATGTTTTTTCTCTGATGTTTTCTGGAATTTGCATGGCTTCTCCAGATTATGGTGTGTGATCTTTTTCTCCCGCTCCCAGTTCTTTCTTTCCTGCTTAGAATGGAGTACTTCTTTCATGTACTTTTCTAATACTGAACTTGTTTACATCTCTCTCTGTAGATACAGAGAAAAAAAAAAGACAAAGTGACAGGGACTTGGAAGGATAAATCCCATGTTTACAGGGTTGTATGAACAGATCTGATGAAACTCCCTAGTGAGCTCCAGCTATGGAGAAACTGCAAAAATCCAGTAGTTGCACTGTCAGGAAGCCTTGCTGTGTCAATTCCACTCTGTCAAGCTGGAATTCTGTCTGCTGCAAACTGCCTTCAGTTTTTTTTTTGTTAGCACCCCTTTAAGTCAAAATACAGGATTAGGTAGAGCTCCACACTATCAGCCAGTCTTCAGTGGCTGAGTGTTATTTACAGGTAGATATATATTTACAACCTTTTAGAAATAAAATGGTTTTAATCAAAATTGAAAGTCCAAGGAGGGATTTCTTTAAAAAATTAACTCTGAAAACTTTTCATAATAGGATTGATATTTTCATTATTTTAAAAGTGTGTAATTAAAAAAAAAAAGAAAATAAAAAAGAAAATCTTTGATCTTGGATTGTCTTATGAAAACAATGAAAAAGAAGTTAAAAGTGTTGTAAATTATTGACTTTTTATCATTGGCTTTCCTGAGGCCTGCTTAAAAATCACCTTTATGAACTCAACCTCCAAAATAAATCCTGGATTTGAAGACAACGAAGGTCTTGGCTTTGGATTGCTGCTACTTGAACCTGAAGGTAGTAGTGAGAGTCCAAATAATGTGGACACATTGCTGTTAGAATACTGCACTCATTAGTGCTGAACAAAACTCTAACATTTATCTTGAATATACAGCACTTGCAAAAGATGATATAATGTACTGTTATGAACAACAATCCTAATGTTGTTCAGTCACACATAGAGATGAGAAAAAGAATGCAATCAAGTACTCATTTTAAATAATCACAAGTTTTTCTACTCCACAGCTTATTTGGTACCTTTTGTTTCTGACTTCATTTGTAGTTGCAGCTTTTTCACATTATGATATTCATATCTGTTTAAATTGGAGAGCAAAAATTTATATTATTTAATTACAGAAGCTTCAGTAAACATAATTTATACTTTATTAATTGCTACTCTTTGATCTCCTTTTCTTGTAGTAGGTTTTTAAAACAAAAAACCCAATACTATCCTTATAAATAATGAGGCCAGAACTCTCTGAAATGCTGTGGCTGTATTATTAGGTTAAATCTGTGGCAGCTGTTTTCTCTCTATGTGAAGTTACGGGGTAAGCTGAACTAGCCTTCACCCTGAGATTCTTTCATCTCTGAAATGCAGCCAGGAAGAGAGGTATTTGGGATGGGAAGACCTGTGACAATAAATAATAACTATTACTACTTGATAATAATTATTAGTTAACATACAATAATCACACGTGCAGTTAAATTGTATATATTTTGATACTTTGAGGTTTTTTACTTCATTGCATTTGACAAGTGACTGAAGATCAGATAGAGAGGTTGGGTTATTGCATTGGTTGTGCTTTCCTCACAAGCAGAAAATAACTGAAGCTATATTTTCTTCCTTATTTCACCTGTTTGTGATCAGAGGGACTGTCTTCCTCTAATCTGCTTAATGGAGTTGTTGTAAATCTTCATTCACATTCACGGTTCATTCTGAGTGCCTGGGAGGCTGCAGTATTTCACTCTTTTTAGAATAACAAAGATGCTATGAAAGTTTACCTGGTTTTGGTTTATATGGCTAATGTGATATAAAGTAATCAATAGAAGTCATAATGATTAGAAAGATTATAGAACAGTGATTTAACAAGGTACACAAGTCAAAGGGCTGAATGGTGAAAGATTATTTGCTTAAACATACTAGTGCAAGAGTTGCAGTATCATGCACCAGGATTTGAATTGAACCTGCAGTCTGGACATTGTAGTCTGGAAATGAAAACAAGTAATTAGGAGACAAATGAAGAACTGGTAAGAATCTTGTCTGGAGAGAAAAAAGTGGGTATTGATTTGAGAAACTAATGGTGTGAACAACCAATGGCAAAATTACTTTTGTGTGTGTTCTGTTGTCTAGTTCACTTGCGGAATTTGTCGTACCTTGCTTCTCCCATGTGAATGTCTCTTTTACAGGTTCAGATTTCTAGTAGGATTTTAATTATCACAGCACAATTCCAGTGCAGTAGGAGCTTTAAAGTCTGTAATTTCTCTGCACTGTTCACTCCTGCTGTGTTGAACAGCTGAGATATCATACTGTAATAAATTGTTATATAGGTTACTTATTTAATTTCCTTGTGTTTTGAAGTAGAAAACAGTTGCATAGTAGATGAATGTTCAGCCTGGGCTGTGTGCTCCTATATTTCATAGACAGAGCAAACCACTGCAATATATTATTAGAATGTCCTTAACATTTATCAAAGCAGAATATGATTAAATATTGCATTTATGATAATAATGAGCTGAGCGAAAATTATATACTATATTATAGACTTTCTTTGTTACAAAATTCAAAATCTTGATTTTATTTTTAAGAGTTTTTATAACTTTTTCTCTTCTGAAATAATTTGATTTTCCTGATAGAAGTATCTGAAACTTCCTTGCATCATAATTTTAAGCATAACATAGTCAAGAAGAATCATTCAGAAGTGCATACTCTGGGACAGCAGATTGAAAAGTGTAGTTAAGACATTAAAAAAAAAAAAAAAGAAAGCTCTTAGAAACAAAACTCAAAGCCAACAACAACAAAAATAGGGAAAAAAAAGAAAATTCTTTCTCTTGGCCCCAGATCCATGGTAGTAATATTTGCCCAGAGCACACAGTGAAGTGTTAGCCTTTGTAGGTAGAATCTGGTGACGTCTTGAGCACTGGAATGCATTAGTGCAGTACTGCATGGTGACATTCCTTAGCCGTTCACATCCGAGAGTGAGTAGCAGCCTGGGACACTTGATGAGTTAAGGGGAAAGCATTTATGGTAACATGCTGCACGTCATAGGAAGTTACAGCCCAGGCTTCTACATATAAGGCCATCGTTCCGGTGGAAGCAGAGTGTCTGCAGAAAAACATCACCAAAAAAATAACCTATCATTGAATCTTTGAGCATTTCCAGATTACATCTGTACATTTTCCAGCAAACAATTGGCCTACATGTTTCCCTGAAATATGGAGATTCTTTGGTTGTGCAGTCATGCATTGGCTGATAGAAGACTTCCTGTGAAATCTGTAAATCATCAGTAATGAGATAAAAAACAAAAAACTAAAAAGATTATTTAAGTTAGTGCTCTCTCAAATAGCATATCTCCCTAGACCATTAATGTATTTATATACAATGTTACAGCTGTTTTACTGGATCAGAAATTGTTAGTGACTGAGGAATTGGCAAGAAAAAATACAGCTGTAATGGTTTGATCACTGCTTGTAAGTAGCAACTGCATTTCCTTTTCCTTCACTTTTGTGCTACTTTCAAAATGAACTAGTTAAACCCTGTCTTACTGCAGTGTGACCATCTTAAAGGTTTTTTTCTCTAAAGCTGAGCCACTAAACTGGTTGACTTAGCTCTCAGTCTGTTCTCAGCTGGAAGTAATTGCTACTCTTCACTTCAGGAAGGACAGCAGAAGGAAGAATCAGAAGGAGATGACCAAGCAGTTGTTGAACTCTGCTCTTACCCCAGAGACAAAACTGCCTGCTTAGAGATGATAAATGCAAGAAGATGCCATGGGAAACCTTAGTGGTGGCTTGCAATGCTGCCTCTAGACAGGATTTCATTCTGTGACATTGGTATTCAAGAACCTTTAATTAACAATCAATTAAGTAAGAGATTAGTCATTTAAAACAGAAGAAAATATTAGTTGTGGACACCTTTGGATTCAAGTGTTTTAGTTGGAGCCAAATGAATGTACTAGCAGTGGAAATAGACTGCGGTAAGTTCTTGGCCATCACATTTGTCACTCCAAATGTCACAGGAATAAGTGTGTTGACAGATGAACTGGTCAGAAGTCTTGCTTGTTTGTTTGAAACATTAAAACCCATGTGCTCGTATTGCCTCCTGTAAGCTGATCTTTCCATAACAGGTTCAGTGGGAGAGAATGATCTAGTTCTGCAGCTTGGAGGAAACAGTCCGACTTTGTTCAGGGAAGACTGGAGTGTGTGCTCCTGTTCTGACCCACTGCTTGCTGTGGGAAGAGAATGGCTGTGAGGCGGGAGCTCTGTTTGAAAGTGTTCATGCACTAAAACTTAGAAACCCTTGCTGTGGTTACGTGGATGTTGTTCTGTGTTAAGGTCTGATCCAGAAAAGCACTCCTGATTAAGACAGTACTCCAGCTAGTACCCTATCCTCTTTGAGTCAGTTTGGGTGGTATTGTGTATTTAATCAGTCATACTTAATTGCTTTTCTGACACAGAGCCTAAAATTTACCAATTTATGACAGTAATACTACTGACTAAATGAAGTAAAATTATCCTCTGGGTAGCACAGTTGCATTGTTTAATGGTCTCATGGATGTTTTACAATACAACTTTGCTGGGAAATTACCATCTTAAGAGAGAAATCTTACCAACGATACTAAAAATATAATTCAGTTGGTTAATTGAACATGACTTAAAATACTTCCAGTGTGTAAATATGCAGCAGCTAAGCATATAGTGTGACCTTAAGCAGTAAATATTTTGACTGACCACTTTAAGTTTTAAAATATCCCTCTATATCAACCTTGATTTGAGCAAAACATGCTTTTGTCATATAGTTGTGACATGATGAAGAGCTACTTGTCTACTGAAAATTGTAATCTTCAGACTGCATTTATCTCTTGCTCTCTCATACTCTATTCTGATAATTTCTGTTCTTTAGAACAATAGCAATTGAACAGAATCTGCTCATTTGTTCAGTAGGTATCTTTGTTTTTTGCATATGGCTTTATAGTAGTAAATTAGGTCTTTTTGCTTGCAGCTTTCTTTAGTAGGGTATTGGCTTTATTTAACTGATATGATAGCATGACCTAGTGAATTTCAGGGACTGGATTATTAGAGCTGTGATTTTAAAGAAGCAAAAATCAAAACCTCAAGAAATCCTGTACCCAAGACTAAAGTAACATGCAGACAACATAAGCTCACAAAACCTTTGCTTAATAAATAAAATGACAAAACACTGAATTTTCGCAAACATGTTTCCCTTGGTTCTGTTTATTAGGGCTGACTAATGTTAGTAATTAGTGAACAGGAAGAACTTTCCCCATGCCTGGCTTAAGCTGTTGAATATGATGACTCATATGTTTAGAATGCATCATACCGTGACTTATCCATGTTATATATAGATGTATATTTGGGATTTCTCATGCATGACTATGCATCGATGAACCTCTTGTAACTGAAGGCTGTAGCTATGAAAGGGAATATCTCAATTATTACAGAATCACACACAATCACAGAATCACCTATCAATCTGTTGTCTGTAGGACCTGGACTTCACCTGTGAATAACAGTATCACAGAAAGTTGGGAATAAATGACAAAGCTATTTTTGGTAACTTCGCTTTTTTTGTCCAAGAGAGCCCTTGGATGAAAAGAGCCTTTTTCACACTATGATTCTCAACACCATTCCTTTCCTTCCACTGCCTCCTTGCTCCAGAATGGCTTAGTTCCAACTCATATAGTGAGCAGACTGTAATTATCTTTTTGATTCTAGAGAGTTTAACTGCTAACAGAGTACACAAGATTCCAGGATCATCACCTTCCTGCATATGAAAAGCATTTGTGAGACATTTTGGAGTTGGTAGTTTGGTTTTTGAACTTCAGAAAGACCTTGTGTGGTAATAGGGATGTTAAGAAAGGCTGACCTGCTCTGCAGAAAAGCATGTCTATAGATCTTCTACTTAATGCTGTAACAGATGCTGTGTTCAGTTTCCTGCTCTGAGGTACTTCACCTGCTGGCTTACAGCACACAGCTTGGTTAATTGGTAACTTCTCCCTCCACTAACCAAAGAAGGAACCAACCTTCTTTGGACTGACATCATGGCAGATTGTTGTAATGACATCTGAGGTGACTTGCTTTTGAATGGCTATTCTTGGCTTTGCATGTCTAGTTTTAGTCTGTTGATTAGTTGTCTATAAAATCTACTGAAAAAAATTCTGAAGGTATAGACAGATACCAAAATTCTTGAAGGATATTTGCTACACAGAAAAGTCTTTTTTTATCACATAGGAAATTAGCATTTTTGACCAGGGAGGGGATGGATAAAACACCTCATTCTTTTGTCTGTGACCTGTAGAAACTGAGGATGTGATAAATAGGTCAAGCTCTTTTCAGTATCCAACTCCTCCTTTTTTCTTGTCCAATAGAAGAGTAAAATAGCTGTTTCCCAGAAGTGAAATGTTCTTTAATCATTGCATAAATGACCTTATGACTTCATTGCCTTGTTTAAAAAAAAAAAAAAAATCAATAAGCAACCCATTAAAGAAAGTAATTAGAGGAACAGTGCCTTAGCACACTTGCTGGAGAGCTTGCAGTCCTTCCCGCAAGGGTCATCGCAGTCAGAGGAATCTGGCATGCAGATGGTGTGGCAGAGAATTTTGTCAGACAGATAGCGAGAAGGCCAAGAGAGTCTAGGAAGAATGACAAGGCAGGATGAGCAGACCAAACATCTCAACGATGCCTCACACATGCTCTCACCACAGGAGAGTGTGTCAAATGTTCTTGCATGTGACTTTACAAAAAATTTGGTGGAATGAATTATTTGGCGAGTCTTTAGGGGAAAATTTTACTCTACAAAAGGATTCTAGAACTTCAGTCCTGACACTCTTTCTTTGTTCTTTTTCTCTTCTATGAGTTTAATTTTTCCATGCCATTTTAATTCTTCTGCGTTAAGGGCTCTGATTAAAGGTGATGTGAATACGATTCTTGCGAAAGAGTCCAGTCTTTTGAAAAATAATGAAAGTCATATTTGCCATGGTGGCAACAGGCCCAGGCTGCATTTAGTTGAAGTGTTTCTCATTTTGCAATGTAAGGAAGAAGTTCTCATTTTGCCAGAATTGTTACTAAAACCACATTGATACTGGAGATATATGTTGCCTACTATCTAAGGGGTCTTTAAAAAACTATAAAAAAGCTGGACTCACAGGAAACTGCTGTGGTCTTTCTTTATAGACTCATGAATTTCATGAAATTGGTATTTGAAATGCATAAAACAGGAAGAAGGAAGATTTAGGTGTCTCAGGAAAGCAGAAAGACATGTTTTTGTTGTACTACATTTTGTATTTAGAAGAAATGACAATATATCTGTTTCCCTTCAACCTTCCGTCAGTCTGATGACCTAAATGCATATTTAAGAGAAGATTTTAATTTGATCAAGAGAGTTTGTCTCTCCAAATTCAGTGGTAGTAAATGTCTAATAGTAGTCCAGAGAAAATTTCACTGTCTTCCCTTTTTGGAAAGCAAACCCAACTAACTGGCATATAGTTGATACATATTTGGGCAATACTGAATGTGTTGCTGGTGCAGTGTGACAATAGCCAAAAATGCAGTTTGTTATTTCTTGTGAAGCTCAGTTGTGGTATACTGGAAAATTGGTCAGTTGATGGAATAAACTGTTTTCCAGTAAAATGTTCTTCATGCTTTTTCTTGCATTGCATCCCATAGATGGGATGAGCCCAAGGTCACCTTCAATTCTGGCCACAAGACTGTTTTTCCATGACACCCTCAACTTCTCTCCCCTTCCCCATCCCACCCCAATGACCTTCCCACTTCTGGTTTGGTGAAATTGATTTCTTTCACATCTACTAGTCTTTTTGTCCTATTGTATTCCTAGCATTCCCCTTGTGTTGTCTCCATGCTTTACAGCAATGATTAAAATATATATATAGCAATTATTAAAAATGTATCTTTTTATAAGAAACCTCCATAAGTGACTAACATATGGGAAGAAAAATATTTAATTCCACTCCTTTCCATAACTTTTGTGTTTCCCTTTGATTTTCCTTCAGGAGATATTAAAATGATACATTAGTGAAATTGCTTGCAGTCTAAGAACATCTATTTTAAATAGCTTAAGAATTGTGCTTGTGACTCAAGAGGGCCACATAGAGAATGTAAACTGTCGTTATTTCATTGCCATTAGTGATTCTCTGCCAGATTATGCACAATGATTTTTCATCTATATCTGTCTATACTGTCACTCACTAGCTAAACAAGTAAGGACATTACTTGCAAATTTTCATACAAAAGAAGAGATGAAAAGAAACAGGTCAGTGTAAGTAATAAATTATGTTGCATTTAATAAGTTATCAGAGCAATCATCAAATAAATGATCTATGGCTTCTGTTTACTCAGTACTTAGCATGCAGTAAGTTTTTGGAGTAGCCAAGCGCTACAAAAATCTTCCTCAAGTAATCAATCTAAGAGGAACTCCAGCACTCTCAAGTAGGAACAGCAGCCAGCTCCAGTGGATATAAAGCCAAGTATGTCAGTAGTTGTTTGGCTTGCCTTGGTGTTACAGATCTAAGATTGCTAGATTGCTGTCTAACAATCCATATCAGGTAGATTGCAATATTTATTCCTATTTTACATATTGTACAAGGCACAGCAGTTAACTGATCCACTCCAAGCCATATTTTAAAAGCCTATGCCAATTTCCAGTTCAAGTGGTCCCAATGTGACAGTGTTTGAAATATTCAACCTCTGTAAGGTGGATACAATTTTGATTAACCCTACAGAAACTTCAGAACTGGATACTACGCAACTAATTTTCCAGAAATGTAAAGCTTCAGTACAGCTTGACTGAGGCCTTAGTTGGTGTTTCTCCTTCTTTTAGGATGATAACTTTTCTTTTATATTCAAGGTCACATTATGCCCCTGACATTAAATGGAAATGATTGGAGTAGTGGAGTTGACAAGCCCTTCTCCCATGTTCCCATGTCTGTTCCTTGCAAAATTAACAACCTTACTGCATACATTGCACCTAGCTGCATTTTCTGTTTTGTAGCATCTGTCCAGTTGCTCTGTTTTGAGAAACTTCAGGAAAACAAAAAGCCCTCACAGGTAATCTGAAATAAAGAAGATTTTGTTTTTAATATTAGAGGGGGTTTTTTATACTTTCTTTCTAGAAGCTGTCCCATTAATCTTCCTATCAAATTATTATGTTTAAACTTGTGGCTTCTTGTTTGCATCCCACTCTGTGAAAGAAACCTAGTTTGTTTATATCCTTCTTATTTTTAGAGATGTGAATCTCAACCAGCAACTACTTTATTTTTTCCTTTTTATTTTATTCCCTTTTTTTTTTTGGCAGTGAGATTTGACCTGAAATGCAAGTAAACTTTATGCTTATTTCGTATCAAAGCCTCTATAAACCAGATCTGCCCTGTGTGTGGGTGGATGGGAGGAAACACACTGAAGGAAGTTGCAGTCCAGTGTGGGAGTTAGACAACTTGGCTAGATGACCAATTACTCTTTCTCCTGTTTTCTTCAGGGAATTTTGAATGCTCCATCATAAGCTGAAGCTTTGGCCATTCTCTCTTTTGGCTACCATTTGCTGCTTATTTGTTTCTGCGGGCAAATATCTTTCAAATAATATATTTATTCCAGAGAGGTCTGGGAAGGGAGGTTCTGATGTGAAGGAAAGCTAATGGGTGATAAGAGAACAGTCTCCTGTGCTGCTTGTCTAATTTGTTTCCCTTTTCCTATCTTAGTATCTGAAACCAGCTGATGTCATAAATCTAAGAGAAAACTTTACTCAATTTCACATTTTTGCAGCTTGAATTCCATCCACATACTCAACAGCATTTTGATAGGCAAAGCCTCAAAACAGAGTGGAGACTGTTTTGTTTTTTCATAGAAAGAAGTTTCAGTCTGTTGGAGGACTAGTACTTAGAGAGACTGTTTGAATCCAGATTGAGTAGCAGTATAAGAGGTAGGTACTATGTAGGTTTAGAAAGAGCCCTTATATAATAGCAAGGAGGCAGTAGATATTACAGAAATGTGGTAGTAATATAGAATATTTGAATAATATAAGAATGCTTATTATTTTTACATGTTCATTTAAACATAATTACTTTAGAATTTGCTTTTTTAACATGGCTCTGTGATGTGTGTAGAGGTTCAAGGTTTAATCACACACAGTATATTAAAAATACATAAAAATGCAGGTTAGTGTTGTAAGAATCTGTAGGAAATTTCAGGTTGGAAAGGATCACAGACTGTCTCTAGTCCAATCTCTTGCTCAAAGCAGAGTTGACTATGAGGTCAGTAACCAAGCAGCCCAGAGCTTGTTTCAAGTTTTCATCTTGAAAACACCTGAGGCTGAAGAGGACACAAAAATATCTTGGCTACCTACTCCAACTGCCCAATTGTCCTCATGGTAAAGATGATCTTCCTTATATCCAGTTAGGACCTCTCTTACTTCAAATGATGCTTCTTGTCTTTTGTCCTTCCTCCATGTGCCACTGTGAAAGGCAAGCTTTGTCTTCCTAATACCTGTCTCCCCGCCCCAAATACTGGCAGGTTGCTGTTTGGTCTCCCCCAAAGCCATCTCTTGCACAGGCTGGACAAGTCTCATTCCCTCGGCCATTCCTCACAGGCCTCACAGGCTCCAGCCTCCAGCCATCCTAGTAGCTCTGCTGGACTTGCTGCCATTGCACGTCTTTCCTGTATTAGAAGCTCAAAAGTTGTTACCATAAGGAGAACAGAAAATAAGACTACCCTTTATTAGTTCCTTGCTTATGTTTGAATTGTGCTTCTTACTTCTTCTTTTCTACTGATGCAGAATATGAAATTTTCCTTTTATGTTTTTGTAAGCTTTCTTTGTTTTAATGGCTAAGTTCTATCTTCTTCAATGCTTGGTTTTGACTAACAAATTGACTAATGGAAGAGCTTTTAGAATTTGAGGTGCTGTGCATTCTTTTCCCATCTATAGTAGATGTACTAAGAGGAGGGCTGGGCGTGAGATCTGTCATTACCCAATACTTGGTTTAGAGATGCCAATGTTCTGTAACAATGTCTATGACAATAAATAAACAGCTATACTCATTTCAGTATTCTCCCATTGCCAGAAATAGTTTCAGGGCACTCCGTAAAAATTTCACTTCTTTCTCTCAATCTGCAGGATTCACACAACTGATCTGTCCTTTGCTTGCAACTTTTTAACAGTAAGGGCATCTTACTAATGTTCTGCATGTCTCGGATACTTAAGTGACCATCATTAATGGGAAAACCTTTGTGGGAATTGAGTAATGTCTCAAACTTGTTAGCCTGTGGATATGCCTGTCCTGAGGTTTTTTTATGTGGATCATGCATGGGATGGTCTATATTAAAGCCTAACTGTGGAACTTGGACCAACTTTCTGATCCTGCTCAGAGTAGGAGACAGCCATTCAAAGCTGGCTCATCGAGTCCACTTGTGCTATGGGGAAGATTCCTCTAAAGCCTGAAGCTTCCTTGGGATGTGTAACACTAAGGTTGTCTCTACCTTGCCTTTCTCCACACCATCCTTTTTCTACTTTCCATCATCTTGCATCTACATCCAGGTCCATTTCATTTCTGTTTTGCTGCATTTGCTAAGCTTTATTTCATTTTGCCAAAGTAAACACTTCTGCACTAGATAGAAATATGATTCTTCAATGACAGAAAAACTGTTAAAATCTGGCCCAGCTGTGGTATCCCAGTTGTTGGAATCTGGTTGTGTCTAGGAGTGTCCCATTCTCAAAGCAACAGTGTGTTCACAGCTGTTCACAAGTTAGCAGTGCCACTTTCCTCTGCTTAGAATTTTCAATATTTTGGCACTGTTACATGATGTCACATGGAGCTTCCCAGAAGTCTGGAGAATACAGAGCATAAACTCTAGTCTCATAAAATGAGGAGCTTCATCGGTACTCATGTGACTGACCTGCGTAACATTGGATGAATCCTTGTCCTCATAAATTATCCTTCATGCTGCAAGAGCTTGGTTTAGTGAGTGAGCTAGCTTAACTGCTGTTAGAAGGCTTAAATTTACTTTAACAGTAAACTTCTCTCCTTTGCTGAAAAATGTTCAAGTGTCTAAAACTTAAAAGATTCAAGAGCAAAAGAGGTATAGTATATTGATATAAAAGTGTACTTACAAAATCATGTAGATTCAGGTTTCATAAGAGACTTGGCCTAGAAGAAGTTGTTTCCTCAGATTAAATGTAAGCTAATAACCGAGTGTTTTGCTGCTGCTATGACCTTGCTTGACTTGAGTTAATATGGTATATTTTAGTTGGGGGTTTTTGTGATGTAAAAAAAGGGTATGCATATTTCAGTAATGTTGTCATTCAGAAACCTCATGCCTTTATGAGTTATTCCCTATTTTTGGCTAAGGGTTGAGTGGAGGGTGGGTGACACACCAGAACTTGATCTACCCAGTACATTCTGTTCTTTGAACAAAAACTGCAAAACCCCTTTCACCGAGATTGGTTTGAACCATTTCAAGAAGCTATCAACATAGATTAAATAGTAGTATGGGTATTCCCTTCTGAACTATCTACATGTGCTAAACTTTGAACTAAGATTTTAAGCAAACATTGCACAATGCAGAAGATATGGAAAGGCTTTTGACTTGGAATCCCCAGATGTTCAACATATTTTTGTACATGAACACGATCTCTAAGATTCTGAAAGCGTTCCTTATAGTGTACTCCATTTGTTTTTTTGGTGGTGGGGAGATGTTGACTGAGTTAACTGATATGCTGAAATGACCTGAATTCCATCTGAAATGGTTAATCTGATATTATCTGTCCACACTTTGAGCAACATAGTCTACAATACTAAATACCAACATTTCAACTGGCATTCCTGACAAACTTCATGGGTAAGAACAGAGACTGCAGACTTCTTTCCCCTAGACAAGGTCTTTTTTGGCTTGCCCCAGTCCAGTAGGAGGTTAGCAATAGCCTGTCATACTAATAGCTTAAGTGATACCTTACGGAGGCTTGCTTTCCTACTGCCTGCAAAATATGTTTTTTCTAGGGGGGAAAAAAAAAGGATTTTCTACATACGTTTCTTATATTTCACTGTATGTTAACATGCTTCTTTAGGAGGTTTAATAATGCTTGTGATTCAATTGCTCTTCAACGTTTCAGCATGAATGTCAGCTTTTAGAAACAAATTGGAGAAGCAATTCCTGGCTGTTCTCCAGCATAAAACCAAAACCATTTCTGAGAAACTCTTGTTACTATCAGCTAGACTGTCTGGAGTGCTTTCACCCTCAGCTACTGAGGGCAAAATACAGGAAATTTGGTCCAGATACAGCAGAGGAAAAAAGGAGCACATGCCCAAGAAATGAAGCAAAGTTTTCTTGAGGATCTTATCCCTGTGTGTTGCAAAAATGAGACCCACAGTTTGTTCATTGAACTCACAAACTAATAGAAGCACTAGGTTCCCATGACTTGTGTAAAGCCCTCTGAGTCTTCAGTTCTTCTTTCTGAGATCATTGTTGATCATCTCAGTAAAAAGATAAAAACAGCACTAACAAAAACTGAAAAAGGAAGCTACTACTAGAAAATAGGAGACAAAAGTACAAGTTAACACAGAGGTCTTGTGATCCCTTGCAAAATACATACATGGTATGCATTTATAAATTTAATTAAGGTTTTCCTTTTACATTTCTGATACCAGCAATTCTGCAGGTGATTTTAATGTGGTCTGACAAAATCCGTGAATGATGGCTACAGAATACGCTGTGTATGTGATGGCTTTCATGTACACTGTGAAAGAGGAAAGAAAATAAAGACATTTTCAGAGCTGTAAATGGAAACTTAAAAAGAGCTGATTTAATACATCTGGCTCTTCCTTGAGATAGAGGGGGCTAATACTAAGCTTGCAACAGTCAAAGTAAGGAATAATTTATACCCACTTACCTGTACCAGTCATGAAATGGGGTAAGGAATAAGATTTCACAAAGACAGTGAAAATGCCTTCCTTACATGTTTAGGTTTTCCAGGATCTAATCTTGCAAGTATGGTTGTGCAAGGCTACTGATGTAGAATTCTCTCATAATTTTCATTGTGTTTTATAGATATGGATAGGCAACATTGACTCGATAGAGGTTTCAGTGGTTTCTATGTCTTGGGAAAAACTTGAGATCAAATCTAGATGGAGGTCCTATGAGATCTAAAGACTGACTGAAAATATAAATTACAGCTCTTCACTAAATACTGCTGAACCTTGTGCTCAGCTGCTTTTGAGTGGGCAATATTTAACAGAAGTACTTTAAACATGATTCTGGCTTTCCCCAAAAATCAAACGTAATCAGACATATCAGACCCCATCAGACATATCCAAGCCAGCATTAAATGCCTTCTGATATTGTACAAGGATTTTTCAGGAATTAATTTTCTAAAGGGTACATTGTGCTTATTTTTTTATCCCACAAATGAAAAACTTTCATCTTAGGGGAACAACCTTTTTATTTCCTCTGTGAATTATGGTTTTGGAAACATCCATGTCACTTTGGTATTCAACACTTTTTGTAAAAGATTTCACTCTGCACTTGAGAAAATGAGCTAAATGTTTTCCTAGTGTAAAGACTGGTATTTCATTTAAGGAATGGCCTGATGAACAGGACACTAGTTAACTATCTTGTTAGTTTACTGTTTATTCAGAATGCTGCATTGAGACTGGCATGGATTCTGTTGGTGAAAGGCATCATAAAGCATGCTAAAATTAAGACTATCCTATAAACTTTCCATTCTAGATCCCAAACCTGTGCATAAGTCATGGGTCAAGAATGATAAATTGTTTCTAAAGACCATAAATTTAGGCATTTGCCAATTTTTTCTCACTGTTAGCTGAAGTTTTTAAATATATAATTTTTAATCCCCTGGGAATATTTTTAGAAATGAAAAAATTTGTTGTGGAATATGTGTCTAATGTAATTCCCCAAACTCTTTGGCAGAAGTTGCAGCTATTAAGCTTAAGCTGATGTGACCCAGCCTGTGTTACCTTTCCACTATGCTTGCTAAGCTTTTTGACCTGGCTTGCCCCACATACAAACTGATGGAGGTTAAAACAACCTTGGGGAATAGGGGGGTATGGGTGAGCTTAATTTTCACCCAGAAAAACAATAGGTGCAGTAACCTAAATGCCCATACTCTTGCTGAGGATGTGATCATGTAGGTCAGAGTTTAGCCAGACTGCTAAATCCTCCTGCTGTAGGAGGGTGGTCTGTGATCTGGTGCAGACATGTTACCTAATGTTTCTATGCCTTCTCCCATCTTGACATCAGTTACTGGACTGTCTTCCTGTTTCTTAACAGAAGTTTATTTCTGCTAGAATTCTTCCCTGAACAGCCTTTAGCTTTGGGAACTGCTGGGGCCTCCGGTATGACTCTCAGATTAGGAGAAGGGATGGTGCTTGGAGAAAGCCAAAAGTTCCAGTAAAAGGAGTTCTACCCTGTGTGTTGAAACTTGGGCCATGGAACCACCAGGACATCCAGCACAGATTCAGACTCTGAAGTGATGAGCCAGATAGAGGAATATGTCGATATTGTTGATGTCTGACGACAGTGGAAAAATCCCTGCAAAACAAAGGAATGTACGCAATGCTGAATGTGCATCAAAAAATTATCATGTTAAATTATGTCTGACAGCAGGGAACAAATGAAAGAAATTCTCCATAGATGATGAAATCTAGAGTTAGTGGTCTAAACTGCAATAGCTCTGCTGACTTCACTCACGTTATACTAGCCAGCTTTCCAAACAACTGTGTTAAAAATGTTAATAGCATAATTAAAATAAAAGCACATTGCCAAGAGGAAACCATAACAGCTCTTTTGTTTTCTTCTCTCTCCTTCTCTTCCTCAAAAATGCTGGAATCTGAAATCTGATGAAAAATTGAGCACCGTATTTAATTTTAGCACTCTCTGTGAATAAGGTTTGATTAAAACCATCAATTAAATGTATACAGCACTCCAGAGGCCCTGAAATCAGTAGAGGTCAGGGACTGCAGCTTCAGAGATGGTGTTCTGAGGAGCTCTTCAGCTCTGTCTTCAGAGATGGCCATTTCCACCCACATCAGTTCTTTGTTGTAAATACCAGCATACACCTCAGTGATCTCAATGCTGTGCAGTTCTCAGAGCTGGACCTGTCTCAAAAGCATTGCTTCAAGTACAAACAGATCTCACAGTGTATTAAGTGTTCTTAGACGTGGCTGTATTCTCAACCTTTCAATGGCTTATTAGGATGTTATACCCAAATCAGGCATGGCGCCTGCCTAGTCCAAGAGAAAGGACATTGCAGAAGCTCCTGATAATGGTCTTTAGAGGGATTTTATTGAAATGTTTTCATAACTTTGTAAAATTATCTCAAGTAGAATAAAATTTAAAGCAGTCTTTCCTTACCACTTTTAAACAACTCTCTTCTCTGTGTTTCTGGAAATGGTGCAATAGCATTGAGGTAGGTCAGGTATTATTATGTTCTCAGCAATATTTTTTATACACAGAGTGCTTGCCCATGTTCACATGCATGGAGAACTAAAAAGTAAATAGCCCTTGTTTCATTATTGGTACATGCAACAGACTGTAAACTGACTTCTTCTTTTACACAATGAAATTTAATCTAAATATTTCAAACAATAATTTAAAAAATTGCATGGAATATTTCATGAACCAGCAGCCAGTGAAGTTAAAATAGAAAAATTCCAGATAGGCAAACAGCAGTTAGCAGCTAATTATATGATAGGGAAATAGTACTCAGACTCCCTGCTCTTATTATAAATTTATACCTGATTGAATAATAGAGTATACTATGAGACGTATAATGTGTGTCTTAAACCACTCACTTAAACCACTGTGATCAGATGAAAAATTGATAGAAAAATAGTGTTGATTGACATTTTATGAATAGGATCGCCCCAAGCCCTGATTCAAACACATGCACCTGCAAAAATGGTAGCCTTGCTCCCTTTGAGGGCTTTCAAGTATGATTTATACAGTTGCAACCTTAGCAACCATGCACATGTTGCTCCTTTTTGCCCCAATGCATCCAGTACATGACTGGGCCTGTATTCCTGGCTGCACTTCAAGGTAAAAGAATCACCAATAAATCAAAACAAGCAGCATTTCCTAATTATCTTTCCTAGGTGACAAACTGAATTGGCTGTACATACTGCAGATTTCCTGTATACACAGAAAATACCTCAGAAACTGAAAGCAGTCTAGAGCCTGCTTTCTCTCCACAGTGAAAATATTTTGTTATGTGTTACAATAGAGGCAATCTGCTCTTCTTGACTGGCAACTCTTGGTATTGAACTTTTTAAACAGATTTTGCTAATTTCTCTGTCAAGGAGAGGTGCTAACAGTAATGGAATAATAAGTACATTTTTGTATACAATTCAGACTGGTTCAAAGGTCAGTCCAAATGAGCCTGAGCAGTCTTATGCTTTGGGAGTTTGCATTGTTCAAGAGAATTTAGCAAGAATCAGTGTAGGTGCATCCATGCTACTGGTAAATATAATTTAGCTTTTTGAAGGAAAAATTTAAAATACTTTATAGCAGTAGAAATTGAAAAGTACAATGCAGACAGAGGGTTTTCTTTTTTGTGGTCAAGAAGTAATTTATATCAGTAACATTTGAATAAAGTATTACTATTTTCTTAATCAGGACTTTTTGAGGGACATTTTTCTCTGTGCATGTGGGCTAAAAAATTCCAGACACCACCTAGGGTGATTAGTAGCAAGGAAAAAAGTCAGTTGGAAATCATAGAACCAGTAAATGGCTTAGAGTATTTGATTTTGGTTATGGGGCTCACCAGCTCTAAAAATGATTGAAAAGAGCTATAATACACTTCATGGTTTATTTTCTGCTTTCTATGAAAGCATTGAAAGCAAAATATAAACACAAATGATTGCAGACACTGAAAAAAGAGTTAGAATTTTTCCTGGAAATAGGCATCTGCTAATGTGGCTGTTACAGGTGACTTCTCCCTCTGCACCCTTAAAGATTGTCTCAAAGATCTCTTTATGGAAGAGACCACAAGTAATACTGTGAAACATTCCTGCTCTCCAGCTCTCCTGCCTTACAGTCTCAGTAAACAAACATTAGCTTAGATCAGAGAGCATGGATACAAGATAACCCCTTCTGCAAACAGTGTAAGACTTCTAAAGCTAACACAGCAAGTATGTTGTCCCTCTCCCCGGACCCTTTGCTCGGGTGAAGGGAGTCTCCTCATAACTCAGCAGTCAAAGGCTTCTTTGATGTGTTTGAGCCCCTGTGCTGAGATCTCTGCTCAGTGACATGGGAGTGTTTAGGAGCTCCAGCTTTGTGAGGGTGAAGTGTTGGGTCAGGCTGAGACATGATTTGCAAAGTTTGCCAAGACTGTGTCTGATCTCAGAGTGCCTGTGGAACAACTAAAATAGTGCATCTGATGTACTGACGTGCACATAACACTGGAATGGTGGGTGTCTTTGATTGCATAAAGGGGTACTTTGCAGACTCCTGTGCCTGTGACTCAGAGCAGATACTTTCCAAATGTCTGGGGCTTATTCTGTTAGAAGGAAAAAAAAAAAAAAAAGCAAACATTTTCCTTTTATAAGTCCAAAGGAACATTTCACAATCAAAAAACTTTTAATTTTTTTAAACCAACTCACACTGGTATTTTTAATGTGTCTCTGAGCTCCTGATTAAGAACCTAATCCAACTTTTTCAGGAGGGGGTGGTCTTTGACTGTTTTGAAAAGAAATATATCTACAGAGCTATTTCTTGCTCAGAAAATGCAAAAGTTTTGAATGGGGTATATTCTTAAAAAGACCTTTATGATTTATTTATATATATCTTTGTGTTTTACTTCACAATAGTTCTTGTTGCTTGTCTTTTATACAAGAATCTTTTAGGTGTTGGTTCTTTTCTGTTTACTGTTTTCATTCTTAACTAGGATTTTAAATTATGAGGGGATTAAACGAGGAAAAACCTAGTCCCTAAGGAATCTAAAATTTGGTACTATTAGCCGTGTATAAGTCACTTATATTAAACAGGAATGACCTGATTTTTCCTATAATGCCAACACTGCAGAGAACAACTGAAATTGTAGAGCAAAATGGAGATTTAACCCAATTTAAAAAAAATATCAATTTGTCTAAATAGACAGTTAGGAAATAGTTAGTTGTAGGTGAGTCTTTTTAAAACCACTATGAAGAGAGGATAATTTGGAGTTACACAAGTAGATCTTGAAGTTCTTGTTAATGGTGTCATCTTAGTCCTCTACCTCTGTTTTAGTCAGTAGAGCTGGGGCTTCAACACAATTTTCTACTTAAGTACCCTAAGTTCATCAGAGCTTGGGAACTTCAGTCCAGAGCCTCCTTCATCTAATACTGGCAATTTTAAAGATGAAAATGAATAAGCTTTCTTTTAAATTGAGTCCAAGTGGTTTGATGGCTGTGAAATTATTATGTCAAAGATTATTTTCCCTCACATAACCACGTATTTCTATCCAAGTGCTCTGATATTCTATCCCAAGTATTCTAAGTCTATTTTCATTAAATAATAAGGTTCTGACAAAACCAGAAAGATATATTTTCCTAAGAAGGATCCATGAACTTGCAGAGTTGAAAATAGAGCATTCCGCACATGACCTCTTATGTCACTGGATTTGAGTCTTTCTGGACTTTGGATTCCTAAACCTGTGTTAGTATAGTTCTTGCAGTACGTTGCTTTGGAGTATATGTCTATGATCATATTATCCTCATTGGCTTGTCCCTGGAAAGATGCATGGGACACCTGTTGAGGTTACTGCAAATTTTTGAAAGCTGCCACTGAGAGCAGCCTTGAAAATGTCAAGGCTCTGCTGCAAAAGCTGGCAGTCCTGTGAAAGTGAAACCATACTTAGTAGGTGGTATTAAGTGTGTTTATTTCTCAGAGCCAAAAATCTTCTTAACCCTCAAATCATATCAAATCTGAGATTAAATCAATGCAATCTCCTCAAATAAACACTTTGAAATGCACCAGGCTGCAGCAATCTACTAGTTCTACAAACTACTGAAACTAAGCTATGTCGCTCTGATTTTTTTTATTTACAAAATTGCACAAAGCTTCTTTTTTTTCCCTTTCACTTGGCAAATCTTCCTTGTGAGTTGAGCTTATTTGTTTCATTTCTGTGTGGTGGGTGAGAGAATGCTTAAACATCTTGGGAATTGCTACATAAATCTGCTTTATCTTCATTTCCTCCATCTCAATTCTAGCTAAAAGGAAAATGTAAGAAGTTATACACAAGGGCAATTTCAGGATATATACCCAACATCTGCAGTTATTTCTGCAAAGGCTTTTAGTTATACACAATATTGTCTAGACAAAATAAAAACAAATTTGCTTTCTCTTTCAATAAAAACAAACTCTTAAATTTTAAAAAGCATTATGAAATCTGACCAAAACTAACAGAAGCTAAGTAATTCCAAGATAAGTGTGATTGAATCAGAGCAACTTTGCTTGGTTCATGCTGGTCAAAAGGTAGACAAGGTAGACAGAATTGACTTTGACATAAAAGTTTTAGAGTTTTGCTTTTCACTTAAGGTCTCCTTTTTATTTTTCAGAGCTTTTGATATTTTGGGGTAAAGGTGTTGTGATTAACAGGAAGTAGTTCACATGCAATCTACAGAAGGAATAAGAGTTAGCTTCAGTAATTCTAAGAGCTAATGAGGTCTCTATTTGTATATATCCATTATGAAGCATTTCAAATGTCTTCACTAGCAATTTCCTACACCAATTAGGTATTCTATAATTATATGATTCTTAAATTTAAAAATATGCCACCAAATGTTTACAACATTGTGTTACATTCTGTTCAATTTTATTGAAATTTTCATGGGACCCATGCAGTTCATGAAGGAGAAAAAAAGGGACAATATCTTAATTATGGGGAGACAAAATTGAAGCACTCTAGATGACTTAAGACCTCTTTATATCTGAAAAAACTTTAGCGTGTACTGGTGATGACTTCATTACCTTCTGATCAAAACTGACACATTCAATGTGGAGAATCTGGCTCCAGCATTAGCTAATCCTAGCTTTTGTCAGTTTTCTTTAAATGAATATATTCTCCAAACAATTTATAGAGCTGACCCACAAAACCTTACATAGACTGTGGTGTGGGAATTCTCTCGCGAGTGAAATATTCTAAAGATAGAATAACTATATCTAGCACTCACATAGTGGAATTACAGCCTTGGTGGTGATGGAAGTTATTTTTTATTCAGGGGTGCTCCTACTGCAGACTGATGTGTATAAAAGAAAAGGAGGAGCACTCCAGGTGCTCCATGTTGCAGTTTCTTGCAAAAAAACCCCAAAACAACCCAAACCCAAACAAATCAAAAGAAAGGCTAAATCTGTTCTTTATCTGTCACTATATGGTGCTTTTCCTTTGTTCGTTTCAGAGATGAGGCCATGGAAGTAAGCATAGTCCTGTGTGTGCAAGGTTCAGAACTATTAAGCAGTAAATCATGTTGAGTCAGATTTTAATATTATTTACATGCCAGCCTGATTTTTTAATGCCTAACTAGTGTTAAACAAATGGAGGGGTTTTTTGTCTCTTGTTTTTCCTCCAGTTTTCCATCTGTAAATTTCTATGTCCTTACTAAAGGAGAGCAAATCAGAAACTTGCAAAGCAACTTTGGACAACATAGACAATCTTTTCTGTTTGCACTTTCTGGACTCCATCTTTTTCTGAAACAAAACTTCGTCAAATACTGTGCACACTCTAGTACCAGGATTTAATCTTATTACTTAAAATCTCTGTTGGATTTTACAGACTTTTGTAATTAAAACTGTTCAAAGTTTTCCCTCAGGACAAACTGAATAGGATCTTTAGGGTTCAATCCATTAGTTTTTATTGATATTCCTTAAATACTTTGAGGGTACTTTGCTTTTAAGTGCATGTTTGTTTTCATACACAAATACCACAGAAGGGCTTCTATTTAATTATATTTTTATTAGTATGTGTATTTCATTGGGATGATCACTCCTCAGCTCTGGAAAGTCAGGCCCTTTGGACATTCTTTCAGGTTATGTGAAGTCCACACATTATGGAGCCCTGAAACTGGAGGTCTAAGTGCTTATCCTGCAGCAATTAATGAGAAGTCAACCTATCCCATATGCTGCAGTCTCTGTTAAATAGAACCTCCCCTCTTTCAGCTTAAAGCAATTATCCCTTGCCCTATCATTACATGCCCTTGTAAAAAGCCTCTCTCCAGCTCTCTTGAAGCTCCCTTTGGGTACTGGAAGCTGCTGTAAGGACGGGCAACTTCTAATCTCTCAGCATGTCTTCATATGTGAGATGCTTCATCCCTCTGATCATCTTCACAGCCCTCCTCTGGACTTGCTCCAGCAGGTCCACGTCCTCCTTATGTTGGGGGCCCCAGAGCTGGATGCAGCACGGCAGATATGCTATCACAAGAGTGGAGGAGTGGGAAAGAATTACCTGTTGCCTATGCTTCTTTTGATGGAGCCCAGGCTATAATTGGCTTTCTGGGCTGCAAGCATGCACTGTCAGGACATTTTGAGCTTCTTGTCATCCCCCAAAATCCTCCTCTGGGCTGCTCTCAAACCATTCTCTGCCCAGCCTGTATTCATGCTTGGAAGTGCCCCAACCCATGTGCAGAACCTTGCACCTGGCCTTGTTGAACTTCATGAAGTTCACACAGTCCCTCCTCTCCACCCTGTCAAGCTCCTTTTTGATGGCATCCCTTCCCTCCAGTGTGTTGACTGCACCACACAGCTCAGTGTCACCAGAAAACTTGCTGAGGCAGCTCTCAATCCCACTGTCCATCTCACCAACAAAGATGTTAAACAGTGCCAGTCCCAGTACTGACCCCTCATGAACATCCACTCCTCACTAATCTCCATTTGAACATTGAGCTGCTGTGGTTCCACGGATCTCCTTTTATTCCATTTATAAAAATAGGGATTGTGTCACTGTCATTATTTTCTAATGGAACTGAACTCTAACAGAAAACTCTGTTTTCTTCTTAGATAGAAAAACCAGGGCCTTATTGTCATTTACATTTGGATGCCTTTGTATCACTGTAGTGGTGTAACAGCAGTCTAAAGGACTCTGAGAATGGATAGAAAGAAAGGCTTCAGGAGATTATAAAGAATATTAATACTCTCTAAAGCATCACCAAACAATTAGAAAATTTCTTTTTGCAAAATGTGGTCTAACAAAGTGGCTTTACTGAAAACAATAACTCATTTCAGAGCCATGAAAAGTTGAGTCAGAATAAATATGCCTTCACTCTATCTACATAGAGAGAACATAAGTAAAATCAAGGACATTTGGAAAATTCTCCAGTTTCATCTTTGAAAAGACACTAGAACATCTGCAATTAAAAAAAAAAAAAAAAAACTCAAAAATCTCCTTTTTATACTGTGTTTGAGAGAGGGAAGAAAACCAAAATACTTGTTGATAAATTAGTTAAAAATAAAAATGTTTTCTATTAAAAGATATTTTACATCCAAGGGCTTGGGCTTTTTCACAGTCTTAATCTCCTGTTTCTGCTTTCACAAAATGGCAGAGCTCTCTAGTTCTGCAAGACTAAATATTGCTCCTTTCAGCATCAGGCCAGGGTTATTTTCTGAGAGAAATTTTGTATTTGGGGGAAAGTAGAAAGCATTTTTGTGGCATGCTGATGTTTGAAAAACAATGGTTGTTTAGAATTGCTTAGAGGAGTGGAATGTCAGAAGTAGTCTGAGAGAAAATGGATTTGTTGGCAAAGACAGGCAAAGGCGTGTGCTAAGTGCAGTTTATGACATGGCTTTTTCAGTTGTACTGTACTTAGCACACCTGTGGATTTGGTTAATGTGCAGCAATATGGAGCTGTCTCTGTAGGCTGTCCAATTCCAAAATGTGCATTTTGAATGTTGATTACCATAGCCAGCAGCCAGATGTTAAATTCCTGTAATATTATCAGCATTTCTAGAAAAATGTGAAACTTTTTGGCTAACAAGAAATTTGAATTCTCAATAAAGTTGATTTGCAGAATGTTTTTTCAACATGTTTTTCTGACTTGCACGATGAAAAATTGTGGGTTTTGAAGTGACTAATATAACAAGATGGCTCTAGTTTAAACAACAGTGGAAGTTCCAGCCTGCCTGATTCTTGGTGGGGCTTCAGTAAAGGATCTTATTGGAAATATATTAGTTCCATAAACCTACATGTGGAGATAGGAGTTATAATATTAAGTGCAACCAGATTGCTAAAGTAAAAATCCAACCACAATTACATCAGAACAGCACTGGACAAGTGTTGTTTGTTTTTCACTTACAAGTACAAGCAAATCCTCAACTGTCTCAGAAAAATTCTTGAGCTTTCAAACCAGAAAGACAGTCAATAAAATGAGACAACTGGGGCACTTTGCTCTCTATTGCAATATTCAAATGGCTTCTTCAGTTAGATAACTGGAATAGTGTTTTGTGTGAAGAGCACTGTTGCTTAAGAAGGGCTTTGCTTTGTTGTTTAACATCAAACATGAGAAAAGCAATCACATGCAAAATTTGAAAGTATCAGAACTTTCTTGGTGTAATTCTTTTATAACAATCAGAAAAAGCATGTCTGCTTATGTTTTCAGGTGGAAAATGTGTAGAAATTGGAAGAAAAAAAGAGAACAGTTTTTATTTCTTATAGTTCAAATTTGAATCAAAATTGTACTCAGGAAATGTGATGGTATCTTGGTAGAAGCACGATTAAGTTTTATTAAAACAAAAGTAAAAAACGAAACCCCCTTATTTTTCAGATTTCTCTGCTATATTAACCAGCATCTACTATATCATGGTAGCTGCATCTTCGGGGATATCCAAGTTTGCTAACTTGCAAAAGACTTAGCTCTGTCAACTTTTCCTGTCCCATTTGAATACAATCACTGTACTCAATGAAACATGACACTGCTGTGGAGAACCAGGCAATCATTATCTTGCTTCTCTGATTATCTAGGTTTTCTCACTAGATGACAGAGAAAAACAGGCATTGTGCGGCACACAGTGAGAAAGAAGCAAATAATATAGTGTGAACACTGTAGTGAAGCAAAGAGGTGCTCAGGCTCTTGTATCCCCAGAGGCTGCCTTGGGTCCTGAGTCTGTTCAGAACTCAGGAAATACAAGTGTGGTTCCAAAGAAACCATGTCTGAGATTACAGACCATCTGTGCAGACCTGCTAACAGTTTGGTATTACTTCTCTTTAATCTGATTCACATACATCTCTTTAATTGGATTTCATAGAATCATAGAGTCATGGAATTGTTAAGGTTGGAAAAGACTTTAAAGAGCATCAAGTCCAACCATCAGCCTAGCACCACCATTCTAGTCACCATTAAACTGTGTCTTCAAGTCCCATATCCCCACCCCACTGCAACCTCCTTTCAGAGACTTGTTGATAAAATCTCCCCTGAGCCTCCTTTTCTCCAGGCTAAACTAACCCCTCAGCTCCTTCAGCCACTCCTCATCACACTTGTGCTCCCAAACCTTCCCCAGCTCTGTTGCCCTTCTCTGGACATGCTCCAGCACCAAAATGTCCTTGTAGTGAGGGGCCCAGAGCTGAACACAGGATTTGAGGTGTGGCCTCACCAGTGCTGTGTACAGGGAGACAATCACTGCCCTGGTCCTGCTGGCCTCACTATTGCTGATCCAGGCCAGGATGCCATTGGCCTTCTTGGCTACCTGGGCACATGCTGGATGATGTTGAGATGGCTGTTGACCAGCACTCCCAGGTTCTTTTCCATCAGGCAGCTTTCCAGCCACTCTGCCCCCAGCCTGTGTCACTTCATGGGATTGTTGTGACCCAAGTGCAGGACTCAGAACTTTGCCTTCTGCAAAGCACAGCTTTTGTAGCTGTTTTCTTCCAGGAAGTCACTAGTGGTATGTTTCACGTCTTTTGAGTTAAACCACACATTAATTAATGTACCACTGACACTCATTTTTCAACATTCTGATTGGGGAAGGGACTGGAACCAAATTTACTTACTACATAAAAAAGACGGTGCTAATGTTTCTTGGCATATTGATATTTCCTTAAATTTTGCTAAAGATCAGCTTGGATCAAACCCTATTTGTCTTTTGAAGGGTTTAGAATCATACTGAAGTCAGTATTTTCACTTTTGGGTAAAGTTATTTAAATTGATTCTTTCCAAAGCAGATTTGGGAACCTGTAGAAGTGAAAGATTTTCTTTTATATCACTGCAAATTAATATATATCTTTGCTTTGATGACAAATGCCCAAAATAGCAAAAATACAATCCAAGCAAATACACTTAAAATGCTGCAATCCTACCTAGCTGCATTCAGAAGCAAATAAATTTTTTTCTAAGTGAAACCGTTGTCGGGGACTTAATTGCTTTATGGTTCCTAGGAAAATGATACATGACATGGAGAATGCAAAAGACTCTTACAAGTATAATTCATCTGGTTTTGATCTGAAGTGAAAAGGATGTACAAGTAGAACAGGCTGAAAAGGGAGATCAATTTATAAAGTTTCCTCCTTTGTTTTTTATATATTCTACAAAGCAAATCTCATGTACATCTTTAAAAGAAGAGCATTTTCAAGATTTTTTTTTCTCAAACTTAGTAAAAGAAAGAGATTACTGAGAAATTAAAACCAAAGATATTCTATGCATATATTATATGTAATCTTAAATGCAAGTCAAGCTAGTTCAAATTTGTGTCTTTATAACATTCGGAAAAAGGAAAGATAAAAGGCTTTCTAAGGAAAATAGTAATTTTCATAGGAAAATAAAAATGTTTTTTCCTGTTTTTTTTTTTCTTTCCACATGCACAAAAATCTGACCATCTCCACTGGTGTTTATTGACACAGAAAAAAAATATAGTTTTTCATTAAAAGCCCCAGCAGCAATCAGTTTCCTCTTTCTCACTTGTCCCCTATCAGATCCATTCATTGACACTTCAGTATTTTCAAAAGAACATGGTGATCACTTTACAGTTTTTTTAAATGCAAAATTCTGTTTTGGCTCAGTTCTGAGGGAAGGCTTTGCTGAAGATTTAGACTTCTTTAAGGAGATTTTGGGAATTCTAGGAATGCAAACACCATCTCACCACAAAAGCCACCAGCAATTCCAGGATTTTTCCTCTTTTCCTTTTGCTCTTTAGTTTTTGAGGCTGAGATACAGAAGTCACCCAACACTTGAAAAACAGCTACATTTTTGTAGGAAGTCAAAGACCCTGCTTCACCTTTCAATTGCATGAGCACAAATCTTCTAATCATTGAAGCCTGAAGGATGTGAACCAAATGCTACTGAGTCCTGTGATATCAGAGGAAAGTGCATAGACACAGCTGTTTCAGGTAACAGAGGTTTAAATTCTGAAGAGCCTCCAAACAGGTCTCATGCAAATTTCTGACCTGCAGAAACCTGGAAATTCAGCTGCTTCCTGCAAACTGCTTTCTATACAGTTGTTAGGTTACCACTTGCTGCTCCTCTGCAACTTTTGCACTTTCAAGGCTCTTTTCCACTTGTTTGATAGCTAAAGCTTCTATGTATGGGAAGGAGAAATAGATACAACAGTCTTTAGGTGGTCTTAGGTTGTAGGCAACTTGCTTTCTTCCGTTTGTCATTTTTTCTTGCCTTTTAAATATTTTTTTCTTGTTCTGTCACCTAGAGCTTTCAGTGTCATTGGGGATGTGGTGCATCTTCAAACCAGCTATCCAGAGGAGCTCTGCCTGCTCTGGATTTATATGCTAAACCTGAATTGTTTCAAGACCAGAAGAAAAGCAGTTTTAAGGCATTTAAATAATTTAAAGATTTGGAAAGCCATTCCAGAATTCAGATTACTTGATCACCAATTGGCCATCATTCATCTAGACATGCAGCATTTACATCAGATGTGACAATTCTTGTCAAGGTCTAAGGGTACATATCCACATATTTCTCGTTAAACCAGAATTCCCAGTGAAGCTGCATCTTCCATGATGACTTGTAACTTCTTTTTCCTTTGACAAACTGATGTTCATATAATAGAAAGACACAATACAGATATGTATATAGAACAGTAGGTATACTGTTCTGGCTCAATGGCTTCCATAGGACATTCTTAAGCAAAAATGTTGCATTGTAGGAGTGATGTTTACACCAAGTGCAATAATTTCTTTAATAGTTGTTTCATTTTCATCTATTGAAAATGCTGAAATATTTACTTGCTCTTTTCAAGGCCAATAACCTTAGAATATTTAGAAGTTCTGTGTACAGGAAATCATACTTGACTTACTGATACCTCTAAACGTATTCATCTGTTTTTCTCTTGTTATCACATTAGAATACAATCCTTGTTTCACATTTATGGTGCATGTAAAAGCCTACCCCATTTATCATTTTGGTACACATCTGCTTGCACTTCCTTAGAATGAGTTGTTTTCAGCTAAAAATAGCTCTTGGATATAGGTATTTTTATTTTTCAGTAAAATTTAATATTTTTATTTGGGAAATAAATCTGTGTCTTCAAGATTACTTTTTTGTAACTCACTGCAAATCATTATGACATGCTAAACCTGCAGATTCTTTGAATGTCCAGTACAAGTGTCTGTGGTTAAAGGTTACTTATTTTCTAGAAAACAGAGGTCACTTTGTTCCTGCAAAGTGTTATAAACACTTTGTTAGTATTTGCTTAGAAGCATGGCCTTTTCAGCATTGTGTATTTTCTTAACACTTACATTTGGTCGGTTTGCCTTTTTTTTTTTTTTTTCTGGAAAATCGAAAGCTAATATAAGTCCCTATTCATGAGCTTTTGAAAGATTAACAGCTTTGTACTGTTGATTATGGAATGGCACAGTCACTCATCCAAGTCCAAACACACACATATATGCAGGATGTCTGATGAACAGGAGCACTATGATACTTGAAAAAGTTAGGTTAGACCAGAATTAAATTTTAGTTTCCTTATGAGTGGCCATAGGCATGCAATTTTGTCATTAGGAAACAGGTATTTTTCTTCAGAAGCTTTCTGTCTCATTCACAGTAAAACCTGCCTGATCTCCATTTAACAAGAGTATTATCTTATTTTTTCTCTTTAGTGTATGTTATTGAAATTCTCTTCTGTGGTTGTTTTCATAGTGTGTTTCTCCTTATGTCCACTACTGTAGTCCTGGAATGTCCCTGGAATTGGTTTTCACAATATCTCAGCAAGAGGGGAGGAGAGTATTATCAGATAAACAAAACTGAAATGTGGAAATGTTAAAATTAGAAGCTTCTACTCTTTATGAGCACAGTGTTTGAGAACATGTGCTTTTATTTTTCCAGCAAATGAATCTAATATTCATCTGATATGGATGGGGAAAAGCAGACTCTTTGTATAACGGAGTGTAAATACAGAAATTTTATATTCCACCATCTTGATACCAACATTGTTTACAAGATTTTTGCTGATAACTGTGTTCAGAAATCCAGCAAAAAGTGGTATTCAGAGGCTAGGGTTCCAGTCCACATCTTATACAGAAGCATCCTTTGAAAGATATTTGCTTTTCTGTCCAGGTTTTCTAGCTTCAACTCTGCTGCTCATCTCCTTCTGACTGTCTTTGTTGTAGTCCTGTCTGTTCCCTACTACAACTTGTCATCCAGTTCCATTCCTCTCATTTAGGGAGACACAGTTTCTGTGTTCCAGTTTTTTCTTTTCAGTCTCATTTTCATCATAGTCTTGTCATATGTTTCTCAGGCAAATCCAAGTCTCTGTCCTGGGCCCAGCTCTTGCCTGGTCACTACTCTGTGATCTGGTATGTAATATACTGCCTCCTCCGAAATACCCAGCTCATTTTAATAGCACTTCCAAATTCTTGTCCTGGGTTTCTCGCCCAGTTTTAATGTTAATCTCTCTTGCCAGTTTGCATTCAGATGCCATTCAGTGACTATCCACCTTTGCAGTGTCAGGTCCTACAGGGCTGAAGGTGTCCAGAGCACTGAGAGGAGAGTGCTGTACTGGGGAGTGTCTGCTCCCCTATGCATTCCACCTCAGGAAACAGCAAGCATGCGTTTTTATTTGGCCTTGGGAAAAGTTGTCTAATTCCATTCAAAGTCATAATAAAAATTTCCTAAAAGAAACCATGAGAAAAGAGAGAGTTTCAGTTCCCTGTCTCTGTCTTTCTGTGACCTCTCAGGGAACAAGATTCAAACATTCTTCTCCTGGGTCTAGTAGGGAAGGGCCAGAAACACCTCCTTTCTCTCATGACTGCCAGATATGGTGTAGTGGAGGACCTGCTGCAGCAGGAGAAGCTGGAGTGGGAAGCCATGTCTGTGCACAGGTCTTAATTCCCTGTTTTGTCTCCCTTGTAGCAGCCTTTACTCAGTGCAGCCTGTGAGGAATGCTGAGGAATGCACTCTAGGGGCCTGTGCAGGGGATAGGGGTCTATGAAGAGCGTGGCCATGTTGGTGACCTGAATTTCCTGTCATGTAGAGACATCTAACTCAGCTTGTTCTGCTTTCTGCATGCCAAGGGAGCCCCTCAGCCAGAACCCTTGCCACTCATTTGTCTCATAAGTCCAGAATGGAGGGATAATGCTAGTCAACCAGAAAATTGTGTGGTTTGGGCAGGAGAGGCCAGAGGTCAGGCTCACTCCATGCTCTGTGACCTTGGTCCATGCTCCTTCCCATCCTCTCTTCTCTCTCCTCAAACCTGTGCTGCCCCTCTGCTCACCAGACCCTTGAGCTGGTGGCAGAACCAGAGCACTGGTGCCATCAGACAGCACTGCAGATGACAGCCTTTCTGCAGATCCAGTTATGTGGTGTCAGATTTTTAAAAGTAAAAGAGAAATGCTGCTTCATTTGCACTGCTGGTTTTAAACCGTGGGGCTTCTAAATCTGTTACAATACAGAGAAGTCCTAAGAGAAAGCAGAAGTCAGACAATAGCTGAAGGAAGGAAGTGGAGAATCATTCCCTGATGAGGAAATCAGAACAAATCAATAAACTGCTATTTTCATTTCTCACAGTTTGGGGATGAAAGATACCAGAACTTCAAGAATAACCAGTGTACAAGCACTTTAGGAGGTGTCTCAAATGAGAAAGAAGTTTCAAGTGTCTGGTTTTATCAATCAGGCAACTCTGAGATGTTACTCAGTGTTTCTGTCAGTTCCAGGCCTCCCAGTCATGTGTGCATGCTTGGCTTTCTGAGTGATACAGGTCAAGGGCAAAGTGCCATGCAACAGTTTTAAATTTAGTGATTCCCAAAACACAATTGTGTTGATGAGGTAACCAGCATAATGATGTGCTTTGTCATTTTATAGACTAATTTTTAAAAGATTAAAAACTTTGGAAGGCACAGTAAGGCATAAATGTTTGGCAAGAATTTCATAGATCAGTAAGGCAACGAGACAAATTGATTCTGTTTCCAAGGATTTTTTGTTTTGCTTTGTTTTTTATTTTCAAGTGCTGCTCAAATACGCCAGATTAACAACTTTTTAGAAACTGAAGTTCTTTATTACTGAATATGTACGGAACCATTCAGGACCCAAAAATATAGTTCCGTTTTTCTTTATTGAACTGTACTGCAGTTTAAGAAACTGCTCTCAATTTGACAAACTTGAGGCGTTGACCTGTGGGGTATTAAATGAATAAATAAACTATTGCTAAGGTTACCAAACACTGTACTTGAGTAAACAGATGCTTCCAAGAGCCATAACTCACATACAGTTTAAAAGAAGCAGTATTGCTCAAATCATGTGAGTACTTGATAATCTCAGATTCCTGTTTCAAGTTAAGTGCTGTGGTGGACAACTTTCTGAATTGCACTCTTTTTTTGCCCATTAATGCTTTATTAAGGAATTAAAGTCTGGAAAACTGATCTGTTTGAGATCAACATATTGCCCAATACTTACACAGAGAAACAACATAAATCACAAAATACATTATTTTCTCAAAGGAGGCCTTGGCATATACAGACATCCAGCTTCTTTTGGAATGAATCACACATAGAAGCTGAACTGCTCACTTCAATAGTGACTCATTTTAATACACTTCTTTCTTAGACCCTGCTCAAGAAACAAATTAATCGGCACAAATATGCCCTGTCAGCCCTGTTTATTTCAATCACTGTTGGTTCTTATCATGTCGTGTTTTGTGTGATGGGGGGACCCAGTGCCCGAAAATAGACATAAAGCCATGTGTAGTGTGAGTGGAATGAAACCTTGTCTCCTTTTGAATTCATGCACCAGAGTAAAACATTTCTTAATGTGTGAAAACTTCAAGGAAATGTTAACCTGGCTTGGTAAAAGGACCATCAGCAGCCCTGTGGAAATGAACCCAGTTTGTTTTGACTATTTCAGTTGAAAGACACTTTGGTATCTGAAGTAATCTACATTGTGTGGTCAGATGTAATAGGATTTTTATTCCCCTTAACTATCAGGAAAAATAGGGGAAGATAATATCATTAGGCCACTGAAAAAACCTCAGGCTCATAGTACTTTCTGATGTTGAAATTGATACTTTGTAGATTGTATCTATTTGGATATTACTATAATCCAAAAAAAGGAGAGACTAAGTCAGACATCCAGTCACCTTTTAAGTGCTTTCTTAACCAGTTGAGTGCCTGTGAATATGCCATTTTTGTTCTGTTTGGCTTAAGCAGCTTGAGCAGAAGAATCTGGTTATAAAATCTATTTATCTATTTACATTTGCCATCTTTTTTCATTTTCTGATCATCTAATTTTTGTGTATTTATTTAACAAACATCTGGAAAGGCCATCAGTTTGCAGTATTTCACCTCTAAGGTAATTTTTTGTATAAGGTAGTTGTCAGAAACCAGTAGAATTTCAAGTACTTTCATATATTTTAGAAAATCCATGAAAAAGAGTGTGTTTTTAACCTGAGTAAGACTCAATATTGTTTGTATTTCTCAGATATCTTTCACTGAAATGATTCCATACCATCTCTGTATGTAGAGCCTTACATGATATTGCAAACTGCGCTGTTGTGGGATACATAAGTTACATGTTGGAGTCATTTAATATCATTTTATGGGTATTAATCTAGAAGTACATCTTGTGTGGCATTGTCACATTTACTCCTTTTTGTTCTCATTGTAAGCTACCATACCAGTTATTGATCTTTTCAGTGTTTCCCTGTGGAAAAGAATGATTTACTCTGAATGCATCCTGTCTGCCATACGAAATTACTTGAGCAGAGGAGAGGTTGTGGGAAGAGCTGCTAAAAGAGATGGGAGGGGAGAGGGTCTCTGAGGTCACTGATTTCTATGCCAAAGAATTACAGCACAATTTTCTACTTCAAATAAGATGCCTTAAACAACAGTTTTGGATCATGCTTACTCCATGATTGTATTCCTTCTGTTATGCACTATGGAAATTCCCTGACAGTGACAATACCTGCCGGAAATAATGTCTGGTTATGGGGCCTTACATTTTAGGTGCCTGGTATAATGAAATGCTCCAAAGAATTTCCATCAAGATTTGCTCATATATTTGGGTAGTCTGATGAAAATCTGTAAAGTCTAAATTTTATTCATTCTGCTTCCAGGCTGTCAAGGAAGACACTTGGAATTGCAAGAGGGGAGGGAGGAACCGAGATATAAGAATTACCTTCTACAAATGAAAGATATACTCAGAATGGGTTTTTTTTTTTAATGTAGGATTGAAGCTGGATCGATCTTCCTATATATTTCTTGCCAGCTCATCACCTTAGTAACACTTAGCACAGCTAAAAACTATCTTAAATTAAAATGCAGTTGTGAGTTTGTGGGAAGTATCAAAGATCAAAAAACCCAGAGAATTAAGTCTATTCTCTTTTTCCAAGGTGGTATTTTGCCGTATTATGATGTAGGTATATTTTCAGGCTAATGCAGAGCTGGCCAAATAAAGCTCCCCATAAAGGTACTGCTTGTATACGTTGACATTATCAGTATATTAAAATAAGGGTGAAGTATTGAAGGGAAAGTTCTCTCAAAGCATATGTGCCCGAGTGTCCCAACAGCCTGTTTTTTCTCTGTGCGCTTACACATATTCCAAAGCTTCATTCTACCTGATGTGTCATTTGCTGAATCACTGTACTCTCAGTGTATGAAGAAATTGTGAAGAGGATGTTTGTTTTTCTGACTGGAGAGAAATGTGTGATTTCTCTGAGTTTCCTTTGTTGATTTGTCATTCCTTGCTCAAGTTGGGTAGGCTTGACATAGTTGAAGGTGACCTGATTTTGATCCTGACAAATTCCACTGCCCATGATAGAAGGAAGTACTGTGGAAAATATATAGTTGAGTGGCAGGACATAATTAATCCAGTCACTCAAGCTAGGTCTACATAATGCCTCATCTTAGAGATAGCACAATTGCAGCCTTTAAGCTTGTTCTGTGATATTTTTTCTGCAAGTTTCCAAACTCTTTCATTAGGCAGAGTAGAAGTTGCACAGATTACACAGGAGTGGTGATAGTCCATAACTATTGTGCAGTGTGATTCCATGGCCTGTCTAGCCAAAATTTTTAAAGTCTTAATTTCAGAAAGTTACTACTAAGACTTCTAATCAGGTGTCTGTATATCTAAAAAATTATGTGTGATTACTGACAAAGAAGACTGTCTGATTCTAAGTACCTTAGGCGCGACATACTTCCTGATCCAGAGTCACCCTGCTGTGAAAAGCAATTGAAAGCAAACGATTGATTAGAAGAATGTTTAAAACAAGTTTTTCTAACATGTGCACTTGCTGAAGGTTGTTTTATTTACAACACCTTTTCCCTCCACATATTCAAGCAAGTTACCTGCAACACTGATTTTCTCAAATCTCAGGAGCTTTAGACATGTTTCCACTTTTAAAAATGACAGTAAGTGTATTACTGGACTCATCTCTTCCACTGCCCTTTTGTTTTGAGTGTGCTCAGTTAACGATTTTTCTCCCTAAAAGCGCACCAATTCATTCAGGACTGTGCAAATCACTGTAACTTTGCAGTTTATGCATTGTGTTCTGTAAGAAAGCCAAAATTTTAGACCAAAAATGCAAACATTAAAAAAAACTCTCCCATGCTACTCCACTGCCTCTTCTAGATGTGGTTTGTGAGAAACCATCAACGTACATTTTAATTCCAAGAAAAAACCCCTTGAAATTCCTAGAAAAATCTTGAAAAACTATGAATCCCATTCTCCTTTTACAGAGAAGAAAAAAATCCAAGGCTTTCCACGTGATGCACTGCTTTTGTGGAACACTTTTTTAGTTGCTTAACTTTGCAACACCTTGGAACATGAACTGAACTGCCGTGTTCACAGCTATCAATTCCCTGAGGTAGTGGAAAGGTAAGTGTTGTGACAGTGATGGTAAACCCCTTTGTGGATCAGTTCTATGTTAAATAATTCTGTTGATGATGCAGAACGCTATTCAGAGAATCCTAGTCTTCCTCCAGCTCTTTTTCAACCTTTGGCATATGATCTAATTCTCTCAGTAGATAAATGTTCCTTATTACCTCTTGAGGTAGCTTTTCTTTTATTATTCTGGAAAATGCCTTGCTTTTACAATTAGCACCTAGATGTGGTCTGAAATGCCCCATCAGATTTTTGAGCTGGATCATCCTCTTCCATTATAACATGTTTTAGTTTTTTTTCTGTGCTCAGGAGAATTTTTATTTCAAACTATCTAGTGGAAAAAAACCCCAAGACCAACCCTAAGGCATTCAAACCAACCCAAAACAAACCAAAACAAACAAACAAACAAAAGAAGCGTGGTTGGAAAAATAAGACACTTGCATTCCTCTCCAGATTTTCAGTCAAATCAGTAGTTAAGAAAGCAGTTCCTTCCAAGCTTTGGGTGCAGGCTTGCAGCTCTTCAATGAAAGCTTTCATTATTGAGGGATTATTAAAATGTGAGATATATGGAGTGAGGTGGGCTTGTAAACTTGGTTTGTAGCAAGAATATTTGTTCTTTGTGTCATTTAAAATTCCATCCAAATAGGGACCAGAATCTGTATTGAAGAGAGCACTGCCTTCCAGTCTGATAAGAGTACATACAAGTGCTTTCATTGAAACGGAGTGGTTCAAGTCCATGCTAAAAATAAAGCATCTCTGTACATAGTTTACTGAATCAAGAGTGGTTCGATAACCCCAGTACAATTTTATCACTGCTGTGCAAGTGTTCAGTAGTAGGTAGAAAACCCCAAAACTCTTATTAATTTCATTCCCAGACAGAGGCAAACTTATCCTCTCACATGGAGATAATTTCAGCTGTTTTTTTTAATAAGTTGACTTTGTATAAAATGTATCCTCTGTAGCTTTCTGCTGAGAAATTGTTGCTTTTCTATATTTAAAATCAATTTACATGCTTCCAGTTACTTCTTGTTACACAAACCAGGTCTTACTGCAGTTAATGATTTGTCCCAGATTGTAATCAGCTTTTTAAAACAAGTTAATATTTTTTAGTTCTACATAATTTTAATTGTCCAGAAGCCTGAAGCAGTCATAGGAATTGCTCTTTCAGCATTGGATCATTTACAGAGACCTCGCATCCCTGCCTTTCCATGCTGCAGATCTCTGTTTGGAGGATATTCCTAGAAGATTGTGAAGGGAAAATAGTATGGTCTCTTTACAAGAGAGAACATCTCTCTAACTCTCTACTCCTGTAGGATAAATATACATTTTGCTGAAGTATTTGTTTAAAATTTAGACATTTTGGCTGTAAATAATACAATAACTTTTTTGTTTGAGGTGTGATTGCATCAAAACAGATCTATTTCTAGTCCTGGATTCTTACAAGGTTTGTGTTTCTTCCTTCCAAATTTTGAGAAATCTTTACATAGCTGAGGTGCTGGAGATGACCTCAAAGACACTAATTAATATTCCAGAATGTTAACGGCATAAGGAGAGAAGTGGGTTACTAGGGAATGGCAGTAATCACTCAGTAACTGAAATTGTGCCACAGCTGTTATAAATTTTCATTTTGACACTATCTCACCATGTCTACCCCTCCACCCATGAAAATCTGCTGAAAGAAAAATCCTGGAATTAATGAAATTTAACACAGTCGATCTCATCCTAGAGAAGATTGTTAAAATATGAAAACAGGTTTAAATCTAGGAGGAAGAAGGGATATGAAGTCTCACTGTTTTTAGGATTGGCAGGATTTCAGTAGTGTATATGAAAATGTAGTTGTCTTTGGTTTGCTTGTCCTCTCCCCCCAGTGGTAACTGACTGCAAGTGTGGGAAATATAGCAAATACAGTAAATCAATTAAAACTTGAACCAGAGAGTACTGTCCTGTGCAGTAATTCAGCTAAAAGGTGAATGCTCTATGCAAACTGAGTGAGACCAGTAGAGTCTGAATGCACAATAAGGATCTGTTGTGTTATTGCAATCCTTTCTTCATTGTAAGACAACTCATATTTTTCGGAGGTTAGACTGGCCCTATTCAATTGAAGTTTTGCAGACATCAGAATTTCTCAGATGGTAATAGTTGAATCATCCTGAAGCATCCAAAGTTTCAGCCAAAACAGCTAATATTTTCCGAAATCTGGAACAGTTACAGGAGTGTGAAATGCTGAAGAATATTTATTTCAGGAAGTAATTAAAATTTTGACAATCCTAAAAGAATATAAAGAAGTTTGTCTTAGTAATTTCACCCATTCAATGATTATCACAGTACAGTAATCTAATTTTCACTTGTGCTAGTAGCTAATAGCTTTTTCTTATTATTGGTTTGTATATGTCACAAGGTCCTGGAGATCTCAACTGAAATTGTAAACACATTGTATTTGACACAGCTGTGATAAAAAATAATCAAGGGCCCAAAATCTGGTATAGATGATTATCATTTTTCTCAGTCTACGATTGAAGACCCGTAAAAATGACATCCTTATATATCTTCTGAATTTCAAAAATGATCTTATTTCTCCTTAGACACATTACACTGCTTTAACCTCAGGCCTGTTCTTATTCCCATGACTGTTTTCAGTCTTTTCTTTAAGATATTATCAATGCAAGGCTCATCAAATGCCAGGCATTAACAGATAATCCCCAATGTCATCAAAAAGAAAGCAAACTTCCAATAACTTTGTACACCTCACGTCACTTTGGTTTTAAAATTCCCTGGGAAATTTGGTCAGCAACCAGATTAAAATAAACATTTAAGCATTTTGAAAATGACATTGCAGTTCTGTTTTTTCAAAATTCTTGTCGTGTTCTTGGCTTATAATATCATTGACATGACTTGGTCATGTTTTTTTAAGTTGACCTCGCCGAGGAGAAGTGCAATTTTGGGACGAGGTTAAGAGGCAACAAGAGGTTGTTATTGAATGTACAAAGATCATAATTTGTCCTTATAAACAGTGCTGGATTTGAACTGGTCTCTCTCTAAATCCAGCCGCTGGGTCATGGAAAGCATTGGTTTCCTGGCATAAGAACCAGGAAAAATGCAGAAGAGAGGGTGAGAGTTAGTGTGTTTGGTGAGTAGAACAGAGATTGCTTGAACGGTCAAATAGTGCAAGGATTACAAGTCAGACAGGAACTGGAAGGCCATGAGAAAATGATGTAGCTATAACTTGTCCCAGTATGGTGTGATACACGTATCTGCCCGTAGGACCTGTAGAGCTGTGCTGTTTGATGAGCAAAGCCAAACCACATACTGTGTTTGTGTCTTCATTCTGTTCCTTTTGACCTTCATTCTTTTGAGACCATTTTTAGAAAGCTTAGTCACTGTGTGGCATTAGCAATGTATTTCCTGGGAGTTCTGGGACTTTCTGAGTGTTGCAACCTTAAATGTTTCTTAGGACAGTGTTTTATTTATGAAGTATCTTTAAGTAGTAAGGTTAGTGTTCTGTTTTGGGTCAAAGGCTTCCCTCTTGTCAACAAGAAACTATTCCTGTATTATGTCATTTTCTCTTCTTGATTGTAAATTTTCTTAACGATGATAGTAACTTGTGTATTGTCAAAGAAATGTTATATTTCACTAGATGGAATTTTGAAGAAGGGGCAAGAAAAATGTATCAATCAAGATAAAAATAAATAGTTAAAAATTGCTGAGTTTATTTTGCTGAAACAGTGCCTATATTACACATTTTAAATCTTTGTGCTTCGTTGTTGGAGAAAACCTGGTATCAGAAAGCTACGAGATAGGAATATTTTCTATATTCTTTAACAGAGAAGTTTTATCTCAAAAATTACTAGGAAAATTGGTTTCAGATAAACAAAACTATTTTAAATGTTATCTATTTATTTATAAGTTATATATAGCATATATATGAAATGTAAATATGGTATTTTCAGGATTTGCCATGGAAAAAAGAAGTATTTGATAAAGGATAATGGTAAAATTTTACTTGTGGGTAAAATCATCAGAAAAGTCTTCTCCAGCAATGTCTGCAACACACTTGCCTTCTGCAAGCCATTTGTTCATAACACAAATTTATTGCACCCATAACTGAGTGTTTAGCTTTCAAAACTGAATGTACTATTTTTTATGATGTAATGATAAATTGTACAGAAATGTACTATGAACAAATGCAGAATATTTTAGTGAGCCTTGTCTCTGATATGAATTTACATTCAGGGAAGACAAAATTATAGAATAATTTAGTTTGTCAGGGCTCACAAGAAAAGTTAAGGAATGAGGTTGTACTGGGTTTATAACTTAATAAATTACCTGAATTTGAAGTGAAGGAAAAGAAAGAGGAGTCTTGAGAAGGTGGCAACCTGATCATTAGTTAAATGGTTGTGATTGAAAAACCTGGAATATTGACATCTGAAACAGCCATCAGTGAGTGCTGTGTTTTCTAAATGGAGAGCAAAATATCCTATTTTGAATGAACTGGAATTATTGCCAAGTAATTATTGCTCTTAAGACGAATCTCAAGTTCTTAACAGAGAAGAAGCTAACAAATTTTTTGAAACATACTGTTAATTATAGAAACTGTTAAAATTTTCTTTAGAGTTCCAATTGTAGAAGTATTTTAAGTGCTATTTCAAATCTACCTGGCAGTATATCTCTAATTGCTTGTGTTTCCTTTGCATAGGTGACTTTAGATGTAGAGGACTTGCACTGACTACCAAAAGTTGGCATAAAAAGATAAAAATAAGGTCCATAATTAAATAAATATAAAAGCATTTCTGGTATTAAGAGAGTTCTCAGAGCCGTTCAGTGCTGTAGGGTTTTAAGAAGATATGTTGTTAAAGTCAATTGCTAAATAAAACTGAATTTCTTTATAAAGGAAGATTTTCTGCCTATGACTCTTTTTATCTCTGTTTGCTGTTACCAAATTCAAGCTAGGGCAGTTCTGACTGCTTGGCCCTTTCATTCATTAAAATGACAGCTTGACTTCTACTACTGAACATGTGGCTACCCTGAGAGTTTGATGCAGTTGTTGCTCAGATATCACCAGAGAGATACTGAAGCACATTTATAGCTGCAGAGGCACGAAATGAATATTATTCAAAGAGAGCTGGTACTGTGTCTATGTCAAACTTCTGAAAGAGTGCTTGTAGATGCTCTCAGCAAAAGTTTTGTTTTCTTCCTTGTCTCAGGTCAACCTAAATAATTGTGTGAATTTCAGCACAAGAAGCAAGGAAGATTGATGCTGGGGAAATGAAGGGAATCTTAAGCAAGACGTGGAGGGGTATTCATGCTGATATTCTTTTTACTGCAGTTTATTTGCATTAGGGTGCCAAGAATTTTTAATATACATTGAGAAGAACTATGTGCCTACTTACTGATCAGATCAGACTTGTATTGTTTGTTTACTATAATACAACTGCTAAAGTTTGCAGTTGAAATTGCTACAAGAAGTGAAATGGCATGTTGTTTTTCACAGCTTCACATTATATTTCACAGAAACTTTTAAGCTGTGTTGCTTACAGCTTTTATCGAAGTATAGATGCTTAGTTGGTACTAAAGGCTTAAAATCCTGGTTTAAGCACCAAAGGGCTTGAGTTTATAAATGCAATTAATTTAATAATTTCATAATAAATAGGGAAAGAAATTACAAAAGACTGTGGAAGAATAGGGTCCTTTTGAGAAGGCCTGGTGATTGACAAACTGTTCATGATTCCAAATATTTATTAGAAGAGCTTTATGGTATCCTTTTTTTCCTGGTAATGTTCTATCAAACATAATAGATTAAAAGAAGTTGCTGAAGGTTTAAATAATTTCATCACCTGTAGAAATATTGGGCAAAGATTTTTGTGTGTGAGTGAATATGTTCATAGAAGCTGCTTTGCACTTCTTAATACTTCCAGCTTATAAGTGTAATAAAAAAGAACAATAAAATATCGATGTGATTGTCCAGAACACTGAAATTATTGCCGTTCAGTTTGCTGGGACCACACAGACAGATTCTATCTGTTAAGTTTTCAGGGACAGTGTAAATTTTCTGTTCTCTCTTATATTTTACAGTGATATACCTATATTTTGTTTGTCAGAGTATTTGTTTCTCTTATTTTTAACTTACTGGGGGAAGACTTTTCTTTTCCCCTCATAAAATATTCCAGTTCTGACTAATCATCAATTAAAAAATATTATTGGTTATTTTCAAATCACTTACAACTTGCATAAGGAGTACTGCATTTCATTACTTGCTGTTCATATAGTAGATATACATTCAAGGTAATTGTATCCATTGTTCAGTGCTTCTGGGCTTGCTTTGGTGATTGCATTTGCAAGTGCTGAATACTGTTCCTGATAGATGTAGGCATGAAACTACTTAATTCCACTGAAATCTCTGGGACTACTTGTGTCCATAGGGTTACATGTGATTCAGTATTTTGCTGGACTGGGGTCAGAAAGTTCACTGCTCTTTCAGCCTGGCTTATTAGGCACTGACCATGCAGTTTTAAAACCGTAATTTAAAGCTTAATTTAAACCTGGTCAAGGCCAGATTTTTATCATGTAATGCAATCTTCTCTTTTCAGTTTCCAGTGTAATGTTAAATTATGTGTAGACAGAAGTGCAACAGGACCAATTGCATAGTAAATGAAGGACTGCCCAAGTCATAGGGTAATGTGTTGACAATACATTTAACTAACAGATTTAGCTTAATTTTCAGAAGACTCAGAACACTTTTGTGCATATTGTGTATAGACAAACACATCTGATGCCCAGCATGACTCATGTTCAGTTGTTAATATAATCCTGGAGATAAGGTATTTGACTAGAGCATGCCTTCTTGCATGCTGAAACTAAGATCGTTATATAATACCAGGAGCAGCAAACAACTTTTTCAAAGGCATATGGAAACCATTCAGGAGTGGGAACTGAATGCCAATTTCATTATCACCTATAAGGAGCCAAACAATAAGGCATTGTAGGCTCACAGTCTGGGCTCAGAACAGGAGGTTTAAGTGCACGGGCCAGTAGGCAAACTCAACCAGGCCAAATCCTGCCAGACAGAATATATCTGTTAACAGAGCCATTAAGTGCATTTTAAATGTTTAAAAACTTTTGTGAGAAACTTTCATGGGATGAACAAGGGGCAATGCAATGCACCAGGCAGTTCATAGTAAGATGTGTTCGTAGTAATCTTTTATTCACTGGCCTCAGGATATTCTACCATGCAAGCAGCTCTTTTAATCTTCATTTTACAGAAATGAAGAAGTGAGGGGCTGTGCTCAACAGGAACAATAACATTTTAAACTATGGAAAAAAGATGCTAGGGAGGTCCAGAGAAAGTGATGAAAATGCTTTTTGTTTAGCGTATTTGAGGGGAAAAATTGTTCTGCTATTCTAGTTCCGAATACGTACTGATGTTGTCATTTACCAAGTTACCAATTTTATTTCACGGTATAAAAGTGCTGATAAGAATTCATTCCTACCAATCTCTTAGACAATTATAAGAATGTTCTCTTTATTCCTCATCAATCAATTGAACATCTATGAAAAATTCAATGGGCAGGGTAAGTGTACTATGATCTTCTCTTTGCCTAGGTAGATCCAACAATGAAATAACAGTGAAAAGCAGCTGAATTTAAGAGACGGAAGAGACAAGATGGATCTGACTATATAGAAGTTCTGCCCTGACATATAAACTTTCTGGAAAAGGTCTACAATATCCTTTTAAAAAAATCACAAAAGAAATTGTGTCCTGGTTAAAGTTAAGGGCTACCGCTGTAATAGTTCTGGTTACAGTATAATTATAGCATTCTAATATTAGAGCTTTTCTACTTGAGAATACAGTCATGGTACCCTCTAAATATGCATCACTTCTGTCAAAGATAAAGTAGGAGAAAATGTGGTAAATCAATACTTCCTTTATCTCTGTACGCCTTCTGATAAAACTGGACAAGGATACAGACAGCTGTTATCAAAACTGAAACAGTGATTTGATGAAGGAGTCAGAATTTAAATGTTTGCAGTCTCATGTTGAGATATTTTCCTCATGCTGGTGGAATACTTCCTTCAAGAATTTTCTGAAGAGGACAGAGGCAGAGCACCACTGAATAATACTTGCAGTACTCTTCAGGATGTTCTGCCAGGAAGAAGCTCCATCTCTCTTCCTGGCAGAGGTGACAATAAAGATTTTCATCTTGAATTTATTTCCAGGCAGCAGTTAGTGTTTACCCTCCAAACACAGCAGATTGCATCCATTAAAAATCATGTTCAAAAATTGATTAGGAGAAGGATCTTTGCTGCTGCTGAACTTTTACAGATGTGCAGATATTTGCATGAATGCCTTACACATTGCAAGGCTAGCATTTGCTAGTAATAAACATCAGATTGTCCTTCAATGGTGTCATTTTCATAGTCATTAAAAGGAATAGTTCTCTAATTTGAATCTAATTGTGGTGGATCGTATCACTCTTCAGAAGTGAGATATAATAGTCCCACCTACAATAGGAAATTTTAAGAAAGAAATCCAATAGAAAATCCAAAAGAATTTGTAGTTCATAGCAGGCATTGCACAGCTTTATGGGATAAACCCACAGAATTTGGTACTTCTATTTCTGTGTGCTGATGCAGCTGTACTTCACCAGCACCTCCACAAACCAGGAGTGGGAAAAGCTGTAGGTGGGATTATTCATTCATTTCCAGTGTATCCCAGTGAAGATTGTTCCATACCAAATATAGGACTAGTCAGTCTTTAAAGAACATCATGTAAGGGAATTTCCAATACATTTTGTTTTTATGTGTTTTATATTCATGGGGTTCTCCAGGGAATATTTCTTTAAAATTCCCAGGGTAACAGAAGAGTCTGATGACAAGTTATTACAAGAGCCTTCATTTTCCTAGTGCAAGTTCATATGTAACAAAGTTTGGAAATATTTTTTTGATATTGCGACACTTAGACATTATAGAAGTTAGTAAGGCCTAAAGGGGAAGGGAAGCACAACTAACATCTGTTTCTCAAGAACAGTAGAATTTCTTCTGTCATTCTGGGAAATGTGATTTTAGATTCAGGTTGGGACTTATATCTAATGGTAGCTGTAAACTTTCTCAAATGGTTGTCTGCTATTTCTGTGGGTCCATAAATTCTTATTGCTGTGTACATATAAAGCAAAATCATTAAAAATGTCAACAGTAACAATAAAATAATAAAATTTATAATCCAGCGTGGAAAACTGAACCCCTTAAAAGATGCTACTCAGGAGATCATTTATCTGTTAAGTTACAAATAAAAGACAAGATTCTTATACTTCATGCACAATCTCAGTATTAACAGAGCTTGTATTCACCAGGATTCATACAGTACAGTAGGGAGGGCCAAGAAGTCAATTTTAGACTGAATTTAATATTTGAATTAGGCTATAATAAATTATTTTGTAACTTGTGGATTAATCTCTTCAAAACTAATGTCCTTGAGTAGGATTCCCCTGAAAATGTAGTTCATGTGCTTGACCTTTGAAGTCACCTTATTGTAGACCTCTGGCTGAAACACTGGTTGTATAACAACAAGTTAGGATTTGGTTTATTTTTCTTCTGTTAGTCATGAATGGGCAAGGAACGAACTAGAATGGTTTGCATTGACACATAATATGTTGTCTTCCAGCTTTTTCACAGAGTTCTGTCTCTGTGTTTACACATACATGCTCACAAGAATTAATAAACCTACGGAGCCTGTATTTTTCACAGTGTGAAGTCAGTAGTGTCTGTTGGAGATTGTTTGTGTTTGTCTTCTGTTTTCACTGTTTTTGTTCAGCCACAAAAAAAAAAAAAAAAAAGAAAAGGAGCCGAAAAAGCTTTGTTGCAATTAAGAGTTTTGGCATAGATTTTTAGACCAGTGTTCAGGACATCCAGATGAAAATCAATTTTGGTATTTGGTAAAGTTTATTCCCTGTACTTGTTTCCAGAAGGTCAATATAAGTCAGAGTTTGCTATGCAAGCCAGAAGGTTAAAAAGAAGAAACATTTTAAGCATTCCTGCTTGGTTAGTCAGTCTAGAGCTGACTATCTCCTAGGCTGGACATTCTCCCGCCATTTTCGGGTTTTTTTGAGCCCAGGTTTTACTGGTGTGATAATTTAGAATTTTGAATTTGTACAAATGGTGTCATCTGTATTTCAAGGTCTGTTATTAAAACCCAACCCCTTATAGGAATGTCTTTTTCCTTATGCCAAATTTTTATTGGGAGAGAAATTCTAAGAAGTGCACTGTTCCTTTACACTTTTAGACTTGAATGCATCTTTTAACAGCAGATATACTTACTTTTGTTTACTGTAGTAGCTGTTATTTTATCACAGATTTGTAGATTGGCAGCTGTCTCCATCAGATGCTCATATGAATCATTTTCATAATTTTGCATGTCTCTGTCTTACTAAAGTTATGTACTAGTCCAAGCCAAAATCCATTATGCTGAGACACACATGGTAATGTTATGATTATGTCTTAGTATTACTGGGAAAAGGCATCAAATAATGTGTGATGTGTTGTTTTAGCTCTTTTCTGTCGTAAATTCTGTAAGTGATGTGGCAATTGAAGTGAAGCAAGATTGTCTACAAAGTGCACAGAGAAGATTGTAAAAATTTCCCTTTTTTGTAGTTTCCATATTCCAGACACTGGAATTTCATTCTCATTCCTTTTCACCTGTCTCACATAGTGATGACATACCGAGAGAGAAATTCAGAACACAGCAAAACTTACTTGATATTTCAAACAGTGAACTTTTCTCTTATCATGGACTTGTCTTGTAGATGTTTTGCTTTCCTTATCTTGAAGCAGATGAAAAAGATGAACGATATATTGTGTCGGATTCTTGTCTATACTTAACTTTTGAATGCAAGCTGGGAGGGCGGATGATGACAGGCCATTGAGGACTGTGAATCACTTTGATTGCAATCCTATTTGTAGTGGGCAGTTTTGGAATCTTCAAAACTGTAAAATGTTCTCAGTTGAAGATAGAACAACTGGATAGGCATCACAACTTTAGTTATCCCTTGACCAATAATGTTTTTCTCCAGACTAAAGTATTCAGAAAATAGCATGTGATAGGCTTGATGGGCAGTATGTAGATTGAGTGGGTGGATGTTCATCATCTTAATTGTTTTCTAAATGATGTCTAAATGTATAGTTGTGAGAATACTTTTTGGTTTCTGATTGAGGAGTGCAAACCTATCCCATTTTCCAGCCTTGTGCCAAGGCCAGATCCACATGTCTACCAGTCCTTCCCTCTGTACTTACACTAGGTTCCTGTGGAAAGTGAATTCTCTGCATGGACTGGGAAGAAATTTGGGCTGTATTTCAGCAAATATCTGGCCTGCATTATGGGAGAACAGTATTCTAGGGATCCAGAAAGAACTGATTCTTCAATATGGATGTATGTATTTCTAAAATTTTCCATGGGCAAAAGTAAACTTGGCAACAGGGAAAGTGAATAGGAGTAAAGCAGAAGCAGGGGAGAAAAGGGCAGATGGGATTTTGTAGGAAAGAAGGAAATGTGAGCGGGCTGGGCAGTTGGAGTGGGATAGTGAGGTGAAGAAAGGTGGACTGTGTGATTTCCTGTTTTTATGGATACTTTTCAACAGGTGGATGGTAAACTTGGACAAAAATGCTAGAATGTGCCCCATGGGTAATGTGGTAGCACCAGCAAAACTAAGGGGCTCTTAATTACCTGATTCTTCTCTTGTTTAAAGAGGAACTCTGGAGGCTTCCACCCAAAGTACAGGGCCCTGCCTTTTCTCTGCTATGCTGAAAGCAGCGGCTTCTTTCAAGGCTTGTCTCGGGGTTTTGAGGTTTTTATTTAATGCTGATAGTTATGAAATAAACTGGACTAAGGTTTAATTCTCTTCATTTCCATCACTGGATTTGTGCAGTAAATTCTAGGCTTTAAATGTGTTCTGGTTTTGATAAGAACTTGTCACCCAAAAGCTGATGATGCTTTCATCTTAATAAGAATTATGATCTAGCAACTAGGAATGTGAGTTTGGTCTGGAGATTTTCTTTAGTATAAAAGAAATCTCTATCTTTTCCTAGAATATACTCCACCTAATCTCTGATCCCTTTTACAGATGTTAGATGCAGTGCCATGTCAAAATTTGCTGCATATGGGAGAATCTCACCTTTAAATCAGTGATATTCTGGTCCTGGTGGCCTTAAGAGAGGAAAAAATACTAGGGGGTTAGGATGTTAGGATTGTTAAAGGGGTGAAATTAACTTTTTCCCCCAAAGCTTTAGTCCCGGAGTAATGCAATTTGAGTTAGCAATTGTATATATTACTTATTTTCTGCAGCTGATACTGACATTGCAAGTGATGACACTGAGCATTGAGATTTCTTGTGATAGCAATTGTAACTAATAGGATCTACCTATTGGCTAACTTCTTTCATACCATGAAATTAATACACAGCATAGTGGTTGCTCAATAAAGGAAAATTAGATTACATCATCCTATTTATCTCTTTGATTTAGATCAATGATCAGTGGAAATACCTTATAATATTCTTATATGTTACAAAATTTTTGTCTGTGATTGTACTAACCATGAAAAGACTACTTAAAGGTCATCTCATGGATGGGGAAAGTTATGACTCATAACCCCCCCCAAAATATCTGAATTAGCAAATAGGTTTTTATGAAGATGGTAATAATTATAATTATTCTCAGTGATATATTATTAATCATTTCCCATCTTTTCATAACTTTTTCCCAGCTTGCACAAAGAATTCTTTGGCAGATAACAAAATATTTTGTGGCACTGAGAGACAATATTTTTTACTACACGATATTTAAAAAGTTCTGACACTTAAAAGAGGTTCCAGGAAATATTAATCTAGTTGGATGTGTAAAACCAAGCACATAAAAATGTGGCAGCTGTAGCTGCTGAGGTTTTTCCCCAAAAATGATGCAGTGAGGTTAGCAGAGCTAAAAAGAGACTAAATTAATGTATGAGACAGTGTAAAGATCAACCTATAAGGAATGATGGAGGAGTGGAATTGGGAAAGCTACTGCACCTTTGTCATCAGCAAAGAATTTCCTCTGTAGTGTTTGCTATCCTCCTTTAAAAGATGAAAAAGTGTGCAGATGGAACGTGAGAGGTTTTTAAGAAGGCTATATTCAGTTAGATCATCTCATCTTTTCCAAAAAACTTGTTTCAAAATAATCTAAGCTGAATATAATTCTGAGAGATGATTGGAATCATCTAACTGGTAAACATACAGGACTAATGGATGTATAAATGCCCTTTATGGGACAAATGAAACATCTATCATGGTAAAAAAGTCATGTACATTTACCTTTAAATAAAAGAAGCCTTGAATTTATTGTGATTTAAATTCTGCAGTTCATGGAGGTAGATTTCCCATTGAGAGTTGCCCAAATCAGGATTTGCAGAATTTGGCCCAGTCGTACGATTGGCACAGGGTGTATCTATATCAGGTTTGTGTAGCAAGGCTGTGTTAGCAGGAGGGCTACAGGAGTGGTTTCTGAGAGAAGCTGCCGGAAGCTTTGTCTGACAGTCAATTGCAGCTTGTTCCAAGACAGACCCAGCCTGAGTCCATGAGTGGTGGTGGTAGTGCCTCAGTGATTGTCTATTTAAGAAGGGGAAAAACTAAAAGCTGCAAGCAGCAGCTGGAGAGGGAATTGAGAATATGAGAAGAAAAGACCTCTGCAGATACCGAGGTCAAGGCAGAATGAAGGATGGGAGGTGCTCCAGGCAGCAGAGCAGAGAGTCCCCTGCAGCCCTTGGTGAAGACCATGGTGAAACATCGGTGCCCCTGCAGCCCATGGAGGTTCATGGTGGACCAGAGATCCACCTGCAGCCCATGGAGGAGCCCATGTACGAGCAGGTGATTGTCTGGAGGAGGCTGTGATACCATGGGAAGCTCACACTGGAGCAGGCTTTTGACAGGACCTCTGGGACCTCCTCCTGTTGGGTGAGAAGCCCATGTTGCAGCACATATGCTGGCAGGAGCTGTAACCCTTAGGCACCCCATGCTGGAGCTGCCTGTTCTTGAAGGACTGCACTGCATGGAAGAGTGACCCACACTGGAGCAGTTCATGAAGAACCACAAAGTTTATAAGTCCTCCCCTGAGGAAGAAGGAGAGGCAGAGACAACTCACTGCAACCCCCATTCCTTGTCTCCCTGCACCACTGGCAGCAAGGAATGTAGAAAAATCATGAGTGAATTTGAGCCCAGGAAGAAGGGAGGGGTTGAGGAAGGTGTTTTGAGATTTGTTTTATTTCACTTTACTTTTATTCAATTGGTAAAGAATGAAATTAATTTCCAAGTGTTGAGACTGTTTTGCTTGTGACAGTAATTGGTGGGTCATCCCTCCTTGTCCCTATCTCAACTCACGAGCTTTTAATTATATTTCTTCTTCTCCTTTTCAGCTGAGGAGGGGGAGAGATAGAATGACTTTGGGCATCTGGCATCCAGCCATGGTCAAAGCCACCACAGTATCTTGCCATTTGATATGTAACCCTTCATTATCCTCAGCTGTCTTGGGAAAACAGGTAAGTTTGAGCAGAGCTTAAAAAGGAAAAAATTCTGCTTGTCTGTTTTCCTGTGGTGGAACCAGTGAATGGATTGGAAAAACTGGAGTGGCATGGTTGAGAAGGGAGAAATAAGTTCTGATCTGTGGTTGTCACGCAAATACACACTTACTGGCAGCGGCTAAAGTAAAATTTGCATGCTTATTACATGAATCAGTGGAGCACATATTCATGCAACAACAAGATGCATCTGCCCCTACAGCATTGTACACATGAACCCAGAGAGCTCTGTGGAGGAGCAACAATCAACTAGATGAAATTAATTTACCATCATAAATTAGATGTACTCATATTCACTCATTTCACAGCCAGATACTGATGTTTGTGGGGTAATTTGTTCAAATATGTTCAAATTAATTATGACAGCAAATATTAATGAATGAAAAGACCCATTCCAATCCAAGAGCTAAGGTAAAATGATCAGAATTTCCAGAGGGAATTTCTGAGATCTGTTGCCTCACTAATGATGCCATATTAAAACACTGGGTTGTACTGGCCTCCAAAAAATGAATTCTTCATGTTCTTTTTCACTCACAGGAATGTTTGAATGAACTATTTAATGCTAGTAGACTGAAAGTAGGGGGTCAAATGACTGCTGGAAGCACAGATGTTTTTGAAGCATGTGAGTTTGCATTTATAATAAAAACTGCAAAAAATATTTAGACACTGATGTTCCACCAGTTTCATGTTGGTGCTTGGTTATCTTTGATGATCTAGACCTGAATTACTATAGTGGAGGTAAACAAAAACAGATAAGACAACCTGAGTTTTAAAGTCTGAATATTTGCAGTTATTATCAACTTTGACAGGAACTGCCTATTTGGTGCAGAAAAGGGGAGACTAATTACTACAGGCAAGAAAAATCACATTCTACTGTAATAAATTTGTCCAAATTAATAATTTCTTCATCTTCAACTAGAAGTCAATTCAAGCCTAAAAGGGTCCTAATAAAACTGTGTAAAGGTATGCAAATTTGGAAGAAAAAGAAATTCTGAACAGAATGAATTCCATCCGTTTTACAACCTAAAGGAAGACAGCTGCAAATGCAGGTAACTACATCTTACATTGCTGACCTGCAAGACAAACCAAATCCACAAATATTTAATTCCCATTTGTAAACAAAGATAGGAAACAGTCTACATCCCAGGGAAACCTGTCTACTGTCACAGATACTGATTTCAGAGAGGCACAGAGAAACTGATTTAAAAGTAGTCTGTCAGTGACAATTCAGTCCAAACCAAATAATGTTAATATAGCAGCATTTAAAAAGGATGTTGTGGTTTGGTTTTCTTCCACTATATCTTCTGTATCCTCGAATCATCCAACTATGACATGTTTCATGCTGAAGGAATAGAAAAAATACCAGAAAAGAATTAGGATGTTAAAGTGCGAGAGTGAAAACACTTACATTGAGCTTTGCAAGAAAAACTGTCTTGCAAAACATACTGAAAAATATAATTGTAGAAAAGGCAGAGGACAGTAAAACATGGCTCCCTCTAAACAGTTGTCATGAGTGCATGCTCTGAGGTAGACCTGATTTCAGAAATGAGAATTCTTTGGCATCCAAGGGGGAGTTATGCAATATAAAAGACGTGTGTACGTCTCCTTTCTGTATACACATATTGAGGTAGGTGTGTGTCTGTTTACATGTCCACATCGAGGCACATTCTCCATCTGCTTAGCTCAGAAATGGTTAATTAATTGTACACAGTTCCACAGTTACCAGTTGGAATAGGCTTGTCAATCAGAACAGACATATGAAGAAATGTGTAGCCTGGGGCAAGATGGGGGCAGTGAGTGGGATGCTGTGGTTTCTTTCACAGCTTTCCTCAGCCTACACCTCAGAAGTGCTGCTAAGGCAACATGAGGTATACAGGAGGAGAGTGGCTCAGAAGAAAGAGCAAGAAAATCTGCTGCTACTGAAGTTACAATCCTTGAACTGTGAGTCAGAAGGTGGCTTTTCCCTGGTAAAAGAGCAAGTGGTACCTCTTGGCCTGATGTAACTAAAAAGTCATGTGTGTGAAAATATGGTCATTTAGACTTGGATATAACTTCTGATTTTTCCTGATGGCCGGTGTATGCCATTCCCCAGATAGCAAGGTGACAGAATAGTCAGCCTTGCTGTGGAACTTAGAGACTGAACTCCTAGTCTTATTTTTTGGTAAAATTAGTATTTCAGTGGCTGTAGTGTCATTATTTTTTAAAATTCTCTTTTCATCAGTATTGTTCATAAACAGTGGGAAGGATGAGAAGGGAAGAAGAACTTCTCATGAAGTTGAAATAGACAAATATATACACATATGCAGGTTTTTATATAAGAAGAGTTATGTCTTAGGAGGGACATTGAAATTTTCCCTTAATCGTGAAAAAACCAAGCAGCTCACTTTTAATGGCTCTACAGCTCTAGTAACAAAAGAACTTAAATTGTTGCCTTATGGGGCCACAGTGCACAGGTATATAAAATATACTTAGGTAAATAATTACTGGATGAATGGTCTTCATGGATTAACTTGACATAAAGGGTGACTGAATAGGAAATAGATATTACAACACATTCTTCAGAAAAGTTGGTTTTGGTGCAACAAAGTCCATATCATGCTCCTCAAAGGTTTGTGCTACATGGATTTCCAAAATTCAGAATGGGATGAAAAAGCTTGAGTCTGCACAACATGGATGAATTTTTTGTAAAGAATTTTTCTGCTAATTATTTCAAGACTAGGAAAATCTAGGCTAAGACAACATGTGATAGCAATGCAATACAGAGATTGCTGACTAACAGAAAGAATATCAGCTTTGCAACAATGCCCTCTGCCTCACACACTTCACTTCCAAAGGGTGTTAGAGCACGTAATGGTTTCTGTATTATACTCAGCTAAAAATTCCATAGCTCTGACAGTGCCAGATACACTATCAATTGAATTAAATATGTCTTTTAGTATAATTTATTGTTCCCATTTGGTAAACTGCTGCAAGTTTCAAACATCTGGACCTGTCATATCATATTATCTCAGAACAATAACCATAAGCTGAGAGACTGATAGGTTTATGAGAATGGTACAGGGCCACAAAATCACAACCAAGAACATTCATACTTCCCTAGTTATCACCTTATGCTAGAGCAATTTACACTGTACCATTTTGTGCCTTTGTCTTAGATCTTGAGTGGAGATTGATTTAACAGAAAAGAATACTTTGTTTATGGCTGAAGATCTATTAAACATAGGCCTGGACAATTCTTGAGCAATGCAGGAAAAGTTAGGAATCCTCTACTGAGTTTTAATTTACTGGTTTGTGTTATGTAAGCCTTTTAATAGCTATTCAAAGAGATGAACATTGATCTCTAATGCAATTTATGTTTCATGGTGTTATATCTGTTTGTTGGCAAATACTGTGTGAGTAAAACATCCCTTTACTTCATTATCTGTGGGCATTTATTTTTCATTTTTATGAATTATGATAAATTACTTGCCAACATTCTTTTTAAAAATTATTATTGGTATAATAACAACCTACTGAAGAATCTTTTGGACACATGAGAACCTTGTGTAACCCCAAAGCTGGAACATTCTGTGTGAGTGTAATGCTGGATTGTGTCCACAGCCCACCTATAGCTACCAATGGCAGGCCTGGGGAAGCTGATTAAGTTTATCCCTACAAAATAACTTCACCACCAGCTAAAGGACAAATAGGAGCCGGGGGGGGCACTCAAGCACCACATGGAAATGCATTTTGAAAGACAGTTTGGAGCTGTGTAAGCTTTGGACAAAATTTTCAGAAGTGCTGAATGTCTGTGCTGACCCAGACGTTCAGAGTCTTTTCTCTGCCTGCGTTTGTGTCTGATCAGAAAGCACCATGTTGGGCTGCTGTGGGCCAAGGCTGTTTGCCTGTTCTGACAGGATAGACAAGGTGAAACACAGTGTAATACCTATGTACCTACCTGGCTTCTGGTCTGAACCTGATTTATGTTTGTCTGGAAACACATGCAGGGTCATAAACATGCTTCTTCACACCCATGCATATACAGATTATTTCATATGAATTTTATTGACTGTAAATTTTCAAATTATTTGCACATCTTAAAAAATTTCATTCCTAGTAGCTTCTAAATAATTTAATTTTGCACTTTCAGCCTGGAAGGCCAGTGTACATTAAAGTACACACAACATCATGCAGACGTGGTACTGCCTTTGATTTAGTTTTTAGATTAAAGGCATTTGCTTATACTTCATACTAAGCTAACTAGAAACATTTCTGTAACTAACTGAAATGCTGCATGCAAGTTTACTTTTATAATATAAAAGTAAAGAAAATATATATTTCCACAAAAATATTTATGTATGGATATTGCTTACTTTTTTTTGAACAATTAAAAATGACAGTTTGGAGGAGTTAACTCACAAGTGATTAGTGAAGCATATATATTTGTAATGTATGGAGTTTTTATATAGTATCTTTTTATATAGTATCTTTTGCTCAGATAGTATGACCTTTCTTTTTTGGTACTGCTTATGATTTCTTCACATTTCAGCATCATTCTAAGGAAGCGGATGAGTTAATTTAATTAATTTCATTTTCTAAAACTAGTGATGGAAAACCCATTGGGGAATAAGAGTTAAAGATACAGTCAATTTATCCTTAGTTGTTCTCCATGTTCAAATCAGATAAAATCTCAATGAAAATGGTTTGAAATTAAGACAAACCTTCACCTCAGGTGTTTCTTGAACCTTACCCAGCCCTGAATGTAAGCTCACAAGCAACTCACCTGACAATTCATCTTTCCTTCCTTCTAGAGATGATCTCTGCAGAAAAGATACCAGTTGCCCAAAATCACAAGCTCCCAATGGCTGATGTCCTCTGTATGCATGGATTGTGGAACTGGGATGAATATTTCCTGAGATCCCCTTAAAGGCTTTACCTTAGAAATTCTGCACCCTGGCAAAAGGAGTGAGTGTGCTCTGTCTTTCCAAACCTGTAGACTGTATTCACTTCACACTTTAGCCTACTACTGCTGATATCAAAAAAGTCTCTTTTTTATCCATCTAATGGGAAACTTTACAGGGTTTTTCCCTTATAGGCCACTTCCTTACCTGAGCTTCAAGGGCAAAAATAGAGACATGAAATATTATTATGGGTTGCCGAACAGTCTCAAAGGAAAAACAACACTTAAAACTTTTATTTTGTATGTACAATTCAGCACAGTCTTAAAAAGGCATGAAATAAGATTCAGATTGTTTTGAGTTCCATGGCCAGGTTTTGTTGAAAGACAATATCTTCAGCCTGAATTCTGCATTGGGAACAAAGCATAATCTGCCATTGTGTTCCTCAGTGTTGCAATGTTACAAGGTTGAGTGAGTCAACCTTCCTCTGTTCATGTGATGAATGATCAGATTAAGACATTTCCTTATTTATGAACCAGGCCTGGTCATCGTAAGGATCAAATGGAAGATCACTCATGTTGGAAACACCCATTCTGTTGCAAGAGAGCACTGCACTTTTTGCTCGAAGTGTCCAGCCATCTTGTGTTTACTAGACACTTGACTTGAATTATGAAAGAGAATGCAGGTTTTTTGACTTTTAAAAAAAATTAAGACAGGTGAGCCTCTGAAGTGAGACCCTCAAACTGTATTTTGTAGTGGAATTTAAACTGACACAGTCTTTCTGACGCTTTTAGATGAAGACCACTGAGATGTGCTGGAAACTGCAGCTGGTTACTACCCACTGCAACAATTCTTAGATCAGAATGGATTCCACTGCAGTTTTGCCATTTTACTTCATTTTGTATATCAACAGCTGTTGTCCATTGAATGTTACAGAGCAAACTCACCAATAAGGCCAGATTATTAAATTCCTGAGAAAAGCAATGAGATAATTTGTATATTTTTTTGTGTGCCTGCAAGAAAGCACAGAAGAGTAACAAACAAGAAATATATTTTACCAAATGAGTATCTCTGCTGTGTAGAAAAAGCTTCTGTTCTTCTGTGGACAAAATGGTTTAGTTCAAAAGATTTTCATTTAATAAAATAATCTATCTCTGGGTTGAATTTACTCAAATAGTACACTAGTGTAGGATGAAAAGCTGATGTTAGTCAAGTAGCATGGTCACAATCAATCTTTTTTCTTATCCATGTGTAGTTGCAAGGCTGCCTATCACTATTTCTGTGAGTTCTTGGGAGGGAGAGAGGCTTTGGCAGATGTTTATTCGTGCCTTGGCAGTGGTCAAACTTCTAGCAGAAAAATTAACAAATATAATTTTAGAGGTAAACTGCTAGACACTGTAACGTGGTCCAACTTGCTCCTAAATTTTTGCTGTTTTGTCAGGAAATGGTTTTACACATCACTTTTAGAAATCTGCTATACTGTGTCACATGTAAAGGTAGTCTTCAAAAATTCATTTAAGAGCTTCATGCTATCTTTATAGCAAAAATCAGATTTAATTATTTGTTTCATTACTTATATAGCTGATACATTGCTATATAGCTACTTTGACAGCTGCTGCCATAGAACACTAATATGGCTTAAAAATAATAGAGCAGTAACATCCCTACATTTCACAGAACTGCTGCAGCTGCTTTGGGATGAAACCCAAAATCTCCCAGAAGGCTGCAAATCAAAACAAAACAATATGTGTTGATTTATGTTGCATTCTGAAGGTCAATAAAACTGGAATCTTGCAAGAAGCACATGAGAGAAGATTCTGTGAGACATCTGCCTCTGGTTAGTGGTGCTGCCAGTGCTGCAAAACTCAGCATCAGAATTTGACAGTATAAGATGTCCTGACTGCTGTTTTAATGTTTAATTAGCTGCTGATAGGCATCATGAGAATGCAAGAATGTATTTAGGCTTATGTTGGTGGAAAGCATACGGTCACACGGTCTGTCTAGCAGGACATATTTATAGCCTTCAAAGTTACATCACACCCACAGCATGTGAGTGGGCAGAGCTTCCTGATCTCTCTGGGAGCTCCAGCTGCAAAACATCACAGATTTTGGCCTAGATGTGTATCATGGAGTCACCTTTGGTAAGTCCATTAGGTCCAATTTGTGTAAGTCCAGATTAATACTTAGATATGTGTTACAAAAATATAATTTCCCTTCAGTAAGGAATGAAGACAAAGTATGATTCACCTCTTGTCCCTGTTTCCTGTCTTCACATGACAAAATACACTCTGTGATGGCCACAGTTCTTGACAGTCTCACCAGAAAGATTAAAAATAGGTTGAGTTCGGAAGTCTGAATTACTTTTCCAAATTCCTTTTGGAAGTGAGGCCTGTGCAACTCAATGGAAACATGGGGGACAGAGAAGCTGGAGAAAGTTGATGCTCCTACATATGATACTTGGTCTGTGTCAGGTGTGCTGTGGGTGTGAAGAGTTTAGGTAGGCTCCATATACCATGCTGTGAGAAACGAACAAATGAGGAGGATAGAAGTTTCCTTTCTCTTACCATTTGTAAATTTGATGGAACAGTGATATGGTGGCAAGGGGTGGGAGGAAGCAACTAAAATATAAATTTCTTACAATTCACCAATCCATAGCAGCATCTCTGCCTGCACTCTTACGTTGATTAAAACAACCCAGAAAACATTTTCATACTTCATTTCCTAGTTTGCGATGTTTTCAAGTGTAAATAGGATAATGAAAAGTGAAGACCTGCAGACAAGAGAACAGGCACTTTTCATCATGGAAATTGAACTGTGGGTGTTCCCTTGGCAAGAACAAAAGTAAATGTACATTAGAAATACAAATTTAATGTCATTTAATTGTCATCAGCTAAGTTTCAGAAGTACTGAGTCCAATCTTTTTGCTGGTAGATTGGGATGTAGTGGATTTTTGTATGCCTGAGAGTCTTTGCCTGATGCAGAGGAATGATGCAAGAGAGAATTTGGGTGCATGAGACCCTCTAACAAGTTCAGGCTGCAACCGGGTGTGAGAACGTTTGCCTGCTGGGCAAGTTGGTATCTGAGAATGGGCTCAGACTCCCACTCCATTAGGAATTTAGACCTGGAATTTACAGCCTGTGCCTCATGAAGTATTTGTTACTTCAAACCTACAGAAGGCAATGAAAAAAAAGGAAAAAAAGCAGCCTACTGCTGCTAACCTTATATTTGCTCCACAGAGGTCTTGTCAGGCTTGGAAGGTTTGCAGGACTCTAAAAATTAAAGAAGGGAAAAACAGGAGAAAAAAGAAGAGACTGATCTGTGAGCCCTACCTTTCAATGGAGATTGAAATTTAGATTGTGCAGTCAGTCAGTCACAAGAAGATTTGAACTACACTCTGGGATTTGTGAGAATGATGATTTAAGTACCTGGGAGGAAAAATTCTTTAGATGAAACATATTAAATTCAATGGGAACAAGTTTAGGCCCAAAACTGGAGAAGATGAAAGAAACTATGAGTATTCTAATACAAGTCTTCTGAAATGATATATTTCTCTATTAATCAAAGAATTGTGAAGATTTTTGGAGAAGATAATTTAAAATTAATGAAAGCCCTAAATATGCAAAACCTAATGAACTGGGTGGAAAAATATAGTTGTTATTTGTTGTGAATGTCCAATGATAAATATGCAATGCGGCTTGGTTTTACATACACTACAGCATGATTTTTTTCAGCTGATAACAGATATTTGCTCCACTATGGTACATATTTTTGGTAGTAATTTTGAGAGATTTATGAGAAATCATAATGAACATAATTAAAATTATCCACTTATCCTGAATGTGCACTTTTGCCAGCTGTGATCTGTGTTTCATTCTCTGATGCATCAACATTTGAATACAAAAGCTTAAATCAGACCTCACAAGATTATTTATATGTGTATTTGCCAAAGAAAAAAATTGAGCTTTCTAAACTGCTTTGAAGTGCATTATGCCATTTAAACCTTCATAAGGTGCGTAATAAATGTGCATATTTCAGATGAGTCAATCACCATATTTTTCCAGAGATAAAAAGAGAGGTCAGGGGAAAATGCCAGCACAGGCTTTATATAAAAGTTTAATGCTCCTCACAATGTGAAGAGCTTTTTTATTACCCATAAGATGTTTTTAGTTTTTAGTTAGCCTCTTGAGTTTTTTTATCAGAAGTGGCAAATACACTTGCAGATCAAATCAAATCAATCTCAATTCTCCATAGTCTGTATTCAAGAATGCCATAAGAAATTTGTAAAGACTTTCTTTCATAGACCACTGAATGATGAACTTCGCATGAATCTTTTGTACAAACTTTAGTCCTTAACGGTATTCAGTTGAGATTTATTGGTGCATAAAATTTCTCTATACTGAAAGAAAAAAGACCAAAATCTGTGGCCCTGATCCTCCTTTGGATAGATTCCACTTAAGGAATCAGTGTCAGGATACCAGATTTAGGCCAGATTGAAAAATCCTGTTGAGACAAGAAGCTTATGTTTTAGTGGCCTTGCCTTGGGTACATTTCACATACTTTCCATATAATCCCATATTTTGGTAAATTCTGTCCCAGATAAAATATTTATTATATGACTCAGAAAATATGTTTGGGAAGAGTTTCATCTTGTAACAGTAGCTCACACTGGGAAAAACTTCAAAATGTATTATGTGGCCTTGAAATTTTTCTGGTTATTTATTTTCTTCTGTAATTATTAATATATAATTTATCTATCAGAAATTTCATGGAACTGGCTTATTTGTGTTTCTTTGAAATGACTAAAAAGATTTACATAAATTGTATCAGCTTATTTTTATATTTCCCTTTTTACTCTAGGGTGGTGGCTTGAAAACCTCTGAACACTGGTAATCCCTTGAGATCAAGCTTTTTATTTTCAATCAATAATTTTTTAAGTACAAGTGTCTGTTCTGAGAGAAATAGGTTTATTACTTGAACTTCAATTACTTGAAGTTCTCAGTTACAGATGAAATTATTGAATAGTGGTTCATGATAACTACCTCGAGTGAGAGTGGAATCTCTGCCTAAAATTAATTAATTGTTGTGTGTGGTCCAGTACTGCAATATCCATGCTCTTTTTTTCATTTAAATGCTTTGCACACCAAATTTCATAAGACCACCAGGTGTAGACATCAGAAGGATCTCCACAGTACCCTAATCTGATAGTTATGATCCATCACTCCTTGAAAATGCACATTCCTGCAGTTCTGTAGTGTGCTGTTAGTACAGATAATGATGTTCCACAGAAATACCACTGTGTTGCTGAAAGTCCATAAAAATGCACAATTACATTAACAACACCACGTCATTCCTGTTAATCAATTCCTCTTTGTCAACAATTTTGTCAACATAAAATTCATGGTGATATTCAGAATGTAAAGCATATCCTATAAGGGTATTTATTTAAAGGGTGACTGTTTCCTTAGCATTTTAATTGATTCAAAAATTCTGTAATATATTAAGATATGAGTGCCCATAAAATTCCTCATTCAACATCAAACACATGACACACCATGTACATGAAATACAACACTAAATTTCTAAACTTGATGTGTAAGAGAACTTTGACACTCAAATATTTGCATACTTAGACAGTGAGATATTTGGTGTTTTCATGTCACTTTTCTGAAGTCTGATAATGATCAAAAAGTTGCTACAAAACCAGCAGAACTAGTAATTTATTTGTGTCATCTGTTTCCTTAGTGTAAATGGAAAGTTCTTCAATAATGCATTAGTAAGGTCTGTTCTTTCTATTACTGGCCTACCTCTGTAAAGTTTGTAGATATGTAATGTCTTTACATGTCTTCACCTCCTGTTAGTTTTGTCAAAAATCAGCTTGGAAAAATTATTAGGACAGTGGGATCAACTTAGTCTTGGTTCTTCAGGAAATTATACTAAATTACTACCTTTTTTACCATTTTAATATAGTGAGTAAGCTGCACTATAAACAGTACATTTGCTTCTTCTTTAGGTAATGTCAGTATATTGTACTATTAAAAATACATAGGTCGGATACATGACATAATACACAAGTGTTTTTCCACTCTGGAAGTGATGCTTTTTTTGCTGAGGTGCTTTATAAATTCATGTTACCTCTTGTCCACATTGTCCAGCTGCCAGTTTGCCAATAATTTACCAGAACAGCAGAATCTCTACTGTTATGCTCTGTGATTGGAGAGGCAGAAATCATGAGAGTCTGCCTTCCAAAATTTCAAGAAAAAGATAATAGGTTAGCTAAATTTCTTCCTTGCAGCTTTTCTAGTAGGAGTTTCACTGAATAAGGAGCAGCAAGGCAGATTGCATTACAATGTTGAACTTCTCTTCTTTCATTAAGAGAAGGCTGACAAGGCCTAACACTAAGAGGTGCTCACAGGTCCTGACATTTCCATTTTTAATGGAAAACTTCTGGCACCTTATGCTATACTTTATATGGAAAGAAGAAAAATATAGATTAGGAAAAAAAATTTGCTAGGCATACTTCAATAATGTTAGTAAAATATGAATTAGAGTTACTGCAGGATAAACACTGAACTGAGAGTTTTTCAAAGAACTCTGACTTAAAACAAGATTGAATGCAATATTAAATAATTTAAAAGTTTTCTTCAAGGAAGTATCCATTAATCTGAATAAAAAAACTTGAACTCGAGTAGGTGCAATTTTTAGAACTACCTAAAAGATTGATTCATTGAGATGTTAGAAAATTTCACCATAATATCTTTTCCTCATGGCCTTCTCAATACATGTTAGAGATGCTAGAGGTAGATAAGTTTCTTGAAGAATTTTAATTTTAACTAAACAAAAAGTCAGTTTGGACATTATTTTATCTAAACTAGGTACCCATTCAACTTGATTTTAGAGAAAACTATGCCTAATGGCTAGTCACTGGTGATATAGTGTGATATAATCCTAATTTGCTTTTCTTCAGATAAAACTCCAGATCAGATTGTAAAGTTCAAGGCATTTTCTGTTGCCACACCAATTTTAGTCATTGCCTGGAGGCTTTAATACTTTATTTGTAGGTATTAAATACAAGTTGAATCTGAATGTTTTATTAAATGGAGAGACATTGTTTCAAATGAGTCATAGATGAGAACTATATATTAGGAGTCTAAATAATAATTAAAAAGAATATGCCATATTCAGTAGCATAAAAATACTCTAATGATGAACAATTATTATAGGATAAGATCCTTTTCTGGCAGAAGATACATTCCTTGGATTTTCATGTCAGTGCCTAAAGCAGTAAGAGCTGCCACAGTTAGTGGTTGGCAATTTAATCTCAAATTGCAGGAGACTTGCCAGATAGAAATTTTAAAACTTCAGGATTCAGAGACTTTGTGTTTCATGAGCTTGTAAATTAAAACTATTGGAGCCTTTCACCAAATCTTAATTGTAGAAACTTCAGGAAAAGGCAAGATCATTTGTTTACCCTATAAATTAGGATGATGAAACTATGATTTTGAAAAGAAAATCCCTTAATGAATGTTTATCACCATTTTACCCCAACCCCTGACCCCAAACTTGCTTCAATATTCCTGGGCAGGGAAACATCTCCTTTATTTTAGGAGATGATCATATTTTAATGTCAAAACAACTTGAGGAAGAAAGAACAGTACATTCTAGGAAATGTGTCAAATTAGTTCCAGTCAACAATTTAAACTGTGACAATCTTATATTGCAGTTCTTAAAACAGGTGCTTCTTGGTGCAAGTTATTTCCTGTTAGACGATGAAGTGGGATTTCTCAATAATTTTCCACATAGTTGTGAGTCTCATCATTGAATTAGCCTGCCATATCTGACTAAAGGCTAGTTCCTAATTCTGGAGCCATCAAACATTTGAATTATTATAGATATGCCAATTTTTTTCTGAAGGATCAAGTTCTTTTTCCATTTGATGGCAAATCTTTCCTTCATGGGATAAAAACCGTGGTGTCTCTACCAACAGCAGTAAAGGTCATTACAGGCTATTGGGTAAAATAGAGGATGAAAAATGCAGTTCAAAGCCCAGTATTTCCTTTGAATAGTTTATTGACAATTTTGTCAATGGAAAATCCCAAAGGTTAGTACTTCTATAGAAGTACTGTAGAAGTTCAGATTACAAGAATCATCAGTTTTTCTATTTGAATTGATAGCAAAACTAGCTGAAAATTTTCAAGTGATTCAAAACCAAGTAAATGAGTCTTTAAATCAGTTGGGCCATGGCACATTGTGGTACCTTTATCAAAGAATGCAAAGATTTCACATTCACCCCATAATTAGTTCCAACCGTCATGTATTGTAACTTGCTTAAACCACTTCAAAATTTCCAATCAAATAATATGGCAAATTATTAAGAAAAAGAAAATGCAGTAAAAAAATGTGATTAACTCCTGAGATAATTTGAGAATGAAAACAAAATCTATCTTCGGGCTAAAGATCACTTAACTAAAACTGACAGATGTATTTCTTCAAAAATTAAATATGATCAGATTTTGACATAGTCATATGTCTTCTACTGCAATAATGGACAGAAAGGTTTGAGGTTATTGGGCATGATACTCTTTCCACAAAGAGATGTAGACAGGGAAGTGCTTAAAATTCTCCAGTATTTTTATCTTTAGGGAGACCTTTTCTTTATGTGAAAAAAGAAACCCAAAAATTTACAGAGGACCTGAGGCCTGATTTATGCTCTTTGGTGGGGATGAAATGACAACCTACCACCTATCTTTCCATCAGGGAACAGTTTAATACATCATTAGCAGTTTGCCATAGACTGTGGTCTACCAAAGTCTTAAGAAAGAGAGCTTTTTGTTCTGTGAAGAGCTTGGTTTTCCTAGCTGAAACAGAGATTATTGACATTCCATGTTAAAATCTCTGTTTGATAGAAGTTGTATGCTGCAATCAGTACTTTGAATAGGGACAAAGAATGTTAAAATCTTGGTCAGGTAATGAAATTTGAATTATCTGCTTCAAATGTGCATTTGAATGTGATATGTTCTAAAGTCTCATGTCCTCTTGGCATTTGCTCACAGCTAGTCAGATCCCTTGTTTTTTCTTTTCTGAAATTCTTTTTCAATTCATTCATGGCTATGCTGTGTTGAAATTGACTCCTCTTTCAGTTGGTAATGCAAAAGCAGAAGGAATGCATTGTATCTTTCCTGAAGAAACAAATAAGAATTCCAGAACTTCGCCCAGAGATTGGTCTGCATCCTGTGGATTATGGGAAAAAACTTACGCTTAAATGCTATGGGAAGGTTTTCCTCCTTATTTGTACTTCCTGTATGGTTTGCATGTATTTTTAGGAAATTTCAGTGTATTTTTTTAAATGTCAGTCCAGCATGCATTTTATAAAATAATTTTCCATCACTGAAATTTACAAAAAAATATTTATGTGTTACAACTATAGCAACAAATATTTTTATGTGTTATAATCAGAGTGAAATAAAGATATACTATTTAGTTTTCCATAACCAACTGTTTGTCTATATCATAAAAAAACCCCAAAACCCAGGAGAAAGCAATATTCTGATTATGAAGCTTCATTGATTTAGACTGAAAATGTCTTAAAAATTCTATCTTCTGGGATGTGGTTACAGGTGCTGGAGGAGGTGGCATTTGTCTGGAACTGATATTTCTGCAAAGAAAACCTTTTGCTTGCAGAGTCAGAATTGTCAGGTCTCAAAGGCAATACTGCTACTAATGAAACCAAAAGTATTCAAAAATAATTCTACCTATGAGAGAGAAGCCCTAGAAATGTGAACAGCTGTAGAGAAAATGGCTATCAGCTACAGAAGATTAAAGACACTTCAACCAGCCTGTGCCAGAAAATAAAAAAGAAACTTGCTTTAGACACAGGATGGGCAAATCAGAAGGAAATGCATGATTCCAGCATAGCCTTTAGATGTGTCTTACAAATTTCAGTCAGTTCTAATTGTTATTTAAAAGTAGATATTTTCCACCTGTTTGCCTCTTTTACTTTTTTTATTTAATTGACCTTTACCCAGATTTCTCCAACTCACACTCCCATTTCAGGCAGGTCTGAAGATCAAAGGTTTTGTCTTTAAAGAGAAAATTCTCACTATGCTTGTGAAGTCCCAGTAATTCCCCAGTCTTCTCAATAGTTTTGCAATATGCCCTGCAATAAAATTAGCTAATCAAATGAATTTATATATAGTGAATGTAGTAATTGATAAAGTGTGATAAGGATTAGAAATAACCAGACAGTTCTGTCCAGTAGTGTCTAAGGTGATGCAATACATTCACTGAAGAGGAATCAAATGTGGTTGAGCAAGTTCTTGGTGAATCAAAAGAATCTTTCCTTGATTAGGCCAGAAGAAAATCTGACTGAACAAAGACAGCTGGATTTTAGATTCATGGCTGGACCTCTCCAACATCCCCATATACAGAGAAAAAAGGAGGTGATAATTGGCATGGCTTGCAATATTATGGGATGGCTTCTGAAGGATCGACTAATCAGCTACTCATTGAGGTTATCTGTCCACTGATCTCCTGCTGACAGGCAATAAAAATCATAGCTGCCAAATACTTTTTAAGCACAGATCTCTCTCAGGATGCCAAGCCTGCAAGGCCTGTTATTTTGTTGTAGTTTGCCTGGTTATAGAAGGCCTGAGTTGGAAATCTTTCTCTTTGACAGATGTTGTTTTTGCCTTCAGCTTCACAGGAAAGTGAAGCAAGTAATAAACATAATGAAGTCACAGAGGTAAGCTTTCAAAGTAGTCCAAGAAAAATATTGTTTATATAAAATAATTCTGAACTGAAACCAGAACTGTCTCTGGACAAATACATGATTGTAACCCATGGTTTTCTCTTCTGACTGAACACCATATGAGTTTTATATTTACTTTGCCATAATTTTGGAAAAGATAGCCTGCCTGTTTTTGAACAGTGAGTATTTAAAATCCAACACAATTTATAAGATATGTTTAATGGTCAATTCTGACTAACAGCAGCTGCCACTTTTGGACTGTTTGAGAAACACAGGTAGACTACAGATTTTGCAATGTTTTCTAAAATCTTGTGAGTGTCTTTAAGCATTTCTATCACAGCTTTTCTTTACAGGTTTGAGACTTCTAAATCCTCTCTCTGTGTGCCATATTGTATTGGGTTTGTATGGCCAAGTTTTGGTAGTGGTGGGTGCTACAAGGGAGGCTTCTGTGAGAATCTGACAGAAGCTTCCCCCAAGTCCAACAGAGCCAATGCCAGCCAGCTCCAAGATGGACACACCACTGGCCAAGTGACAGTGACAGTGGCAGTGTCTCCAGGATAACACAGTTAAGAGAGTAGAAAAAATTACTGCACAAGAGCAACTGTGGCCAGAGAACAGAGGGGTGAGAATATGTGAGACAAACAGCTCCACAGTCACCAAGGTAGTTCAGAAGGAAACACAGGCACCAGAGCTGAACTACTGCAGCCTACGATGCAAACCATGGTGAAGCAGCTGTGCACCTGCAGTCTAAGAGGACAATGAGGGAGCAGAGATCCACCTGCAGCCTGTGGAGGAGACCTATGCTGGAGCAAGTGGAAGCCTGAAGGGAGCTCCATGGGAAGGCTCTCACACTAGAGCTGTGAACTTGTGGAGGGAGAAGTCTGCACTGGAGCAGGTTTGCTGGCAGGGTTGGAAACTGTAGGGGCCACATGTTGGAGCAGTCTGTCCTTGAAGGACTGACCCCTGTTGAGAGAGACCCACACTGAAGCAGTTAATGCAGAACTGCAGCCTATGGGTGAACTCATGTTAGAGGACTGTCTCCCCTGGGAAGGACTCCACTCTGGAGCATAGGGAGTGCCTTAGTACCCCCTATAGATTAAGCATTAGAAACAGTCTCTGATGGGCTGACGACAGCCCCATCCCCTATCCTGCTATACAGCTGGAGGGAGAGGAGGTAGAGAATATTGGGATGAAGTTGAGTGTAGGAAAAAGGGATGGGCATGGAAGATTTTCCTTTATTTCTCATTCCTCTTATTTGATTGGCAGTAAATGAAGTTTCCTGCACTGAGTCTATTTTGCCCCTAATGGTGTTTGGTGAGTAATCTTTCCCTGTCCTTGTCTCAACCCATGGGCCTTTTGTTGTGTTTTCTCTCCCCTGTCCAGCTGAGAAGGGGAGTGATAGACCACCTTTGATGGATACCTGGCATCCAGCCAGGGTCTACTCACCACAAATATCTAGGAACTTGATTCTTAGGTATTTTTCTGTTTGGCAACCCTGAATTAGAACTCAATATAAACTTGAAGATTACAAAGGTTGCCTTATTTGCTACATTTGAGCATCTTAATGTAGTGGGGTTTGGTTTGGTTGGTTTTTCTTTGGTAATTTTCTTTTGCTCATTTATACTTAATATGACTTAATTTTTAAAACTCTTTTGCACAAGCCGATTCAAGCAATGTGACCTAAAACCATAAACTCTTCTGAAACAGTAGGTTATTCAAAACAAGTGATTGCATCTGCCAGTAATTTTTCAGATTACAGGTTGTAAGCACAAATGACAAGAAAAATCTCCTTGTTCTTCTTTGGTCTATTTCAAAACCTGTGATAAGGGAAAGCACACCTGCATTAGACTCTTAGAGACTCTTCTTCATTACTCCATCTAAATCAGGACCATGATGATAAACACCCTTTGACCTCAGAAGTTTAATTCTAGAACTTAAAATGAAGTAAATTTTTAAAGAGGCATGTGGCTTAAGGACCTAGAGCACAAAGGAAAATGAGACATATTATTTTCTTTTGAAACAAGCTACACTAAGAAAACCTAGCAATGCCTGTTATTTTTTTTCCTCTGAAATTTCAGTCTGGCATGCAATTTATTTGTTGTTGGATCAACGGGCAGCACTCACTGTGCTTCTGGACATATCATTGTATTGCTCCTGATGAATAACCTAGCCTTTTTTTTTTTTGCTTAATCCACAGAGGTGACTGTGAAATCAAGATTATAGGATAATTCCTATTGGAGAGGATCTTGGGACATCTCTAGTCCACCCTCCTGCATTGGCAGAATCAGCTGTGTTTCAAACCAGGTTACTCAGGGCTTGGGCCAACTGAGTGTTGAAAACCTCCATAGCTGGGGATGACACAATCTTTTTGGACAAGGTATTCTGCTGCTTGACTGCTCTCATGATGTTTCCTTATATTCAATCTGTACCTCTTCTTCTTTCAACTCAGTGTCCATATGTTTGTTTCCCACTTTGTGAAAGAGCAAGTAGCCTGGCTCCAATTTCCTAATAATCTCCAGTAGGTACTGTCAAGGATGCTGTTAGGCGTCCCCAAAGCTACATGTTCTCTAGACTGAACAAGTCCAGTTCCTTCAGCTCTGCTTACATTTTAGGTGCTCCAGTCCTCAATCCTCTTGATGTCTCTCTGCTGAACTTGCTGCATTTTATAAATTTGTTTTCTGTATTTTGGGAATCCAGAACTGTAGCTGGGATCTACATATGGCCTAACATATTAAATAGAAGGGGCAATCATTTTCCTGGCTCTTTCCATATGAATTCAGCCCGGGGTACTTTTGGCCTTCCTCAGTGACAGAGCACACTGATGGATGATGCATAATTTGTCCATGTCTGCCCACCAGGAACCTCAGGTCATTTCGGCTCCTTTTCAAAGCTATCTCCAAAGTATCTGTTTCCCTCATGTCTGTTAGGGTCATTCTTATCAGGTGCAGGAGGCTGCATTTGTCAGTTTTGGATTTCATAAAATCTCCCAGTCTATCCCTCCAATCTGTCAAGGTTCCTCTGAATGGCAGACCTGCCCTCAAGTGTCCTTTTCCCCCAGTGTGATGCCACTTGCAGAATTGATGAAAGTATATTCCTTCACCTGCCACTTATTGATAAAAATGCTAAAGGGCAGAGGTCCCACACAGGCCTCTTACAATACTCCACTTACTGGCCCAGTGACACTACTCATAGAACTCAATTTTCCAGGTCGAACTTATCTAATTATCAATTTAAATGTGCTGCAACATCCTAATTCAGATGCAAGACCCTTATTTCTTCAGCGTCTCTCCGAAGGTCTTGTCAATCTCTTTTTGAAGTTCCCTGGTCTTGCACAGCTGCTCACACAGTTCCTTGGCAGCACCGCTCCTCAGCCAGGCCATGCCTCCCACAAACAAGGACTTCTGGACTGCTCCAGCCTCCATCCCAGACACTGCCAGCAGTCTGGAGACGTGTGCTGTCCCTCTAGACCTCTGTTTGTGTTTGCTGTCTGCTGTGCCAAGGTAGTCTGTCTAGTCATAGTCCTTACCCCGGAATATGATGAATGAGTGTTTGACCTTCTTTAACAACGAGTCAGCTGAAGACAAAAGCTCAAAGCTTTTGGTAAAGGCTGTGAGAAACTGATAAAATTCACTAGGAGGGAAAGGCTGTAGTTTCCCTATCCCAGCAGCAGCAGACTAGAATTAATTCAGTCTTAATATGTTGTTAATACAGCCTCAGTAACAGTGGAAAATAAAGTTTCTTCCTCTGAATCATCTCTGAAAGTCACCAAAAATGTATGCTAATATGAGAAATAGAGCTGATGATTCTGTAGGGGAAAAACCTCACGCTTGAACCAATTCTGAATCAATGGCACACCTTCAGGAACTGACTCAATTTACTAACTTCAGAGAAACCTACCTGGGGGATTAAAATTTCAGGCAGTTTTACGTTGGATGAGTTTATTCACTGAAGAGTCTCAATAAGAAGCAGAGCCAAGGATCCATGATGTACCCTCATGAGAAATGAGGAAGAAAAAGGTAAGGAGAAGTGATAAAGGAAGTAAATTAGACTTCCTCATTTGGCCATGTCCAGCATTAATAACTTCCTTCAAGCTCGTGTAAGTTCATTTTGAGTGGTGTGAAATTGCAGTGGGTCAATGGCTCTGCAGAAAATGCCAGCTCCTGATTCAAAATAAGGACAGGTCCTTTTATTTCTGTCATAAGCTAGGTTGTATGAGATTATATGGACAGACAATTTTCAATCATCTCTAACCATCCTACATCTTTGTCCTACCAAAGTAGACCACTGTCTAGTTTATCCTTGTAACTTGTTATCTGCTCAGACACTCAGACACTTCAGAATTGAACAGGAATGTGAAAGTGTTGAGTCTGACTTTTACTGGACTAAATGGAGAAAGAACTACCTTTTGCTACCTTTAATTAAAATTAAGACGTCTAAATTTGGGTTTAACACTAAATATATTAAAGGAAATACCATCTGGATCTTAATATTTTCTAATTTCTGGTAACATTTATGATGGTAAAGCCATGTAGAAATCAGATATGTGTCTCATGAAGGCTCTTATTATTCTTTACAGAATCTGAAAAACTTAGTTTCTGTCACATGCTGAATATTTGGTGCACTTTTGATTGTTCTTGTGGCTGCCTTCATTAACAAAGGATTTTTTTTATTAAATGAGAGGTAATTTATGAAAGCGGCAAGAAGGTGCTAAAATATTATTACTATGGCTACTGAACAATGCAGACTAATAAAGCCATATTGAACATAAATTGCAGAAAAAATATCTACTCCTTCCTCCCTGGGTTTTTTGGTCACATTGCTTCTAGTAGGTGATGACTACACACTAAAGATACAAAAAGATAAAGATAAACAAACCCAAAAGAACAGAGAAAGAGAGAAAGTTTACCAAGGAATGGAACAGTTTTGTAGAAGGAAATGCTAAGCAGGTAGAGACTGCTAGTATTAAAAAGAACATAACAGGGAGATATGATACAAGTCAGTGAATGAGAGGGAATAAAGAATTACCTTTCACTTTTCACTGACCCTGAAAAGTAAGGGGTACCCAATGACAATTTGTTCAAACCAAACTAAGTACTGTGTCACACAATATGTAATTAGATTGTGGAATACATTTCCTCAGGAGAATATAAAGGCAAAACCAAGAAATGACTTTGTGGAAGAAAATATAGATGGTAGTTGAGCAAAATTACTTGAAAGCAATTTTTGTCTCGGGAAAAGCCTATATCAATGATTTTTGCAAAATACAAGGGTGGACAGGAGGAAGGTTCACTATTAACTTTTTCTATTTACTGCTAGGTAATGGGATTATGGGCTGTTGTCTATGAGCAGAGAAGAGCAGAGAGGCACAGCAGGAGGTGCTGGAACCCAAATAACCTGCTCAGAGAAAAGAGCCCCTGCCCTAAACCCTCTGCAGGCTGTACCAGGGGACTCTCAGCCCCATGAGTGGTCCCCATCCATACTCTGTGCCAGAGGTTCTCCAGCCAAGGGGAATTTAGCCCAGGGGTAAGGGAGTTACACGGGGGAACTTAAAATGTGCTGCTAAAGCGTAGGTATTGATATGGTGAATGGGAGAATTCAAGATCTTTTGAGAAGGAATGGGTGTGGAAGACTAGAAGAAAAAGGAGATAAAAGACAGTTGGCATATGGCCAGTACACGTCTGGTCATGTCCTGCACCTGGTAAATTCAGTCTGACCTGTCTTCTCATCAAGTTCCACTCTGGATTGTTTTTGTGGGTGAGGAGCTCTAATTCTATGTTCCCCATGTGTGTATGGAGGCCTAGGTGTGGTAGCTGCAGCAGGGATCATGGGTCATTTGGGGTCATGCATCTGAGGTGCTGGAAGTGAGAGTGAGGGCTTAGGTCAGCATGTGATCACTGAAATAATTAGTGAGCAGGTGAAGCGGTTTGGAAGCCAGGGGTGTTTGTGTGTGTGTGTGTGAGTGCAATGACCAGAGGAATTATGACAAAAGAGATCAGGGAATCCAGGCCAAGTACTGAAGTCACCCAGAGGTCTGAATGCCAACAGGGACGTGTGTGTGTGTTATTGTGGGTGGGTGGGTGGGTGGGTGGGTGGGGGGGTCTGTGAGGGGCCTGGAGCAGCACCTGGAGTTGGGCTGCAGCCTCAGCAGCTCATGTGTCCAGGTACCAGCAACAGAGATATCAAGGATCCAGAGACCAGATACTGGACCTTTGAGGGGTCTGAGCCCAGTCACTAGAGGAATCTGCATAGTACACATAGATGTATTTCCCACTAATGGACCTTTAGCCTGATCAGCTGGAGAGGGCCCCTGGATTGGAACAGAGGTTCATTGTGCATGGCCAGAGGGACATTGTGCTGTGTGTTCCTGCATGAGTGCCCTGTCTTTCTGTTTGTATTGATCTGTGCAGCTGGCTGTGTGTCTACATGAGTACGTGTTGGACGTGTGTTTCCATGTGTGCCAAGGGGAAGAATACATGCTCAGACTCTTTACTGGTTGGACCTGGGGCATGAAGCTGTGGCAGTCTTGCCTCTTTTGACCTATCCAGTTTGACCACTACCTAACATTTGCTATCACTAGTTCCTACTAAAGCACCTCATTTGTGTTTTGTTCTGACCTAGCAGAGCAACCCTGAACAGACAATTAAGGATGCATTGTAAAATTTCAATGGATGTGCCTAGCAAAAAATAATTAAAATAATGCAATAAATTTCTTCTAAATTTCCTTTACTTCATACTTATCTGATTCTCTTCTTTATCCTCCCTACATGATGTCATCTGTTGTCTTTGTATTGACTACCCTTACTTTTACACATTCTTGTATAACATCTTAGTTTTACTGCTTCTATATTCTTTGGTTTCACCTGAGGAAAGAATACTCATCATAAATTTATTAATTCTTCCGTTGAACAATGAAAGAAAAAAAATCAAGAAGGAATTCAACAAACCAAATTAAAACTGATGTAAATGGTGGCTAAATACTTATTTGATGCATAGTCAAGGTGAAGTGTGAATTAGGATTTTGTCATTTTTCTTTACTTTCCATAAAAATCACAATTAAAAATATGGAAAGCTGACATATAGTTACTTAAATTTCAGTTTGCTATTCTTAATGCCAAATTAGGTTATAGTACTATGTACCTATGGACATGAAAAAAACCCTAATATACATGTTCTAAAGTTACTATCTTATCCCCTTATTTTTTAAAGGCTTTTAAAAATTTTTAAGAAGAACCTCTAACTTTACTCATGTGTGTGAAAATAATTCTGAACACAGCCACGACATTTATATGGTAGGATTCAGTGATAAATTAGAGAAAAAGTTCAGCCTAAGAAAAAAAATAAGAATCATAACCAGTTTAAATTGTGATGAGACTTTAAATTAACAGATTTTAATTAGCAGAAAGCACATTGTACCAGATTTAGTACTACAAGGCAAGACTGTCCACTAGAAGAGTCTGTGGATAAGAATTTAGGACAAGACTTCAGCTCTAGCAGAAGCCTTATATCCCCAGGAGCATAGATTTCACCAGTGATGGATTGAATCCCATCTCAAAATAATAATGTGTCTTTCTTACTTCAAAACACGTGTGAGATCTCTGGTGCAGCTCTTTACTCACGTGCACTGAACTAGAGATCAGAGAGTATCACAGCCTGAAATTACATGATTTCTAGTTAGAAATGAGTATGAAGTTTCTTGGACAGAGCTGAATGTCTTCTCTTCTGTTTGAGCTATACACAGCAAAAGGCATTGCAATAGCTTGGGGCTATGTGTTTAAGTTATTTCCCTTGTGCATAAGTTGCACACAATTTAACTGCCTAAGTATTTACATATTTTCTGAGACTTCCTTGTTGTAAAAGAGGAACGGTTGTCTACATAATTGTCAAAACATGCTACTCTTTAATCTGGCATAATATTTACTTCTGTGGTAGTGTGTGTCAGGAATTCAGGCTCAGGTTGTAGATGGTATCAAATTTTAGTAAGTGATAATGACATCAGGGACGGTTGCCAGGAGAAACATCTGAACTATGCAAGTTAAAAATTGGCATTCAAGAATTGATTTAGCGTGCTTCTGATTATAACATTCCTTTGAAATACTATTGAGATTCTTATGCCTATTTGTACTAGCTATGCCTTTTGTAATGCAGCGCAGCATTTCCTTATCTCTGAAGCTCAGCTGCAGTACATTAAATCAGCCCCAAGAGCATCCACCTCACATTGTTTCACCAGCAAATCGTTTTACGTTTCCCCCCACCCCTAGCAAACATACATAAGTGCCTGGTGTTATTAAACTAACTTTGTAAAACATGTATTCAGATGAAAGGGCTAGAGACGAAGAGATGAAGACAGATATTCTTAGCTGGCTAGAAGGTAAATGCAGAGCTGTCAAGTGAGTGGACCATTTCAGCATATCTGTTCCACTTGATCGGTACAAAGTTTTCCAATGTCATTTTGACTAGCTATGAAATCAAATTATTCCGCATGAAGTGTTGTGCAGCACTGAGCTGTTCTAACGCCCACTGGATATTGTGAGTGACTCTTTGTGCATGACTCCTCATTTCTATAACTATTCTGGACAACTGTTTCATCCTAAGCAACTAAGAATCTAAAATTTCATCTCTGCTTGACCCTGGATTGTCAGGTCCAAAGTGAGTCCGTGGAGTGCCCACCAAAACTCACTGAGGGTCAAATTCCCTTGGCATGCTTAACACCCAGGGACACCCTCTGCAGATGCTATTCAGGTGGTCCTGACTTAAGATTGGGGTGCCTCGGATCCTGGCCTCCTATTGTACTCATAGTTGGCTTTTTGACATGTATTTGACCACAAAGTTGTTGCGCTACCTATAAAGGGCAAAATTCCACTACTGAAATGTCCCTTTAACTGTAACATGCCCAGAGCAAGTGTTTGGAATGGCTGTTGAGCTTGTGTATTAAGAAACAGTAGATTGTTTGGGGGTTTTGTCATAGTGGAATTCAGTTTACTTTGCAGTACATTTAGTGAATTTTTAGTATGATCAAAATTAATTTAGACATTAAGCAAATAATGTTATCGGCATATGATACATTGAATTATCACCTTTTGAAAATGTTTAGTCCCATTTTAAGATTATATTCACTTTATGGCTGACAAGAAATTCTTTTTTTATATGGCTGTTTGTAGCAGTTTCTGTAAGAAAATATCTAATTTTATATTTAATTAAATGTGAAATTATGAAATTATACTGCAGTCAAAATCTATTACTGAATGTTTATCTGAAAAAAACCTGCTAAGAAAAGCAGTTGTTGGCTTACTGTAAAAATAAATTTTAAAAAATCGGCCAATGAAAGCTCAATTTCGTCTCAGTGAATAAAGCATACTGAGGAGAATGACCCGAAATATCCAATTAAAAATATATTTGTTAAACTCTCAATGAAGCAAACCCTACTAATTTGCCAAAATTTCTCTGTCTTTATTACCTAAATACAAATGAAAATATTTATATCTAGTAGCTATATAACCACATAAAAATCAAGAAAAATAAATGTAATTTTTCAAAAATGTGTGTAGAATTGCTTTTATCTACAGTCAATATATTCACAGTCAGGTGATCTAAGTGTCTTTAAAATAGAAATGTTGAGTTTACTTTATAGAAGTGTGAGTAGTGCCTCTGCCACAGAAAACAGAACATGAAACAGAAAAGAAAATGCATTTTTTAGTCTGCTCCCAGCTCCAGATGGCATGCTGATTTGGAAAAGAGATAGATAATAGTTACCTTCAGGATACAAGATGAACAGAATGAGGGATTGATTTGACAAGTTTATTGTACTCTGTTTCTTTTGTCAAATGTAGAATTCTTTAATTTATTGCTTTTCTTCTCAGGACATCTATGGTAATATTAGAGAAGTGCTGATAGTGTAAACACACTACAGTGAGCCACCTGTAGGTAATACTGATGTGACCTGTTTCTCACAGGTATCAAATTCTCTAATTACCCTAAAAAATTTCAGCTCACATGTCTTCTATTTGAAACTATCATTCCTTCTTTTGTTTGTTCACTCATTCACTCATTCTTTTGTTCTTCTTTCCCACTAAATACATGACTCTGGATGGAATTTTAGAAAGAAGTCTAATGGTTTGAAAAAATGTTATTGACACTGTAATCAATGTGATGCAGTGTGTGAATCTTTCAGTTGCTGGTATCACTTATATTACTTCACATAAGAGAAAAGTTAAAATTTGGTGAGAAGAAGCAACCCACAAAATATCAGTCTATGACAGTAATTAAACCTGAGGAATAATAAAATCACGGTTGTTTACAGCATTTCTACTTTCTGCTGAGTCATTCTACTACATTGATAGTCAGTGCAAGAAAAACAACACAAGTGTAAGACACAAGGCAAGTGAAAGAGTTTGCTATATTAAATCTGACAAACACCATTCCAAACTAAAAGCCATTACTATACCTTATTTACCTGTCTTCCTTTCTGAAATTACTTAAAAGCTTCACTATTTATTTTTTCAGGCAAGTTACTGAATATGAAAATTGTTGACAAAATTGGTCTTGAATACCGTCTTCTGGGGAAAACCTGAAGGAGAAGAGAATGGGCAATAAACACATTCAGAGTTAAGGCGGTCCATATTTAGCCTTTGGTATTTAAAACACATTTTGGCAAATGTCTAGCTTTATAAATTTTAGAAATAGAAGAATTTTCTTCCGTTCCAGGACCAAAGTGATGTTTTAGACATATTTTCTTGGCATCTTTATTTGAATTATAAAATTTTCATATCATCTTCTCTTAAAATTCCTATGAAACAATTGCATGTGAAATGCAAGGTAGACACACTCTCTGAAATAAGAAAAAACCTAGCACTTCAGCTCAAGTCTGGTGACAATTTTGCATTTAAAATCACTGTTAGCTTGTGAATCTGCATTACAGCTAGTACATACAGGGAATGCAAGGGATTATATTCAGGTATTGGTATAATTTTTACCAATTATTTCTGTCATTTTAAGAACCTGCTGATGCTGGCACAATATATTCTAGCCTGAGTTGAAGAGAAAAACTCTTTTAGAAATCCAGTTGTGCACTGGCAGTTTTTGTCCCTGCTCATATAACCATGAACATACCTTGTGTTCTGCAAACCTGGCAGATATTTTGTTCTTATTTTAGTTTAGGGACAGTTGGATTGAATAAGTGAAGGGTCAGGGGAGAATTTGGGTGATTGTTCCCTGCTTGAACTTCTGTGGTGTACAATTCAGGGAAAAAAAATGCAAAAATAACTTCATAAACATTTACTATTAGATATTTACCCATAAGTAACACTCACATTAAAAAGTTAATTGTACAGGCTCTGTCTGTTGAAACCTTCCTATTCCATTCCTTGGTAAAAATTTGTAATATTTTTGAGGGTCTGGATTTTCTCTGGATCACTTCCTTCAGATGATTTGAATTCAGATAGTTTAAAGGGTTTCTTCCACCAGATTCTGTGATTCTGCATCTTTCACATATTTCAGGTTTTAAATTATTTTAAAATTTACATAGACTGCCTTTTAATTTTTTTCCCAGTGGTTGAGTAAGGCATAGATTCACATTTTACCAGGCCACTTTCATTAGACAATTTTGAATCACGGGTTAAACATTTATTTGCTTATTTTTAAACTATTTTATGGAAAAGATATACCATTAGAACTATATATTTCTCTCCATTCAAAGTTGTGAAAATTAGTTCTCTTCCTGCTATAAAGTGTAGCCTAGAATGTAATAATTACTACTACAGAAAAATCCCCTTTAATCAAGAGTGATTTTGTATGTAATATTGCAAAGAGCAATTGATATGCTTTGAGACCAAAATTCATTGAATTTTTAGCTTTTCCTTTTATGGTATAAATGAATGGTCATATATTTTTCCCTTTTCAGTAAGAGATAAAGAAGTTAAGCCAACACGGAAATATTTCTACACTGAACTGGTTTGTGGATATCTTTCCAGCAGCATTTGATTCAGCACTGCTAAACTCATTACTTTTTTTTTTTCTATGATGGATCAAAACCAGAATTTCCAAAAATATTACTACCATTCTTGGATTGCTTGTTGACCCTATGATAGAATCAGTTTGAGGTAAACTGGTCCCAGGTATCACAGCCAGTCTGGAGACTGGCCGAGCCACATGCCCTTTGGTATCTTCTTAAGTGGGGAAGCCAAATTTGCAATTTGCTTAAAAAATATGTCTGGGATTTAAATATTTTGAGATGTACTTAAAATGTCAACTTTTGGTTTACTCTCCAGCTATGAAACACAGAATAATAGTCAAGTGATAAAATGGTGAATGAGTTTGTCAAGTGTCTTTGGTCACTAAATAGACTTTCAGACAATTTCTGACAAGCTAAGTTTATAGATCATAGAGTTTTTTAATCCCCTTGCTGCAAGCAAACTCCTTTTCAAATCCACTTTACTCTTTTATATTTTGTCTTTTTTTTTCTTTATTGTTTGTACCTGACTCTCTCTCTGTTATTTTACTGATTTAAGTTCTGAATCATTTGGTTTAATTCTAAACCATAATTTACCAGGAGCAGCTTTGCTGTCCTCAATTTTCACAATTTCCATCACACACTGGTAAAACTTGAGGCATCCAAAAATATATTGACTCACAGTCTAGGTATTTGCTAAATGATCTGCATCTTTCCTTTCAGTTTTTCATTGCCTAGGTATGTGTGACCATTCTTCACATAGCTGTCATTATACAACAATAAAATCTTCTTTAAAACATACAAATGAAAAGCCAAATGAAAATGATCAGATGAACAGAGTGTTTGAAAGAAAAATTTTCTATATGAAATTTTTCTCTATAAATTTGCTTTTGTTTTAATGGCTCCATTTTACTATGCTTATGAACAATTTGTGCCTTCTCTCAAAAGGCAAATATGTACTGTAGAGACAGTGTGTGACCCCTTAAGCCCTATTCTTAGCAGAATGAGCTTTCTTTGCACTGCATGTGTTTGTTCATTTTGCTCTTGTATGTGAACTCCAATGGTCATGCCGAAATTTGCAACCTCTTTGAAGGAGAACAGTGCTTAGAGACACAGTATGTGTCTCAATAAGTCATGAAATTACAGCAATGTAAAGTAAAAATGTGCTGCTGCAATTCAACATGACTGTTGTATAAGTTACTGCTGTGTCGAGGAACTAGAACATAAGCCAAAAGGAATTTGTTTATTCTAGATAGAACTAGTGAAGACATAAAAACTACCAACAAAGTATTTATAATGCAAGTTGTTAATATTTCACCCAGAAAGCCAATTTGAACTAATAATCACATGCTAGCAGGCATTTTAGTGAGGTGCTTATGTTGGTCTTAAACAGATTAGACAGTCCATATTCATTTGGCTTTTAAATTGATAAAAACTCATGAATGTTCTTGCATTACTGCTAGTTAATACAGATCAAACTGAAAGCTAAAATTCTGCTAAAAATGAATTTACAGTTGTTTGTTTTAACCAATTTCAAAAGATATGTCCACAGGTGACTTTTATCCTAGACAACTTGAGTTACTTCTAATGGGAGTTTTTTCCCTGCAGGATCTTTTAGTCAACGGAGATACAGAAGCAACTTCAGAAGTGATTTATCCTATTCCAAGATCAGTTTTGAAGGAAAAAAAGTGGAATGAGTTAGATGCTGAAGATGCTTATCTTCTTCTGCTGACTATTGAGGAGACTTAGACCCAGAGAAACTAGTAAAGAGAGAATAAAGGTTACTGAGCCTCTAATCCCACTCACTAGTGTAAAGAGAAATGTACATCTAGACAGCCCTTACCATACCTATTTTAGATACTATCTTAAAAGATCCTTTTTGTTCTCTTTATTTGCTCTAGAGGTAGCCTAGTTGACTGTTGGAAAAGACATGTCTAGCTTCTAGATGGTTAAATTAGGTGAGCTGAGTCACACCTTCACTTATTTTCTGAGGCATAGTTAAGAATGTAAGTAGAATTTGTCTCTCCCTGCTCATTAGCATAGGCTTCTGCTTTTAGTCTGCAAGATTATGAGGTGACTGTTTTTCTTTGTAAGCCTGCACGGAACTATGGTTATTACAAAGGCAACCAAATCAAGATGTGTGTTATTCTCTTCCCACAGGCATGAGGAGTATGGTTTTGGTTTTCACTGATTTAAATATAGTGGTAGGTTAATCCACAGAAATTCAGGTTCTAACCACAAAGATTTCCTTGTGTAAATCTGAGCTGGCATATGTCAAAATGCAATGGTACAGGATCCCCTAGCCAAGAACAGCTTGTGCCTTGGTGACCAGTACCATAATGAGAATAGAGAAATGGTAGAACGTCAGTTAACTGAGGTAGTATTACAACATCTCCCTGCACAAACAGTCTTGTGGAATGACACTTCCATTAGTTGTAGACAAATTCAGGCTGTCTACAGGCTGTCCTTTCCTAATTCCTGGCTTGCCTGAGCTGGAAAAAGTAGCATGAATTCAAGGGCTGGATTGATATGTAAAGCTAGAGAGATGTGACCCCACATATATAATGTACAAATCATATTCAAATAAATGCAAAATAAAATAAAATTCCACACTGCCCAAAAGTAGTTTTCAAAGACTCCAGCAGGCAAAAAGAAATCACTGGAAATTATAAAATTTTTCATTTTGAATAATTTATACTTGGATTTTTTTTTGAGTTCTCAGAAATCTCATATAACATTACCTGGTAAAAAAATCAGTAAGATCAACATCCCTTTGTGAATTCCATTTCTGTTCTGCGTTGTAACACTGTCTTTGGAGAGACCCATGGAACACTATTGCATAATGATCTATGGCAAGTCTTGAAGTGATCAAAACCACAAAAAACTCAAACATGCATAAGGTCATAGAGGATTGCTGAAAAAACTCAGGTAATCTCAGGAATGGGTATGGGGCCAGTTACATCAATGGTGACTGATATACTACTATGGAAAATAGTAAGCCAACAGTGATCCGCTTTCATGGAAAACTGAACCATGGCATACCACCTTTCATTCAGTTTTGCCTCGCAGGTGGTGAGGCTAGAAAACCTTTCCCTTGCCAAGTAGATATTAAAGTTTTTCAGCGTGAGGTGCTTCACCAGTGAGGCCTACAGCATTTACAGTGGGCTATGCTTCCAAAGGAGTTGATGTGATGAGACAAGTAGGTTGTTAGACACCCTGTTCTAGTTTGGGAATAGAGACCTTGCAGAAAGGTGCGTGACTTTCCAATGGAAAGCTAGCTAATGAAAGAACATTTCTTCATGTAGATGAAAGAGTGAATCTTTTTAAAACACAGTGGAAATGATTTAATGTCAGACTTGCTTTGTTCATTCTCTCACCAGAAGCTGCAGTGAATTTAGAATCATTTGGTGTAAATATGCACTTATTTATGTAAATACAGAAGGAAAAATATTATTGGGTTAATTATCTATTTACAACAAACAGATAAAAACTCAGATCTTTCTAAATAGATCTGGGTAGATCTGGTAGTAGAGTAGGATTTTTATCTATATAATTAAAAAAAAAAATAGAAAGTGAGAACCTCAGTAACTTATGTCACATCTGTGCCTGTATTATTCATTTAAACTATGCTTCAGGTAAGTAATTAGAAACATGGAATATAGTTACAGAGACTCTTTGTTTCCCTGGAAATTTTTGAATAAATGTCTCAACTGTTCTTATTGGAGAGCCAGAAGGAATCACTTGTAGGCCTTCTGACTTTGTCTGTTTGCTTTTTGCTGCTTGGCTGCACTGTTTTTCCCTAAAGACAGAAATGTTCATTCAAGAATTTCTCTTGATTAGTTTTGTTTTCAAAAAAGAAGTGAGAATTCTTCTATTTATTTATAACAATGATATCCAGAGGTATTTGTTCTGAAGTACTTTAACATTATTTTTAGCTTCTACATGAAGAGTTTTAAAACCAGTTTCTAGACAATTTTAATTGATTCACCACAGTTTTAGACATGTACCATATCCTTAAAATTTCCAAAATAAAAACCTTTTTTGCAACAGCCAACCAGGTATCAGATAAGGGGAGAGAAGGTCCAGACAGCAGAGACCGTCTGTGAAGTCTGCTTTTATCTGTTAGCTAGAATTCTTAGAATCTCTTCAAGTTTCCTGAGAACTCTTAAGACCAGAATCTGATCCAGGACTGACACCTGATCTTTACTGAGGACACTGTGATTCTAGGAATCCACGTGCCTACTATTCATGCCAGAATCTGTGCTTCTGCAGTCCCTAAGTTCTCCTCTTGCTCAGGAAGCTAGTCTTAGAAGGATTCTAAAAATAGTAGGAAAATAGACTTCTTTTCCTCTAGACATTGTGGTTGCATATCTCTACACATTCATTTAAAAGCTTTGTGTCCATCAAAAAAAGTTCATGATTTCTTGTTTTCTGTCAAATTTTGAAAAAATGCTAAAATAATTTTTATATGCAGTATATACTTATTCCATATTTAGTAATAGTTAATATATTTTAAATATTATTTATCCATATAGAAAACATACTATACATTATTTGTATATGAGTGTACTTGCCTTCAGTTTGAAATCTGTAAATAAATCTGATTAGGATTTACAGTGTTGCAAAAGAAATTATTACACAGAAGTACTTTGGATAAGGATGCTATATAGTTTTCCTAGTATGCCAATATTAATTGGTGTTTATGAATGTCTATGAATGAATTCATATAGAAAAAAAATTCTAAGAAAGAGAAGAAAATGTCAAAATCGTGACAAATATCACACTGTTGTTACAGATTTAATATGTTTCCAATATTTTTCCTTGCAAAAGTGAAATACAGTGCTTCTCTTCACTGCTGTTTTATGTTTGACTTACAAGACATAGCACTTTACTAAAAAGAAACTCATCTTCTTGCTTTCTTGAAAAAAAATTCTTGCAGACTACTATGCTACTATTAGCAACCCAAGCATAGTATTTTATGCAATGGTTGTTTGCATTACCATTGATTCCAAAGTTGAATCAAAGTTCTTTTGTAACTTGATAATCAGAGCGTACACGCAACAAGAGTTGAAGGAATTGTAAACTTTTTGCTTTCCATATATATATTTCGCAGTCACCTCTATTCTTGTCACTTTACATTTAAAACAAATTCAAACTGGACTGTAACATTGTTTGCAATATTTCAACTCAAGGAAAACAATTACTAAAAAGTATTTCAAAATTTGTTCTGGGGTTAGTATAGATAGGCAACCATCAAGTCTTTGCTTGTTGATGGCTGAGATGTTTGGGCATCTTTGTTGAAGACTAGAAGCTGGGTAGTTGTAAAAATGAAGTCCTTTATTGCATCATTAAATCAGCCTCATAAAAGCAGAATTATTACAGTCTGTGCCAGAATGTAGAAAGCCTTCTAACAGAGAGTCCTTAAGTCCCAAGCAGAGGCAACATCTTATCAGTAGTAGTCATAGCAGGAGCAATGGCATTTGATCAGTGTTTTTCATCAGCCTACCAGTCTTCTCAAATTAGTGCATTTTATTCTATTTTTGGCTAATCAGGTAGAAACACAAGTCCAGTGTTGCCTTGTTGGGCCTATCCTAAGCTGAGATTGATGTGCAACAATATTCATAAATTCTAGCACAAATTCTATGGATATAGCTCTATCTGTTCTATCTAGGAATGTTTAGCAAGGTTACATTGTTTTTGTTATGACTAGAATTTAACTAACTTTGCAAAAGGCAATGTTACTGAACTTTAAACTAGGCATTACGTCCTTTTCTCACTGACTAATTCAGTCCCTTATTTGCTAAGGCACTTTAAAAATCCTCTACTTATTTAAAAACTAAACTTGCATTTCTACCTTATGTCTGTGTGGATTTATGTATCTTAGTTTCTCTGAAGGTTTTAATTTGGCCCTCACAGCTTTGAACACTCCTGGGCCTATGTGGATGGGGCCCAGGGGGATTTGTACTCCAACAGCTTGGAGTGTGTATCAGAAAAGAAGGATTAGAACCACAGTGAACAGCAAAAGATTTCAGCATCTCTTTAATGCAAATTTTATATTTGTTTTCACTTCAGATTTTGTATCATTTCTGCAACAACAACAAAAATCCCTTTGTTTCAGTAGTGGGCGATGTACAAACTCTAGAGAACAATATAATACTATGCTGAATAAAGGTCATAACTGATCATAAGGGACCTATGGCTCTATGCATAGTATAAATTTCACATAGCATCAGTCAAAGTTTACGTGGAAAACAAAGAGACTAGATACACATTCTGATTTGTTAAAGTTAAATGTGTGTCTGGTTATAGAAAATGTCTGTATTTAACTTTTCATTTGTAATCTGCATAGGGGAATGTAAAACAGTGATGACTTTTTTTCCAGTGCTGGAGTTGTTAGATCCTAAATTTCCAGCCGCCCGTACTGACACCTTTTCAAGGACTCTATGAGAACAATTTAATCGTTTCTTTCAGCAGAAAAACTGACTCCATTAGATTGCAGTGGCCCAGAGGAGCAGTGGACCAAGAGCAGCTGTTAGAATGCAATCACTGTTGAGCTCATATAAATTGTTATAAAAGTTCTTTCACTGTTTCTCTATTTAAATGTGCTAAAGTACATCCAGTAAATGCATCCAACCTCTGCTTTAGATGCTTGCTCCTACTAGGGTTATGAAAGAGGGTCTCTCTGTAGCAGTCTTTGTGTTAGTCTTTTATCCTTGGTAAAGTTCCAACAGCTCTGAAAATGGCAATTATTAATTCACTGTGAAAAAGCACCACTTCTTTCTTGATATTCTGATTCATTTTATTCCAGTTTCTAACCTGCTGTTTCTGGCAAAAGCCTTTTTGATAAAGTGAAGGCTGAGTACTTTTGAGGCAAACTTTGACAAAATTAGGTGTCATATATGACAAGTTTCAGTTAGTGTTTGTTTAAGCCAGGGGGTAGACCACAATGACTCCATTTGGTAGCTCAGCTTTACATTGACAAAAGAGTATTTACCTGCTTGATGCTTCTCTAGAGACTAATCACCACTGGGAGTTTGGCACTTCATACCTCCACTGAGCAGGCCAAGGCACACACAAGCATTGCACTCATCTGACTGAAATCACAAAACAGGGCTGGCAAGTGATTAAGAAGTTCCTCACAAATGCAAGCTATTATGCCAAACTGAGTTTGTTTCCCTCATCAGTGCTGTAGAAACTGCAGTTACATCCTGACCATGTGGATAGGTTGCAAAACTGTAGGATCAGCTGTGAATTTAGGCAACTACCTAAGGAAAAGGATTTCTTTGTCAAGACTTATTCTAGGATAAATTTGAAATAGCTAATATTTTCCTTGCAGGTAAGTAAGATACCTGGAATTGCCTGGTGCTTACCTGAGGCTAAGAAACATGGTTGTATGACTGCTAGAAAGCTGCTGACACAAAGTAACTTGTTCATATACTCAGAATTGCAATTGTTTTCTATTCATTTGCAGTTTGACTGAAATAAGCATAAACTATTTTTACAGGAACTAATGGGCTACCTTCAAGTAATAGTCCAATGATGATAAAGAAGATCCATTTCTCAGGGACCAACTTTGACTTGGGAAATCATAGCACTAACAATTCCAGCATAGCAATTCCAGCACTAACACCTGCAGTAATCTCAGGCAGTCATCCTCTCAGATCCTTTGATGTACACATCACTGATTTTGGAGATGTAACTAATTTGCTTTCCACAAATCTGACCAGCATGCCTCTGTGCCCCTTGCCAACTCTGTTGAATGGGTTGTGAGTAAAATCTTAGGTTACAGTAGTCCTGCAGGACTAATAAGGTGCTGTGAGTAGCTAAGACAGATAACCAAGACAGATTATTGCTCAACTGAGGAGTATTAAATGGGAAAGTTTCTTTGTAAGAAACTCCCAGAATGAATCCAACTGGTAAAAGCAATTCTGAAATACTACAAGTTTCCGTCCTTTGTATCCTTCAAAACTCAAGTGCTTGTGTCATTTGTGTCCTACCTCAATATTTGACACAGTGAATTCTGAGACTCAACCTGTTTCATGACTGCTTGATTGTATTAAAATGTGGTGGTGAATTCTGTGTGCCTCTGCTCAGGCTCAGAAAAGCTGTTCCATTGTAGCCTTCTATGCACAGGCTATAACATCCTTATGGTATATCACAGTATTTGTGTTTGCCTGCAGGTAAAGGAAAGCTTTTATATTTGTATCCTGAGGTTTACTGATTATCCCAGTGAGGCAAAGAGCATTCCTGTGTATAACTTAGTTCAAAAGCAATTGCATATCAGTCCTTCTGACACCTGTGGGGATTGAGTTATCAGATCAAAGCTCAGAACAGATTTCATTCTTTGTGGTTGCTTCACTCAGTCAGAAATAATTTGTAGAAAACCTTTAGGGTACCTTAAGTGGAGCACAATTGCATTGATTGGGAAGATATGCATGCTTTTGTGAGCATACTTGTGCAGATTTCAAAGTGCAAGGTATTAAAACCAGGGTTTTCCTGGAGGAATACCAGTGAACTACGTGGGTGTACACATTCCTGTATACCTGGAGAGACATCTATGGGCTGTGAGCACAGTTAAAACAGAAACACTCTCAACATTTTAAGGGAAAAATGAAAGGGAAAAATGGGAATCTAGCATGAAGGTTAATAGTGCTCCATTTAGTGGGTAACCAGGAGGGCATAGGACAGGACAGGGTGTTTCCTTTCCTCTCTATTGACCTTAATCATTGCTGGCTTAAACAGTGAACATTCTCTGAAGAGAAAGGAAAGGGTTGGTAACAGTGTGTGGGACAGTCTGTCTATTTCAGTAACAGAAATCCACGGTCATGTGAAGAGATTCCAGGATTTCCTCATTTGTTTAAGTGTTGCAGTACACATAGAAGAGCTGGCAACAAAAAGAAAGAAACCAGCAGACACCACTGATTCCATCCAGCCATGCACCCAGTTGCCATGGACTAAAGGGACCTATTATATCAATTTTATTAAAGGAGGGAAGTCTTCTGCAAAACTCATCAGTTTTTGAGCTTTGGGGATTGAGAGGCGAGATGTACTTTTTAAAGGATGAGGAATCAATTCGTTATTGTGTAGCTATTTTTTCACTTATGAATGGTATGATTTATAATGATAACTATGTATGCAGAGCTTGGAGCAAGTGATTAAAAGACTCGTTAAAATGACATAATTACACTTGCCCCTTTTCCAGTAGAATCATTGTCCAATAAAATAAAATTATGGTTGTGATATGAAAGCATTGTTTATAAAAAGTTCTGAGTCACAACACAGGAAAACTAAAAGAGGACTCTGAGTAGTAGAAAATTTAGAGAATTTTTTTTTTGTAGGACTTCCTCAAATATGAGACTGCTTAAATTACTACTCCAGCACATTTGATGTACATGACATTCACTTTAGAAACTTCTGATTCCTTAGCAAATGGAAATTTAATGTAAACAGAGCAGTCAGACCATAGGCAAAAATGGCTAGAAATAGCATTCTACATATTTTAATAGTGACATTCCAGAGATGTTTACCTTTGTGAAGATAAGAAGAACATATACAAAAAATGAATGAACAACAATCTGCATTCCATCATTAAAATAAAATGAACTTTACAGATGACTTGCTCTTGGACTCTGAGACAAGTTCTTTTTTTAGAGCACAGTCTGCAGAACTAGAAAATAAAGACAAAACCAGTCTGTTTGCAACCTCTCAGGGACCAAATACCACACAGAAAGTGTTTCGTGTTTTTGTATTTATTTTTAAATGCGTAGTTTAGTTATTAGAACACCAGTTCTTTTTTCTCCTTCTCAAGTATTTTACATCAGCTCTGTGGTTTAAAGTGATACTTGAAATGTCTGTAACTTCATTACACTTACAGAGAATTCATGCCAAAAGCCTTTTGGATGTATATACTGTGTCTCTTTTATACCACTGCTGCATGATAAAGAGGAAGCAAGACGCTTTTGAAGCATCTGCATTATCACTCTCAAATGCTACTTTCATCCATCCCATCCATCACTGCAATTTTTACACATCTGGGCTGTTGTACACCAGAGCAGCTAACTTGATATCCCTTGGCATTCAGGCCCCTTTTAATACATTTGGTGAGAATAGAGTCTAACACAGCTATAACATTTTATCAATAAGTGTTTCAAGGAGTTTAGATCTTGGGAAAGTACCATCCAGAGGATCTAAGTCTGATCAATGTTATTTTCCAATGTCAGGGAAAGTCAAAGTCAACAAAAGCAACGTGTGAATGAGGAAGTGACGATTATCAGACTTCCAGAGTTCCAGCCATATTCTAGGTGAGGTATAAGACTGAATCCCTCATCAGGGACCATTAGACAAGCATCTACACTGTGCTGGACAGAAGCTGTTGGTGTGGCACAGATGACAAAATTGTTTGTCCATGTACAGCACTAACCACTATGCCTGAGTGACCCTGGAGCTGACTTGGTTGGATTTCTGAAGATTTTCCCCAGGAAAATGGAAAATCCACCCCCAGTGAACATGATCCAAAGAATTAGCCTCATGGTACAGGTGAAGCCCAGCAGCCTCCAGCCATGCCTTTTGGCTGAACCAGGAGGAAGCAGCAGGGAACACCTTGAGACCTTCATAAAAGGGTTCCTATTCCAAGCAGCCAGTGTTCACAGTGAAACTGAATTCAGCTTGAGTTTAAGCAATGTGTCCGGTCTGTCTTGTTAATATTCCCAGATACAAACTGCCTTGCTCTTTGGTTTAACAGCTAAAAAATTACATTTAACCTACAGAATTACAAAACTTACATTTTACTATGCAGAATAAACCAGTTTAGAACAAATCCAGAACAGTGCCTTGTCATCTAGCAAGGAGACATAAAAACAGGGTTTCAGCAACCTTCTGTGTTACAGTTCAGCACAAAGCAGAAAAAAAAAGAAAAAAAAAAAAAAAAGAAAAAAAAAAAAAAGTTGACATGAAAATACGGCAAAATTTAGTAGCGTCCTTTGAGAGTGTCCTGAAGACCTATTCCTCTTTCCTTCTTTCCTTCTTTCCTTCTTTCTTTCATTTTTTCCTTATTCCCTTCTTTATTTTTTTTTTTTTTTTTTAATATTTATTTTTATTAGCTGACCAACTCAGGAAAGAGAGTATAAATTCTAACTTTGGTTTGTCAGTGGAAAAAGACTACAATACATAAAAATTCCATGTGGAATTCAAAATAGCCTATCCTCAGGGAGACATCTGTCTACTCCCTTGCTTGGGCACACAGTGTGCATACCAGCAGACTGTGCTCCTCTAATTGTCCTTGGATTAATACTCTCACTAAAATAACACAATAAAGCCCTAGGTATTAATGGGCCACTTTATCCTACTTCAGTAAGTGAAAGAATGAAACTTGTCATGTTCCAAAATAAAACAGAAATTCTTTGAACTGCTGGCAATACCATAAGTAAGTGAAGTTCATAACGAGTGTTTATCCAAAGTCCATACAAAGACGGGGTCTGAGACACACCCAGTTGCAATTTCAGGCAACAATGTCATCACAATGTTTCTCTTGTTTTAAGTATCTGTATTCTGCATCTCTTCTGTGAGTCCCTTACAGGTCTGTACCCAGCCTAAGGAAATTCCTGGAGGTTCCCAAAGAGAGTCGTCTTTCCAGCTCTTGTGTTTGTGCCTTTGACCTTTCTTATTGCTTGCTCTTGCCTTTCTCCATCCTGTATTTGTGTGTGTGCATCTGTGTGAATGTGCACAAACTTCTTATGCATCTGGAGGACAACTGGCAAGCGCTGTGACGTGGAGGTTTCATTTGGAATGAGTTGCCATGAGTGCACCAAGTGAGCAGGTTGGCAATGGACAAGCATTAGCTAGACCCAAGTGTTCAACTTTTTTATGGTTTGCTCTTCCTGAGATGGTAGAGACACAGGCTATGCATTAAGAATTAAACCTCCTCTAATAGACTTTCTCTTTTTACCTCGTGTTCACAGACTCAGGGATAGTGCACAAGCACAAACAGATAACCATGGGGCTACTTCTAGCAAAACTGTAAAAAAAAGTCCTTAAAGCAATGTTGTATCCATTATATAGGGATACAAGTGTGACAGGGTTTGTGGAGAAGGCTAATATATTTTTAAAAATCCATTTGTACTATAAAGAATCCAAAATATTAAGAGCACACAAGCCTCACTTCTGATACACAGTAGAAAGAACACATTTAATTTTAAATGCAAGCTGGTAGTAACTGCTCTGACTTTAATTTAATTATGGGAGCACTTTAATTTCTAGACCAATTAATTAGAAAAAATCTGGATATTACTTGTGGTCAGAATAGATAGGTCAGAAATAGGGAATAACCCAAGTTGCTACCTCTTGTGAGACAGATACAAAGAAAACTTACTGCTTGTGGAAATCTGAGAATTTATATCATAATTGGTCTTCATGTACTTGAAATCACCTTGACAAATTTTCTGCTGATTTAGTCTAAGTACATTTTCCTCCTGATAGAAAATCATGTGGTTTTTTTCACTTAGAATGGTTAAATGGGAAGAGCTTTAAGAAAACAATTAAATTCTATGTAGAATCTTATGTGACAACATAGGTATCTTAGGAAAAGTTAATAATCTTGGTAGATCCACACTTTTTCATTTTATTTTATTTCACAATATGACATAATATTTGCACATTCTCACACTGGATCCGAATCAGATTTCTGATGCATTCAGGTCTGAGTTATTAATTAAGGTGAATTACGAAACATAGTATTATTAAAGTAGATCATAGTAAAGTGAGCCCTAGGACAAGGAAACTTGCTATGATTTATGTACCTTCTGGCCTAAGTTACTTTTTCTTTTCCAGATTATCATGTGAGTGTTTTCTCTGACTCCTTTTTTTTTTCTGTGCAAGCTAAAACTTCACTTTTGCTTTTGAAGATTCTCACCATGGGACCATTTTGTGCTGTAATTTGGCAGAGGTTCTTTCTGAGTAGGAGGTTTGGATTTGTTTTCAGGAAAACTGAGATATTTCTTTTTTGCTTTTGTTAAATTTTGGTATTTTTCTAACCTTTTTGATGAGTACATAGGGACTTTCAAGAATAGCTTTTCTCATGGAAATGGAAAAAATTCTCTTTGCCATACATGGGAATGGGAAGGAAGAAAATTGTTCTCTTTGAAAGGCAAAAAGTGAACAAATGAATTTATAGAACTGTCTGGAATTCATATCCCTGAAAAGTAGTAGATTTTACTTTTATGAACTTATTCTCAAATACTTAAAAAAACTATGCTCAGTCATCCCTAGAAAAGAATAAGACTACCTAGTCATTAAAAATGTGCTATATCAGAACTATGAATTAAAAGCTACAGTTAAAACACACACCTTAAGCATCCCTAGCTTAAAGTAAATATATTTTCTAATATAATTTGTAGGTTTCCAGCAAAACTGTCCCAGAGAAGCTTTAATTTCAGTGCATTTTTTGAAAGTAATTTAAATCAGGGCGTCAGGGTTATTCCAACATTTCTTGTAGAATGCGTAATGAAATCATTAATAGATAGATATCTGAGGCAGTGATAGAACATTTCATTGACTGTTTAGTGAGAAATAGAAGATTGGAGTTTCCTTTCATTTACACTGTTAGAAGTTTCCTATATGACGTAGAAGAAATAATGGCAAAATAACTACAAAGAAAATAAACTGAATAATTTCTAACAGACTAGCTCCTAGTCTGTTTGAAAAAGTAAAAGTTTTTGATGTTTAATTGAGGCTGAGATACAGAGGAAAAACTGTAATTCTACAAATCCTAAAATAGTACAAGCTAACTTGAGTACTACATCTGAAAAAATACATTGTAGATGTATTTTTATTAATGCATTAAATTTAGACATCATCATGTTCAACCCTAAATATGTAAACTTTTATCTATAATGGAGTGGAGCATTTTTAAAACATCAAGATGACTGTTCTAAAATTAGCTTTGTGCATTTATCCTTGGATTCATGCTTTGTTAGCTATCTAAGGTATGTGCTATTGACTTCTTTCTAAATATGTTCAGAACTTATTTCAAAGTCTTTCAGTTTGTTCTTGAAAGCTGTGTTTTGTGTAGCACAGAGCACTCTCATCTGGGAGCACTGATTGCTGCCTGGGGATCATTTAGGTCTCTGCAGTCTGGGCACAGCAAAGCTTTCTACAGTCCCATCCCTCTTTTTTGTTTAATTGTGGGGAGATGTATTACCTGACTTACAATAATAGAGCTACACTGAAAAATCCTAGTGGTGCTGAACTGTTTCCAGTCATGTGGCATCTTATTGGAAGATGTCCCTAAATTTTTTCAGCATCACTACTTCTAAAGAAAAAAAAAAAAAAAAAATATATATATATATATATATATTCACTGAGTTACAAGAGCCCATGTGTTTTATCCTTCAAGGCTGTTTGTACGTTTTGCCCAAAATACATTGCTTGGCATTTTTCAGCAAATAGATATTACTGCCTTTTCTCTTTTCTGGAATTACTTCTTCGTGTATAGTCATGAAAATAAGTTCTATTATGGAGCAATGATTTTCCACACTGCAGACTAACAGGATGTGAGAGAGGTTCTTACTTGTGAACTATGATGTATTTCAGGAATGTTGGCTACCAGCACAGAATGTGTTCACCTTGGAGCTGGAGGTTTTCTGCAGAACACATCAATAAAAAGATCTTTTAACAGCTGCCCATTCCAGCACCCAGGTGTGCTGCACTTCATCCTGTTTCACACACACCAGAATAATTTCAAGTATCAGGGTTCTTTACTGAAATCATAGCCAACCATACTAAGATATAATTTCAGGTAATTATAAATGGAAATAATATATATGAAATACCTGCCTGACTAAAGGTCATGCTGCTGTACAAAATCCATGTTTTCATATGAGATCAGTCAACTCCTTTAGTTTAATGAACCATTTGTCAGCAGATTTGTAAAGTGATACTGGCTCTGCAGGTCCAAATAGTCTTCTGCCAAGGAAATAATTTCACTGTTTCAGATTAAAAGTGCTAAAATTCTTAACCAAAATGTTATTTGGGAATGCCATTCTTATCAACTTTGCTGCATTCCTCCTGAAACACATCTACTGTGCACACTTTATTAGCACCAGAGTGCAACAACTCTCTCTGCTCTGTCTTTTGCAGCTGGCCAGACTCATCTGTGGTCAGTGGCCAAGGATGTGACTGTAGGACACTGGGATTGGGTCAGAGCAACCCCCAGGATCAACACAGCCTGGGGGATGAATGGATTGAGAGCAGCCCAACTGAGAAGGACTTCGGGGTGCTGCAGGGTGAGAGGCTGGACATGACCCAGCCATGGGCACTCCCGGCCCAGAGAGCCAAACGTGTCCTGGGCTGCATCCAGAGCCCCGTGGGCAGCAGGGCCAGGGAGGGGATTCTGCCCCTCTGCTCTGCTCTGCTCAGAGCCCACCTGCAGTGCTGATCCAGCTCTGGGGGCCAGCACAGGAAGGACAAGGACCTGCTGGAGTGAGTCCAGAGGAGGGCCATGAAGGTGATCAGAGGGCTGGAGCACCTCTCCTGTGAAGACAGGCTGAGAGAGTTGGAGTCACTCATCTTGAAGAGAAGGCTCTAGGGACACTTCATTGTGGCCTTTCAGTATTAAAGGATGCGTATAAGAAAGATGGGGACAGACTTTTTAGATGGGCCTATTGGGATAGGAGGAGGAGTAATGGTTTTAAACTAAAAGACAGTATATTCAGACTAGATAAAAGGAAGAAATTTTTTCCATGAGGATGTTAAAACAGTGGAACATGTTTCCCAGAGATGTGGTGAATGCCTTATCCCTGGAATCATTCGAGGTCAGGTTGGATGGGTCTCTAAGCAACTTGATCTAAATGAAGGTGTCCTTGTTCATTGCAGGGAAGTTGGGCTAGAAGGCCTTTGAAGGTCCCTTCCAAGCCAAACTATTCTGATTTTCTGAATCTATGATTATATGAAATATATCCACTTGGCCAATAACAAATTGAGCTGGAAAACTTTCTGAATCAGTATTTGATTTTGGACAACTGTTAAAATATTATTTTAGTGAGCCTAGTGTTCTGAAGAAGCATTGCTTGAACTGAAAATTGTTGTTCATGCTTAAACTTGAAGCAGATTGTGTTCCTGCAATACTGTGCCCTTGAGTTTAGCATCGCAAGTTAAAAAAAATAAACAGCAAATTTGGACCACTATGCCTCTCTTTGAGATTTTTGAGTCATTGGCAGTCTAATTTTGTTTAGGAAAGGAAAAATGTGGTTTCTACTTTTTTCTACCTAAATACAGAGTTGAGAAAAGGGAAAGATTGAAAATTTTCTAGTAGGACAGGGTCTAATTAACCATCACTCCATAACTGAGACATGAAAGCAATGTTAGAGAATGGTAGCTCTAAAGTGCATATTATTTTCAAACATTGTCTTAGGATTCATGGCTGAAAATTCCTCAGTGAGAAGCATGACCAAACATCTCATGTACAAACGTGTTCACCAGGCAGAGAGTGACACCTCCCTGCTCAACAGAAGCATCAGGACCAGAGGAAGTAAGTCACGACCCACTTTCCAAGGATCAGTATGAAACAAAAGGGCCAGCAAGTGAGGTTGACAGCTGCAGCTATTAATGCCAAGGGCCCAGAAACAGGATGGCACATTGCTTGTGTTCTTTCTGCTTCTGATGACTCATATCTTCATCTTCTGATGCTTACAGATTATTTGATAGAGCCTAGACACAAACCAAATGTTTCAAAGCAGCTGGAAAAGTGAAGATCTCTTAGGTTTGATGTAGCTGATACTTAGAAATGCTTGGTAAGGAAAACAAGGTTGGCCAAAAATACACCTAATGATAGTCACAGAAGAAATTCCCATCCTCTGTCAAAACCACAGCATACCAAAGACTAAACAACTCTCCTGACAGTCTCCTTGCTACACAGTATTGTGTGAAATGTTGGACTCCAGTCCCAGACAACCCTGAGCCTTCTGTATTTTGTTACCTGCCAAGTGAGAATGAATGAATGAATGAACTTGAGCTTTTGTGTCTTAAGTAAGGTGTTCAAAAATATTTAGATTTACTCCAGTTGAAATTTTTGTTACTTTTACCTTTTCATTTTAACTTGCATACTTGTAATCTTTTGAATGGAAGAAATTATAAATATAAGATGTTTGGTTCTGATTAAATGAATGTTTTACACTGAAAAGAATAGATTTTTCCTTCTTGGATCTAGTTATTTCACTGATTTCCTGTAATAAGTGAACAAATTGATCCAGCTCACAATACAGTGGGATATGCTGGCAGTATGACCATTCAGTGTTAGCATAAAATGCTCATATTAGTTGTTGAGATAGCCGAAAGCAGAGCTGGTGAGACAGAACAGAGAGAACCATGAGAGTGACTGCCAGCCACATCTTTAAGAAATTTCTATTGAATTGTTGTGATCGGATTTTTTTTTTTTCACAGATGACTTCTTTCAACTTTATCTAACATTAGGTGAATATTTTAGAAATGAAGTCTTCTGAAAAACAAACCCAAAACCAAAGCAATTAACCACACAAAATAAATCAACCAACTAACCAAGAAAAAACCATAAAAAACACCCTATGTGGTTTTAAACCCTTATATTTATAAAGATTATGGAATGCCTGTAACTGTTACTGTAAGTAGTAGTTTCCTGAGCTGGCCATGTGCTGCAGTTTTCAGTACGTGTTCTAATGGATATTTTTTCATCTATTTAGCTGTGACCTAGTATTCCCATACTGCTGTTAATCTTACAGGTCTTTTTAAACAGCATTCCCAAATAATTATTTGGAAAATCCACACTCTTCACAGCAATATTAAAAACTCTAAATCCAGATGATTTTTCTAGCTTTCTGTTTTGCCTCATCAGCCCAGGTAGTTTGTTGACTGTAGCCAGCAGTTGTAATAATCAGGATTCATTCTTCAAATTACGTTTTAGTTAAAACTTTCAAGTGCTTCCATTAACCATATATCACAGGAAATATTTTGAATACAAACATCTGGGATTTTTGATTTGGATTTTTTTTTCAAATTAATTAATTAATTCAATTGTGATTCACTTTGAAGTCTTCATTTTTACTTTGATTACAATGGCCAGTAACAACCTATAATAATGGCTTTAGTTACAGACATGAAAGCTAGAATCTTAGTGCCATCATATCATTGATAGTTGGGTGGGAGCAGTCCCAGAGCTCCAGTCAGTGCAGGTAAGGTGTACTGATGTGCTCCAGATACTGACATCCCTTGCTTTAACAGAATATGGTAAAAAGAGGAATGAAAAGTCTAAAGAATCAGACAATTCTGTCAGTGTCCAATAAAGAAAGTACACCTGGTTTTTTTGACGATTAGTGACTAAGCTTTCCTTTCTCACCAAGCTTGGAAAAGAAGTCCAGTTCAGGGAAATAATTTAGGATTTTTTCTAAACCCTTTCTTTTCCCAGAACCTCTTAGGTACTCTGATATCTTTGTCACCCAAGTTTGCCATAAGGTTTTCTCATTGCCCCTTGACTGCTCAGTTTGGAGAGGAGACAGATGAGAGAATCATCTGGAAAAGTTTCAAAGAATTATGAAAGTAATGAAGATGTGACAGATCTGGTCACTGATATGTACAAAGCAGAGGCCTCCCTAAGTATCAGTAGAAGACTGCTTTCAAGTAAACAAAAAGAATAAAAAAAATTTCTTTACACCCTTGGCATTAAACTACTGGCCCCTGACAGCACAGACTGTTGCGCCGATACAGAGAGCATTAGCTGGTTCTGTAAATGGCCAGTGCATATGTGGAATATGGGCTGGAGTGACAGAGTTGATCCTGGTTTATCTGCTCTGGATGTTGGGAGATTGCAAGGGAAATGCACCCTCAATATGGCCTGATCACATACCTTCTATACATGCTCACTCCTTGAGCCATGGCTGGGGACAGACTTCTGTGCTTTGTCCAACAGGGCACTTCCTATGTGCTGATGCTTTGACTCTTCTCCTTAACTCTGTCCCACTACAAATAATATGAAAACTTGAGGTCCATCTGTGTTTTAACTCCTCAATGATGTCAAAAAGACTGCACACTTGTAGCATTGGCAGCATATCATAGAATGATGGAATGTTCAGGGTTGACAGGCACCCTAAAGATCACCTGGTCCCAACTCCTTTGCCGTGGGTAGGGACACCTTCCACTAGGACAGTTGAAGGTTATTATTATGTGATCAGTTGTCTGCACTGAAACACTGCTTTGTGCCCAACTTTCACTGCTCTTAATTCTTCCCTAACTTCATACAATGACTGCTGAAGTGACACTTACAATGACCTGCTGGAACTGTGTTCTGGGTAGGTACTTCAAATCTAACCCTAATCACATATCCATAATTATGTGAGACAAATATTCATGACAGAGAGCAGGTAATGGCTGCAGGAAAAAAGAACAAGAAATATTAAAGGAATACTTGTGAACTGCAGCAAAAGAAGAGGCAAAATAAACTCTGTTCAAGGAGAGAAGGGTCAAGCAAAATAAGGAGGTTGATGAAGCAGGCAGCGTCTATCTGTGTCTCTTCCCTACACATTCTGGCTCTGCATAGTGGAAGCTTTATTCATTTCTGTCTTTTAACCTGGAATCTGTGGGAGGTAGGATTAGACAGTGGTCGTCATGTATGGGCTAAACAGTCCCAAGATCGGAGCATGACCTATATCCAGTCCTTGTTCTCATTATGACAAGTGACAAGTTAAAAAAGTACACCTTCTTACAATTACTTTTCAATAAACTATGCTAGACCATAATGAAAACTGAAGAAGCAGATATTATCTCCTTAAAGGTGATAATGCGTTGTTTTCATGGGTTTCAGATAAGAATAATAACTCCATCTAATAATTTCATACAGAATACAGTCTGTGCAGCACCCTTGTTTTTTGGAGAAATGAATTCCGTCACAAACCAACACCAAGAAATGCAAAGAAATGGGAAAAATTAAAGTCTTTAAAAGTGTTGTATATATGGATATACACTTTAAAAGTGTATATATGGATGTTGCTTTTATCTTATTTAAAACCATTTTATTAACTTGTGTTCATTAGGTAGAGGAAAAATTGATGAGCTTTTTTTCCTAATTTACGCAGATGGGTAAGTGAATTAATGAACTAGTAACACGGCTGCTTACTTTCTCAAACTGCCTTCTGTAATGGGCCAAAGTGGGCTTACTTTTGGTTGAAGGAAAATATTTGCACAAAGAATTAGTGGTGAGGTGCTGCATGCAATACCAGGAGTCAGCCATCTGGATTTTTCATCAGATGCCCAAAGAAAGAAGAGAAAAATTCTTTGTCCTACATAAATCTCCAGAGCAAGTTTCATCCAGATCCTTTGCCAGATGTTGCTTCAGATGCCACAGAAAGCTTACCTTCAGTTGTTTGTTAGTGTTGCCTGCTTCTGGATTTGCAATGATCCTGACATTCTGTTCCTATGGTTAGGGTGTTTGTTTTCTCTTCATTTGTCAAAGTAATAATGTCAGGAAATACTAACCTTCAGTGACCTACAGACATCTTTAAATCTTTCTTGTCAAGCCATACACAATCTCAGAGAACAAAGAGCCCTCTCTTCAGTCCCATGCCTCTGCCAAAATATTTCTATGTTTTCTGGGAGGAACCAGCAAGATATTCAAGGAGAAACTGTCAGAAAAGACAAGCTATCACTAAACACACATCTCACTAATTCAATTAGGAGAGAGGATTTCTTTTGTGTCAGGTAGAATTGCTGCTTTCAAATTAAAAAAAATTAATATCATCAGGAGCTATTGTCCAAGAAGCATCCACTGAGATATTAAGCACTGAAAGGGGACTTAATCAATTAATGCTGCTGGAATCTTTGGCCATCTTTGCACTGATGGGCCACATGGTAAAATAAAGTTCAAGCATTGTAACAGAGATTCCTTACTAGGATGACAACACAAAAATATTTTTTTCTGATAATATTACCAGAAATAGCTGACTTGGTTTGTTTTTTTTTAATGTCTCTAAAATTATGCTAAAACCATATGACTTGCTGGCATGAACCTTAAAGACTAATTACTGTCTTTTTCCAAATGCAGTTTATTAAAATTACCAGTATAACTAGGGAACACATAGAGTGCCTGTTCCTCTAGTGGATGCGCACACTTTTAAAAAATTATGAATTAATTTCTCTTTTCCTTTTCAGAGACAGAGTGCAACATAAGGCAGATAAACAGCGATTAGGAGCCAAATTATGTGTAAGACTTTGCATTGCTTAAGCAGAGAACAGACAACACTATGGAGTTTGCACATCTGTCTGAAAATCTAATTTCACACCTTAAGATCAAGCTGTACCTCAAGATTTTACATGTATAGATATATCCAGTTACGTATTTATTATTACTGTTTTGATTTCCAAACTGATAATCTTCCTGGAATGTTAATTGATGACATTCTTGTTACTGTAAACCTCAGATGATCTAAAAACTTAATGGATTTTGCATTGTTCTCATGTATAACCAGCAACAAAATAAAAGGGATATATAACTGTAATTTCTAAGCCCTTTGGTAAAAATATCAGAACTTGGAATGATCGCAAACATAAAGTTAATAATTTGTGTTCTTGTGTACAGCTTGAAAGCTGGCTGCTTTTCTGGAGGAGGTAAATAGCTATAAAAGGACAAAGCATCATTTTTCAAGGACCCAGGTTAAAGTTTTTTTCTTCAAAATGTATTACATAAAAATAGTAATTTTCATATTATACATCTAACATTTTTTTGTCACAGTGTCAGTGTATGTCTCCCTAGAAAAAGGCCATCAGTTTGAACATCTACTACAAATGTCTTTCCTGAATTATCTACACAACTGAACAAATAGTTTTATTTTGTTTAGATGGGTACCTGCATTTTCAGTGTTTATAAATGTAATTCAGGGCTGGCACAATTGAGTTTTCCACAACTAATTACTTTGTGGTACAGTAGAAAACATGTGGTTTATTTAATGAATGTACTCTATAAATGAATCCTAAAATGGAAATTGCAATTGGTCTTTAGAAAGGCATCATATGCTGGCATTGAAATAAGACAAAATGGTTTCCATGACAGCTTTGTACTGTGAATTCACTGTATCTCAGTTAAGTGAGACTTCTTCACCATTTCCATCTGTGAATTGCAGAGCAATCCAGTTTTCACACAGGTAGAGCAGAATTACATTAATTTAATCATCCAATCCTATACATATGAAATACCATTTGATCCCTTTTGCAATGGTGCTTCCAATAGTTCCCAGCAGCAGGTAGTCACGAAAGATAAGAAATAGCAAGGTTCTGTAGCATATTGCTTTAAACAATGATTTCTCAGAAAGATCAAACATGCCAGATGTTGAACTAGTATACATTGAACTATTTCTTTTTTGAGAACACTTGAAAGATAAGGCTGCAGAAATAATTTACATTTCCTGTAATCTAATTTGCAATGTATAAAGTAATGCTAGAAGCTCACTTTGAGCTGAACACCCAGAAGCAAAACTTTGTTGCAGTAGGTTTTCAGGTCAACCAAGGATGAAAGAATAAGGAAAGCATGCTCATAGAAATAATGTTCAATACTGGGCAGGTCCCATCTTGCAGTTTTCTTCCCTCAACCTAACTTAGAAGCAGTTGAGGCAAGTGAGACAGGAGAGGATTGTCTGTTTTGTTCCTTATAATTACTGCAGTGTGGTTTGCTACTCTGTGACTGGAATATACTATCCTTTCCAACTTTCTCCTGAGCTCAGACATTTTGTGGAAGGATGATTTCTTTGCCATGAGCACTGAGCTGTGAAAACATGACAACACAACATATGACACATTGATTTTGGAAATTACTGTCTACGATAATCACATATCTTCTACACACATTATCTTCTGTACTCATGTTAGTGAAGTAGACAATGTCAGTCACTGTAGGTGCAGTGACACTTTAGAATTACTGATGCTCAACCACAAATTTTCTCAGGTATGCATTTCCCTGAACCCTGTCACTATGTGCCTCGTGGTTGCTTGATAATAACCACGATTGAAAATCACAGGCAAAGAAACACACATTTAGTCAGTGAGAATAGATGGAATTTTTTCACCATGACATGGATATTTTAGAAAAACTGCATCATGAGTTGTAGTGTTTGTTTTCTATTTGTTTCTGGCTCCCATTCACTTGAATGCTCACAATGAACAAATCCCTTGTTCTGGGAAGACACTAACACATGCTTCTCTTCCCAAATCCCCCAAATCCAACATACCCCTGAAGTAATTGAAAAAAAAAAATTTAAAGCCACAAGATGAGAATTTCATGCTGCTGAAAATTAAACAGTCTAAAATACTAGCAAAAATGTCCCCAGTATTCCCAAATACTTACAAAGAAATATTTGCCCGTGAGAACTCAGAGAATGTCATTTTTTTCCTTCTCATGTCCCCTCTAAGTTAGGTACAGACAACATGGAGAAGGAAATGCATGTTGCAGAAGCCGAAGCAAGCAGAGGCTGGAAAAGTTTTAGCAGCAAATCTATGCCTGGGTAGTAGCTGGCCAAGAAGTCTGGACTTATGAGTTACTGGATGAAATGTAAGAATAGAGTGATGCTGGTCCTGGAACCTAGAATTGACTGGGCAAACACACCTGGGATGAGGGTAAGGTCAGTCAGGGAAGGAAGGAAAACAAAGACAGGAGAAAAAATTGAAAGAATGAAATGCTAAAAAAAAAAAAAAAAAGGAAGGGAAAACAGTAAAAGGGAATGGGATGACCTAAAGTGCAGGGAGAGGGACTGAAGTGTGCCCCATTGATACTCATTGAAATCACAAGATTTCATTCCCTTTCCTGAAAGGAAGAATTTCAATGGGTAGAATTTGGAGAAAAAGAGAACAAAACAAATGAAAGTCAGATGTGAGTAGCAGGAGAAGATGTGTCATTCTGTTTGCCTGGTGTTGTGACACCTGCTCCCAGCTGCCTCAGGCTCCCCATTTTACAGATGTTGGAGTAAGGATGGGATCTTACTTAGATTTTCTCTCCTAAGCCACATGCCTAATTTATAACCTTTTTAGTGTCAGCAAGAATGTCTAAGCCTCATCTGAACCTTAGTGCTTGCATATAGATATTACTCAGCAATCTTTTGGCAGCAGCAGGGACAGAAACCCATTCTCCAGGGAAAAGTGTAACTCCCTTAGTCAAAGGACCTTATCTGTTAATTTCAACACTTCTGGCTCCTTTCCCAGTGTTTGTTCTTCTTGATGACAAATTATGCAGGGGGCTCTGCATATAAGGTGTTTCACTTGTGACACTTTAATTCACTTCCTTCCTCCATCCCCTGCAAAAAGAAAGTAGGATTCCTCTACCGGTAAAAGGTAGAGGGGGTGGGGGAAGGGAAAATTGTATGATGTTGTAAACCAAGTCTGAATCCTAATAAATGGGATCAATTTAAAATTTTACAGTCAGATTTTATTTTTTTTTAAATACAGATTTACTATTTGAATTAAGTGATCTTAACCTATGTTATGTGTGCAAAAAGGCTAAGATTTGGTGAGAAGCCCCAAAATGCTGATACAAACCTTACTGCATATTTCGTATTGAATCTAAATACTTGTGTCGATTTATGTGTAGATTTGCATCTGTGCTGTAAGAATGAGCAGAAGAACCATCATGGCCAAGCAACTACCTCGATTATATAAAAATACTAGTGACCCAAAATTTCCTTCAGTGTTTTACTACTACATACTTACTTACTTACTACTACTAAGGACTACAACCTCAATTCTACAAACTACTCCTTTCCTGGTAAGGTTTATCTGGTGTTGATAGTGAAAAGTAGCAAAATGCTAAATGCAAAATGTTACAATTGCATCTACCAATGTGCAGATTTAGATCTATATGCAATAAGGTAACTATAAAAAAAAAAAGGTTAGCTATGAACTCTGTAGTTTTAATTATGTTTGTTCTTTTTTTCATGACATGCCTTTGATGCCATTTATATTCCTTTAAAATATTTTTATCACCCAGATTTTTTTTCTTTATAATGTGTTATCTTTTCCATTAAAAAACTGTTAAAACAAACATTCTGCCTATCATCTAGTTTGTAGTGCAACTTGGAAAATACAAGAAGAATAGTGTACTGTTTTCACATGTCTCCTTCTCATTTTCCTGCAGTATACTGGAAATCTGTGTCAGAGTCTGTGCCTTGGCTTATGTTCAGGAAAACAACATTAATATGTTCTGGTATGGAAAGATGAAATATATCTGTGACATAAATGAAGCAGTAGTGAGGCAAACTCCTGAATACTTAAAGAGAAAGGAAATCAAAGGGACTTGTTCTGAGACTGTAAGACGTTCTCTAATTGTAATGGTGCTTGAATTATCTGAATATATCACAGAGAGCTGAAAATATCCTGATTATTTTTGTTATTTTAATTGAGTGTTCTACATACCAGAGAATGATCACCCATATTCCACCATACAGACTCTATTAACAACTTCTTAAATGCATCTTCTATTTGCAAAGGTTCTGAATGCACAGTGTGTTCTTAAGAGTTCAATTAAAAAGCTTGCCTGTAAATCAAGAACAAAACCAACACAAAAAGCACAACTCAGCTTCTGTGAAGGTATGCTCTTGCCAGCAATAAATGTGGAAAAAGCCATTAAAATGGTGATGGAGCCAAATAAAGGCTCAGGATTATTGGACTGTTTGCACTGGCTGTACATACAGTTTCAACAAAATCAATGCCTACATCAAACAGGCTACAATTAGGCTTCAAAGATTGTTTGGTTACAAAGTAGGTGAAAAACTGTAAATTTCAGTGCACTGATATTAGTGATATTAGTGTGCATTTTCAATTTCTTTGCTTGGAAAATTGAAGCTTATATATCTTCTGGTTGAATTATGGCTAAATTATTTTCAGTCTTAAAACCAGGTTCTAATTCCACATCCACATATTTACATTTAGAGGTTATTTTCTGTAAGCACTTGTTCAAATACTCTTACATTTCTTTTCTTTTTTCCTTGTCAATAAAACATTTATCTGAAATATTGTTCAAAAAAAATGGTCGTGCCTGATGAGAAGGAGTCTGCTGACAAAGCCTTCTTGTTCCAGCTACTGGAGGCATTGTTCTCTCAGGCTGTCATCCTGTGGAGGGACTTCAACCACCTAGACATCTGCTGGGAAAGAAGCACAGTGAGGTTTAGGCCATTCAGGAGGCTCCTGGAAAGCATAACTTCTTGAGTCAGGTAATAGGCAGCCCTATCAGAGGGGATGCAATGGGAGAAACAGAAAGGATGCTTGCTTTAAATCCTAGACTATAATATAAACAGTCATCTGGAATGGCTGATAGAAGGAGCTGATCCCCGGTTTTCAATATTAAATGAGAGATGGTAGGTGGGACACGGTACTTAATGACTTGTGAAATCCAATAAATATAATATGACCATAAGCACAGATTAGGGAGGTTCTTTGTGTTGAAGCATTCAGAAGAGTCTCAATGAGGAAAAAACACATCTACAAAGGAAAAAAAAAAAAAAAAAAAAAAAAAAAGAACACAAAAAAACTTTCATGCTCCAGAGAGAAAAGTAGAACCTGAATTAGATGTTGTGCAATATTTTCTTTTTAAGTTATTTTGGGGGATTTTAAGATCCTGACCGGACTTAGGGTCCTGACTGAGCTCTGAATGAAAGATGCTGCCTACAACTCTAGCAGCATTCCCCTCTGGGAATGAGAGGGTGGGGAAGTATACCAAATGCTGCTCAGCAAATCCCTTAACTAAAGGGCACTAAATGACAAATTCCTAAAGACAAAATGCATTGACATTTGCAGCCCTTTCCTTTTTCAACAATTTTAATGGACAGTTATAGCTGTGTAACTACCTTCAGCAGGGTTTTATGTGGCAGCCGTGCCCAAAGCATAATCCTTCATCTCTATGCTATTCTGCAAGACCTTTTGTAGCTTCAGTTGCACACTCAGCTCAGGTTTCTCCTACACGTAACAAGGAGGTTAAAGAAAAAAAAAGGTTATTTGAGACAAACCACAGCTGGTTTACCTTAAAAGGTTTTCTCTTCTCCAGAAGATAGCACATCTAAGATAGAATGACATGGATGCTGAATCAACCTGATGGTTTTCCAGTTCAGCACAGGCTCTAACTGATGCTGTAACACTGCTGCTGTGTAGCGTGATCTTTGGATACCTCAGGAATTTAAGACACTTGTCTCATGCATTTTGCAGACCCTGTTTGTAACAGAGGACTATCTGGATTCAAAAAGCTATACACATCAGCTTTTTGGCTTCAGAGGCTCACTATTGCATTCTTTTGAACTGAATAGAGGCTTTTACAGTGTAAATGTGCCTTTATCTAATTCATAGGATTACTTCCAGCCAGCCAACAAAACTGCAGGTAACTGTGAAGTTGTTAAGCAGTCATTTAATTTCATCTTGAACAGGTTGGGGTTTTCTCTATATTATTTTTATCTCCTACCAGAGTAAGATGAAAGAAATCTGGAGGTATGGGGTGTGTACAAACTCAATTAGGTCTCTTTTATGTGAATCCCTACATCACTGAAGTTGGTGAATTAGATCTTCCCATGACATCTTTGTTGCTTACTCTGGCCCAATGTTTTTTTTATAATTGATTATACAGCTTTCATTCAGAATGACTGCAATGTACTATTTTACTTCTGTAAAAGCTCTCCATTTAATCACCCAATTGAATGCAGCCTTTAACTGGATGTTGAGGTCATTCCAAAGCCCCAAATTACCTATTCCATTTGATCCACTACTCCTTCCTCTGTGCCCAGCCACATGGACACATTCTCACTTCTGTCAGTTCTGCCTTTCACTGGATCCCCAGTGAAGAGGTAATTCAGCTTCTGAAGGGACATAAAACCCATTCAGCAAAAGAATGGATTTTTTTTTTGGTTGGTGTTATAAGCTGAACTGACTCACCAAGAAGTCAGAGCCAGCACAAAGAGTAGGACAGGACACTGCACTTACAAACAGGTCCTAACCTGGTGGAGATGAAGAAGCTGAACCACTCCTCTGGAGGTGTTTTGATTGCACAAATATTCTAGATGAGCTCAGCTGTCTAAGAGCAGACAGAGGTTAATTAATGGCAATTGTCTGAGTTGGACTTGTCTTGGACCTGAGTTCAGAGACATATGCCCTTTAATGCAAACAGCCACGTGTGCAGCTTCTGCCTGTTCTTAAAAGTAAGGCAGGTTCACTAATGGCGCTTCTTGTTAAAGCCTTCAGGGCAGTTTAACACCTTGGCTTAAACAAGAAGTTATCAAAACTAGTCCCTCCTGCATCAGTCTATTTAAAAAAAAATCATTTTTGCTGTTATTGACAAATCTGTCAATATGATGTACTAAGAAAGCAACTCTATGTGATATAGCTATAAGTAGGATATTATATTGGTTGCATTTTTGGGACTCCATTGAAATGGAAAGATCTGTGAGAATGTTGTCTGGACAGGGTTAGTGAATCACTCCAGTAGCGAGCTCTACCCCATTTGTTGCCTCATTTCTATTGTGCAGAGAACAATGTAAACAGAGAAAGGAACTACTAAGAAGAATGTGTTTCTGTAGGCTAGTGGTTTGGCTACTCATCCAAGAGAGCGCCCTGGGATCTGGTTCCTTCTTGCTGGTCTGCTCATGCAGATGGATACTGAGGATCAGCTGCAGATAGAAGTCTCAGGCACAGAGACCTGGACAGCAAACTCACCAACCTTGTCAGTGGCCGGGCTGGATTGCAAATTCTTCATTCTTGGCTGTTCATTAGTATATTTGGAGAGCCCTCATATTCCCTGGCCCAACCCAGCTGAGCCTGTTGTCTGAGGGTGAGTGCACTATCCAGGAAGGTAGGCTTGGGTGCCCTTGGGCAAAAAATTCCAGTGTTTTCTGGGTTGTTGCAAGGCAGTGAACAGTATTTGGGACAAAGTGGATTCAGTGCAAAGTGCGTCTGACAAAGATTGTTCATTAATCTGCTTCACCCTGGCATCCCTGTCTTCTCTCATAATCTGATTGTGATTCCCTAGCTGTCCTCTTTACCCAGGCCAAAAGTTTTATAACAGTAATCATGACAGTGAAGCACCTAAAGCAGGTTCAAAAGAGACACTTCTTTATGATTAGCCCTCTCTCTCTATATATATGCTGCATATATGATGCTCAGTAGTGGGATAAGAATAGTGGGACATCTCGGGGGCGGGGGGGGGGGAGGATTAGAGTGTCACAACCTCCTCATGGGTAGGAAAAACCAGACAGTGATAGGCCAAGACAGCAAGGAGCCCCCAGCTTGTCTAGGAGTGTTATTGGGTCACACAGGGGCTCATGAGCAGTGGGTGTGAAACAGCACAGAACCTCAGAGTGCTGCTGGACCAGATCTGGGCAGGCAGCAGACCAAATACACATAGTCAAAGCAGCTACAGTCAGCTGAGTCAAAGGCCCTTCTTTCATCCTAAAAGATGGGGTATTTTTGTCTCTGAGTGTCAATCTAACAGCATCCCTTCTACCTCATGTTTTTACAGTTAGTACAGCTACACACTGATATACCCACAACCTACAAAGCACTGTGGTTACAAACCTTCTTGTGAGAGATATGGAAGCAGAAATACAGCACAATTGAGACAATTTATCTCTAGAGGATAAAATTCAGGAATCAGAGGCACGATAAAGTCACTGTGACATAAGAAGTTAGTACCTGTCGAGTTTCTGTAGCTGCTGTGTCTCTGTGAATGCTCCTAGCCCACTCCTCATTTGTCAGGCCCTATATGAGAAAGGCTCAAAGTGCAGTACATCATTCTACAGCCAAAGCTGTCTGAACTTCTGAACAGGGGTATGTGTTTTGCCTTAACTCACAGAAGGCAACTGGATAAACTAGAGTCAAAGACCAAGGAATTCTTGTAGCACTCTGAAGGACTTACCCTTTTGATAAATCTCTAGGCTTTGAAAGAATGTGTGTTCATAACACTTTGTGACAGGCTTGTCTTAGAAGTTAAGGACCATTTTTCTTCTGAACATAAATAAGAATATAGTGCAATTCAGTGAACTTCATTGAAGTACTTCTGGATTTACTTTAGTATAGCTGACAGCAGAATAAGACTCTATATGCGTTGGCATCTGCTCTATAGGACATTGTAAGAAAAGAAAACAAAGTTAACCTCCTTAAACCATGTTTCAGCTTGCTGGTGGATCTGAGCTTTAAACTCTACACTCTAGTCTAATGCCAGAAATTTTACCTGCTTTCAGATCTCTCCATTTCAAACTGTTTGCCAAGGCTTGAAAACTGTAGGTGTAAAATACAGTTAAGGAGTTTTACACTCTGAAACTTGCCAAACAAAGTCCATGTCTTCTCTGCATTAATAACTTATATTGTAGCATGTCTGGAAAATGATGACTTTAATTAGCAAAAAATTAGAAAATACTTTAAAACATAGCCAATTGCAGTGCCTTAGAGTTGCTTTTTAGAATTATAAGTTTGAAAAGATTTTCCTTTACCCTTATCAGAGAAAAAATGTTAGTGTAATACCACATTGAAAGTTTCATTTCCTTCTGGTTTATCAGACAACAGGTATATGCACATGAGACACAGACTTTTTGTTTATCACAGCATGAAAAGGGTCCCAGTTTACTCCTCTTTTCAGCTGAGCCATCTAGACTCCAACTATTCACTGACTGACTGCAGCAAGCTCCTACTGTAGGTTTCCCTTGCAGCCTCTGACTACTGGTATTTTCCTGCTAAACAATAAATGTATGTATTGGTCTGCAGTCTCTGAATGCAGGCTTTTACCTGGCTAGACTGTGACTGCAGGTTCCAGCAACAGGCTCTGACTGCAGACCCAGACTAACCACACAACAGTGATTCTCTCTCCAGGACCCTTCTTCATGATCCTCCCCCCACCAGCCAAGCTACTCCCTTACCTTTGTTGGATATAGCTGTGACTCATCAGGGGTGAGGCTGTATTGGTTAATTGACACAGCTGTTACTTATCAGGGACCAGGTCACCTGTATTTCTTTCTCCTACACACACTTGCCTTCTAACCTACAAGGAAGCTACTGTGAAGACACAACAAGGCTGAGCTGCACAGGGCAAGAAGGAGAAACAATGATGACAAATTGAAATAGGGAGATTCCAATTAGATATAAGGAAATATTGTCTCCATTGGAATGACTTTTCATTGGAAATGGTAAACTAGAGACACTGAGGAACTGAAGAACCTGATTTGAATCCAATGTTGATCTACTTTGAACAGGAGACTGCCCATGAGAACTCTCTCCTGTCATTCCCAACCTGAATGGGTCTGACATGTTGTCATCTGATACAGTAATTTGCATCAGTGACAATGGATGTAGCTACTTAGTAAAAGAAAATGGAAGTTATTTTTGTCTGGGTGCAAACCCAGATCCACTGAGCAATTTAAGCAATAGCAAATGTCTTGGCATCGTCTTTACTTAACTTTCTCTGCTCTGTACTTACTCAGTCATTAATCTCAAGCTAAACTAAATGAGAGTAGAATGAGTCCATTAAGTTACTTCTGAATTACTATGCAAAGTAAATAGCTGTATGAACTTAAACAAATTTATATTGTCATCTGAAGGAAAAGCATTAAAAAACCTGAAATGCACAAGAGTGAAGAGAACAGAAAACATGAAAATTAAGTGCCAAGTTGTCTTTATTTTGTTCTGTGATGTTTCAATACATTTTGGGCAAATAGATGGTTTCTCCTCTCTTTTTTGGCCCATACTCACATGGACCAAAAAAGAAGTTGTGTCTACACCATAGCTGCAGTATGAAATTCAGAATGCTTGGTACTCTTGTAGCCTGGTACTCTTGTAACTCTGGGACAACAGTCTGAATTTAGCTTTGTCTGAAATTTAAGTAATGCTCAAGTTTAGAATTAACTTCAAGTATTCTGTGGGGCATAACAATCCTTAGCACTTCTGCTTGAACTTATCATTGCAAAAGCTGATGGGATAGCTCTTACAGCCATGTTATGGCAGGGCTGTAATTTAGTTTGTGGCTTTCCTACATTCTCTCTGGAATATAAGCATGGTCTGCCTTGAGTCAGGTAAGCATCATACACAGAAATTTGTTGCAGTCTTTAGTCCACCCCTTGGCATAGTTTACAATGCAATGCAGATGCAGCAGTTTAAACATCAGTTGGTGTTCAAAATTCTTGTGACAAAATCTCTGGTCTTGTGGTATTAAAATATTAAAAATGTGATGGACCAGTTGTGTAAGTAGATGTACATTTGATTCATACTCATCTTCACATTTAATTGCCAAAACTGGTCTGATATGCTTTTAAAGTTTGCTTAGTATGGATTCAAATGATGTGCCCTTATTGGTCTGAGCACCACAGAGAAATTTAAGTAAGAATGAAACTGACCCTGAGATCTCCAGTTGTGTAAAAGTGCTATACATGGATTCCACTTCTAATTCTGAGGAGGAAAAATAGCTACGAATAACTGTTGATCTTGTTAAGAATAGCAATGGATAAATGTTGGGTTAACACAGATTTCTAAGATGGAGCCTTCATTTAATTTTGTTGATGTGGCAATTATTTTAAAAGCAGCTAGATAAAAGAGCTATTAATCTACTTTCCTTCAGTATTTTCAAACACGCTGCAACATAAAATACCTGATAAAATTATTAAGGTTATTTATTTCAGTCTCATTGCCTTTACATGTCTGAATGGCATCCAGCCAGAGATCTACCCAGTTTAGTGTTTAATATGTACTGACAAAAAAAAAAAAAAACCCTCTTTCTAAATTTAATTTGCTAGAGTGTTCTGGTTTGTATGTTAAATCTAAATACATATATTTTGTCCATTAAGTGAGAAAAAACCCCACAAAAATATTAAAAACCCAAGACTGTTTTCTTTTTGATTTTGTAACATCTTGATGGGTAATATTCTTCTTTAGGTACTCCCTGTAATCAAAAGATGCAGGAAAGGGTGTGAAGGGAAACTGACTTTTAAAACATATCTATTTTGGTGAAAGATAGCCATCCTGAACCAAAACACAAACTGCATATGTTCCCCAAAATATGAGGTGCTTTATAGTGTAAAGCTGATTTAGCCAAGATTTTACTTCTTTCACTTAGTAGTTATTTTTGAGCTTCATTTTGCCCCTGTGGCTCAAACTGAACTGTAGCTTCCTTGTCGAGGCATGCCTTCAATTCTAATTGCTCTATCTAGACCCTACTCGGGATAAATAAAACTTCCAGAATCTGGCTTCATGTGTTATATTTAACATTTTAAAGATAATTGCAGGCTTGGTTTTAGTTGCCAAGACTTTGTAGTAAGTAAATTTTGTAACCATGAAAACATAAGATAAACCACAGATAAAACCACACCAATTTCTTAATTAACAGAAAACACCCTCAAGTTGTATTTTTAAACTAAAAGGTATTCTCTTTTTCCCCATTTCCACCATTGTGGCTGCTTTAAATCTCCATATTCTCATAACCATGGGGTATATGGCCAGAAGAATGCAAATTAGTCTTAGCGTTGGTGCTGATAATCAAATTATGGTACAGGTTGTGATCCTTGTGTTGTGAATTCATGTACTTGGGCTACAATATAGTAGAATTGATTTAATTACTTTGGTTTAGGATACCATGAGTTATTTTATATAGTTTCTCAGAAACTTTGAATATTATGAAACTTAGAGGTCTGTTTTTCAAGAGGCCAAATATTATAAAACAGATCTCTGTAAGATCTGTATCACTTCCTTCCCAAGGGAGCCACAGGAGTCAGCAGTTTAAGTAGAAGTAATTTATAATAGTCAATAGGAGATGCTGAAGAGAAGAATATAACTTAAATTGTTGAATCATTTAGTAATTTATATTGGAATCTCACTCTGAGATTGCTTCTCAAAGCAACTCAAGACTTGTTAGGGCAGATCGTCCAGTGGCATACACAGCTGAACTTTGAAGGTGTCTAGGGGTGGAGATTGCACAACCTATCTGAGCAACCTGTTTCTGTGGTTTATCACCTTCACCGAGAAGACTTTTTTTTCCTTGATTGTATAGAGAATTTCCTGTGCAACAATTTGTGTTCATTGCATCTCATTTTTCCACTGTATAAACCTCTGAGAAAAATTTGACTCCATCTTCTCTATAACTATTCCATTCCCCTGCAAGCAGAATACAATTTGATTTCTCCTTTAATTTTCAGGCTGAGCAAAAATTGTCTCTGATTCTCTCTGTACTTCCCAGATTTCTTGATAATCTTGGTGGTCTTCCACTGGACTTTAACATGTACAAGGAAGATCACAAGTGGACATAGTGCTCCAAACACAACTTCAGATGTGTCAAAAAAAGGGGAGTAATCCCTTTGCCTGAATGTTGCACATTCTTGCTAGTAAGTCCAGGATGGTGTTGATCTGCTTCTGGCTCCTGTTCAGATTGCCATCCATGATGTCTGGATGTAGTTTGCTGCTTTGTGTGGCAACAGCGATCATTATGTCCAGGGAGGTTACAGCTGCCAGCAGGGAAACAGACAAGTCTCTTTTGTTAAGTAAGAGAGTCCATTTTATTCCTCCTCCCTGCCCTCCCAAGCTGGGGAGGGAGGAAAAGGTGAAAGGAGGGAGGGTGAGAGGCACCTCCATCTCCCCTTAAGCAGACAGTGAACTATTCTGATGACTGAGAAGCTGCTTTTTATATATAGTTATGTCTCATAGACAAGATTCACTTAAAACAGTAGATTTGTACCAATGGCTGGCAGTGAATTACCAGAAAAATCTGTATGTCTCAGGGCAGTGATAGGATTGTAATGCACTTATTTTTGTCAGTGTTGCGGTGTTGCATTTTTGGGCATGACTCACCCAAGCAATTCTCTTTCTGGAATGAAGCTGGTAGATTACTTTGCAATTTTCATTTTAAGTGGAGATGCAACATATGATTGTGTGAATTCATGAGCTATTTTTTCACCATAACAACGTATTTTTGAAATTTTTGGTTTGATATGCATAGAAGATGCAACAGTAATTTCTGACAGGCACTACTGGTGTAGCTATTATTGGACTTACCCAAGACCAGATTTGTAAGTAGCGATAATACCTTTTATTAGAGAAACTGAAACAGATATTAGACACACAAACCACACATTGGATCTAAACAGAAATAGCAGGTGTCAAATCAAAGTACAAGCTTAACTAAATTTGCGTTAATGAGACAATTTTGGGAAATTATATTCAGGTATCTTTTATCTTGCAGACAGAAATTCCCTGCTTCATTTTCTCCTCTTATCCATACAACCATGAACTTGTTTTCCAGGGTGAGGTTATGGAAAAATGAAAACTGACAAAGTTGAGGAGTATTTCATATTAGGGACCTAAGTCAAGGGGCATTGAGAAGAAAGCTAAATAATGACCTATAAAGACAATGAACATAGAGAAAGTCAAAGACATTGCAGTGGTAGCCAGAAATCAGAAGTTCTGTTCCAAAACACAGACAATACCAAAGACTTAATCATAACACTCACATACTTTCTTGATAAACTAAACCCACGTAGAGAAGACAAGATATACACTACCTGTACAGCAACACTGTGGTGAATTGTGTGGGATGTTTTTTTATCTAGAAATTAGACTTTTTGACATGATCTTTTTACAATAGAAAACAAATTGCCATTGCATGGCTGAAATTATCTTCCATTGACTGGGAGCATTTTGAAGAAAACTCATAAAAATTTAATAATCCTACTATTTTACTAAAGTAAAATAAGGGTTAAGACTCTTGCATAGTTGATGAAGAAATCAACATCTCTGTCATTACTCAAGACCAGCTACTTGTCAGCCTTTTGAAGAAAAAAACAGGTAAAAAGATGGTGAATATTACACTTACAATTAATTTGCCAAATCAATGTATTAACTGATTTGGGTCAACTTAGTGGTTGTTCAGCTGAGGATTCATGGCTTTCAGTAAACTCTGGGAGTAGTAGGAGAAATCAAGGAAGCTTGTAAGAGTTCAGTTTGACAAAGAATTGAGGGGGAGGAGGTCTCTGGTAGGAGACCTTCTCTATCAGGTTCTAATGATAGGGAGAGTGAGCAGCAGAGTTAGGTTTGGGAAGGTCAGGAAATCATCAAGGGACAATAGTTAGCTATGACAGAAGAGTTCAGAGGCAGGAAACAGCGAAGACTGAGTCGACCTCCTGTTTTCAGAGTTCTTCTTTCATGAGCTCATAGGCCGATATTCTCATAGGTCTGCTAATGGTGAAAGACAGAAATTTTTTTTACTTAATCTAAGGGCTTTCATGTGGATTCAACATTTTTATCAGCCTTAAGGAAAGCTTCATTCATAAGAGATGAGGAGACCTGGCTCTCCCTCAAATTCCCTGTGCAATCAGAAAGATGTAACTGTGTTTATGCTAAGGACGGAGGGACAGAGTGCTCCATGTTGTGTCCTACTGCCTGCTCAGTCAACTTCTTTTCCAGTAATTTGAAGCGATTAAATTTAAACAAGGAAAGGAAGACTTCCAAAGGCAGTGGCTATGCTGTAGAACAGATATCAGTCAGTTCAATAATAGCCTTCACTGTTCTTCTGAAAATGCATTTCAGACGTGCATATAAAGTTTCTGCTCTTCATAAGCAATAGAGATGAGATGCTGATGGAATACAGGTGGGTTCTGCTTTGACCTTTGAGTCTTTCTTGTCATTCTGTTTCTTTTAGGGTACGAGAAAATGTTAGGCACATCCTCCCCTCAAATTTGTCCCCTACAACAACAGTGAAAAAGTGTGTCTTCTGTTGCCTGAAACAGCAGCCTCTGACAAGAATCATAGTTTCAACATTGTTTAATATTAATTGACCAATTCTTTGATCAAAACAGAGTTATTTACGTAACTTCCTCCTTCCTGCTAGTCTTTAGGCACACTGAGATCAATAAAGAGCTAATTTATGTAGAAGTTTCCTAAAACATGTCTGCTTACATAGACTTAGAATCTTCACCGACATCTGAATGCCTTAGAATAATTTGCAGGTGAAATTTAAAGCACTGTTTAATATTAACCGTAATATATATGTGGAGTAAACATCTATTCCTAGTTGTTTTCAAATGTGGCAAAACTAAAAGCAGAAAAACCCTCATACAATATGGTCCTGCAGAACTTGAGCTAGTCACACTGAAATAGAATATTGTCATGGTTTCAACTTTAAACTGAAAAGATTTTATTTTTCTTCCTCTCTTTTATTTTTTAATTTTTAGAATTTTTTTCTTTCCTGCCAAACTATCAATCAAAGATTTTATAATGGTGCACCATTAAAATCTGGTGCACCAGATTTCATAAATCAATAAAAATCCTCAGCATGCATTACTGTTTATAGAAAAAGATGCAGGTCACAAGCATCTTTTTTCTTCCCTCCTCACTTAAAAGTGCTTTCTGTCATAGGTCCTTAGCAATTTGAGCTACTAGAAGCGTCTTCTAAAGAATGGGAAAACAGACAAAGTAACAGGTCTGTTTTCCAAACACTTTTTTTCTGTTCCACCTAAAGCTGGCAGAAGTAAAACTTTTATGTCTGTGGAAAATGTTTCTGGTGAAAAGTCTTAGCATAGCTTTTATGGCTCTGATTTGATGCAGCATGCAGAGTGGATGGACATCAAAACAAAGACTGAAATCTTTCTCTCTGATACTCTAGTGCAACTTCTATCGTATCACTGTGGCTGACAGGCCACATATATCTTGAAACTGGGAGGGGTCTTTTTTGTAAATATGTCTGTTAGATAAGGGAAGATGCTGTTCTTTTTCAGAACAGCAAAGAAACAAGTTTCAAAATGCAAGATCAGGCCCGTCCCTTCAAATTAAATCTTGGCTTTCAGGAATCCTGCAGCAGAAATCTTTACCTTTATGGAGGACTGTTTGTACAGCCAATTATCTATGTTTACTGTAGCTGGCAACAATGAAGTGTTCATCATGTAGTGTTTTTCCTAAAAGGAAAAATTGTCTGTTCATACTAAAGGTGTTTCATTAAGGTGAGGAGCTGGAGACTGCAAATTGTGCAGGGCGTTATATAATTTCTTTCCAAAAAGAAAGCAAATCACAAAAGCAGCAATCACCTTGCCAACTGCATTACTGTCTTCTCATTAGCTTTTCTGACTTGTATTATATTACTTCTTAACCCCATTGTGCCAGATAATGCCGAAACAAAGAATAAAATCCAACCCTTTTTTAGCTGAGCCCCTTTAATTCCTCTTGGCAGGGCATTCTCAAACACAAAAAATATTTGCATAAAAGAAAGATTGCTGTATGTCTTTGACAGCAATCTGAACTGCAAAGAGAAATTACATTACCTGGAACTAGAAGTGATTTTACCTTAGACAACCTCAACATCCAACAGTCTGAGTCAGCAAGAAAACTGCTTCTGAGTTCTACACACACTAGAACAAAAAGTGAAGATTTGTCTCCAAAGAAATCCAGTAATAAGGCTGTTCACCTAATGAACCCTCATAACTTTGGGAAGAAATTCTCCTCCTACTGAAGTTTCGTAGCATTTTCCCATTGGCTTCTGAGCAGCCAGTAATTCACTATCAATTCTTAGAGCTATTTGTGTCTTGCTGTCTCTCTTCCTGGGGTGAATGAAGAACATCCGTGCAAATACTGATGTTTAGATTCAACACTTTTGATAAAATTCAAGACATTTTAACTCTATTCTGGTCAGAAAATTTTGTGTCAGCTTTCATAGGTTGTTGGGAGGGTTTTTGAATGTTGGCTGTAGCATAGTAGGCGTGCCTATATGCTGGCTAATTTTTCAGTAAAATGGTAACCTTACAGCTGGAGAAGGAACTGGATGACTTCTTGCTACCTGAGACCATCTCAGCCTTTTTGAAATCCTCAGGTCAACATCAGAAAGAAAAGAAACAAGTAATATTGTTTATTGTTACTATAAGCACATGATTCCTACTGTCCAAAATTTATATATTCATTGATTGTTCCCAGTTTTATTTTAATAATAAACATATTGAACAATATATGTCTTCCCATTCACACACACATACACACAAGTCACAAATCCAAGCTATGGCTCTTCTTGAGTCTCTTTAGGAATGGATATCCTATTTTGGTGCTGTCATGTTTAATTGCTGATTAATGCCAATGCTGGTATCTCAGACTTTAAAATAAGTATGGTATCCTTTAGGGAATCTTCCTTCAAGGAAGATGTCAGTTTCTTTTATCTTCTCTTTAATCTCCACTGCCTCAAGAAATTCTACCTTTTCTCTCTTTAATGTATAGAAAATTTATTATGAAAAAAAAATGGATTAAGGAAAAAGAATCAGTTTGGCTAAGTTTTCCAATCAAAACTTTTAGGTCATTTTGGAAGGTCAGAAAAGGAACATGCCTATCAGATCATAATATGAAATGTTTAAGTGACGCAGAGACTTCTGTGTAGAGTTCAGCCAGATCATGGAACCCTCCTTCCTGTGACACATACTGAATAGTTCTCAGAATTATTGAGTGCCTTCAACTGTCCTGGAAAGAGTGATTCAGTTTTGTCCAAGAATAATATAGCTTGAGAAAAGATTGTGTAAAACAAACATCAGAAACTCAGGGTTTATGAGACTTCTAATGTTCAAGAACAAAACCTGGAGATATGGATTTCTGGTGTTTCTTTGTTAGAAAATAAAGAAAAGATATGAACATAAAGATGTGGCACTTTTCTAATCAGTAGGCAGATGGGAAGTGCAATTTCTGTGATACTGAATCTTCTGAGAATTTGTGCTTTTTTCCAGCTGAGTGTCTGGCCTGAACTTGGCTAGATAATAAAAAAGGAGATCTAATTTTTTGGCCTAGAGTATCATAGAAATTGTTCAGCAGAAACATGAAAGCCTGCATGAGCAGAACTGGAAAGCAAGAGGATATTGTGTAATAAATAGGAGTTAGAAGGTGACTGGGGAATAACATTTTCCATTACATCAATTCAAAGCAGAAAACTCAACCTCGAGTTTTTTCTCCCTGTATTTTCTCCCCCTCAGTTTTTCAGAAAGGCACTCGGTATGTTCAGATATAAATTAATTTTTCATTTCTTATGCAAATATTAATAGACTGAACCATGAAGCTAAGTTCATCACAATGAGCAGTTTTAAAGGAGCATATAACTGCCAAAAGTTCATGGTGATTCAAGGACTTTGCTTTTACAGACTTCTGCAGAGATTAAAAGTTAGTTCCAACACAAACAGCCCTTTCACTGGTCTCTCACTGGTGGTGGCAATGAAATAAACTCTTCAGAAAGCACACCATTAATAATAACCATTCCTTGTTTCCAAAAGGATTATCTACATTAAATAAAATGGATGCTAATTTTAGATACTTAAAACCAAAAATTATTGAGAAATAATGTCTTTAGAAGACAAGGCAGAAGGCAGTTTTCTCTCTTCTACTGATGGCTCACATCATGTGTTGCTACATAGCAACATCTTCTCAGAGAAGAGGAATACTTCTGTTTGATTCTAGTCTTTGGAAACTGCCTCTTTTTTTTTTTTTTTGCTTCTATCTCTAGGTACCCCCAGTCATTACAGTAGGCAGTCTCTGATTGCTTTGCTATATCACTGGATGTAGATTCACTTTTGTGATTGATCTACATTATACCTAGCAACCCCCTCAAGCCTCATAAGTGGATTTCAATACTGAGTTGCTTCATTAGAAGTGCCTATAAGAATGCCATTTAGTGGAAATTTTGTTTGAAAGTTGTGCTTTTAACAGTTTGCAGCAGGTACGGAGCTATTGACAAAACATGAAAACTTAAAAAAAGATATATTCTTCCAAAATAACTAGGCTTTCAGGATGCACCTACTACATTTTTGGAGATATAATTCTAATTGCTCCAAGCCAAAACATGCTCTTTAAAGATGACAGTAATCGTCTTGCCTGGAGAAGCCTTTAAAGCTCACTCATTTAGCCCTCGGTTCCTTTCCTGTCTGATATTACCTTGTCTTGCAATGTCTTCATTTGCTTTTATAATTTCTACAGCGCCTTGTCAAAATCTGTTATACTACTTTTCTAATGAAAAATTTGAAAAGTCATTTATCATTAAATTATTGGTGAGGAACAGATAAGGGCATTGAAAAGTAGATTTGGTACTACTATGAGATTCCCTAGACTAGACAGAATCTGCTAGACCATGGATCAGTCAGCATGACCACAAAACTGCTATTTTTTAGAGCAGGGTAGCAGTGCACTGTGCAGGGTAGGTGGTGATAATATGGATGTCTCAAATATGAAACTGCTTTATGTAATGCAGATATACCATAATTCCCATTTTCAGTATTTTCAATCATTAGGCGTTTAAAATTATTTAAGTGAATCTTAATGTATCAAATTATCTCAGATTATAGAATTGTCATTCTGAAGGTTCATCCTCTAAGAAAGACAGGAAATATTTTGTCCTGCAGTTCCTTTGAGGGACTAGTTTTGTTTCCTCTGCAGGACTCAAGCTGTTGGTTTACAAAGCAGAATGGGAACCGTACCTAGCTGTGACAATGCTCTTTCAGTGCACACACTGCTCTCTGCTGGAAGGTTTTTATGCATGTATTTGATGTGAGAGACCCATTGGAACCTCTCAATCAGCCTTCACTGTCATCTGTGCTTGCTTGTGTATTTATGCCAGCAAACTGCATCTTTTAAATATGGGATAAGTATGATCATTCACTGCTAATCCTTCTTCATCTACATCAGCTTCTGGTCTCTTGACTGGACCTCATTTTTTTATCATCTGAAACAACAGAGGGCAAAATATTCCCCAGTGAGGTTCTTGCAACCACTCCTCACTGATTTCTGCATAACAAATCAGTGAACTTCAAAGCATGTTGTAATTTTCTGATCCTTTTTGACTGTGTATACAGAGATCACTGTAACCCCAGCATTTTCTTTCAGCTCAAAAAAGTTTATGGCATGTTGTTTCAGAGGAGTAAAGGACAAAACTCCTACCATTTTTAACACATACAAGCTGATTCTCAGTAGCACTGCCAGGTTAAAGATCTGTTTCTTTTTAAATGGTACAACATTGACTCAAGCCTTGGTAGTGGCATCTGGGTCAGGTTCTGCCAATGTGTGTAGACACATTTCTGCTCGGCATTCTTCAAGCATAGCTCTGGCTCTTGAGGCTGTGAGAACAGTTCCTGCTGGGAGGCATTAGCAAACAATGGGTTAAAGTGACTCTACAAGAGAAAAGAAGATGTGGGAATGGAAACTGAAGTGATTTAGCTGTTCACAGGACACAATACAAAACTACACCCGGAGTGGCTTCTGCTGCCAATTCCATCCTGTTTAACAACTGATGTTTTGAAACACCCAAACTCCTTTTGTGTAGATTGCCATAAACTCTAGCCACTTTATAGTTTTAACTCTTTTTAACTGTAGAAAATAATGCATAAAATAACATTATAATGTATAAAATAACATTTCATTTGTTACTGGCTAACCTCTTGAACCACTAGTGAACATACTGAATAAATTCAGCCAAAGTGTCACTGCACGTGCTCAGTTAGTGGAAGCTGGCTTTGCCTCACGGCCATTTGACCTGTGCAAACCAAACCAAGTTTCTTGATTCAGTTGTTGTTTGGTAGGGGAATGTGCCATCCGCAAATCCGATGTCATGGAGGAGAAGAAAAGACATTTCTGGGCAGAGTGAGAAACTAATCTTATCAGTATAGTTTGCTCTTTCTGATCAAAATTCAAAACTGGAATAATTAGTATGCATTGGCTTTGGTCTTAAAACACAGATTTTATTTTCAAGGAATTCAAAATTATTCAAGTTATTTTCACTTCACTGACTTTATATTGAACAATTTAAAGATGCCTGGAATTCTCTGAAACTAAATGCATTAGTCAGTTTGCTGAGAAGTGCTGAAAATATGTATGAGGACTATGGATCATACTAAATTAAAAACTAATGTACTGAGTTTATCAAGAAAATTCCATTTCAAGGACATAAGAAAGAAAAGGTAGAATCTTAGGCCTGAATAAACTCTTCTGCTTGAGAATCTGAGAGTGATTTTTAAAAATTATAATCTCAAATCTGCCACACAATGACACATGAGCATAAAGGCTCTGTTCAGTGGGTACATGTACATATGTAAGTATGTATGAACAAAAACTGTAATTTCAAAACTAATGCTGCTAATATTGAAATGATACTTATACAAATATGTCTTGAAGTAGCATGAAAGTTGTCGCTGGCATCTTTGTATGAGTTTGCAAATAATGTTCAGTTCTATCTCTAGTCCAGTTGCCTCTGGCAGTAACATGAAAACTTCTGCTGCTTTTGGAATTGCATCAGAAGTAATTTCTTCTTTTATGGAATTGTTTGTCACAGTGTAAAGGACATGGAAGTACTTGTGAATATATGCATTTGCATATGCCCAGTCCCTAAACTGCTCATTTCTGTAAGACATCCTTGTCTTACTTCTTTGAAAGTCAGACTTCGAATGATATATTTAGTTTTGTTCAGCATTCATTTGCAGTACTCATCAGAAAATCCAGAAAAATTCTACCAAGCTATTTCTAGGCCGATGAAAAAAATTTAGTGATTTGAAGAAAATTAATGAAATTTTAAGTACCTTTTGTATGTGTGGTAGATTGGACTAGTGGCACCATCTACTAGAATTGCCCAGAAATTCCATTATGAAATCATTTTCTGTAGCTCATAACTTTGCCAAAATTTAACTATTTGGCCTGAAATTTTGCATACTGGGTAATCTGCCTCAGGCTGAATCTTTCTGGAAAATTTCAGTCAAAATTACTATTTCCAAGAACTAAATTCAGAGAAAATACATAATTCTATCCATATCAAAATGTTCTGGTTTCCTCTTTTGTTTGTGAATTTTGTGAAATTTTAATGATTTGAAATAGAAACATAAAATTTGGAAGGAGTGACTGAAGTGTCCAGCCTGTGCTCTTTGTTGTTGATGTGGAACTTCATTCTGAACAACTGAAGACTTTTTTTTTTTTTTAAGAAAAGAAAGGCAAGGATGAAAAAAAAGAACCAGAAAGAAAATATCTCAGTCTGCAAACACTGAGTAGAGGATTGTGAGGTTTTTGAAGTCACAGATCTAAAAGGCTGCTACATGTACTGATGGAGATTTCAGCTTGAAGTGAGCTGGGCTTTTCTTTGGAGTAGATCGAGTAAGAGGCTGGTACCAAGAGAGCATGTGATGAGACCTCAGCACTGGCAGTCCTGGGTGTCCCTGCGCAAGCTGTGCAAGGGACAGAGCTCTCTGTTTTCAGTGCCCAGATGGCCAGAGGTGTTTGCAGGAGGAGTGTGTTAGGACAAAGAGTTTGGTGGACCAGACTGAGACTGCAAGGAGGGAAATAGAGATCACAGGAACTAGGATATGGGAAAATAGGGCTGTGGGATGACTCAGTTTTTTGACCCTGACAAGTACTGACAAGGCCTAACTTTTTAGACTGGATGTTGAATGCCAAAGGACCATGAGGGGAACTTGAAGGCAGGAGTCCTGAGAAAATGGTACTATGCAGTCCTGTAACTAAATATTGTTGTAATGCCTATATTCAATAGTGCTGCATTACAAAGTACAATTTTGACACTTACTAATATATGTAAGCTTATTAAATATATGTAAGCTTATTACTGGAATGGGTATTATATTTTTTATGCAGTATTTTAGTATGCAATGTAAATGAATTCCGTAGTTTCCAGTGTTAGGCTCTCATGGCCTTCTAGATTTGAAAAACTGAACTTTATACCTCTCTGGAAGACTGGTAGGCTTTCCTTCTGATTTATATAATGTTCATATCTAACTCATTTGAGTGGCAATACATCAGATTTCATCTCATTCATGACAGAAAATGCTATTCTGGGCTGGAATTCCAGGTTACTATTGTTTCCAAAGGCAAAAGCTAAATAATTCTTTTAAAACTTAAATTGAAAGGCATTTATACAGGCTAGAGTAGTGTTTGCTCTGGTGAAGTAAGCAGCTCACTAATATGGAAATGACTCCTATTGGATATAAGAAATTAAAAGTGCTGAGGTAGATGATTTATATACCTCTCCACTGGGAAGCAGGTTAGAACTGGATGGAAAAGTAAGTCAAGGTTAGTTCATTCAACTGCTGAAATTGGTTCCTTCATGGCCTGGGCTGAACTGAGCAGAAAAGAGTCTAATCCACCTTTTAATTCAGCAACGTTTATGGAAGAATTTAGGTTAGAATGGACATTTGAGATCATCTGGTTCAAACCCCTGCTAGAAGCATGTGTTAGGAGAAATGCAAGAAACCAAATTAGGTCCTTATGCAGAAAACAAAACAAAAATTTTTTTAGACATTTTAACTAAATACTGTTTTCCTTATAAGAAATTACTCCCTTTGCAAGAAAAACACATTTTTGAGGTCAGCAGATCAGTTTATATCTTATGTCATATGAGAGAAAACAATGAGGGAAGAATTAGTAAAATTCTTAATACGAGAAACACAAAGTGTGAGATTCTTGAAAACAGCTGTTCTGCTTATTAACATTCCTCAGACACTGAACGATTTTCAAAGTGGCTTTAAGCCTTGCCAAGTTAATTGACATTATAGTTGGGTTAGTCAGGACAAAGACTATTGGAAAAGGGGCCTTATTATTGTTCACTTGGGTCAAATGAGGGCAAGTCTTAGCTGATCTGTGACCTGCAAGGTTAAATGTTTGACCCCATCAGATTGTCAGGATAGCAAAGAGAGCAACAGAGACAGAAAGAGCTGCTGCGTTAAGCAGCAGTAGTTCACCCATACTATCCTTTGCATAGTTGCACAAATATAAACATAAAGAGAAGAATCTGTTTCTAAGATATGATAAAATAACATCTGAGGAAAAGTTTTGTAACAGACACAGGCTCTGATTCTGAGAAGTTGATCATGTCTTCCAAATGCTCTATATATGGAGATGCCTTTGTGCAAATTAAAATTCCTTCACAACTATTTCCTTCTGATTTGTATTTAAAAAGAATGTTTGCAGCAGTACGTAACATCAAATAGTATAAGATAAATATCATAGCGTGCAAGCTTTTGAATACATTTAACTGTTAGCAATGCTTAAAACCAAATTTCTGTTATGACTTATCAGCTGGCCTCATGCTAACAATAGTTTTTAAAAATTGCTAGTACAGTATGCTTGAAAGCAAACATAAACATGAAAGTTTATGCTGGAAATTTCCCCAGCTACTTTTCTATTGCTCAGACACAAATAAATCTGTGTGGCCCATGTTTTCAACATGGTTGATTTTTAAATAATAATGCATGTACCCTATTCTGCTGCAAAGACTCAGCAGTTTATAAAGTAGGATTCTGGGGTTGTGTTAGCAATGGGTGTTTTGAACTGTGTATATTGGACTCCTGAGATGGGATTAATGTCATTAGACTCTAGCTACCTGAGATACATCCATTAGATTAGAGATTGAGGGGAGACCTCATTGTGGTCTTCAGCATCCTCATGAGGGGAAGAGTCAGGGAAGGTACTGAACTCTTCACTCTCATGAGTGGTGACAGGACCTGAGGAAATGGCATGAAACTGAGTTAGGGGAAGTTTAGCTTACATATCAGCATAAAGCTTTTCACCCAGAGGGTGACTGGGTACTGGAACAGGCTCTCCAGGGCAGTGGTCACAGTGCCAAGCCTCTCTGTGTACAAGAGGAGATTGGACAATGCCCTCAGGAACATGGTGTGGTCCTTGGGGTGTCCAGTGGAGGGCCAGGATTTGGACTTAATGATTCCAATGTGTCCCTTCCAACTCAGTATATTCTATGATTCTATGATTCTGATTCTAAGTTCGTGTGAGCAGCCAGCCTGGCTCTGGAGGACAGGCTGCATCCTCGAATTTGTGTGAATCATTGTTTTCCTTAGCCCAGGACAATCCAAACATCATTATCCAATATCCAACAAACTATCCTGTTGCACAGGAAAATGGGGAATTTCAGCGGAAGACCTGTTTGGTTAAGCAAGGGATTCTTAGCCTGCCAATGAAAGGGATCTAAATGTAACCTGCAACAGCTGAAGAGGAATTAGGAACAGTCAAACTCTTCTAGATAGTCACAGTCAGCTTAAGAAGAGAAAACCAGCACAAACTGCAGCCTAAGAGGCTCAGACCAAATGGGGCAGGTAGCGCAGCCCTGAAACAAGTACCCAGAGAAGAGGAGGCAATCTCCTTGGAGATTTTCAAGATTTGACTAGAATGAAACCAACAGCCAACTTGAGCTAGGGCTGTGAGAAGGAGGTTGGAGTAGACAGAATTTTTACCATTTTAGAATTGTCCTTGGACAAGTATAAAGAACACATTTCTCTACTTATGTTTCTTGAATTTAACTAAGAGAGACCTGAATTTAACTTTAATTTAAATTTAATTTAAGCAGGGGATTTTGATGCTGAAGAGGGAATGGGAATACACTTCTGCCTCCTTTGGTTCTAACTGAGAACCAAGTTCACTCATCTTGCTGTGTGAGACCTAGACAGCAGCTCCCTACTGACTCACTGCCCAGGCAGAGACTGTGATGAGTGTGCAAAGGAACAGATTGTAAGGCAGCATGGGGAACATGGGTAGGTTCTTCTTTTGGGGGAAGAGATGCACAGTGGCTTGGGGCTCTGTATTGGAAAAATTCCTGTAAATGCCTAAGTGTTTTGGTCTATCCAGGCTGAAGGACCTGCAAGGGACCCTGGAATGATTGCAGCTCTGTAACTCCTCAGAGCAAGAAGTCTGTAGTCCCTAAGGAAAATAAGTACACTAAAACAATAAACAGCAACTGCTACATATTTATTCACCAAAATTTTTAAAGGTTAAGTTTTTCACAAAATTGTAACATTTAAAATATTCTGCATGTTACCTTTTCAAAACTCCATCTTTATTACAGCTACTCTCACCTGACAGCTCAAATGTTTTCTCCATCCAGTCTCTGATTTCTGACTGTACATTCCTTCATTATTTGCAGTACCTGCTAATTAAGTGCTATCTGCAAACTTGGATGTCTTTCCTTTCCACATCACTGTTACGTTATATTTGCGTAAATATTTAAAATCTGGACCTCTAACACTGACTCCTGTCATCTTCTACTACTGACATTTTAGCTTGAATACTTTCCATTTATGACTACAGTAGATTTCCTACTCATGCAGCCAAATTTATATTTAAGCATGCCAGTTTTCTTCCTCTCCTCTGACTAGAGCAGAGAAACTTAGTAGCAAGAATCAGCCAGCTTTCACGCATTTTTAAAAATTAATTAAAGTGTCAAATCCAGCAGGTTTTTAAGCTAGATGCTTCTTTATTCTGCTAAAGGTATTGATCACTTTCAAATTATTTAAAAGCTTTTTGTGATATTTCTTCATGCATAAGATCCTAGTTCCTTTTACATCTTGGTATGCACAACTGTGTATGCTTCTGACTTTATAGAAATACATACACAGCACATATTCAGGATGTAATAATATTATTTGGAGGAAATATGGCTTTTTTTTTCCTTGGAAATTCCCTATCACTTAAATGCATATCTTGAAATTTCAAGTTATAAAAATAATCTTACTTCCTCTAAAATTTTCTCTACTGTGCAGCTGTGCTTATGTATATGCCAACTGATCCATCAGCCTTCCTTTCAAACCACTTCAAGAATCTGCCCATCCCTTGGGATCTGTGGTCTCCCAGAAAAGGTGCAGTTTTACACACGGAGACTCTTCATGGCCTTGCTTTGTGTTATACATTCTTGTCTTATTTGTGCTTCTTCTTCAGTACTTGACTCTAAATATGCTTTTCTTGGCTTAATTTTAAGAGTGTTTCTATATTTACATTACTGAGGATTTATGTTAAATGAAAAACCTAATTTTCTTATTTGAAGCATGTATATCTGGTTTTTACCTTGTAGGGAACTAAATTAAACTCTTCAGAAGTACTGAGCAGTTTGTAATTTGCCATAGACAAAAACCGAAGTCACTACTGTTATGAAGAAATAGAATTACTTTTTATGAAGGATTGCCAAACTATGCACTGCATAGGCTATCCCAAACAGTGCATGAAACATCACTAAAAGGAATTCTGAGGCGTAATTACTTATGTATGCTTTACATATTGACAGAAATACTTTAGTACTTAAAACACAAAGGATAACAAGATATTTTAAGCACCATTTTGAAAGAAGTGTTGGAGACAAATTTAATTTAGGGTATTTAACAAGTGCAGTTCATGTTAAACATGAAACATTCTGTCAAGAAAAAGTGACAAGTTAAACAATAATTTTTTATAAAATATATTTTAACAAACCAAAACCATGTTCCTGGAACTGCCTCAAGACATAGTAAGAATACACTATACAGAGAAAATAAATTTAATTGCTACTTTTTCTTCTCCATAACATGGTCATTTACCCATAATTCAAAGGCCATTATATTTTAAGATTTTCACCAACTTACTTCATCCAAAGTTATATTCTCATGAAAAAAAGAGTATTTTGTTATGATTTGATTGTCAAATCTGGCCACTTCATCAGCTGTCTGCCAGGTTATCTCTTAAGTTAAAGGATGATTCCACAAAGAAAGAAGGAATGAGCCCCTGAAAATAAGGGATCTTTACTGTACTCCTCACAGTATGTGAATTAGGCAGAAGTTGTATGAAATATGCTCGTTGCATGAATATCCTTTTGTATCTAGACTTTAGCAGAGCAATATAGCACAGCTGTAGTTCACACTTTTTCTGTATCATTACCAGGTGACATAACCGGCCTCTGCTTGCATTCCATTCATGTTCTCAAGTATGTTTGTCATTAAAAATAAAGAAATAAATCACATACACTAAGCTTAAACTGAAAAAACAAACAAATAAAAAGTCAAGTTTTTAAAAAATCATTGAGCTTATCCTTCAGTTTAGCTGCTGGAGGGCTCGCAGTGAGGAATGTGAAAGATGATGCTGGGCACACAGAAACAGCACTGTTTCCACACTGGAAACAGCATGGTGGCCTCTTCAATGTCAGCGTGTAACCACAAACTGGTTCTGAAGCTTCAGCTTGAATGTCTAAGCATGACTAACACCTAGATAAGGCTTTTGACTATAATCCAGGTCTGTTCTCAGAAGTCTATCAGGAAAATATGTGAAGACACTTCCAGTTAATATGAAGAGTGTGTCTTTTGCTACCAGAGTATTAGCTGCAGAAATGTTTCTGAAAAGGCATGTGTGTGGGTAGCACACCTTGGCCCATTGTTCTCTAGTCTTCTTCTCTGGTTTATACAGCTGTACACAGTGGCTTGAGCAAGCAGAATTCACATGGCTGTTATCTATCAATAATCAGCATCACTTGTTGCAATTACATGAGAACCTGCTGTCATGAGGAGTTGTGGGACAGCCATCCCCTACGGCTATGCCCTAGGGCTAAAGAGAGGTTATGTCTCAATATAACTCTCATATGATTAATTTAATAATGTATTACATGCCATGCTTCCTGAATGTTCCATTGTGTTCTCTTTTTTCCTATCAAAGAGCTATTCAAAGTAAACAGTGACCTCATCAATACCGTCTGAAACTTACAGTAAATGGAAATCTTCCAAAACCATAATAGAAACCATATTTCAACAGATGTAAAAAGCAAGATGAGGAGTGAGACTTAATTTGGATGTGAATGTTACAATACTTGATACTCGACTTGGCTTTGCTCAACCTAGTTTTTTTGCTAAGTGCATTAGGCTTTTTTCATGTGAGTATCTAGATTAAACAAAAGAGAAAGAAAATCACTACTTCAGCTTTCTGTAGCATTCATGGCTTGGTGAAGAATAGAGAAGGAATTTTACCTCAGAAGATAAAAAAACAAAGCAGAAAAAATTGTCCTGTGGGAGAGAGGAGCAGGAGTACTGTCATGACTGAGATTTTCAAATCGCAAAGGTATTTGAAAAACCACAATTTTTTATAAAAGTATTTGTTAGCCTATTCATTCATGACCTCTAAAATGCTACCCTTCAAAAGCATGCAAAGATTGGTATAACAGGAACAAAGTTGCTATTCAGGTATTTTTAGATTGATCAGAGCTCATAACACAAGTAAAATAAAAGATCCTATCAGAACATTTTTGTGTTAAGCTGCTGGTGCTTGATTTCCAGCTTGGAGAAACAGTTGTCTTTGCCTTGCTGATGTATTTGGATTCTCTTAATCTCTGAAACTCAGTTAATTGTCCAGGCTACTGTTATTTTTATTTTCTAGATAGAAACACTTACTAATTTAAAGGAAAAACACCAGAAGTTTACACATTGATTTGGGATCTACGCATTCAACAAGTATTTAAAAAGCGACACTTTTTAAAATAATAAGGAATTAAAGGCTTGGATTCCAGTTGGATGTCTTTATTTTGGTTGGAGATTTTTTTTTTTACCTGTAGATTAGCATCTCATATAATAAATTCTAAGCCTGGCTGTATTTTCTCTTGAAGTACTAATGTGTTCAAAGTACTGAACACAATACTGTGATTTCTATCATGTTAATAGAAATCTCCTATCAGAGTTGTCCATCACTGCTGTAATACCCTGTCATGAAATCCATGCTGTTAGGTGATGTAACAGTGCTTAAACCCATTAGGAAAAAGGCTGAATAAAAAGCCATGTAAAATATTCTAAAGACGTGGTACACACAGCAAAACCCTTGTTTCCAGCATTTTTGGCAAACACTGATTTTCCTTATCTAATTTTAAAATCCAGAAGCTATGAGCAATTGACCCACAGAAAATAATATATAAACTTTATGAAGACATATATACTTTATGAAGTCTAATATACAGTCAAAAGTAGCTTCATTATATTTGCCTGTAATTTTATATTCACATTTCCACCATATGTTTTATATCCAACAGAGAGCCACAGCCATTTTAGGTGGATGAGATTTATCCTTCAGAGTGTGAAGAATGTCTAGCAAGTATGCAAGAGGTTTATCACATTTCTTGAAAATGTGTATCTCACCTTTAAAAAATTATGGTTATTTATGATATTGGAAGACTAGTATTTTCCTTCCCTTTTTTAAAAAATAGCCATTAAAAATTGACAAAATCTCATTAGAACATGTGTGCTTTATTGTCAACTCATGGTCTGCTTGCTGATGTTTTTATCATGTCTACAAGCTGTAATCCTCTGTGGACAGCACACTCCCACCACTGGACTCTGTATCCTTGAAGAAAACACTTGTTCTGTTCACAGTAGCATTTTAATTTTAGAATAAAATAGGAAAAAGGATTTCAGGTAGGTAGAGAAGGGTGTACAAGAAAGTAAGATTATACAGTGTGATAAATAACCAGATCTGCACAGTTAGCAGCTATCCTGGGAAAAAAGGGTATAAGTGTGTGTCTGTCTGTTTGTTGGCAACAGATTGTTCTGTTATTCACAAAAAATCAATAGTATATATTTTTTTAAATAATAATTTTCTTGAAATCCTGAAAAATACTATATGCTAAGTAGCAAGATCTTGATTTAATGAAAATGCAATTATTTTAAAGCAATTGAAAAAGCAATTATTTTAAAATTTTTAAAGCAATTATTTTAAAGTCCACATACCTGTTCTCAAATTATATTTGTTCCAGAATGGGGAGTATTTTGTTGTTTTATTTAGGCCTCACAGCATGAGAGGAAAAGGCTTTTTCTTCAAACAGATCCAAAATGGTGTAAGTATATGGCACTTCATGTCTCTATTCCATGTTTTTCAGTATTTTCCTCATCCAGCTGTGGATGAGGAATTAGTGGACAGGATAAGTGCTCTTCTGTGTGTAGGGGGTTCAGAGGGGAGTGACATGCCAAGCTAGACTACAAATTGGCAGATTTCAGTAAATAAATATTACTTCTTCATTTTAGAGTCTCCATTGGTTCATCCTGTGGGGTGGCTGTTTCCTCCCACTCCACATTGCTAAGAAATTGTATAGAAACTTTCCTTTAGTCCAATTCTGTCAGCATTGTCTTCTTTCAGCTAAATGACTCACTGTTGATCTGGATTCCCGGTGTATGGCATCACAGTTCTGTGAACAAACTTGCTGTCATGTTAGGCTGATGTCATTTTTATTACATCTTTCTTGTCACTGACACTAAACAGGAGAGGCCAGCAGAGGCTACCTGTGTCTCGTCATTTCAGCAGCACTTCGACAGTATGCTTAGCATGCTTTCCACTGTATTTTTCCTTTGACCCCATTCCTCGTCTGACAAAGATATATAGTAAGTCAAGCACTTCATGGGTATCAGACTTTTTCAGCTAGCTCTCGTTAGGATTTATATCCACCACATTTCAGCTCAGATGATCTCAGGGCTCAAAGGCCAAAAATTTGCATGTTTATTAACTTCTGTGGAAGAAAACATCATGTCTAAGTAATGCAATTCACAGTCAAACTTCTTTTCTCTAACAAGCAGGACTGCTTTCACTCACTTCTGTCATCCCCAAGCTTCGTTGTGCATGCTGGTCTGGAGGCTCATGCTGGCCTGAAGTCTCATTTTCAGCAACCGGCAGTTGCTACAGTGTAATTTACTGTAAGGCAAGGAACCTCTCTTTCCTTTTAGCTTCATCAGGATTGCACTGGGATGCAAAATGCCTTTCACAAACCTCCTCAGTAGGTCTTTACCATGGAGTTCTATGATGCAGTGTAGTCCTTCTTTAGACACAACCACCAGTCTTGGGGTGACTGTCCCTCTTGAGGTTTCATCTCACTTCAAGCAACTGACAGGAAAGTTAATGAAAATCAGCATAATGAGCACATTAAAAAGAAGTCCTGGCTATGACAAACGGAGGAAAGTAGTAAAGCTACCAGTTTGTGTGAATGGTGAATTTACTATATTTCCACCAAAGCCCAAACTCATCCCATCAGCAGCTCCACCACCTCCAGGGAGTGGAGCGCTTTATAAGGTTTGACATGACATAGAAGAGGCACTGAATTGTTGTTAGCCGTATTTTTTTTATCCATCTCAGGTATCTAATAAGTGTTTACATACGTGGTGAGGGCCTGAACTCCATGGAAGGTGTTCAGACCTTTCCTCAAAATTTTACACCTTTTTTTCTTTTAATACCTTGAACACAGCTCCATGGCAGGTTGACAGGATAAATCCCAGTCCTACAGGGGAGTGGATGTACATTCTTTGGTATAAGAATGTAGTGGTTTAGTGAAAAGTAGTGGATAGGGCTCACTGTTCTTCTCAGGGCAAGAATAAGAGACATTACACAATATGCTCACAAATGAAGATAAATCTCCTGGTATGTGGGTGCCTCGAGGGAAAATGTCTAAGCTAGTAAAACTTTGTCTTCACTATAGCTTCAACCCTATCAAATCTAGGTCCTTACTTGAAGGACATGACATGCTCGCTGTTGCCTCTTCATACCTCCCTTCCTTAATACTTAGAAAGTGACAAATGTGGTCAAATGCATGTGAGGAGCGCTGAGTTCTGACCATGGTCAAACAAGTTACATATGTTAGCAATTTAGAAATTAGCAAGCTAGCAATTTCAAGTTAACGGGACCCTATTTTTCTTAGTCTGTCTCAGTCTGTTGCAACTCTGATCAATGTCCCACACTAAGAAGTCTATAATACAAACTAAAATGTGTTTCCATTGTGACCTCCCATCCACTGGCCAACTCAGCAAGGGATGATATGTAAACTGTTGTTGCAGACAACAAGTTAATGCAATGTGCATTTTGGGAGACCAGCTCCTGCAACATCCTGCAGCTGAAGTGTAGGCTGCCTTTAAAGTATTCTTCTTTAAAGCATTAAATACTCCTTTAAAGTACTTTCTTCTAGTGCTCCCTGTTTTGTGACTGGCAATTTTGCTCCCAATATGCATCTTATATACACCATATATTACAAGTACCATACATGAGTTGGATAATGACTATGAACTAATTTTTTTTTTTCTGTAAAAATATGTGACTTCCCATTCGGAAAAAAAAAAAAAAAAAAAAAAAAAAAAAAAAAAGAAAATGTCCAAAACCTAAGCATGAATAATGTGTTCCTGGAAAAAGACAAAAGATTTCAGGAGTATGGGATGCTTTTCACTACCACATTTATTTGATAAAAAATGTAATCTCCTATTTTTAAAAGCTTTCGTCTTAGTATTTTTAATTTTTTAACATAAAACAAAAGAAAAGGACTCCATTATGCAGTCCATAAGGAATTTTGCCGCGTATCCCAAAGACATGCGTACTTTGCACTCTATTGTTCTTTCTCTATGAATTGCACAGGTTAAAAAGAACAGGGAAGCAACTGTATGGTTCTAAAGGCCAAGTCTGACTTCCATGTTTTAAGTCTGCATCTTATTGGGCCGTGCCAATTTTCTGGTTGTGAGGAGGAAAAGAATATTCAAATTTTCATAACCATCACTCTTATATAACAATAAAGTGGCATAAAGAGTTTGCAAAGGTATGAGAATTAGTTTCACAAAAGTTGTATTTAATTATTTTTGGAACAGTTCTTCACCAGTACAAGAGAGAAATTCTTACCATATATTATACAAAGTCCTCTGCATGAGCAGGATTCAGGTGCTATCTGCCTGGTCTGCTCCAGGCCATTACTGCTCCTGCCACAGACTGCTAGCTTTTCTGATGTGATTCCTTCTCAGAATCCTGTGCCCATGTCAAAGGTGTTATAAACAATTTTGATCTCCATTTCAGTTATGGGAAGGAATTCTAAAGAAAGAGGAAATTTCTTTGGTATTTTATGGTTCAAAGTTGGGATGGAGAGGATCAGCACCAACACCAACCCACTTCCCCTAATATCCAAATGACAGCACTGATACCCAGAAACATGCTACACACAGCACAATAATCTCTTTTATAGTAAAACATAAGCCTTTAATTACAAATGGAAGAGACTGGAAAAGTTCTGACAAAACATTTTCTGATAGGCATTTGCTGGCTCAGGCAGATTGAAATCTGTTTCTGAGACACTGGCATTTTCCCCTGGTTCTCTCAAAAGCCTGTAAGCTGGGGAGCTGCATGGGTCTGGGGCTACAGCAGCTGAAGGGGGCAGCTCTGGAACAGGTCCATCACGAGCAGCCTTCAGGGCAATCCCTTTCCTAACCTATTTTAAGAAAATAGCACTCACAGTACTAATGCTTTGGGGAAGCCCAGGGGCTGACCTGCTCCCATACTGAATCTTCACTGCCTTTCACAGATAATTATGAAATGTTTGGCTTTCGTTACCAAGAGGAACAAACTCTGATTTCACAATAATCAAAATCATGCATGAAAGTCAGTTAGTTCTCTCTGCAAAGCTGAAACTATGACAACATACTTCTCACTTGTAGCACCTGCATAAAGATGTCAGTGCTGAAAATCCGGCAGTTCTGGTGAGGTTCTATTCAACGTAATCAATCACTTGAATATAATCTGTTTCATTGCCTATTAAAAGTTAAGGTCCTGTAGAACTCCTTGATGCTAGAAAGAATAAACAAGGATGGCACTAGATATTAGAAGATATTTAATATTGTAACTTGGAATTTTCTTGCATTTAAGGTTTTAAGGTGTGGCATTAGTGCAAACATGAATAATCTCAGCAGAAGGCAGGCAGAAAGATTGCAATTCTCTTCAAAGGAATAATGAACTTTAGACTGCTATAACATTGTATATGCAAACACATCTGAGCTAAAAAAAATCTGCACGCAAATCGTGTTGCAGTTTTAAAAGAGAATTCATACAATCATGGCATGGTTTGGAAGAGACCTTAACGATCATTCAGTTCCAAGCCCCCTGCTGTAGACAGGGACACCTGCCACTAGACCAGGCTGCTCAGAGCTCCATCCAGCCTCCAGGTTTGACACCTCCAGGGGCAGGGCATCCACAACTTCTCTGTGTAACCTGTGCCAGTGCCTCACCACCCTCACAGTAAAGAAGTTTTTCCTAATGTTTAATCTAGACCTAAGCCACATCTCAGTTTTTAGTGGCTGTCAGTCAACTTTGGAGAGAAGATCTGGAATTCACAGCCTTGGTGGGTGACCACTTTCTGGTGATGGAGGGGTCTGTTCTTAGGTTAGTTATGAACAAGGTGTTTTCAGCAGGTTGCACACCAGCTGATGCCATCTGCAAATGCCTTAAATTGATACATGGAGTCTTGTAGGACATAGTTATATAGAAGAATTTTATTAGAATCACTCTATCAAGTGTAGGAAAAATGCCTTAAAATTTAATATTTTTTTGTGGAACTAAACCTAAACAAGGAAGATCACTCTGCACTAAATACTTGAAGTTTCAAACTTAGGCAGCTGAACTTCAATTTCTAAATGGGCCTTTGTTCCTGAATATATCTGGTTTGCATTTGAACACTACTGCATCTTAAAGTATTTCCAGTTTATTGACAGGGATTATGTTTTGTTACTCAAATGATACAGCTAAAGATTAGAGTTTATGGAAGACCCAGGTAAATATATTATCTTTTATTGTGTGTCATTTTTCTTCTAACAGCTTTTGTGGTGTAGATTTAAATTTTTGTATGAAGTCAACTTTAGGAATGTTCAATTACTAGATTTCAAAACAGCAAAGCAGAACATTAGTACAAAAGTTGTTTTTCTATATCCAAGTAGTAGACTGATACAGATGTTACAGTAATTAACCTCATTACTCAATCAGTGACCTCTTGTATTAAGCCTAGAGAGCAGAATTAGGTGTTCACATAGCACAGTAACACTTTTGAAATATATGGAAAACTCTAATTCTGGCCAATAAGGAAGTTGAAATACTGTATTATAGTGTGTAGGAATATGGAGCTATATTTCATTACAGAAATATTGGAATCCTGAATGCAGTTAAGCTTATTAAACTTTAATCTGCTATGTGAACCCTAACCTCATGAAGCTACCCATCATAAAAAGCAAATCTTAGAGGAGGTATACTGAACACACATGAAATATGTTTTTCTAGGGTGAATAAACAGCAACATTGTCACAAGGTTATTTTCATGTTTCCTTCCTATATGACTAATGATTTTTTTAAAATTATTGAATGGGGCTTTCATATTTCTCTAGATATTCAAGAACCTCCCCCTCTCAGAGTCCTTAGAGATTTGCAGCCAGCCTTACTCAGAGGACATTCCAGACTTGTCATTGCACAGCTGCTCTTGGCAGTCAGCCCTCCATGCAAAGGCTTTGCCAAAGCACTGCTTGGACCCCCCAACCACTCTGCTGAAACAATAATTGGTACTTTGACTTTTGCACAACCTCTAAATATTTTTTGCCTTAAAATTAATTTTATTTACTTCAGTTGTAGAATGTGCTGCATCTTTGGCATCAAAGGATCTTTGACAGGATTTGCTTCTCCAGCCTACTGTGTCAGCTGACACATCTTGTATGTAGGGTGCTAGGTAGCATAAGCTTTAAAGTCTTACTTGGTGAGAAACAAGATTCATTACATTTGTTTAGCTGCATGCTTGCTTTTTCCACAAGGAGTTATCTACTTTGGAGAGTCTTCCCTTTCTAAATCTTTGAAATGCTTGTTTCAGCTACCAATGATGCAAAGAAACAGAATAATAAACCTTACCTGAATAAGGTTTCTTTTTCTTCCATATTGAATTCCACTGTTGTAATTCCATGGGTCTGGTCCTAAGGAATTAGATTCCAATCAGTGCAAACAGAAAGGTGTGTATTTCTTTTTGTCCTCCTCTAGACTTCATTGAGTGGTTTGGGTTGGAAAAGATGCTTGAAAATCATCTAATCCCATCCTTCTGTCATGGGTATGGACACCTTGTTCAAAGCCCTGTCCAACCTGGCCTTGAACACTTAAACTTACAAACTTCCTGTTCCATGTGAACACCAAGAAGTTTGATGCAGGTTCTGATAAGGCATAAAAAAGAAACAAAACCAACAAACCAAACTAGATTGGAAATTATTTTTGAAAAAGCCATGCTAGGGTTGAATGTCCTGGGCATTTCCAACATTTATTCTTTGTAATTTTTAACATCCTCTGAGGCTGGAGCATTTGAAACCAAAACACCAGGAATTCTTCCTCTACAAATAAAAAATGTCCTGTAAAAAAGTGGCAATAATGTTTAGAGAATTTTCAACATAGTTTAATTATAAAATTTATGATAGATTCCGCTTTTTTTGGTACAAAGCAAAGTTTCTGGTTTATTTGTTTATTTTTACTTGTTTTAAAGTTAATGCGGTCCAAGTGAAAAGAGAGACCAGAAAAACCTCAGAAATCTTTTCTGCCTCTAGGAAGAAGAGCACAAGTCAATAACAGCGAAATCTCGCCCCGTACCAGTATGAGGTCAAGGCATTATATTTGGCCCTAACTGAACAACATCCCTCAATACACAATACTGATATACTACAATAACTATGAGGGTATGCCTAAATGCTGTGAGGGAATCCATGTCTGCCTCTTTGTTCCTTTTTTCAGCTGTCTGTTTCTCTGCCATGGGTTTCATCCATGTCCTGTGTTCTACTCACACAGTAGTGGAGATTTAAGGCCAAACTCAAGTTAACATTTTTGGAAAAGACCAATTTTTATTGTGCAAGGATTTTTTTATCAATACTGATTTAAGCAGTTGTTCTAGGGGATGTCTTAGATAACATTGGTTAGTGAGCAGTAAATGGTTTTAATGGCAATTACTGGAATATATGGAATATATGTGAGTTTCTGAAGCTGGAAACTGAAGTTCAATTTCTTAACAATTGCTAGGAGGTTGTATTGGGCCTTTTTCACAATTGCTACAATACCATTGTCTTTGTTTGTTCTTAGTACCCTAGTATCTTGCACATGGTTATTTTAGTTTCATGAACTATGAAATGTGAACAAATTATGAATCTCATTAATTCTTAAATATATATATATACTATTTCAGAGAATTTTTTGTTTTTAGGCTTGGACCTAATGAGGCTTACCTTCCAGAAGTACTCTGCCTGTGTCATTTGGATCTTGCCTAATCAGCTTTTGGAATTTCCTGTTGCAGCAGCAAGATCAGAAACCTGGCATAAAGAAAGTGATTGTTTTTATTTCCTTTGCTCAAATTGCAAGTGCTATAAGTTTATTCCCTAACTATCTCCAAATTGTCAGCTCTATCACCAACCCAAATTGAAAACCATGATATGAGAAATGAAAAGACAAACAATACCAGGCACAAATTTCTCCAAAACAAACTTTAGTTCATTTATCATGACTCAACCTTCCCTGACAGAAAGTTTAGTGACTCTCACATGGGAATCAGAAAATTCTCAGAATGTACTTTTATACCACCTCCTCTAATGTAGGAGTTTTTTTCCTTATACAACTTGTCCTTTTTGTCACTCACAACTTCTAACCCATGATTAAATATGCCTGTTTATTGACTCATCCAGAAAGAAATCCATGGGCCTGCTACGTAAGTGACCTTTTCCAGCTGTGCTGATGTCTTTGTTGTTCTGACTTCAAGTCTGAAACACAACAGATGTGTACTGGAATTCCTCTTGTGCTTTATTATTATTATTATTAGTAGTATTATTATCATTACTATTATTATATCATTTATAATGATAAAGTCTATGAAGACTTTGAATGGAATAGCACTCTAAATCACAGAAGACTGGAGAGTTATCTGAAATGTTGCAAACTACTTTTCATTCGTTATGGAAAAGACCAGAGACTAAGGATATTTTATCTATTCCAAATCTTGATTGATTCCTTTAGGTTTTCGGACAGATGCATTTGGTTTTTCTTTTATATGTTAAAAATCCATAAAATTCCAGGCATAATTGAAACATTCGTCCTTACAATTTTTTTTAAAGAGCATTTTTGAGAGCTGGCCCTGAACTTGTGCAGGATCTGCTGTAGCTGGATCCCTACAAATCTATGGTTCCTGATCTGAGAATCCTTGAGGAGCTGGCTGATGTCATCGCAAAGCCTCTCTCAGTGATTTCCAAGAGTTGTCTCAATTTTCAAGAAAGGCAAAGAAGGACTGGCACTTTCCATATGAGAGAGGTGCTCCAGTGCCCTAATTATCTCCATAGGCCTCCATTGGACTGTGTCCAGTAGTTCTTTGTCTTTCTTGCACTGACCCCAGAACTGGACACAGCACTCCAGGTCAGGCCTCACCAGGGATGAGCAGAGGGGCAGGATCCCCTCCCTCGACCTGCTGCCAATGCTCTTCCTAATGCAGCCCAGGATCCCATTGGCCTTCTTGGCCACAAGGACACACTGCTGGCTCAGGGACAGTTTGGTGTCCACCAGCACCCCCAGGTCCTTCTCCACAGAGCTGCTTCCCAGCAGCTCAGCCCTCAGTCTGTGCTGGCCCATGGGGTTATTCCTGGCCAGGGGCAGGAGGCTGCACTTGCTGTTGTTGATTTCAGACAGTTCTTCTCTGCCCATCTCTGCAGCCTGCTGAGGTCCTTCTGCAGGGCTGCACAGCCCTCTGGGGTATGGGCCACTCCTGCCAGCTTTGTGTCATCAGGGAACTTGCTGAGGAGGCATCTTCACTTTCACCCAAGAAATCAATGAATTAAGGTAAAGAATTCTGGTACCAGTACTGAACCTTGGGAGACACCACGCATGACAAGCCTCCAACTAGACCCTCTAACTGTGCCACTGATCACAACTCTCTGAGCTCTGTCATTCAGCCAGTTCTCAAAACACATCACTGTCCACTTGTCCAGCCCACAGCTCCTGAGCTTGCTTGTGAGGATATCACTGGAGATTGTCAAAAAGCTTGCTGAAGCCCAGGTAGAGAACATTCACTGTTCTCATCTATCCAGTTGTCCCATTGTAGGAGTCAATCGGATTAGTTAAATACAACAGCTAAATCTCCAGAAAAAAGTCAAACATCTAGGCAAATGTAGGATGTATTAGCAAAGGCACTTCAAAGGGAAGGTATTAATTCTTTTTTCCACAGCCTGGATTTCAAATCCAAATTGAAAAAAAATGTACAGCTCTGGTCTCCCATGTTTGTGGAAACTTAGGTAACTGTAACAAAATTACACAGTTTATCAAATCTAGATAAACAGAAGTAGAGAAGATGGACAGTTCTTTTCTTGAAACATGGCCAGAATAAGCCTCTGTGAGGAGGAAAGAGACATACAACATGTAGAATAAAGTATGAATTTAGACTGGAATTTAAAAAGTTTCTTACTCTCAAAGAAGTGAGTTTCTGAAACAATCAATGAGAACATAAGTAGAATAAATATGATGCAGTTGCTTTTACTGCAGTTACATAGATTTGCTGAGCTTTTAAACTTTGTATTTGTATAATACAAATAGAAAGCAAGGAAAAGGTTAAAAAATGAAAGTTTACAAGAATGTGCCTCAGAATTTTTTTAAACAAGCATGCTTTATTGCTTTGGAATGACGAGTAACATGGAAAAACTCTAGGTAAATATGCAGAGTTAAACACTAAGCAAGTAGCTGTTCCTTCACTGGAAACCTGAAAAATGGCAAAATTAACATAAATATTACCTGCAGGAAAAATGTATTAATCTAGATTTACACAGCACACTTTATTTCAAAGTATCTTTAAAATCTCTTTAGACTTTACCAAACTAATAGCCTGTGTGAAAACCTAGCTCTCCAAACTGAACTACATTCATGCTTAGGAAAGCTTCTCATGAAGATCTTGGTTTCTGTACCCACAGAGATAAAAACCACTCTGAGTGTGTGCAGTCTATAAACTTTAAAAACCATTTTGTATACTCTCTTATTCTTTATTAGACTTGCTATAATCCTGCAATCCTCTTTTTGTAATATGGAATATGAAGATTTAATCAAAATATGTAAGGTGAACTTGTACCATTACTTTAGACCATACAGTTGTCTATTTCCTCCCATTAATTCCTGTCTCATTCCTTAAAAATTCTGACACCTTATTTGCTTTTTTGTCAGCAGCTAAACATGAGCAGAGGTTACCTCTGACCACACAGTTAAAGTTTTGAATGTTGCTGCACAAACTTGCAGACTTACAGTTTTCATGGAAATTTTATTTTTTCCTTTTCCTTTTCACTCCTTGTTTGTAAATGATACAAAATCAATTTTTGTTTGTCTTGGTATTCAGTTAAGCCACAAAACCTGGAAGGATTCTAGCATGGACCAAGGTTCCCTATCTATCTATCTATCTATAATACTCAATACAAAACTCCTCAATCTCTCAGATTTCCAGTGAGTTCTAATTTCCGATTTATATCTAACTCCTAGGCATTTGAGGTTTTTAAGAAAAACTTTAAAAAATAGCAACTTGTTTTTGACTCACAATGAAATATGATATATGCTATTTATTTTTTTATTTTGCCATGGGTTTACCTATGCTGCAGTAGCCCCTGAGAACACTTGTCAATCGCTAGCCAATGTATGGAAGTAGAAAACAAGGACGCAAACACCCCAGAAGTCAAGGGGTAGGAAAAGAGAGACTATTGAAGAGAGACTGCTGGAGAGCTGAAGGGGATCCATCAGCCAATATCAGGAAAATGGCTGTTGGCACAAAGTACCAGTACCTAAACAAGCAAGATGTGATCCACGGCAAAGGACATGAGTGCAGAAGCACTCCCAGGCCAGACAAAGTAGCTGAAAATCAGGAAAGGTGGTAAGACAGTATGGATGAGAACAGGAATGGTGAACAAGGCAGGATGTGAAAGGAAAAGTGTGAAGTCAAGTAATATGAGAAGAAGGTAATAAAAAAGGGTACATAAACGGGATCTGAATGTTTGCATCTGGGAGAAGACAGCAGGATTAAGATAAAAAGCAAGAAACAATCAAGCTTAAATTTCACAAAATATAGGGAGACAGGGAGGAAAGATTGATGAAGAAAAACAAGTACGATTAGTAGGGGAAGCAAGACAGGGGGAATCTTTAAAAGACTGTCCAAGTATCCACTGTGGGACGTGTCAAAGAAATAGGAGCACGCGAAAACTGAAAGTTTTAAAACTGGGCAGCACAGTGAAGGTGCTCCTGTGCAGGCCTGCTAGGAAGCTGTTTTTTCAAGCATAATTTTCCTATCCATGACTGAATCATATTTTTCCAAGTTGAAGAGAAAAAAAACCTGAGATGTTTTCTTGAGGCTCTAACTGATGACAACATATTTACTGAAATTCTCACAAAAGTCATCACATAAATATTTGATTGTGATTTCAGCAAGTTTATTTCCAAGAGTTTGATTTATAGATAAAATTTCATGTACTGAGACTCCAAGCAAAACAATAAAACTGAGATTATATGAGAGGCAAAGTTATTAGGCTTTGTTGTAACATATCATTTGCAGCTACTATTTTTTTATTTTTAGGATATAAGTCAGAGAAACTAAATGAAGCTGCAGAAGAGCCTTCCAGTTTTAATGATTTGAATTTCAGTATTGACTTTTGCTCCCCATATAAATTCCTTGCTGTAATTTTTAGATATAAAGTCCTGCAAAGCAATGCAAAATCTTAGTATTGATGAATTTATACATTTAAAGTTATGTATATTAATGTAATGTATATTAAAAGTAATGTATATAAAGACTATTCAGGACAACATAAATGCAGAGTACCAGTTATAGTGTGATTTATGCGATTGCATAATGCTGAGGCTTTGTTTATAGCTGTGGAGTAAATTCCTGACTTATAACTGAGAACTGAATCAATTGAAACATTTCTAACTTTTTCCACAGTCATATTTTTAGAAAATGAACTGCTGGCCATAACGAGGAATGCAAGGAAATTAACAGGTTCCATCTTCCACCACTACAGAGCTGAGCTGTCTGCTTGACAGCTGAGCTCAGATTTTACTTGTCACTGAACTTGGTGAAAATAAATGTAAAATAGATTAACTCTTTTGCTTTCTACATCTTTTGGATCAAAATCTCATTCCTTTAAAGTAGGGTTACTGAAATATTTTGGATCACAAGCCTGTAACACATGTCATTGTTACTTGTTAGAAATAGGTTCTAATTCTAGTAGCAGCTGAAAGAAGTGTAATTTCAGGACTGGTGCAGCTGAGATTATTAACTGGCACCATACATGTTCTCTCTAGTGTGTGAAAACCAGTGAAAGTTTTCTCTGGCTAAGGACATAGTATTCAACATGTCAGGACCTCATCCGGGCTTTGCTCTCACTGCATTTTGCACATTCTTTTTTAAGAGTTGCCACAGAGCATGTATGAGGGCCCTATTCTTTTTTAAGGACTGAAAATACCTCTCAAACACTGCTAGTAGACTATATGTTTTCCTACTTCTTCAAGTCATCTAATTTTAATATAAAGAAAATTTCTTGAAACTTTTAGGAAATAAAGGTTGATATGTAAGTTTTGCAGCTCTACCATAGAGGAAGCAGTTAGTTAATACTAGAGATGAGAAGTTTTTACTCTACTGCTTAATGAAAAACAAAGGCAAGGGAAGTCCTTGCCCAGACACTGGACTGAACAATATTTGGAAAGCAAGCTTTACATAAAGTGAATTGAAGATACTAATGTACAAGCTTGGTAAAGGAATCCTAACTGTGTATATAAAATATTTCCTTGATGAATAGTCAGCAGTTCTGGTTTCTGTTTAAATTCCTCCCTCCACAGTCATGCATCTAGGAAACCAGATTGGAAAAGATTCATTTCTGGCATTACCAGATTTACTGGAACAAACAGAAACACATTTACTGTGAAGAAACTCTTTCTGAAAGAGGCACTAGTGTTGTCGTGTCAGATGGGGCAGACCCTCCAGAGAAAGGGTGGCTGAAAAGGTCAGGATGAACTGAAGAAGCATGATGTTTTGTTTTCCCAGAACATACCACCTGCTTAACATGAAAAATTACACCAAGCTTGAATGTTGGACATGTGCAAGTGGCAATGCTTGATCATTTAGGCACAAACATCTGATATATGTGGCCTGGAAATATCCATAAGAGCTATTCCTGCCTTGAATGAACCCAGAGGAAGGAACACTGCTCTCTACAGGAAAAATAAGGACATAGAATGGCCTTGACTGGTGCAACTACAGTATTCTGACATGTCTTTCTCATTTTGCCAACTAATTTTAAAAAATAAGCAACATGTCATTAAAGAAACTGTTTTTGTATTTAAGAGACTTTTTTCTCTTTAATAGCCAAATAAAAAGGATTGATTTTTTAATAAATATATCTAAATATTGATGAACATTAATTGATGAACATGCTCACTTTGTTGCTTGCAAGACAATAGACAACTATTCATTGAATAAATGCAAGAGTAAAAGGAGGGTTTAATTAGGAATTGTTTTTGTGTGAAGCTGTAGTTGTAGTGGGAAAAAATTCTTTGAATACACAAAAAAATCATTGGCATCTGAAGAAGAAAAATTTTAGTTAGGTTATTGAAGACATTGTTAAATGCCAGAGTTTATTATAAAACATGAAAGAAAACAAGCTTCAACAAATCACAGTAAAAGAGACATAATAACATTTTACATTACAAACTTTGGAAAGAGTTCAATATCTAATTCTTGGGAGTATTTCCTTCTCCATCTTTAACCTTCCAGTAGGACAAAGGTACTGCAAAAATAAGTTAGATGAATAGCACTAAAACAGTACATAATTCCCTGACAAAACAGGAGAAGAAAAGAGGCAAGCTTGGAAGGAGACAACATCCCACCTCAGTGTAACCTGCAGCAGCTAGAATAAAATACGTTTTTGCTGTGCATACTTTCTCATAACTAAAATAATACAGACTAAGACAGACTAAACTAAAAGCCTCGAACTTCTTGGATTTTCATATAATGTCAAATTTGGAAAGTGTTGCTTCTTATCTAAGGTGAACAAAGAAGTACAGAACCTACATCCTCCTAGAAGCTATGCTAAGGCACGTGGAAAATAAGGAGGTGATTGGTGCCAGCCAAAATGGCTTCACTAAGAGAAAATCTTGTTTGACAGATTTAGTGGCTTTTTACAGGTGTGACAGTGTTGGTGGATATAGAAGGTAAGCAGATTTCATCCGCTTGCACTTATTCAAAGTATTATGCATTTTAAACATGACACCCTTGTCTCCAAACTGGAGACACATGCCTTTGATAGATGAACCAATTGGCGGACAAAAAAATCTGGATGATCACAATCAAAGAATTGTGGTCGGTGACTCTAAATCCAAATGGAGATCAGGGAGGAGTGAATGTTCATGGGGAGTCAGTACTGGGACTGGCAGTGTTTAACATCTTTGTTGATGACATGGACAGTGGGATTGAGAGCAGCCTCAGCAAGTTTTCTGATGACACTGAGCTGTGTGGTGCAGTCAACACGCTGGAGGGAAGGGATGCCATCAAAAAGGAGCTTGACAGGGTGGAGAGGTGGGTGCATGTGAACCTCATGGAGTTCAACAAGGCCAGGTGCAAGATCCTGCACATGGGTTGGGGCAATCCCAAACATGGGTACAGGCTGGACGGGGAACGGATTGAGAGCAGCCTTGAGGAGAAGGACTTGGGGGCATTGAGTGATAAGAAGCTCAGCATGACCAGGCAGTGCTCATTTGCAGCTCCAAGAGCCAACCACATTCTGAGCTGCATCAAGAGAACTGTTGCCAGCAGGTCGAAGGAGATGATTTTCCCATTCAGCTGCTCTCATGAGACCCCGCTTGGAGAAGTGTGTTCCGTTCTGGGGCTCTCAACATAAGGACTTACATGGATTTGCTGGAGCATGTCCAGAGAAGGGTCACGAAGATGACAACTACTGAAATACCTCTGAAGACAGACTGAGAGAGTTGAGTTCATCCAGGCTGGAGAAGGGAAGGTTAAGGAGACACCTTATTGCTGTCTCCCAGTACCTGAAAAATTATACAAGAAATCTGGAGTGGGACTCTTTACATTGACATATATGCATAGGACAAGGGGGAACTTTAGTTTTAAACTGAAGGAGGGTGGGTTTAGATTGGATACTAGACAGAAATTCCTTACTGTGAGGGTGATGAGGCACAGGTTACTCAGAGATATTGTGGATGTCTCATCTCTGGAAGCGTTTGAGGTCAGATTGGACAGGGCTTTGAGCAGCATGGTCTAGTGGAAGGGAGCTGGGAACTACATGACCCTTAAGGTCCCTTCTGACCCAAACATTTCTATCAGTATATGTATATCAGTATGAACTAAATCTTAGTAATGAATGGGGCCAGCAGCTATTTGAAATCTACACAGAATAGTGGAGAAATTTTTTTAAAAATACGTATTTTTTTATTATATCTCAAACCCACAATTTTTATAGTCCTTATTTCCATATCATTCTTATCCTCCACTGAGTAATGCACTGGAGATTATATAAATGTCTCTTTAATATTGAAACCAGATGTATGTATATAGGTTTTTTTTATTAGATGCTGGCTGCCATACATTTATGGCAAGATCACTTACATATCCAAGAAATAAAGGACAAATGTATGAAAAATTCAAGACAAAAGTTTCTCGGGTTACCTTTATCCTTGTAATTCTATTCATTTCAGCTTTTGAGCAAGCAGAAGCAAAAGGTTTGACTAACCTTCAACTCTGGTCAACTCTGGCAATTTCTGGAGTACTATCTCATATAAAAGCAGATATTTTATAGTTTTTTTTATTATCTTCTTGTAGTTTTGTACCCAATGACCAGTTAAAAGCAATAGCCATTTTACCAATCTGTGTTCCAGACATTTTTGGTTTTGTCTTTTACGATGTGAAGTGAAGCAGCCAAATCTATAAAAGGCCTATAACAAACTTCTATTCCATGCCATTGTCTAAGATCATCTGGATTTCTCCCATTAACAGTGTATCTCAAACATTCCAAAACAATGAAAAAGGTTATTATCCTTCCTCAAATCAGAATAGATTATTTTAGTTCTCTCATCTGGGGAATGAATAGAAGTATCTCAGAAGCTCTCAGCTTCTATACTGTGGAATGGATAGCTATTTTAATGCATGTTCTATTGAACAAGTCAAAACATATTTTATCTGGTACATGGGGATGCTGATGTTACGGGGTTTGCCTGAGGTTTTCTTTTTAAACAAACAGTAAGATCTTCTATGTTTTTTACTGTTGGCTTGGTTATTACTCCTGGGCACAAACTAAATTTTTTTGGGTTTTTTATCTATTTACTATACTGTAGCTCAGAAGCAACATGACAGCAATTTCTCAGTTGTAGTATTGTAACATTACTGAAATGTTCTTGTGTTCTCCAGATTGGCTGAGTATGGGAAAATAATTCAGTCTTTAATACTCTCAACAGAACTGGTCTGACTTGTAAGTGCTCTTTAGATTTAAAGATGCCTTGCTGATGCTGCCAAAAACTACTGTATGATGGGCCTGCTCTGAGAACAGTGGGCTAGATGAATTCCAGATATCCTTCCCAGACTATACAGTTCTGTGTCTCTATGTTCATCTTACAGTTACATGCATGTGTACTCTTTCCTTTAAGAAGTCCTTTGGAACTACTTTCAAATCTAGAACTATTTCCAGTTATTGTTCCTGTTATGCCACTTGTTTGCTGTCTCAATTACATTAATACGAAACAATCTTGCTCTCACAAGAAAATGCAAAATGAAGCAGCACTTCTCATGCTGATTTCACTTTATTCAATAAAAATAATGTCTGGTGAGATCTTTGAAATTTATCAAGAGATAACAGAGATAGTGATGACACAATTTATTATTCAGTTACTTTGGTTTCCTGTACAGTTAAGATGTTCCATTAGAGTTACTATGCAGTTTCTGCAAAACAACATGTGGTATTTTATCTTTTCAAATTATTACCTTGCATTCTTTTCTTCTACTCTAAAAATGGAGACTATGAAAAGAAAATGAATGAAAAATGTTTAATTGGGATTTGTACTGTAATTTGGTAAAAGATGACGACAGAGGCTGCACTCCAAAGACATATCAGTCTTTTTAATTACATGCTAGTGGTAATATTTCTGTGAGTTTCTCAATCAGAAAATTAAAAACGTAAGATTATTCTGCTATAAAGGAGTGTGTGTTAACTCTTCACCATTCTATTAAGAAATTATAAGCTACATGAATTTCTACCAATGAAGAGAGATACAGCAGAGAGGATCTAACCCGGCTTCTATTCTCATAATTAAGTAAATAAAAAAAGATCATCTCCCTAAAGCCTCTTTCTGGTCTGTCAATCTAAACAGAATTTAACAATATAGGAGTATTTGATTACTTCAGTTGTCTGGTTAGTGAAACTTAGGCCCTTCATGAACAACTGTCCTACTTTCTTAGAGGAAGCCCGGTGTAATTAGAAATTGTGCATAAAAATCCAGCCTGATTTTTATGAAGAGTGAAGATGCATGTGAAATCCATGCTTTCATCCCAGGAGTAAGAATCATTTTCCTCAAAATATGGACCAAGCAGAAATTGGAAATGTAATCTCTACAGTCAATACATACACATGCATATGTCTATGAATATTGTTTTTTAATATAATGCTGCTGACCAAAAGCCAAATGCATTTTTTTCATTTGTGTTTGGATACATAGACACCCTTTGTCTAATGTGAAAAATCTCTGGCTTCCAGTCAAGTTATGAGGAACTGACAGCGCACCAGACCAGGTAAAATAAAGCTAACATGAATTGTGTGTAGGATTTCCATGAGTACATCTGTACTGCCAGTTTCTTCCCTAGGTAATATGTTCTTTTTAGGATTTGAGGAAAACTGCTACCCAATTAAACCATTACCGTTTAACCACAACAAGATTTGCTGTGTTTGAACCTTCACTAAGCCATGTGGGCTCTTCTTTGTGTTTGAGATTGTTTTTGTTGTTGGGGTTTTTTTTGTTTGTTTTTGGGGTTTTTTTGTTTGTGTGTGTGTGTGTATGTGTGTTTGTGACTCAAAAGCAATTGAGGAAACACCTGAACTTGACACAACAAAGTTGCCAAGTAAAGAAACAAAATCATCCTACTCTTCAACAGGCAGCTGTGATGGGAACCCACTTTAGTGAGTATGGCTCTGCTCTGCTCCCTATGCATATATACCAGTTGTCGAATTCATAATTAAAGATGCATTCATGTAGAGAGGATGATGGAGTACTATGGGGTTTTTTTTATGGAGAATCTTGTCTTTTCAAGCTTAAGAATCTACTTACTAGACAACAAAAACCATGAAGACTGAATACAAACCTCCCTCATGGTAAGAAACAATAGAAGTCCATGTCCCATGAGATGAGAAAGGAGCAATGTGTGTGTGGCTCACTAATCACTGCCTTTGACTATGGACTTAATTCATAAAATGTCTCTGTGGATCATACCATCACTGAAAAGAACAGAAAAACTTGGTTTTGCAAATAGCTCTCTCTGTATCCCAGGCTGTGCACTAGCTACTGCAAATGCTTGAACTTGCAAGGTTCAAATCTGAGAAGAATTTTGTAGATTATTTAGGTTTACACACATAATTAACACATTAAAGTTAATACACTAGTGCCATTAGGCTCAAGTGCACACCATTTACAGTAACAAGCCCTGAGCAAGCTGGAGGAAGGCATTTCTGTAGGACACTGAAAATTTATTTGCATTTCTTTGACCACTTTCCTAATGTAACTGCTCAAGGGCAGCCTCAAAATTTTACAACTCTTGTAAACTTAATCTACCCATTTACTGATACAGATATTTATTTAAAAAAAACCCCAAACAACTCCAAAGTTAAAGGTTTATGTTTCTTTTCTCACTGTCAAACTATATTTTCACATTCTGAATCAATTGTAATTGGGTCTCAGAAGCAAATTTGTCGTCCTTCTTCACTACTCGCTGCCTGTCACTGGGCATTTACATGCACTATTTACTACCTTGACTGATTTAACAGCAAGCCAGTAAAATTTTGCTCATTAAACCTATCACTGCTTATCGTTCTGATCTGCTATTCCACCTAGATAACTCTAAGAAAAAAATTGTGACTATTTCTAGATTCAAACATATCAAAATTATTTCAGCAATACATATCAGCTACAGTGGGGCCAAAAGACAACACTAGTTATATGCAAAAAGCAAACAGATGTGCAAAAGCTGATCTCTTATTTAGAGGATTTAATATAATTGAAAAAAATCATCATCCACCATGTAACTAAGAAACCCATCTCTGTTCTGAAGAGACTCAGATTTCTTTGTTGAAGAAACTTATGCAATTGCTGACGTGTGACTTTAGCCAATAGTTTCCTGCTGAATAAATGCTGAGGGCATTCCTGACATTCCTCGAGGGAGGTTCCTGGCCAAGCTTTGGCAGCTGTGTCCATCCCAGTTCTGTGCTGAGTGCTGAGCTGCACCCACACAGAAGCCGGCTCATGTCAGCACACGCCGGAATTTCCAGACATATATGGACAACACTCATATGTGAACAGGGTGTTCCTCGCCCCCACACACAAACCAGGACTGGGACGTGCTGAGGTCTCATGTCATAGATTCCCAGTGAGGCAATCCCATGAATTCAGTGCTTTAATTTTGTACTTACATCATCAAGGCAGGGTAGATGCTTTTTTCCTTTGTCTATTTTTATGTTTGTTTTGTTTAGATTCGGTCTTCTTTTAAAAAAATATTAAATAGAGTGGAATTTCTTTGAATAAGATGGAACTTATTCCAAAATTTTGAACATTTCATTATTTTTTCTAAGATTTTGACAGAAATATTCTGGATCTGCAATAAAGTTTATTTTTTTCTCAGCAAACTGTCAAAAATTATCACGTGTAATTTAACAACTTATACCTTTTTCAAAATGCTTTACCTTTGCAAGTCTGATTTAAATGGAATCAGAGAAAAAAATAAGCATTGATTTTACATCTTCATCTCACATCTGTGGAATTCTACAGTTTTCGCTAAGTTCCTGAATAGTCATAAAGGTATATTTATGACTTCTTTCAGCTTAGAAAAGTGAACATTCCTATTCAGAGTCACTGATAAATTTTCTTTGGAGGGCAGAAGTATCAAATGTGCATGAAAAGCTCTTTATCAAGAGAGCATTTTTGGCAGCCAGTTATAAATATGTTGACACCCTTTTCTTCAACAAGTACTGACTACCATTTCTTTCATTCCTTCCCGAAAGTTCTGCCTACTCTGAAAGTGCATTCATGTTACTTTGAATAAGGAAGGACTCAAATAATAAAATACATCCCTCCTGTCCCTCTTTCACCTTTTGCTCTCTCAGACCCGGTGATGTTTCCAGTCATGTTTTGTTTGTGTATAAGACTTACCTTGTTATTCATAGCTTTTTCCCTATTTTGTACTGACAATATTTGTGCTAAAGGTCACTACCATTTCCTTAGTCTTCTTCCAGAGGCTTAAGTGTTTCTTAGTTTTCTCAGCAACAACTAGTATTTGCATTCAAGCTAGAGTATATATTTAAACTACCAGTCGTCTTTTACATTGCCATGAGATCCCTGGAACCTCTGGAATTATGTTGCATATGTGGAATAGGCAGGACCAACAGTGTAGACTCTAAGTATAGAATAATACTGAATGTTACTAGATGATTTGCTGCTTTAGGTGATTCCAGTCAAAATGTCAGGTAAAGAAAATAAAGTATTCCAGCATGGACCAAGCCTTGTCAAATTGGAAGACATGCCATAAATACTAATTTTTCTCAAAAATATGTCCTGGCACTATTTGCCTCGAGCCATTGTTTATACACAGAAGCATCCAGCTGCATTTACATGTTAGTTAAAAGAGAATCAAGGGATTTACACAGCATACAAAAATTTGTAAAATACCCATAACAGTGTATCATTAACATGACCTATTTCTTTCTCGGTGCTCCTTATGAATGGGTCATAGAGTCTATTAGATTTGATGAGAAGTAAAACAGAAACATGACAATAAGGTATATATGAAAGATGCTATGAGAAATAGATACAAGTTTCACAGTTAAAATACCCAGAAATAATCCAAATGACTTTGATAAAATATAGTTTTAAAATACTGAGCTTTTTGTTCCATCGTAAAATATTTAAGTACAGTAATTTAAATTAAAAATCTGAAAAATCTACATATACAAGGTGTAACAATAGATTAATTGTTATAATAATAAATACCTTTTTTGTCTTTTTCTGAACTTTTCCCAGCAAATTCTGAGGCAGAGATTTTCTTCTTGCTATAGGTTTATTAGTACTTAGCATAGTAGGCCAATGGCTAAGATCAGGAGCCCCTAGGAAGACCAGCAATACAATTAGTATTTTAAATAGGAAGAGGCAAATGAAATAATGTCTTCTGTTGTTATATTTTTTCTTTTATCTAGGTATACCTATACATGAATCTCTATAATGTCCAGCACAAATGTGTTTAACAAATCATACACCAAGCTACTGAAAAGAGAAAGGCCTTTTCACTGAAGCACTCACTTGTCTAAGGTAGGATAATGTGGATATCTAAGAAGGACAGTGAAAACAGGATTAAACTAATACACTTGGATTAACATGGTAATTATAGGACATCCCTTGCTTTTTTTTGGTCTCTATGTATTTCTACTAAATGGAGATGAACAAGTCCAACCAGGGATTAAGTGAAACCCAGCAGAACATCCAATAACTGTTTTTGAATTACATACTGTTCTAAAAACTTGAAGCTTCCTTATCAGAAAATCTTAGGAATTATTCCAAACCAGCTAATGTTCTGGTAATTGTACTATTCATTATTATATCTCAGGTGACATTAAAACTAAAAACGTTCTCTGAAGCCAGAAACTAAAACTTGTTATTTAAGCATTTTGAAGTACTCTTAATTAAATAAAATTTTGTCAAAATGTCCTTTTTCATCAGATCCAGCTTTCAACAACAATCATTTTTGTGACAAATTTGGCCTGAGGAAAAATGCCATCAGTGCTGGCTCTCATTGCATTATTCAGTAAAACTGCTCTGCTGTTTGTAATCAGTTGCTATGTCATGGATGTTTCTAAATTTCTGTTTAGCTAACACATATATTTCCTGCATATATTTTCTGGTACAGCCAGAGGAGTTTTCTTGAATCTTTAATGCATTTTGATTTTCTATACACTCCTGGCACATTTGCTTGATGGGCATTCCTGTGAATATTCCACAGAATTTTTCAGATAATTTCACAGCATCAGATAGAGGGTATAGATAGCAGAGAGAATCGGTGACTCTCAGGCAAGCAGCTAACACAATAAGCATGGTAATACTTCATCTCTCTTTGTGGGCATAATCAATAAAGGATCAATAAACTTGGCATTCAAAAATGGTTACTGGGCTTTTCCTGTGGGTTTCTTCTGTAGCAACTTTATCAAAACATTAAGGAAGAAAAATCCATGACCTTACAGGTCCAGGGTCTCCAGCCATATGAAAACTTAAAACAGTTTTTAAAACAGTAAAAGAGGAAGATGATGATTTTAAACAACTGAAACTTTAAACAACTAAAAAACTGATGTGAAATACTTTACCACCATATCAATCTGATTTAACTCTGTTATCTTATATCCTCCATAAAAGCAAATTGGGTATTACTGGTGCAAAACTAGGACAGATTACCTTTGACAGCAAATGGCTTTCTCCCCATCCCCCATTGCATTCTATGGGAAAGCTGACAATAGGTAACATGCTGATGGGGAGGTCTTGCAGGGGGTACTGAGGGGTGAGCAATGAAAAGTTCCTGCAGGAGGTACCTTTCAATAATGAAATCCATAGAGCGGAAATCCTCATGTGTGATGAGGAGAACTTCAAAGTTTTTTAAATACTGAGAATGGTTTCACAAAACCTAATTCATGAATCCCCATCAGGCTTGTTATCAACGACCAAAAATACCTCATACACACCTGAGAGTGTCTGTTCTTCTTGAGACACTGCTTTTAATTTTTACCTCTATCCATCTGCAGGAATTTATTCCTATACTTTTCTTTTGGTTTCTTTTGTGGCTGTGTACAAATTTGTCAGGAAACATGGCTGCATGCCATTAGGCATCTTTCCAGGCTGCAGTGTCTGCAGTGCCTGAGGCAGGCACACTAATAAGCTCATGATATATTATTTCATACTAATACCAGACTTTTACAGAGCATGATGAAAATACTCCTGTTAGATGTGAGCTGTCTTTCTAATAGTATTTTAGAGAAACAAAATAGGCACACTTCTTTTGCAAGAGTTGTAATATGGACAGGAGAACCATAGTGTTTATTGGAGGGAAAAATATGTAGTAGCAAAGCCTTGAGATGTAGCCAAAACTAGAACTGTATTTTTAAAGTAGATTTATTCCCAAGATTGATGTGAATTTCATTTTTAAAAAGTCTTGTGATCACATGAAATTATTTATTTTCAGCTTTGGAAAGCTAAAAAAAGGAAGCTTGTGCAAAAACAGAAAAACCCAAATGGATCTGACTGCAATCTTAAATAGTCTGTTCCTCAGTTTGGCAGATCACAGGGTAACTTAGGAGTTGTGTAAAATAAGTTTGACTCCAAATCCATGTAAAATGCAGGGCAGCCGCTAAATTTTTGAACAAGTCTGAACACAAGCTGTTTAGACATTGACGTCTTTCCTTCTTTCACTGATCCTTAAAAGATGTTTTTTTAAATTACTTTTATGTAGATAAGTGTATAGTAAAGTTTGTGAAAAGAATAAAACCCACTTGCTGATTCTAAATAATTACAATTATTGGTTCTAAATAAGCATGATCACCTATATGTTTCATACAAACTATATAGAAACAACTTTCATGTTCCAGAAACATCTCTGATTATCATAAGGGTGATATAAAAGTTCCAGTGGAGGGTGATACACCAGTTCCATTCCTCAAACCTTCACCTTCTGCAGGTTACTTTGTCTGTTGAACCAGATATTGCAGAGTGCCCAACAGTGGACATCTGTGTGAAGAGGGGATGTTTCTCTGCCATAATCTATCCTCACTGGCATTTACATTCATTTAATGGAATATGGAGTACCAGTCATCCTTAATAACTAATTGAGACTTAAGAGCTCTTAAAATTAGAAACATGAAGGCCAGCTGAAGCAAGGTTCAACTTATAAACAGGACAGAAGTTACGGCAAACACAACTGGCCACAGTTCTAACCATCAGGTGGAGTCTTCTGTGTAAGAGGTTTTGCCCTTGTGAAAGATAGGTTCTGATTCAACTTCAGCTTTTGGGGCCTAATGCAGAAATGGCTGGGTGAAACTGAGCCTGAGTTATGCAGGAGGTCAGACATCCTGTCCAGAACAGACTCTTCTGAGAAGGAAATTTATAAAAAATAGCAACAGAAATATGTAACCCAGTGAGTGTATCAAGCATCTATTTAGGACTTGGGTTAAAAACTCTAATGTACTTTTCCCCCACAGATTCCTAAAGCCATTTATAACAGGCCAGCTTCTCATGACTACTTATATTTATAGTTTTTCTGCCTGGTTGTCACTGGTCACATTTTTAGGCTTTGCATTGCATTTTAAATAACCTGAGTCATTTCATGTTCATGTTTACCACTCTAGTCCTTATTTTATGAAGTTTTTCCATGAGTCTGAAATGAAAAATATCCTTTCCTCCTCTCTGCTGAAAAGTCACAACCACAAGTCATCCATCACAGCTCAAATTTGTCCCTTAAAATTTTATCAGATTGCTCACAGAAGAGATATTTCCAAGCTAGAAGTTAAAGCTCAATTTTTCTTTAGTTCTCAGAGGAGATGAAAAGAGCTCACCTTTCCTCCAAAAAAATTATTTCCATTTTTTTCTTCAAACTCTGCATAGAAAATTAACTAAAAGAAAAATCTTTTCATTCCTGGCACCACAGGCACTTGTAATTCCTTTTAGGGTTTTTGTATGCTTTTTATTCTGGAAGGAAGAGAGCTGTGAGGGAAAAAGATATGTTGTGGCTGTGTCCATCATCTCTCTCCCTCATGCACAGTTCACTAGTTTCAAGCTTCAAAAAATAAATACTTCATGCACAGAGTGCAAGAAAAGAATATCAAGCAGTGTGTCCCGAAACTTTCTTTAAAGAGGTCAGTATATCCAGCTCTATGTTGCATATTATCCTTCATTTTACACTGAATTATGAACAGTCTCAAATCTGACTGAGATGTATCATCTACAGCATCACTCTTCCCATGTGTAATAAACCTGTTTCCCTCAGCTTTCTGCAGATAGGAATAACCTAGCAGTGCCAGGCTATTCCATACAGCTATGCTACCTGGCCAGCAGTAGGATTCAGTGCTGGGGACCTCAGTGAGGCTATGTGCCTCCAGCTTTCCCGAACTTTGGCAGTGCTGTGGCACTCACTTCCAGAACAGTGAATACATGAGTAAGGTTTGCGCTTTGGTCTTTTGGTTTCTACATCTTTATATTTAGTTATTAGTTTTAAAGGCAAAAACATTACAGAGGGAAAATTAATGTGATGTGTGGAGCTGGCAGTAGAGATTTTTCCTAAATGTTTGTGAGGATCCCATTTCTCACAGATGTTACTGCCAAGAAAGAGCCTTTTTTTTTTTTTTTTTTAAGAATATAAAGATTGTTAGCAATAATTTTCTGCCTAAAGTATTTCTCCATTCAAATGCTAACCCCATTGTAAAACAGGATATATTCAAAAATACTTATTATTTCAAGTGGGAGAAGAAGGCTAAGAGGCCCAATATGTGGAATTGAAAAGATTCAGCCAACAGCTGTAGAGGTAACTACAAAACTATTTTGCAAAAGACCTTGGAGAAGCAGAAGGAAGGAAAGAAGGAGAGAGAGCAGAAACCTTTCCAAGGAAGGAGTCTGCTGCCTTTCATCATCAGCTGCAGTAGTGGGAAATTACAAAGCTGTGTGTCCAAGATCAAAGCCTGAGCCTTTATTAAGCAGGCAATCTAGTATTAACATAGTCTCAGAGACCCATAAGTGCTTGTATCATGCCTACCCTGCTTTGTGTATTCTTTCATAATTTTTCTTTTTAATTGATAGGCAGAAACGTTTCCTTAAGGAAAGATCAGGCAGGGTGGTGAGTCATATATTTTTATTCCTCTGACTGCTTTTTAGTGCATTAATAAACAAGAACTGTAAGTATCTATATATGTCTGAGGAAGAAGTCCTCTGTTGCAAGTTCTGATGAGAGCTGCTAACAGTGAAACTGATGCAGGGCGCTGGGCAGGCCTTGGCATTGGGAATAGGAGGGAAGCAATCAGCAGAGCCTGCTTGCACTAGGTTGAAAGGATAAAACGGGTTTCCTCCTGACTGAACAACCGTCAGTGATCACACAAAGTGAAAGGAAGTTAGAAACCAGAGCAGCATGACCTGTTGGGATTAACTACAAAAGCTAATTTAGAAGCCCCTGCTGCTGCCAAAATTATGAGGACAAAGAATTTGGCTTAAAGACACTTTCTTTCTCTTCCTTTGTAACTGAATAACTCCAAGGTGATGTAGAATATAAATCTGCTAGGAAAATATGGAAGCCTGCCGTTTGCTTTTCATAAACAGATCTGATACAATTACTGGTAGCAGAGATGAAATTGAGCTAGAAGCTATGAATCCCTAGGCAAACCTCCTGAAAATTTAGCGTGTGTTTGGGAGTGAAGGTTTTGGTTGGACTTTCCCCTAATGGGCAGACAGAATGTGCTAAGTCTGAGTCCAATTCCATGTTTTTCTTTGTTTTCATTGTTATGATAGTCATGGCTACTGCTGCAAAATTAGGCCATTAAAAAAAAGGCAAGCAGCCCATGCCAAATGGTTCCCATTTGAGCTAAACTCCTTGGGCTCAGCAATAGACTCAGAATACTCAGAAAGGTACCTATTTAGGACATGTGTTTTCTGCTTATTTCTGCCCTTGACTTGTTTTGGATGATACAGTGAGTTGACAGATGAAATTTCCTTCATAGGGAAAAAGGCTGATATTTTCCAAACTATTTTCATCCCAAATTGGCATTTTCAGAGACCAATATGTTTAGGAAAAAAAATCAGTTCAGAAATGTCAAAATATTTTTTTTTAAATCAAACACAAATATTCAACCTTTCCCAAACTGTTTAAAGTTTGCTCACACATGAACTGGAGTTATGTTGCCTTCCTAGGGAGTAGCAAAGGCATTATATGTATGTTTATACCTATACAGTAAATACCTCATCAGATTTTGAGCTAATGGAAAGCTGCTCAGAAACTAAAATCAGGATGGGAGACTTGCACCTGTACTAAATATGCAAAGAATTAACCAGGATCTATATCCTGGACCAATGCTGATAGATCCTCACAATGTGAAGATCCCAAAGCAACCTACCTGCATTGGCACAGAAGCCACAAATTTTTGACTCTTCTTCTCAACCAATCAGCATAAAAATTCCCTGTGACTTTGATCTGTTGCTGCAAAGCATCTATGGCTCACAAGACAAAATCACAAAAATCAGCAGCTGGTCGACCTTACCATTGACCTACTAATGTAAGTTGCACCAGCACTTGCAGAGCTAAAGAGTAGGAATTAAATGGTCTCTCAGGATCTGTGGAAATGAGGGATGGTATTATTCAGAGAATATTCAGAGAAATATTTGGATTTTTTCTCCAGAAGAATTTATGGTATTTTTCTACAGACTTCACACCTATTCTTTTGTCTGAGCTATTCTTTTAGGAAGATTAACTGTTACGTTTTGACTAAAACATGAAGAATGTTCCTTTCTTGCTCACTTCCCCACCTTTTAAAAGACATTGTGTAAGTGCAGTGTTCTCATAAAAGCATTTAAATGAAAGAGAAGTATAAGTATGTTGTCTTTTATACTTCATTAAATTGTGCTTAGACGTAATTTGCTTTGTTGACTCAAATCATGGAATCAATTCTTGCTGTAGGGATTTGTTATATGTCCCAGGGCATTCATAGCTCACTGAGCTCAGCCATCTACAAGTGTATAATTACAGGCTGTCTGTTTCATATAAAAAAAAAAAATTGCCAGCAGTCTTTTGGCATAGTGAGGTATGAAATTTTTAGATCTGCTCATGAGAACCAGCAGCAGAAATGGGGGAAATAACTTCCCCAGGGTTACTTGAATATATAAGTTTCTGGATCTTGGCATGATTAGGTATTTTGTGCTGGAACTGTACTAAATTTTGCATTGAAATTTATTGTATTTCCTACTTCCCCAGCCAGAAATATATGTACATTTAAGAATATAATATGAAAATTAAACTCTCAAGACAGCATTGCTCAATATGTGAGCTCAAACTTTGTCCAGAAAGACAGCATCCAGGCTTTGAAAATACAGATCATCAGTATGCTACTATGTGAAGATGTATCTCACAGTTCATAGGCTAAAACCACAAAAATGTCCTGCATTATTTTATCCCTGAACTGACTATTTTGAATATTTGAACTGGCTTGAGGATGAAGGTTGCTTAGTGTCCACATATCTAAACTGGGGTTTTTTTCATCATAGATTTCTGTGCAAAATCTTGCCTTACACTAAAATGATGAATTTCTCTGATGGAGTGCTTTTAAAGCTAAACCTGAAGACTTGGGTTGAAAAAGACAGATTATTATTTTTTTTAAACAGTTAGAAATGCCATTATCTTAAGTCCTGGGATTTTTTTTAATAATATCTCCCTTCTCTCTGCCTTTGAGACTCATTGCTGCAGCTGCTGTGCAAATCAAAATTTCCCTTGAATGTCCATTTCTGAATAAAAAAATCTGCTATTCTTAACTGCTGAAGTTTGAGTCCCTGTATCAAGCCAGCATACCAATTTGCAACCTCAGCCTTCTCTGCGTGAGTCACCACTGCCTCACCTCAGCAAAGGACCATGTGTTTTGGTCCTTTGTTAGAAGACATTAGATAGACCAAAATAATTGAGGACCTACTCTGGAGAGTGATGTTGTCTCACCTTGTCAGCAGAGGAAAGAACACCTCTGTCTGGAAGACAGAATACAAAATTGAATCAGGTGGGATTAAAAGAAAAAAGACAAAGTTGTTTCAGTACCTGAGAACTTGTGAGCAAGATTTTTGTACTGCAAGTGGAAGTGCAATTGGAAAGGTGAGGAGAAGGGTTTCCCAAAGCTGCAAGGGAAGCACAGTGAGTCTATGTGAGGCAACATCCAGAAGGTGCCATTTTCACCATCTCTCCATTTCAGCACATGTCAACATGGAACCCATCAATGGGAACATTTGCATTTTGGACTCCCATATCCTGCCCCTCACTTGACCACATGAGGGGCTATGTTGTGCCTGCGAGAGGGGTTGGCAGGGAAGCCAAATGTCCAGGAGGGCCAGAGACAGCAGGAGCTCTGGGGAAGGCTCTGCTTTGCTGCTGTGGGCGTGCCCCAGGGTGTCCCTGCATTAGCCCTTCTCTCTCTTCCAGCAGGTGGGTGCCCATGATGTGCTGAGCTGGACCAAAACCCTTGGGTGACAGTCATCAGCCACAGGGCTGTGGGCGGCATGTGCTGGGGGCACTGGGCTGAGGGAGCCAGTGTCCCCTCCATGGCCCCTGCCAGAAACGCAGGAAAGTTCTCATAGCAAGCAGGGAGTTATGCAGTTTCACACCTAAGCCCTGAGCCAAAAGGGTGGAAGTGGCATTTTCAGGTTCTCACCAGCCAACCAGCTAGAAGGCCAAGGGTCATTTGTGAGAGAGGCTGAGGGTGAGCTATTCCCCTCTGGCAGCTCCCATTGTGGGCCTGGTTTGCTCCTCTCTAGGCCTTGGCTATGCTCCAAGGTAACCTTGAGGTACACAAATCCTTGAAGCGTGAGCTCATTTGTTGTCATTTCCACTTCTGGGGAAAAAAAGGTCAGAAGAAGAGATCATTAAATGTGCAGTATTCATACAGCATGGCCACTAAGACAACAAGCGTGTTGCAGTGTTATCATATCCAGGAAAACAGCAGCAGGCTGTGTGGCTTCAAAATACTACCCAGCAACTCTTGTTTGGAAAGGATAACTCATAGCATCAAAGCCTAAATATATTTGCCAAACCATATTTTATCCTACTGCCAGGACACTAAATTCATCCCCTTAAGCAACAATCCAGTGGCAACATGGTGACTGCTTCTGCAAGCTGGTCATGGGTTTGCTTCATAGAGGTCAGGAATACAAAAAAAGCCCTGCACATAATAATGCTTGGTGAGAAAGGTGGGGGGTGCTCCATATGAAATCAACCTGGGTTTTTAGTCAGTTAATTCAAAGAAAGAATACAACAAAATCAATGTAATGGATAGTTGTAAGGTCAAAAGAAATTAATGAAAATGTAAAAGGTTTAGATTAATACTTTCAGAACAAAAATAAACGAGACATAAATGTCTAATAGAAATATCATTGAAGAAACAAATTACAATGCAATGTATATACCCATACTTTAAAAAACCAATGGCAATGCCCTGGTTTCTATCTTGCTTTTTCAGATGATCCTCATCTGCAGTGTTTTACATGGCAGGATTCGTGGAATAACTTGCTTCAGTATCTTCAAAAGAGGGAAAGGGAGGGAGGAGCTCTTCCCTAACTGTTCCCCTGAGCCAGTCACAAAGCAAAGTCACCTCTTCACATCTGAAAGCCCTGCAATAACACACTCTGCATACCAAAACACAGCTCTCCAAGCCACAGCCTGGCCCATCAATCTCCTGACAAGGCATGCATCCAAGTCAGCTCTTGTCATAATTGTAATCACAGTATCTACTGACACTAACTGTGTGCATGGACATGTGTATGTACACGTCCTGATCTGAAGACTGTGAAATGCCTGACATAGCCCTGCAACAAACATGTGCATTGTGTTTGCCAGGAACTCCTGGTGGGAGACAGAGGGACAAGCTATGGAAGCTTTTTTTTTTTTTTTTTTTTTTTTTTTTTTTTTTTTTTTTTTTTTTTTTTGTAATGTTGTTTTTCTTCTTTTGTTTATTCCCATAAATGCATTTTGTATGCTGAATACATCTTTCATTACTTGTCCTTGGACCCCTGAAAACAAAAATCTAGAATGTCAAAACTTGGTAAGAGGTTTAAACAAACAAAAAAAACCAACCACAAAATATATTCAAAATAGACACTTCAAATAAATGTAGCAGATACATGTTTTATAACCACTATGTGCATATATGTCACATGTGAAAATGTATGTGTACACATGAAGACATGGCATTTAAAATGTGCATACATGTAGTGGTGTGGTTTTGGTTTTATCAGTTTATGTATGTATTTGTTCCTTGTTTTATATTGTTTTTTATAAGTTGTAATGGTTTGTCCCATGTCACCCATATCCAACCCTTCTTGGTTTTACCCCAACCCCAGTTATAGGTCAATCGTAAGTTATACAGCCCCTGGGTCTTGTCTGTCACTTTGGGGTCTCTCCCAAGAGTCTGGAAAGTTCCAGGACCCCAAGTGATTGGATAAGACTTCAGCTGTCTCCCCGCCCGAGTTATTGATTTGTTGTAATGTGTGTCATTTACCTGCAGAGCCATACCCTCATGATCCCTGATTTGTCCTCAGTTAAACCCATCCCCGAGTTCCTCCCCCCAATAAAAGATGTTACTTGGGGGGGGTTTCCTGCTTTTTCCCACTGCTTCTGCCAAGGGGTCACTTCTGCTGAGGGGTGTCTGCTGAGGCAGGCACTCTGAACTGAGGGTATCTCCACTGGGGGATGAATAAAGCCAGCAGTTAACTCTGAGCAGACTCCCTCTTTCTTTCCTGCTGTCATCGCTTGACCGCTTTGGGCAAACCAGAACCCAAGGGATGGGTGAGGTTCATCCTGCTACCAAACCGTGCCCTTTGCTGTTGTGGTGTCAGGGCCGGCCGAGGCAGAGAGACACTGACACCTCTACACATACACACAAGCAAAAATCCTCCAAAAGCATACCAAAATGATAGTCTTGCTCAGAGAGGGAGTATATTGGTTTTGCCTTTCAATACTTTACCATCTAAACTCAGGGGATAATAGTAAGCATATGTAATTTCGGAGTTTAGTCATCTAAGACTTTCTTACAATTATTTTGACTCTTGGTATCTATTGGGGAGTGCTTGTTCATGTAAACTTCTAGGAATTACATACATGTGAACTTGCATATGGAAGAAATCTCTTCCAGGTGTAATTCAAAATGTTTTGACTTCCTTTATTATGATAGATCTTAACAACTATGTTTAGCATCTGATAACTTGAAAGGGCATTGCTTTGCATAAGGGCAAAATCATGTTATTTGTGCTTTGATGGCTATTACTGATTCTCATGTGGGAGCAAAACATTCTGTGTAGAGAACTCATAAATTTATGTTTCTTTTATTTATAACCTGTTCACTTGCAGTACATAGGAGTCAGATTTATGAGGACCAGGAAAGAGAGGGTTGTAGTTGTTACTCCTGTTCCTAGCCAGAAATGAGGGTGCTTGCAGATTTAATGGTGCAAACCAACCAAAGAATATTTTTTCCCTAATATTTCTCTATCTGTGCTCAAAAAGAGATAGCTACATTTTAAATAATTTTTAGCTCATAAGCACATAGACTTTAAGGAGACTTATCACAATACAGCTTTCTGAGTCTGCAAAGTCTTACAAATGCCTAATCACAGTTTTGTGTATTCAGCAATGCAGAAAAGTCCAAATTTAAGGTGTAGCAGTTGAAATGCTGGTATATACATATGAGGGGTTATAACTGGTCTCAGCAGTTATATGGCATAGAAATAGTAAGGTGCTGAGCTGGTTGCAAGGGCAGCCACAACTGGCACAGCATCAGCACTCTCCAACATTCTGCACCCACACCAATAGGCTGGGTTTGGGAAAGATCCACTCCCAGTAGGCTGGGAGTGGATAACCATGACAGCTGACCCAAACTGACCAAAGGTCAGTTCCATACTAGAGGACATCAGATAAAAAAGAAAGCAGGAAGCATGGACATTCATTGTGTATGATATTTGTCTTCCATTGTAACCACTACTTCCTGGGAAGTGACTGGATATCACTTGCTGATGGAAAGAAGAGAATAAAATATTTTGGGTTTTATCTTTTTGCTTGTGCATGGGCAACTTTTGTTTTTGCTTTATTGAACTGCTTTCTTCTTGACCCATGAAGTTTTTTCCATCTTATTTTCTCCCCCTCCCTGTCCTGTTGAGGAGGCGAGTGCCTTGGTAGACCAACCCTCCATACATGAACATGGATAAGTTCCACCAGCATAGAATGGTAGCCATCCTTAGTGCTGTGTATAACATTATTTGTTAATATGCACCACAGTACTGACAGCTTCCTGGAAACCTTAGCAATGCAGAGGCTTGAAAGAAATGGAATGACCTGTAGTTCATAAACAACACAGGCTGAATGAGCTGCTTCTAAAGGCATCAGAAACTTTTGCTCATAGATTTATCCTTGACTTCTAAAACTAACAGTGCTAAAAAGTGGCATGACTATAAAGGCAGTGGAGCAATAAAAATTCCAGTTTGACTCTAGGGATAGTTTCAGAGACATTGTGGTTAGAATTTTCTCCATTATTTGCAACTTGCCAAAGAGGAATGTTCTTTATTCTGGATTGACTTTGGGAAACCTATTAAGATTTTTAATTGCATTCAAAAATATGTTTTGAAACCTAGTCTGCAGGAAGTTTAACCTTCATTAAGGTCTCTGAGTGTGGCTGAGACTTATGTATTAGGAGATGCTTAGCTTGTCTCTGCCCAGTAAAAGTACAAGGAATAATGCCAGTTTAGGGAATGAATAGAGCAGAAGGGAAGGGGGGGAACACAAGTTATGAGCTGCTTAGGTCCTCATACTCAGGAAGTCCTAACCAACTTCCATTGCCTCATTGCATCCCTTCTGTTAGAAGGGCTTTATAAATTACAGGAATAAGTCACACATTGCAAATAACTTCACAACAGAGAGCAACTAAATGGGACTGAAACAGGATAGGAAACTCCCTTCTCCTACTGCAGATATTTCTGAGATTCTTGCATATTTTCCTCTCGGGTAAGGATGAAAGTCAAAAATCTCAATAATTTCCACAAATTGAAAATCCAAAAAATGTGTGAGTTGAGTGCAGATGGAACATTTAATTTCAATAATTTTTTTATATCTTATTACCATGCTGATCTTTCTGTATTAATTTTGTATCTTAATTAATTTGCTAATATTTCTATTTTACTTTTGTAAGAAATTCTGTCATGGAGGAAACAAAAGCTTTCTCATTTAAGAGGTTGAAACAGGCATATTTTTAATGTTTCCCATAAAGATTTATAATTAAAGAGCAAAGGGAAATGTAGGGATCCTTTTCTTAGCCATCAGTATCAGTCATATCTCAAGTCTATAACAAACTCTATCTATTTTGGTGTGGTGGCTCTTTGGTGACTATCCCTTTTTCCTATCTGGTTGACTGCAGCAGCATTTGGATCTGGCCTAGAAAGATGGCTCTCTTAACTAAGCCAGCACCAGAAGAAGGCTTCACTCATTTACTGATAAGTCAATGGAACATCAAAGAGAAATATTCATTTTTTTAGCCAAGAACAGTGGAGCTGATCACAAATAGTGTATCCTTTGGCAATAAAAATCATCCACTAGTCAATTCTATGATTAAGCCAAAGCCACTGCTTTGTTCCTCCACCTGTCTCAGTGAGTCAGAAATGGTTTCCTCTTGTTTTTCCTCCAAATGGGATGCCAGTGCCCTGCCTGGACTGCAGAGGCACAGGTGGTGTGCCCACAGTTGTGAATTGCTCAGCTGTTGCAATCTTGGCAGCCTGCCTGAGCTCTGGCAAGCTTTTTAACTGAATGAGATAGTAAATAGAGGGGAAATCCACTTTTTGTGCCGCTCATTTTTTTTTTACTCCAAAAATGAGGAGTTTGAAAAATCTCATCAGCATAATCTGTAATCTGTTTGGAACTGTGATGAACTAAAATTCCAAGTTTTGTTTGTTAACAGAAGTACTGAAATGTTTTAGAGTTAAATTCCATAGAATTCTAAAAGTTGCAGATGAGATATATATGTGTAAGCCAAATTTTCACATTCAATTTGTGTTGTACTGCTACTCCAATAACTTCACAAGCATAGGTAGCTTTGTACCTATGAGTTATGTTGCTGTATTGGAGACATCTTTCTTTTACTGCATAAATTTAGCTTATCTCATAACTGCATTTCACACTGAATTCTCTCTATTAAAGCACATAATTGATGGCTTTTAGACCAAAAGATCTTCCAAAGCCAATATGAGTATGTACAACGTGAAGAGATGCAACATATACAAATGTCATTTCAGGCAGTGTGCTTCCCACCTAATCACAGTGGGAAAGAATCTGTATGACTCAGAAGCAGGAAAAGGAAAATAAGCAGCAGACCTCTGGACTAAATAGTCAGCTTGCTAGGGAGAAGAGCTGTCAGAACCACTGAATTCTCCTCTGCCTTATTCAAAGGATTGTAGAACTGTGATTTGTGTCCCTATGGCATCCATCTCCTCCAGAGAAAAAGAGTTCTGTACCCAGTTCTCCTTGTTTCAGTGGCAGCAAAAGATTCAGACACTTTGAGGCATGGTGTTGCTAACACAGCCATAAGAACATCAGTAAACAAATCAACCCCCAAACCCAGAAGAGTATGCATGTGCCCACTGCGCACGTGCATAAACTTCAGACTGACTCGTCTCATGCCATACTGATGAGCAATATATTCTGGCTGTCCTTTTCCCATGCAGGCTTAGCATGGCTGATTTGTGTACTCAGCACTGAAACCTACACTTTTCCCAGGACCCATCAGGTCAGATTGCCCATAACCTATTGCTGCTTTGATGGCTCTCATCCTGCTTTCAATTGATGTGGCAGTGCGTGAATACATATGACCGAAAGCTTGATATAAAATTCATTTGTCTAAACACCACCTATTTATGTTTGATGGCCTGAACAATTATTAATCCTGATTGGAAATATAAGTCATTGTGTCTACAGTATCCTGTCACAGCATCCCTGTTAGCTCCCCTGAGGCCAAATTCTCTGACAATGCACATAGTGTCCGGTTCTTTCTGCACACAGTATCGTGCCCTAGCTGAAATCCCAGGGAGGAAACCTTTTTTTTTTTGTATGCTCACTAGTGTGGATGATCCCCAGGAATTTTCCTGGTCTGCCAGTGTATATCCAGTAAGACAGGAGACAGACCCTGCACCACTGGATGCAATAATTATCCACACTCTCAAAAATGCTCAAAAATGCTCAAAAATGCTCAAAAATGCTCAAAAATGCCTTGGCACATGCGCACCTCATCTACGGTGGGCACAACCTGTATCTTTCCTGCTATAGTATGAGCTCTCACACTAGTCCTGCATCTGCGTACAGCTTTGAATGAACTGGAGCCTCCTGTAATCTATAGAAAGTGTGGAAAGCTCCAGAGCAGAAGCAGCCCTGCTCTTTGTGTTAAGAAAGTGATACATTCCTCCTCACTTCCTGCTTTTCACTGAATTCTCTCCCTTACAGAAGACTCTGCTCCACCACTGCCAATGAAATACCAAGTTCTAGGTTGTCAGATGACCTAATATGCCTAGCAGTAACATACAAAACCCAGAACAGCAGGCACCAACCACCCTGTTGCATTGATGGCTGGCATCATACACCTTCACCCAATGCCGTTTTGTCAGTAGTTATTCTACACAGCCACCATGAGCCAGCCTGTGCACAGCACAGTGAAATTCAGCAATGGGCCTGGACCAGCCGCTAACAGTTACTGCTGTGGTAGAGCCAGTCCCTGCTAGGTTCCCAGTGCTCCATGGGCCCATGGCTTCTCTCTCTCCCTCTGCCACCCATCCACAATACTGTGATATGGTAGGGGACACCCACTGGAAATATCACCCCTACCCCACCCCTCCTCCCCTCCCCAAATCCCACCGATATGTCTGTTTCCTAGGCCAGGAAATGGCTAACAAAACCAGTGGAAGCAGTTCAGACACACGACAGCTATGGTGGAAAATCATGGTTTGGTTTCTGTTGACAAATATCCCAGAACTGTTGAGAATTTCCTTGATATTATGTGGTGGGAGGCTTCTAGGCAGCCATGGACCTGCAAATGTTAGTCTGCAGACACTGGCACTAAGAGTTTTGCTTTTTCCATACAAATGAGGGGAGCAAAGCATTTACTTCCCCTGTCACAGCATTTTTTTGGTGTGATTTTTACAAGAAGTAGGTGGGTGTCTGGTTTTGACTTGTGTTTTGCCTCCCAGCACAGTGCACTGCAGAGGACCTCAGCTCCCACATCCTCACACAAGCATGGACACTACAAGGCTCTCTCCTCCCAGATTTCCAGCAGGCTGAACTGTGCCACACTTCTTTGCTGATCTCCAGGATTTCAGACCAAATTCCTAGCAGCATCCAGGGAGAGAGCATGCTGAGTGGCAAGGCATGAATGGCACAGTCAAGTCAGGCAGGGCTGTTACTAGAAATGTCTTGCTGTGTGAATGAGAGGGGGAAGAGCAGGAGAGAAGTGCAGAGCACATACTGTCCAAAGGCACACCAGGCAGAATGCAGCATTAGACAGCCCTGGATAACTTCAGAGATGGCTTATAGATCTGCAAGGTAAATTAAAACAGGATGGTTCTCAATTCTCTATGGCTCTTACTGGGATAATTATCAGAAATACTCCACCAGAAGATTGCAGTGATGCATAACAGAAATAGTGATTTTGATGTTCAGTCTGGTAGAATTACATAATTTCAAGTACATCATTGTAACTTCATTTTGCCTTCAGTGAAGTATTGCATTTTTCATTAGATGACAGCTTTTCCCTACGTATAGAAATACTAAGGCTGAGGGCAAGGAGTTGGTTTTATTTAGTTTTATTTTTTTGTTTTGTTGTTTTGTGTTTTTTTAAATGCTGAATTAATTAGAAACCCACTGGAAGACTATAAATAATATTTTAGGTCTAGCACGTAAAATTTCTGGATCTTAATCCAAAAGGGACTATAATAACCATTTGCTCAAACCTTCTGCCTGAAAATGGGCACAAATGGAATGAAGGAGCATTGTACCTCTGGATATATATATTCCTATATTTCTTCTAAGAGTGACTGAGAACATGGGAGGTTAGTTGCACGATAAAAAAAAAGAAATGTGCCATCAGTTGATCATCTTGCCTTTCATATGCATTCTACTGCAATGCCACCTTTCCTCTGCTTCCTGTGAATCAATAAAAGATATAATCTTCTGTAATGAACACGGTTATGGAGAATCCAGAAAACTCTCTAGTCAAAGAGTAATCTAGATTTCCTTAAGGTCAGAATGGAAATGCCTACAGATTTTCTGTTCTTTTTTTCATATGTATCATACAATAATTTACTAATTTTGCTTACATTTCCTCTGCAAAAAACTAAAACAAGTAAATTCCTAAAAGACAATAATGACTCAATCAGAAACACCACAAATATGTTTTTGACTCTCCCCTTTTTTTTAGCCTAGTGTTGAAAAAAAGTGGTAAAACATTATGTCCAGAATATTCTGGGTATCTTACCCTGTGAAAATTATTATTATTAGTTAGAACTTCACTCTACATAAAATAAGACAATTTAAAGCTCAATTTATAGGGAGGTTGAAGATTGCCTTTGATTCATTTTCCTTTTGTGATTTCTTTGGAGGTTTTGGTGTTTGGGTTTTTTCTTTGGTTTTGGTTTTCCCATTTATGAAACAAAATATTCTGCTTGGTGAACTGGTTTGATGATGGAATTGCTCCTGAAAGTTATTTGTCAGTGAAAGGAGTAATGAGAGCATAATAGCTAATCCCTGAAAAGTTCAGCTGGGTTAAAAAAAATTTGAATGCTTTTTTGGAGCAACAACAAAAAATATTTCCAGATGGTCTTCATTAGAAATACTGGTGGTAAGAGTTGTTTCACAGCTCTAATAGAATGTCTAGTCAATATCCCCTAGGCCTTAATATTTTCAGTTTCAGAGATTAACATTCTTCTTGTAGTCATCTGCTTGCATTGCAGAAATATACTCACCATACACACATATAGATACATAAATACATATATACACACGCATATTATCCCTTTAATTCAAGTAGATAATTACATATATTAATATATTTGCATATATTTATATTACAAGAGAAAGAATTAAATGGATATAATGTTGAGAAGCGTACTGCTTCAGATTAATTTTTCTTCTTTTGAATCTGAAACTAAAGCTAAGAAGGTTAGCAATTTATTTTATACTATGCTGGCAGTGTCAATTACACATTACCATTGCAGAACCAATTTCCTTCTGTGGAGAAAATTGGTGTACCCTGTAAAATGTATGGAGAGCATATCAGCCTCCATGTCACCCTACTGCCTTGACTTCAGCTGTGGCACCACACACAGGCAGATAGTTAGATATATAGTTATCCAACCTGCATATATTATCTGATTGGCATGTTCACTTGCTCCTCGACTGCCATAAATGAGTGGCTGTGCAGGTGCCATTAGCACATGCATCTTTTTCTGAATGCACCATTGTAGGAGTAGCTGAAAAGCTGTTTGTACTACACAGTCAGAAAGTTGGCAGCAGGACTGGGTGAAAAATGGCAAGTATGCTTAAAAAAAAATTCAAAAAACCTAATGTTTACTCTATATTTTTTAATCAAATACTTTTCAGGTTTTGATTTTACAATTATTGCATTTTCTTCTTCTTACCTTTCTTCCTTTGACCTTTTATTTTTTTTTTTCTACTCTTCTCATTTCCTGCCCTTTGTTTTTAATGACCAAGTAGAAGAGAATGATGATAAAGGAACAGAATAAATGAGAGGGAGGAGAAAACAATAGCTATGAAACTGTAACACTTTTAGTAAGTTAGTTTAATAGAGATGTCTTTGTTTGCCTGTCTTAAGATAATAAATGTTCCAGTAGGTGAAGCTCAATTTGATTGAAAACACTTGACTTGCTCAGCTTGTTTAGCTCGTTATAGATTTTGACCCTATCCATTTTCTCTCTTAAAAATGGAATAGTGCCTTGTTATACAACACAGTAAAAAATTACCGCCTCCTTTTGTTTCATGTGTTGGGTGTTTGCAATTTACGACCTGAATCAGCAGATATATATGTTTCATGCATATGTATAACACTTTTGAAAAATTGGCAAGAATAATCTTTGAGTTAGAAAGGAAAAGAAATAAAATTTTTACATTTACAAATCTGGGCTTAAGCTATTCCTCCCTCTCAAGATTCATGTGTTTGCTTTCCATTTCAGCAGCTGCTGGAAGTACTCTTCAATAGGAACCAAATAAATCCATACCACCTGTCTGTCCGAATTGGAGGCCAAATCATTCTGTTATTCTATCTCAACATTTAAGAAGTAATAAAGCATCCCAACCTCAATTTTCATGCCATGAAGAAAACAAACCAGAAGGGGAATAATAAGACCTTTGTTAGGCAATTTACAGGCATGCAACTTGGAATTACAGTAAAATCTTCATCATTTCTCCAAAAATTCTTTGCAATCTGAACCTCAGTGTCTTCCTCTCCAAACCTGGTAAATTCTGCTATGTTATAGCTTGAATTTAATGCTGACCTATATCTATTTTACTACAAGTTGTATTTTTAGGTCTTTTAATATTTAGCTTCTCCCCCTGTTATGTCTCATGGCAAGGTGGCTTTGAAGAAACATAGAGATTTGTGAGTATAGAAACAGTTATCTGAGAAAACCATCAAGATTCTTCCAGAAGCACATGGCACGTTTATCCCTATAGACTTATTCTACTCTAAACTCTGCCAGCCTCCCACACAATGTTCATAAATAAAAGCACACTTTGAATCCATGCCTTTAGTCCTAAATCCCAAGGTAAGGGTTGACTGGAATATACTGGAACAGGTCTTTAGGTTTGGATGAAATGCTAATCTTCGGTCATCATCATGCCTTTCAAGCACTCAAAAAAACCTACTGTAATATGTTATTTTGGTACTGGGCCATGCAAACCTTGCCCAAATTTTGAGTGCAGGAGCTGTCAGCAAAGAGCTGCATAGTTGTAGGCAGGAGGTACTTCAGTGCACTTCAGATGGAGCTTGTCCACTCATTTAGCTTCAAATCAGCTGATTAAGAAAAATGCATTACTGTGCCAAGATGAAAACAAATAAGCCAAACGAATAATTTTTTTTCCAGTGAGAGTTCCATAAAATCTATTAAATAGAGAATCCAGAGCAGTAATCAACACATCCACTGGAGTGTTAATGGAGATATGGTAAAGCAGAGTATGACAGCCAAGGGACAGAATGCACTTCTTACTCACTCTCTCCAGCCATGAAATCAGTAACTCAGATAATTTGTCTTAGTCATCTACTATTACTTTGGGGTGAATCAGTGCACGGACGTTTAAGGACATCCCAAGCAGATTTGTTCGTTTAACAGGGAAAAAAACAAAACAAAAAATCAACTGTTTTATTTGAAAGCCAGGATGAAGAGAGATTTAGTTTAGCTAAAGCAATATTTGACATTAGTTCAAGTTGGGCAGGAGTTCAGCCAGAAGTTATCATATGATTGAGTTTTGGGGTTTCTAGTTTTTTGGAAGTCTATGTGAAATGATCTAGTAGTGCTCTGAGTCCAAATCCTAAAACATAAATGCCTCCCTTCCTTGCAAAACTCCACAATTTGCAACATTGTTAAGAGTCTCTAAACAGAAGGAAAGACATACAACCCCTAGTCTGCTCCAGGTCTGCTGTGAACATCTGAGATAAGGAGACTGGGGACATGAAATGACATCATTACTTTTGATCTCTTGAAAATCCCTCATTAGGAAAAAAATCTCTGAGAAAAAAAAAAAAAAGAAAAGAAAACAACTACTAATGACACCAACTACTCTGTTAAGGTATTTGTCCTTATCCTATAGATCTCAGCAAGCACTTCTTGGCATTGTCACACTGTTGTTGAGCCTGGCTAAGAGTCCGCAGGATCTACACAGTGTAGATGAAACAACTTACTATTACTTCTTTCAGAGTCATTTGAAGAGCATGTACCCTAAAGCTTCTTCAAAGTTAACTTTTCAGTCATTTGCCTTCTAGGAAGTATATTAAAAAAATATATATTAACAAATACAGAAGTTAAGAAGAAAATATAATGAAAAACACTGTCGTATTTAAAATATATGAAGTTTTCCACTTTTAAGGAAAGTTTTTTTTATGTCTGTCACTCTAGGCTTCACTGCAACCAATGAAACACATTAAATCTGCATTAAAAAGTAAATATCCCATGACATAGTAAAGGGAATAGTTTAAAGTAAAGGGAAAGATTTCACTAATCTCTCACATACAATGCTGTCTTTAATTATATAATTTTCCCATTCCTGGGAGAATTTTTCAGAAAGTATTTCTTAGCGAACTGTAATTGAGAAGGTAATTTTCTTAGTAGTATTGTTGTTGGCCTCTTTAGTAAACAAGTTATATTTCTAAGAGTACATCATGACAATTCAGGACTTAAAAATATTTGCAAACCAAATTCCACTAGTCTAAAAAGTAATGCAAAGTGCATGAAGACGTGGGATTTTTACTTTGTGAACACCAGTAATAACATAGCAATGATGATTATATAACATTTCCCCATTTGTTAGTTGAATTTTTTCATCTCTCTTCCTCTGCCTTCTTCTACATCTCTCCTCCACCTTTCCAAATGAAATTTTGGGCTAAAAAATTATGCTTGTCATCCAGGGTTTCAATTGGAAATGAAATTTCAAAGTTCAGAATATGGTTTCAACTTCAGATAAATGTGTAGAGTACCATTAAGACAAGTGTTGAAGTTAAGAGTAATATTCTGTATCCGTTTGGTTATATTTGCTCAAGCTTTGGAGTAGCTAAGAGTATCTTCTATCTTGAATGAACTTTACCAAATTACATGCAACCAGATATTGAAATGAAGAAAAACTGAAAGTTATTTTTTCTACACAGTGTCATTTAACTTTTTCTCATTTTTGTACAATACTGAAATCAACAGATTGGACTGCAAAAGTTTTTGGTTGTATTTTATGTCTGTTCTCTTGCAACATGCCGTGAAGTCTACATGGTTGCAGCCTATTTTTGATTCATGTCAGTTAAACAGGAGAATCAGGCCTATGGAATCCTGCAAAGACTGCAGAGATATATGGTTTCCTGGCAATGATCACAACTGTTGGATAATGGCTCCCCTCAGAGGTAGTATAGGAACTATGCGCCACTCAAGAAGGTCTTGCTACTCAATGTCAGGAGGAAAGAGGTTGTGCATATGAGTTTTTGCGAACATGTGTTGTGAACTCCATCCTACAATGAGATAGTTTGCCAGTTTAGTTATTTTCTTTCGTGGGAAATGACTATAGCTAATGAATATGTTACAATTAATGATGGAAGTATACATAAGAAATTAAAAATGAAAATGTGGTATCAAGGGTTAAGATTCATTTTACAAAATATAGTGAGCTTTTAGGTTGCAGTAGAAGCATGCAAAAGAGAAGTTTACCTGACTATTTTCTAATATTTCAGCTTCACAAAACTAAAATAAAAGCAAAATATTTCTATTGATTTTGCAAGCTAGAGATGTGAGTGTTTGTCCAAAAAGATGCTTAGAGTGACTCTGTGCCAGGCTCAGTCATGTTTTTGAGAATGCTCTTTCTCAGTAGTGTCTCTCAGAGTGTCCCGTAGTGTCCTTTAAAGCTTACAAGCAAATTTTCTTGCCTCAAAGCTGTTAATTTAGTATAAAACATCACCATGAACTCTGTCCTGTACTTCTTTGAGAGATTCTATTAAGAAACACGAAGATGGCACCTTCCAATATCATTTTCTGCCACTTTTATGAGTTGCATAAAAATGTCATTAAATTGACTTTTTAAAAAGTATCCTAAAGGATTTCTAAAAATTACTAACAGTTTGACCATCAGATCATTGTGGAATATATTAGCTTGACTTATTTATTAAACAAGATAATAGAATAAAAAGATAATTAGGATAATAAGTTGAGCATATTTTTTGAGGTGTACTCATTTTTCAGATTTCCCCAATACAAGAAATGGAGATTATCAAATGAAACTAGCATGTGGTAGATTCAAAAATAGCCAGGAGTAAGTGGTTCTTCACAAATGAGGGGGAAAAACTCCAAGTCAGAATTTTCTGACATGACCACCATCACCACAGGAAAAGTCTGGAAGATATAACTTGTGTAAGAACTAGGAAAACATCAGCTTACTGCTCAGTAGCAGTTGAAGTAGCAAATAAAATTATAGGAATTATTAGGTAAGGAAAAATGACAGAGAAAGAAAACAACAGTGTAGACCCATGCTGCATTGTGAATCCTATGAGCAGGTGAGTCCCTTGTCTCCAAAACGGATACAGTGCAGTGGGAGAGGTACCAGTAGGATGTGCAGCAGCTGCCACACATGGAGCAGTCAAGTACCTGGGGCTATCGTTCCTGGAAAGGACTCAACTGGGCAAAAATATGACAAAGCTTTATAAAAAAACAACAACAAAAAAAATGAAAGTGGATGGGGACTTATTGGTCATCACTTCTCCAAGTACCGGAAGTAGAGACCATGAATGAAACCTAATGGATGGCAAATCTAAAGCAAGAAGTGGCAGATATGTCTTGCCTGAATGCATCACTAAGGTATGGAACTGCCTGGCTACTGTGTAAAACATAAGTGAGACAAACAGGAGACTGGAGAACTTTGTGGCTGTTAAAAGTGTAGATTTCATGTCTAGCTCAGCAAAACCTTTAGTCACAAAGCACAGGAGGCAAGGAGTATCTTATTTTAAAAGTTCATTATTCTGTAGATAAAGGACAAGTCCAAGTACATTGTTGATCTCTAAAGGAATTTCAGATATAAACATAATCCTTAACAGAAAAAAACCAGGAAGGTATTTTATAGTCTCTTAGAGATTATGAAATGGCAAACGTCACTCAGAACACTGAAAACCAAGATTAAGAGTAATTTCTCTTCTGTTAGTCTTTGCATTGGTAGTTCTGAAAAACATTTGCACATACGCATTTTTTCACACACTGTTACAAACTTGGCCAGTAGTATTCATTTGTTTTTAAAATGGATAAATAAGAAAAAGAATTACTGCAACATTCTTGTTTTCAAAGCTTTGGTCCATTCCTCTCTTCCACTGAAAGGTAAACCTGTCACTATAGCTGTGTCCTGGTTCTGGACAGGACAGGATTAATTTTTTGCCATAGCCAGGAAAGGTATGGCCAGGACCCGGAGGTTATTCTATACTCCCTCACATCATTTTCCAGGAATAAGGAAGGGTTCACTTCTCAGTAAGGATGTTGGGGTCTGCTGTCATTGGTATTGTTACTGTTTGTTTTCTTATCTCATTCTCATTTCCAGTAAATTGTTTTTAATCTCAACCTGTGCTCTTTGCCTTTTGTGCCTCCAGTTCCCCTCTCCAGCCACTGGCAAGGGGAGGGAGAGAGGGAAGTGTGTGACAGGTATGTAGTTTCAGTGGGAACACTAAATTGGAGAATATGATTCCTAAATGATGATTTCTTGTCAGGTTACAGTGATGGCAAGGGGAGAGCAAATCTTATTCAGTTGGCAGGTCTGAACATAAACTAATAAACAAGATGTGCACAGTCCTAGCTAAAAAAAAAACCAAATAAAGATTCTGTTTTATCCCAAACCCTCAGGAAAGGTTTTTTTTCCAAATGTAAGTAATTAGATGCATAAAAATTGATTTGTGCAACTTTTGTAATCTGAAAAATACACTACTTAATTTCCTGGCCATAGAAGCTGAAATAATCTAGCACTAGTTAAGGCACTACAAATTTTAAGAGCCAAACGTGATGCAACAAGACAATATTTCACATTTCTTCATACCCTCTTGTTGAACACAATTTGAAATTGAAAGATGGAACAAATGAAGTGGCTGTTCTTTTTAATAATGTGTGTTGTGCTAATTAAAAATAAGATCTGAGATGCCAGATGTAGGATTCTTTATGTGCTTCCCACAAAGAAAACAAAACTGTTATTTTCATAGGCCAGTGAATTTCTCTAGTTAAAAAAGAAAAAAACCCAAATCTCAATATAATCTTAGGACAGATATTTAACTGAGAATATTACAGCTAGAACACATGTAATAACTTCTGAACAGTTTGGATGTCTAAATGTCAGGATATTGACCACAGGATTATCTCAGATAATCAAGATATCACTGTGGAGTCTGAGTTTGTGTAATTCCTGAAAAATCAGAATTCTCTACTGTATTTCAAACAATGGGTTATTAAGAGCTCTGAAAATCACCTCTCCTTTCAAAAGCCTATGTTTTGAGTAGGTTAAAGATTCACAGAAATTCCTAATACAACAATGCATTTAAATGACAAAGTGATAAAATCTCACTCTCTGGGAGTGAAATATTGGCCACATGAGTGAATGAATTAGTGCCATAGGACCTTTTGTCATTTAGAGATCTGTCCAGTATAAAGAGAATTAAGGCCATTTTCCAGAAAATATTTTGACAGCATCATTTTCTAATCACTTTCTGTCACCTCTCAGTAAGTGACTAGTTTAGCCTCTATTTTTGTATAATTAGAACATAAAACCTGTATGAGAAAAAAAAGTCTACCGGAGTAACTTTGTATCATATCATATCATATTTAGTATTATTGCCACAGCTAAAAAAGCCAGTACATACTAGGGAGCAAGAGAACCTGGAATGCAAATGAAGGCCATACTTTTTAAAAGCCTCTCCATGTCTTTGACTGCTCCAAAGACATCTCACTCACTGTGAGCATGGAGGTGACATGCAGGGCTGGCCACACAATATATGTGGCTTTGTGTAAGCGGTTCCAAAGCAAACCTCAGAGATATTTTGTCTCACCGGGGGACAATCCAATCTCACTGCTACCAGTATGTTACAGCTGACATCTCTTCTTAATAATGCATAGAAGCAGTGTACATATATATACACATACATATATAGATATATATACACATATATATATACTCTATATGTAATGTCAGGTGCCATTTCTTCCCTGAAGTCAAGGGATGGAGAAACCCAGTACTGCTTCTTCTCTCCACTAAATGTTCTCTCATGGCTGTTGTTGAATATGGCCATTACTGGCTTGAGAAATAATGGCTTCATGTAGCACATTATAAAAATAGAAATTAGTCAGTTTTCCAATTCAGCTGGCAGTTTTTGTTTTTAATATTTTTATTACTGCAGACATCATCGTCCAGCCATCTGCTAAAGATGAGACAGACAATAACTGAGCAGAACTGGAATGAATTTTGCTGTATCTGCAGCTGGGCATTTCATTACTTTATTCTGATGGGGAATTGATAGGGGGAGGTATTTTGTTCCTTTTTAAGAGGCAATCAAATAGTGATGCAGAGGAACACTTAAGTGTCAAAAAAGATACTGTTTTTTACAGGAAGACTGGAAGACCCATATTGACCTTTGTTTACCACTCTCCCATCACTATTGTCAGAGAAGCAGCAAGTCTGTCTCAATTCCTCCTTCTGTCATTCCTAAGGCTCTTCTGATAACTGAATTATCAAGATTTTTTGCAAAACTGAGAGAGGCATTAGGCTAATCCACCCCAGATGCCACAGCTCTCTTGTATCTCTAGCTCTCCATGCTTCCTTTCCCTCTCCTTCCATTCCATTTCTCCAAAGGAAAAATATGAGCATCCTCCACTGCAGAAATGGGCAGTCAGCAGGCTCTTCCTTCCTTAAATCCAAAATTACTCCAGAATAGAAAATTAGGATGAGTAGCTTTGGCCAGCTACAGGCCATATTGTCTATGAAAAGGGCAGAGCACTCACACTGAGGTAAGTGTGCTTTTACTATGTATCAAAAATCTCAAGGAAAACCACATTTTTTTAAGGTTTGGAAAAAATAAAATAAAACACTGCCTATTAGAGTTAATATTAAGTCCAATGGGGTGGATGGGGTGTGCCCTGAAAGCACAGCACAGCTTTCTGCACACAAAAGTTGAAAGTGAAACCTTGAAGTCCCATGGCAGCTTCTGTATTAGAAGTTTCTGTGGTTTGGTGGTCTTTAGCCAAAACTGTTCCTACACAGTTGATCTATATCCTCTCATTACAAATACAGGTCCTTCTGTTTGTTCTTTCTATGGGGTTGTTAAACAACTGGAAAAACTCACTGGATTAAATGATGCTTATAAACACGGTATTTGCCACTTGTGTAGAATTAAAAGAAATGCAGTAATTACCTGTATCAAGTTCAACAAATCTCAGCATGAAAACACTGTAGAATAGAAGAATGGGGAAAACACAGCTAGAAGCAGAACACAAATGAGCCCTGATTCATTGCCCATTGATGTCAGTGGAAAGACTTGCACTGAGTTCACCAGATGAAGCCTGTTGTGAAGGTCTGAAAAATGCTAATGATATATTTATGCAGGATATTTTCAAAATAAAATAGGGATGCCTTTTTTTTTTAATCAATGGGTTTTATAATAGGCCATTGCTTCACAGGATATCCATGTCCATAAGAAATTGTAGCAAGGAAAAGCAGACCATGGAAAATCCTTTTAATTAGCCTTCAATTAGTCAGAAACTTATCTATGTCAAGAAAGAATATAACAGAGGAAAAAATGCAGTAACATACTACAGCTGTTCATTTTGGAAGATAAAAATAAAATAATTTAATTGTTGCCCTCTTACATTTTTACTTCCTCCCTCACACCATATTTCTCCTTCAGAAATCTCTCAGCACAGTTAAATTGGAACACCATACAGGAATTCTTGCTCTTTTTTATTATTCTACCATATGAGGGTTTAGGCATGTTGTCAGGTCATTTGACCTCCTTAAGTGCATTGGCAGAAGTCTGATATTTGTGGCCAAGAAATTTTCCTTGTTTCCTTTTCTAAAAGCTATTTAAATGATAATTTGTATTAATTATGGGAACTTCATCCTTAATTAACTGAGGAAAGACTTATTCTTTTCCCCAGGCATCTCTTAAATTTTAGCTGATGAGTTCAATGGTGAGGGAGATGGAAGCTGACTTTAAAGCTGTTATTTTGTCTTATTAATAAAAGGGATGGGAGTGATGGAGCAAGAGGCAATCGATACACAAAGAAAAGATCAGACACATTTGCAATTTGAGTCCAAACTAACCCAAAGTTTTGTTCACTAATGGAGTCTATAGATCTTATTTAAGTAACATCAGTTCACCAGAAGTTAAATCTAGACCACAGAAATGTTTAAAACCATTAAAAGGAAATATAGTCACATTGCTGAGCATGTACCCAAGTACAGACCTTGCATACTCAGATTTTGAGAAACAGTCTCCAACTCCTCTAAGACTCTCAGTGCTACAGTTCTGTTCTCCATAGATCCAAATACAAGTTTTGTTGCTGGTGTTTTAATTCCCTTCCAGTTGTAGAAGTTTCCTTAGCAACTTTTTAAGTTGCTAGTACAGATACATATGTAATATCACATATATATCAGAGACTGCAAAAATTCATTTCTACAGGGTTTTTTTAAAATGTAGTTGAAGAATGTTTATGACAATAATCCTTTCACATGCAAGGTGTCCTGTTATACATGGCTGACTGAGACTAAAATTCTCAATATATGTCCTTCAACCGCATTGAAATTCATGCTAGATAAATGATATGCAATCAAAAGGTTAAGTGAGGAGATGTGTCATAAAATGGTATCTGAAGTATGTTTTACATTTACTAAAATGTTGGTTAGATATTTATTGCTACTTAGATATTTATTTATTAAGTTCATGTCCTCTAGGAATCACTTCCTAGTCTAGATCCTATCTGGAAATCCTTTCAGATTGACCATTTCCTTTCTAGTTATTCAAATATGGCTTTGTCTAATGTCCTGTTTGCCAGAGCAGGAATTACACAGTATCATTGGAAAATAGGCAGAGGAATCAACCCTGTTTTCCAAAATTACTATGCTAATTTTATTTTTTAATTACATATAGCATCTCTTTGTGCTCTGCTAGAACATGTACATTTGGAGTGAGACTCTCAGACACAGAGGGATAAGAGTATGTGGTAAGACTTTGCACAGATCAAATCATCTGTGTCTCCTGTGAGACAGATACATATGAGTACACAAGTGGCCCTTTTGAATTAAGGAGAAAATAAAAGATAATTTTAAAATCTAAGGAGGAAACAGTAAGTTTAGTAGGGAGGTTAAATTAAACACAACATGCAATATGTGTACCATAAGGGTTGGAAGAGGAACAAACTTCATCATGAGTAAATGTATCAGCCTACAAAAGCATCTGCACAACAGATGCATCTTTAATCCCTTTCTCTGGAGTAGCAATAGAGGGACACTCTCATTTTGACCTTATTATAGCAGATTAGTAGTAATATTTATAAGAAATACCTATTGAAAAAATAATACTCAGTTCCACATTGAGTAGCACCAATTACAACAGTTGGTGGCTGTTGAACTGACAAATATCCAGAGATATAAAGGGCATGCATACACACTGCCTGGTACAGAAAATGTGAGCACTATCTGCCAGATACAATGAGTGTGGTATTCCACAAGGAAAAAATGGGCCCCAATTTACTACATGTGGCACTTTGATCATTTCATCTGGCTTTTCACTAAGGTTGAGAACTGGCGTGTTTCACTGGAAGAAGCTGAGGGACATCCAGGCACTGAGAGATAAAGCAGGAGGTTCACAACAACTACTCCCATAAGAAAATTATAGGAAACAATCCAGAAGCTCTCTAGGCTGGAATCACAAGCCTTGTCAAAGGAAGATAAGGCCTGGGAAAAGGAGGTAGATTAAAAATTATAGCATTCTGAAGAATTGTTCCTCTATTTCTTCTCTGGAGAGCTAGTATTTCCTGATCAAACTGCCATTCCCCAATTTAATGAAGACCAGGAAGGGACTGCATATGCTAGTCACCCTAGAAAGTTTGACAAAAGAAATCAGAGAATGCTGTATCATGTAAAATCATTCTAAACGTTCAAGTGTCCTCCATTTCTAAACATTCAAGAGTCCCTCCCCTTTGAAGGGACTCTTCAAAGGACAAGCTGAAGATAGAGTCCTTGGCACAGCTCCCAGAATAGCACATGTGCTCCCTCTGGTATGATTTAAGGTGTCTGAGTCTCATTTATGGAAAACAGTTTTTCACTGAACCCAAATCTTCAAGTATTGCAAATGGCCTCCTTACAGTTAAATAGAAAAATAAATAAATAAATAAATATACATGGAATCTTTGGCTCCATATTTATATCAGAACATCTTTGTATATCTGACAGTAATATACTGCAAGCAGCTTTGTGTCTGAGTTTCAGAAGAAAGTTGAAATAATGGAAAATACCTAGAGGTCGAAAAGTACAATGTGTTTTCCAATGGTTAGAAGGGAAAAAAAATCTGTGAATTAAGATTCCTTGGGTTTATTCCTGATTTTATCGGAGACTGGCTTAGGTGTTTCAATACCTAAAAGATGCTTGGCCACAGCAAGAAGATTCACAGTACCAGTTAGGAACATTTCTCCTTAGTCCTTCCGAAAAGAGATTTTTTGGGGGTAGGCATTTTGCCAGGATCCCAAAACAGTCAATGGACACTGATAGATTGCTTTTAAGAATGAGTCTGAGCAAAAGCATCAGAGAGTTGTTCCTGTAGTTACACTCTGAAGGAGCCCATCTCTGACTGTCTGCTACAGAAAAAGTGCCCAAGAAATATCACTGGGTTTCTTGGCATCAGCTCAGTCCCAGGGTAAGTAATCCCTCCATGCCAGCTGAGGACATTGTCACACCAGCCACAGGATCTCCCAATTGGGCCCCTGCTGGCTGATCATTCAGGTGCTCTCTCTTCTATCTGACATGACCTGAGAAGAGCCCGCTGTCTCTGCACACAGAATCACCTTGTAATAGCAGCCTGGACCTCAGTTACATATGTGCCTGACCTGGAACATTTGGCCCAGACAGTCCCAATCAACCCTGGTGCCCACACTGTGCAGGCTGGAATCATGGGGACATAGAGACTAAACCAGAGAAAATTCTCTAGCTCGGGTTTTATGGCACGCAGTAATAAAATGAAAATGCTGAATTTCTGCTGGAGTAAGTTTCTGACACGAATATGGATTTATAAAACAGTTCACAAGAACAGGAACAAGCATTTCAAGACTAGATGGTGACTTGGTATAACTAAACTGTCCTAGGAGTTACCTGGAGATGCACTGGGACGGGCCTCTCTTTGGTACCGACATTTGTATTTCCAGATAGTCTCCAGTTTTTGAAAATAAATCATTGAATAAACAACAAGACCTAATGTAAAAGAATATTTAAATATCAGAGTTATCAGACTGCTTTTAAACTGTGATTTTAATAGTCTAGATTCCTTCTGATTCAGAATCTCTTTTCTGGGCAGTGATACTCTTCCTCTCTTCCTAGCTTGCCTGCTTCAGTTCTAAATATTCCAAAATAAGGGCTTTTACCTCCCATCTCCTCATCTTCAATCTCCCATCTTCATTATGGTCTTCAATTTCTCAACTACTTCCATATGAGAGGGCTTGATAAGCAGAATCACTACAGCTGCATCCACACAAGGTCAAGTATCAACTGGTTGTGCTGCTCCAAGGGCTGTGCTCCACAAGCCATGCCATTCCATGTGGATGGCAGCTTAACAGCCTCTATTACTGCACTGTCCTGCTTTCTCTGCATATGGATATCACAGAAGAATGTTTTATGTTGCCAAATTATTCCTCTTCAAAAGTTAAAGTGACTTGCATATGATATATTTTCAGTGCTCTAAGTGTGTCTGAGGGTCTTAATTCTTTCTAGAAGACATTATTTCACAGTTCTCAATGTACGCACTTTCAAAAGCAGCTACAAAAAAAGTCCATTTTGAAAAATCCAATTAAGAAAAATATCTGTTTTTCAATAAATTAGAAAAAGAAAAACCAGAATCAGTTAAGAATAAAGAGGGTAAGCTACTCATGAACTGCTTGAACTCTTTAATCTACAAATGAATTATGGAAAATCTGACAGACAAACCTAGGTAAAATGACATAATTTCATTTCTGCTTCTGTGGGGAGAAGAGGAAAGGGGGCAACTATTGTGGTTTTGAAATCACAACAGAATGAACTCACTCTCATTCTCTGACCTATTCATTTCTCAATACTTATTTTTATAGCTCATGTTACAAAGTTGTGTAATGATAATTTATAGGTCAGCTCAACAGAACCAGGCAGACAGTACTCAATGTGATCCTTACTGTTCCTGTCCACAAATACAACAACCTATATTACTTCTCTTCTCTCCCAGACTATTTGAACTTTCCTCACAGAGGTGTGTAATGAAAGGAAATGCATGAACAAAAATATGGAACAAAGAGGATAAAGGGCAGATTTTTATATAATTCATCGAAAAACATTTCTAAAAGCCCAAAGTGTGCAGCCAGCAAGGATGCCACAATCCAAAAACAATTCAGAGAATGCCTACAGAATTGGTGCCCACAACAGAGACAGATATCTATTTTTTCTGGGTTTATGTCTAAGACTCTGGGTTCAGCATTTCAGCAGCTCATCATTATGCTTCCAGGGCAGTATGAGTGTGGCTTGCCATGAGTGCAGAAGTGATAATTCATCCGTCACCAGTAGTCACATCCAAGCCTGCCCAGACATTAACACACGCAGTAGAGGCAAAATGTGGTTCCTATGTATAGGAGATTCTATTTTCAGCTAATAGGTTACCTAAAAATAAACTCTTACTCAACTGCAAGGGTTTCCTTCAGTCCACTTTATTAGTAGCATTAAAATACAAAGTCCAATTTTGATTTGAAAGAACTGTTCCTACTTTAGCAGTGTCAGGTGGCTGGGTTCCAGTATTGTGTGAATACACTTTACATTCTTCTGAAGAACTGAGCATTTTTCAAAGGGACAGAATTTTATATTTTGAAAAATATCCCTCAGTGATTTTCTGCCAGCTGAAGTATCCAAAGTGTCTGCCCTCAAGAAAGATTCAGTACTTTTGGCAACATTTGCAAGCTAGTCTGTTTTTTCCAATCCAGAAACATTTTATTTGCCAGACAGTCATCTGAAATAATGTTCTTACACAGAAAGTACATGTTCGGTATGTTTTGCATATATACACTTTAACAGACAAGGAGTTTGGAGGTCCTAGAGGCTGGCACTGGATTATGAGGGCAGTTACTTTCAGATTGAAAGTGAAGACACTGGAAGACGGTAAAGCTGATAATAAAAAAGCACTAAAACTAAATCCCATTTAGAAATGGGATTTCTAAAACCATGACTAGAACATTACTCCCAGGCTCGCAGGGTCAGAATGCCATGATGCTAAAGAGTAATATAAGGTTACCCAGTAGAGAAGGCTGTGATAAAAGGTCAGCCCCTCACTGGGAGGAGAGGAAGAGGTTAGCATCAGGTTCATGACATTTGGCCATGGGGCCCTGGCTGAGTAACTGACATACAGGCCCTGGGTATTTCCAAGGTGAAAATGCTGAAGGAATGGGAACAGGACAGCAATTCTCTTGATGCAATAGAAAACTCCCAATTTTACATTACAAATATTTTCCTTCCTGTTCTATATAAGTTTCTGGAGTGAGGTTTATTATTATTATTTGAACAATGGGCTGTCCTAACAATACAAATTACAGATTATGTTGTTCATTTTATGAACAGACATCCCCAAACAAAATAGAATTTTCAATCTACCATGATTTCAGATTTTGAGGGATCTATGGGGACCTCTCACAAACCATAGTCGTTCTACTTTAGAAAAAGGGAGAAAGTCAGAAAATTTAAGTATGTGAAAAGATTTTCAGATGTGAAAACAGTGCACAGCATTCTAAAGGCTTGATCAGACACAGCTGGATATCAAACTATGCCTGAGAAATGTAGCTGTTTCCCCAGCTGCCTATTAGGTTCTCCTGATAAAGGTTATAAACTGTCAGCAGAGCAGGACTGGCAAGCATTTCTTAACTGCTTTTCTGTAAAGGTATATAGCTCATAGAACACAGACAGTAGACAGAGGTCTATGTTGCTCTTTTACCTCTTCTGCCCTTCATTCCAGGTGACATTCAAATGCAAGGCCAAACAACTTGCAGACCAATCTCTCTATAGTCTGAAATGTCATCACATTAAAATTTATTAAGAATGTGTCAGCATTATTACAACTCTAATATCCTTCAGAACTAATATTTTTTCTGGAGCAGCCTTTCCTTTTAAGTTTCACAATGACCTTGGTTTTCTCCGCCATCTCTCTTTTGAGTAAAAGAAATAGTTTTCTGTGTACATGAAAACAAGTGCTACAGAAATTAAATACACATACTTCCCACTGATACTCTTCTAGAGTTGTTTTCCCTTGTGGGTTTGTGAGGTGGGGTTGTTTTTTTTTGTTTTTTTGTTTTTTTGTTTTTTTTCTTTCTTTCTTTTTTTGGTGCCCTTTTTTGTTTGTTTGGGGTATTTTGTTTGTGATTTTGGTTTCTTTTCCTTAAAATATGGTCTTGGAGTGTAAAGGATTCGTTAATCAAGCTTCATGCTCCAAATTTTCACAAAGAGCCTGGACTATTTTTTTTTTAATCTGATCTGAAAGCATAGTGCAAAATGGGACATAAACTCCCAATACATGTTTCAAGAAAATCACCTACTCACAGTCATTAAAAAAATACTTCCCTCTATATCTTTATGAAGCACATAAGCCTTTTGTTTTTCTTCTCTGAAAATATCTATGTGAAATGCCATAGCATATATTATCTATAAGAGGAGATGAGCTAGGATTTGTCCAGAAGGCAGTTCACAGAAAGGAGGTGTTTTTCACATATATTCACAAGAACTGCTGAACATCTAAGCATGGCCAACCTGTCATTCCCAAATCAAGGAGCAGATACAGAACCTGTGCCAGTCCAGTTCCAACACACAGTAAGAAATAGCAGTCTCTGAGGTGATGGTGAACCATCAGCAAGCCCCTCCTGGGCCACTGAAATATACTTTTAACATTACATAGCAGACACAAAAGCCCAGCCTGCATTCAGCCTGCAGAGACATTGTACAGAGACCATAGATAACAACAGGGGCTGCTGGGGCCTCCATCTAGAGCTGCCCTGCTCCTTCAGAGCAGCTCCAGCACAGCTGGGACCCCCTGCCCCAGCAGTGGTGCTGCAAAAGCTGTATGAGGATGGCTGCTAAGAGGGCACATGGTGTTCTGCCTTGGACCAGGCAGAGTGTGTGTCCAGCTGTCCAGTCAGGCAGCAGCCATGATGCCAAAGGCAGCCTGCAAAAAGGATCCTTGTCCTGCTTATTTAGCTGCTGCAAGCTAAGGGCACCTCCTGACAGAAGGCTGGCTATGAGGCACAGATCACCTGGAAAAGCATGACATGGCAGTCCTCTGTGAACACTACCCTTGTTGTCAATGCACAGTTACAAGTACACAAAGCCACACTGAGGACCTGTGAAGCCCTTCCTAGGAAAATGCTTTTTAGGCTCTTGCAGCCTACCATCTGTTTGTACTTTTATTCCAGTTTCCCATTTTACATGTCACCCATTGAAAATATTGGCTATCATAGTTTTTCTTCCTCAGATTTCCCATACTTGTCAAACTTTTAGCAAGTTTTCTCCAGTGTCTTCCTTGTGTAACACATTCCTCCATCTCAGAGTTTTCTTTCCACTACTTTTTCCATCAGTTTTTCAGTTTTTGCTTTCAGATTGCCCCAAGTAGACTCTTAAAATAGCCCTGCTCATTTCTTCCTCTTTTACCAATCACTAGATCTGAAAGAGTGCTTCTGGGAGCTCCAGATATTTTCTATTATCTGCTAAGCCCTCCCTCCCTTCCTGAGATCCTGACAAAGGCAGCAGAGCGGTCACTGAAATTAAAGAGTCAGTCACAACCTACAAAGGTTTTTAAAATAAATTTTCCTTAAAAATAGATTGCTCAGCTCTATTTGTGACAGTGCCTTGATATTTTTAGTATCTTGACTTAATAATAAGAAAAACAAAGCTCAGAAAAATTCTCCTTTTGATTTTTAAACCAGCACTCTGAAAGAGCATTTCCTTCTTCAGTGAGACCTGAATTGAGCTCTGACTTTTCTCAAGTTCTCCTTTGGCTTAAATAACTGGATAATGTTTTGTGTTTTAAAGCTTGTTTACTAGGCAGCTTCTACAAACACTCATCACTATACTCTTTCTTTCAGTGGCATACATGAGATGGCAGATTTACTAACTAATTTGAATATTTGTCATCAGCAAGAAAAATACCCACTGCCTCTTTTTAACCAAAGAAACAGAGGAAAGAGCCTAATGTGGCATTACTTACCAAAGACTTAATGGCAAAAAAGGATTTAATCCTTGGACCATCAGGTCTGTGGCTGTTTGCTTCAGCATAGAAGTCTATCCACTGGATTGCTTTACTGTAAAATAATAATGCTTCTTTGACTGCCACACAGCTGACAGTCTTTAAAAAACAATTTCGTCACAGAAATAATTGTTAATACAATGGACCTTCATTGCTTAGTTCTCTAATACAGTCACACAGAAGCTCCTGCTCAGATTTAATCACATTTCTGTTGTGACTAACCATTGGGAGACCACGGTTAAGATTTCCTTCAGTCTATATGACCAAGTTTTTATGACTTTATTCATAAGTGTTTTTTGAAATTAGACAATCTGTCTTTTTCCACATGTTGGAATATTTAAGCAGTAATTCTAAACTGCCTCAAATAGATGTTGCAAAATTTCCTGCATCTGTGTGGTTTTTGCATTCCAAATTTTTGTTTCCATATTACAAATATGCATGGCAGAATCTAATAAATCAAATGGTTATTGCAGTTTTACCCATTAATATTGTGACTGTAAGTCTAGCCAACTAGCAATATTTTATTAATTCTGAGTATCATATTATATGCAAACATCATGATTGCAAGAAGAAATGTAGTGTAACAGATCAGTAAATTAAGTAGAGTGTTCTGTGAAATCTGGGCCCAAGGCTACGGGCGACTGAGTCAGAGAGTTATAGACTGGTAGAAGGCTGTCTCAAGACCTGGGGAAAGACTCTGTGCTATTTCTTCCATCTTCCCCCCCATGTTAACAGGTGGCAGCACTGAGAGCAGTTGTAAGGAAGTTGCTGTGCTATTGAGCAAAGAGAATATCTGGACAGGTGTACTGCTTTTGGCTGGGGTAGACAGTGGCTGGTGCAGGGCTAGGTTTTGGATTTCTGATGAACACAGAGTTATTATTGCTGAGCAGGGCTTACACAGAGCCAAGGCCTTTTCTGCCTTTCCCAAGGCCATGCTGGTGAGGAAGCTGGGGGTGCATGGGAAGCAGGTGACCCCAACTGACCAAAGGGACATTCCAGACCATGTGACATCACGCTCGGTATATAAAGTGGAGGGGGAAAGGAGGAAAGGTGGGGATATTTGGAGTGATGGTGTTTGTCTTCCCAAGTCATCACTACAGATGATAGGGCCCTGCTCTCTTGGGGATGGCTGAACACCTGCCTGCCCATGGGAATGGGCACTGAATGAATTCCTTGTTTTGCTTTGCTTGTGTGCACGGCTTTTGCTTTCCCTGTCAAGCTATCTCAACCCATGGGTTTTCCACCTTTTACCTCTCTGATCGTCTCCCTGATCCCACTGGTGACCGAATGGCTGTGTGGTATTTGGTTGCTGGCTGGGGTTAAACCCTAACAACAGGTCATAGCAGACAAAACCATGGTACTAGTGAATGTTGAAACAGTTGTCATGATATATTATTACTGAACATCAGAGTCAGTGAGACCTTTAACAAACCATGCATTTAGCAAGAAAGGTAGCCAAATGGTTATATTACCCATCAATAGTGAAATTACACGTGGTGAAGGAAGGACAAAAGAAAGAGAGAAAGAGGCAAGAGAAGGAGGGAAGAAATAAAGGAAAGGTGAGGGTGAGAGGAAGAGGGAGGGAGGGAGGGAGGGACACACTTTGGAAATAGTTTTGAATTTACAGAAAAGAAAACACTAAACAAGCACAGAAAAAAGATTCAAAATAAGAAGAGAAGCTTAAAAATATAAGGCTAACTGCAGCACACAGTATTTCCTGAGAATCCAGGCTTACACGTCTAACTCACACACATGAAACATCGCTCTGACCAAGTCCTACATAATACAATGCAGTTATTCAACTAAGTGCTTTAATGCTTCATGGAAAAATTCTAGGTCTTGGAAGCCACCTCAGAGTGTAAAATGGTAATTCTTCCATTCTTGAGAAGTAATTTTTACACCTGGGAGATAATTTACGACTCTGAAAAATCACATTTTAGTGTAAAAATGAAAAGAAATATTTCTAGTAAGTTCAACCATCCAAATCAAAATATTTTCCTTTGTGAATATTGGGAAATGTAATTTCAATTAAAAAATAAAAAAAATACAATTTGTGGTTATTTTTGCATATCTCTTTTGAAATGTTTCATTGCAAACAAAAAAAAAATATTTCACTTACTTGATTTGATAAGAAATGAAATCAAGCAATGAAATGTTGACATTTCCTACTGAGTGGACATTCAAATTTGTATCTAGAAGTCTAGAAGACAAGTGTTTCTTTTCAAGGAAATATCTCATTCAGCTAAGCAAAGGTTATTGAGGCTATCATCTCTGATACAGAGATATTTAGCTGCAACTGGGTTTGTGAAAGGATTATTCTAAGTCAGTTTACATAAATCAATGAAGTGGGAATGCCAAAAACTTTGTTGTGCAATTATTCTTCTGTGCAAAAATAAAAGATTATTGGCCAGAATATTGGAAGACTTGTTATCTCAGTGTTTTGAAACACAAATAAGCCACCCTGGAGCAGATAAAGCATGGCAACAATCCCCACACCATTTCTCCACATGACACTGAATCATAAACATGTGGTTATTTACTTCTCTTCTATTAAATCTTTCATGCTCACTGCAGAATAAGACTGTGCAAACAAGCAGAACAGATGAGCCAAAGTAATGTTTCCCAGCAGTGAATTTTTCATATGTCAAATTTCTCAACAAGCAATAACTACACACACAAAAAATTTTTTTTCAGGTGCTCCTACCTCAAAGTTCATAGCTAAAGTGCATTCAGTGACTGTTGAACAATTCCAAGTGCTGGCAGCCCTAATAAACAAGAACATAATTTTGTTATTGTTTTGCATTGAAAAGAATGTGACAAGGGAAATATTTGGAGACAAGTGAGAATGCATCAAGATATGAAGGAGCTTCTAGGAGGTTTTATTTAACTTGTTTATTAAGACTGGAATTTAGCTCAGTACAAAACTTTCTGTGACTTTCTGGAAAAAGTTTTTAGTCAAATGTAGAACAGCTGTACTCTCCTGCAGTTGCATTAAACATCTGTTACGGAGTAGTAGCAAAAAGAGTTTATTTAGCTGAATGTAGTTCTGGGGATAGCAGGAACCTGCAGAATGTATCTTAAAATGATGCCCTTTTGGCATATTGTTAGTGAGTCAAGAAGGAACTTGTATCTCATTCCCCCCGTGGATTCAAAAGACCCTACTGCAGTCAGGATGAGGCTGCCCAGCTGTAGTAACTGAGAAATAAGCCAGTGTGAGTTTTCTTAAACCATGAATATGTGCTCCTGCTTGCATGGTGCAAAGCACAGAGGAATAGAACAGGCCTGATTAACCTAAACACTATCAGAAGCTTTGGACTTGATCCCAGCCACATGCAAATCTTTGCTTAGTAGAACATATCCCAGGATTGCTTGAATGATAAGACATAGAGCTACCTAATATGCTTTTTCCCAGAAGATGAAATGTACTCCTTTCCAGAAGATGAACTTCTGTCTTTACTGAGGAAACAAGAATTCAGCTAAAGTCCAAGGAGACTGCCATTGCTTGAATTTCACAAATCAACTTCTGTTGTAAAGTGGTCATACTAGCAGGTAATTAATTTTTCATTAGAGCAGGTCTTATGAAGTCAAAATCTGAATAATTTAAAAACTGCTTTGATTTAAGCATTTTGCTTCTAGCAATCTGTTGAAAAAGGTGCCATGATCAACATCATTCTGCTTTTCTGCCAGGTCCTATGAGCATCTAAACAAAATAAACAAAGTTTATATCAGATTCTGAAAATTCTCCCTATGATTTTCATCACTGGTATCAAGGCTTTACAGACCAGACATAAGATGTTTTATGTTTTAATTTATAGCCTGCATGAAAGAAATTAACAGATAAGCACAATGGCTAAAACCCCAGTCTCAGATATTAAAGCCTGATCAGCTTTTATTTAATGCAGCACTACCCTCATCCCTCTCACCCAGGTGAATACGTCAGACTTTACATTTTCACCTGGAATTTAGAAATGCACAGTTGGTACTTTCTTTGCATGAATTGAATTAACTCCTTGAGCCTATTTCTCCTTGGTCCATGTGTATGCTTTAACCAGGACAAACAGGTGAGCTCTTTGGTTACAGCCATTGTACCTTATGATGAACTTGTCTGAAGCAGAGAAAGAAGAGAGGAGAATGATTGCATACTGCCTTACTGCCTTGAAAGTCCTGGATTCTTTCATAAGCCTTAAAGGGATAGGAAGGCTCTAAAAATGTGACATGATCCCAAAAGTCTCCTGTTCCTGGATTTTTTTTTTTGTTATGCTGGCTGTTTGAGAGAGATCTGCAGAGTCTTCAGGTTTACATTTGTATGTTTAAAAATTCAAATAATACCTAAAATCAGGCTCCATGGATTTCTGGAATATTACTAAGTTTTTTACTTGTTCTGTCTTTTCTTCTCCCTCCCCGCCCCCATCCCATTCCCAAAAAAGAAAAGTTATAAGAGAATTAAAAAATAGGGAAAATATAAAGAAAGACCAGGGAAATATGGTGAGAGACTGAGAGCAATACTGTGACATCCTATCAAATATGTTCTTGGACACATAATGTGATTATCTGTATTTCAATAAAATTGTGACTGGATGTTCTTTAGGTATTAATGTATTCAATAAAGATGCAAAATCTATCAGTTACTTCAGACAGAGCTAAAAAATTATATTAGAACTAAGATTCTTCATAAGCAATGAGGATAAATACCTAAGGTAATAGTAGATTTACTTTTATTGTAAATATCTGTTTGTTATATTGTTACTAAACTAAAGGCTGCAACTCAAATGAGGATTAGTTACGATAGTACTTTATTTATTTTTTTCACTGGAAAATTTTATTCACAAGATTCCTCCTATTTTTGTAATCTGTTCATTAGTTAGATATGGCAAGGCCATTAATAACTCATGTTCAGTAAATTCATAAAGCATTTGTTTCAGAAATCCATCACAGTCCTTTATTTTATCACATCTTTGTGGAGTTGATAGTTTGACTACATTATCACTGAATATGGTAGCTGTTATTCAGAGAACACCAAGAAAATTCTCCTTAGACACAAGGAAATGCCAGTTGTTAATACCATGGCGTTAGCAATGTGCACTAGATGTTTTCATTCAGGAGCAAATCAACATGGGACAGATGTGAAGATAGTTTCCTACCACATCTCTAGTGTCACTGTGCACAAAATAAATGTCCATTTTGGGTGACAAGCTGTTTCCCTGCAAGATATTTTTGGGGTTAGACAAATTCTTAGGGCACCAACTCAAATGGTGGAATCAATCCCAACACCTCATTTCAAGCTACCTTCTGACCTAGTCAAAACAGTCTTGCAACTGATCTAAAAATCAGAAACCGCAGCTTTAGTTAGTACTTTGAAAGAGGGATTAGAGACATAAACCTACATTGGTTTTCCCTAAATCAAGGCAATGTTGTTTTTAGGGATAGCTGCTTGATTTTTTCCAAAGATAGACTTGCCTCTATTCTTTTTTCCTCATCTTAATCGTTCTTTCCTCCTCATTTTTCGTTTAACCATATTGTTATGTGTACACTCTTCAAACATCCGTGTGTTATGCCATGGTCACTGTAATAGCCCATGCAACTTTCCAGTAACACCACTGAAAGCAAAAAACAGGGGAAATAAGGACACGCCATTAAAAGCAGGAATCCTATAAAGCTCTGTCTTTCCCAGCTAGGTGTGACTTTGTTTATGAAGCAGCGGGAGGATACTCCTTTCCTGGCTTCCAACATTCTGCCTGCCCTAGGAAATTTAATCTAGCTAACAGTAGGCAAAAATATTACACTTTGACCAGATTTCACATACTGTGAAGAGAAAAAGGGTTGGGACATATCTATTTTTAACCAAAAAGTTTCTAAAAATGATTCATTTTTGTGTTCTCTTTCAGTAAAGAAAATAAAAAAGTATTACTTTTTGTGGTAAGCCACACAAAAATAAAAATCTGTTTGACTTTGATTGCAAAGGAAAAACAACATGGCAATAATACACCCAGTAGCAGATTCAAAACATAATAAATCTTATTTTTTCTCTTTTATTTTTACTCTTTATTTTTGAAGAGCAAGGAGTGTCAAATTCTAAACTTTTGCCTGAAGAAGCTCAATTGCCTTTCTCCCAAGTGTATGGACATAGAGAAAGAATTAGCCAAAAGACAGAATTAGCTAACAGAATAAGGGCAGTTTGGCTTTACGATTCTTTACCTCTATTAGTTGAGAAACATTACAAAAATGCCATTAAACCCCCAGGTTCTCTCCAGTTTTTCAGCAGGCTTATATGTGAAAGCAAGACATGGAATATAAACTACAGTTCACCTCAGTGTATGACTATTCCACAAAAGGGACTTCTAGAATTGTTACTGATTTAGGATTAGATTTACATGAGTGGCTTGTTTATTATATTGATGTATCCCAATTAGATGCATTTGTTATAACATCTCCCATGATGACACTTAAGTGCCGGTGTGGCTGTCTGAACATTGCATCGTCTCTTGTCCCTCCTGAGGAAGCAAGTATCTTATTTCTATTGTTACTTGAATGCCTTCACAATATTTTCCTTGTGTGATCAAACATTTAGAGGCAGAACAGCCTAATAGACTTAACTAAGAACTGAAAAAACAAGAACTCATGTTCAATTTATCACTAAAGGAATACTCAGCCCTTGGCAATAATAACACTTTGTGAACATTTCCCAGCTGTGTCAGACAGAGCTGTATCCAACAGTATTAACATTAAGATCACTTAATAGGCCTCATTTTCTTTTTCCTCAGATGCATGGATTATTTCGATCTGAGTACAATGCAATCTATTTTCTCATTTCGTCTATATATGATATGGATTAAAGCTTGATAAATTTACATGAAACAATGCACATGCAAATTTCTAGCTGAACTCCATGTATTTTTAATATCCCAAATAAGACTGTCTTTATTTGAAGCATGAGCTTTAAGGTCAGAAACACGATGAATAATTTGGAAGCTTGCAAGCCACAATGGAGCTTCCTTGGCAACATATTCTATAATTGTGACATACCACTAAAAGTCCAAAGATCATGCAGCTTTCATGTGCTACATTGAGTTATTCCAGTCATTAAGAGATTTGTTTTCAAAACTAGGTGTTACACCATATTGTGGCATTTGTGACAGCAGAAAAAAAGGCATATAGTTTGTTCTCCTGATGTGGTATGCTGCCCTGCTTGTTCTATAAATATGTGTCTACAAAAATGAAGGCTCAGCCATAACTTATGAGACTTAAATGACTGTATAACATCCAGCTTTGGAAAGCAACAACAAAAAGGCAGTCTTCAACAGGAAGAAAAAGTGCAGTCTCTTGTAAGAGGCTACAAAAAAATCTGCAGACAAAGAAGCTGAAACTTTATGTCTGCCCTTATGAAGTTCTTATATTTATATAAGCTGCCAGTAGCAGAAGACTTTCCAGAGCAAGATGTAGACTGAAGAGTGACCTATGCTTAGCATTTTGCATGACATTTCAAAATTTGATTACAAAAATGTGATTTTTTTAAATAAAATTTCAAAAAATTAATCTGGGAACCTTATTTTCCTACATGTTCAGCATATTCTAGTGACAATTTGGAAAATAATATTTCTGCTTAATAGTAACTGTTTTATAAATGCCTAAGACAAAAGAAACACTGCTGTATTATACATTTAGAAAGAAATTAGTTAATCCTTCTTTAGATTATTATATATTGAACACACAAAAAATACATTTCCTGGCAAAACCAACCCATTTTTGTTCACTTCCAATGATGTCTGAGAAATGTCTAGGATTTCCCAGAACCATCCAAAGAGATCATGTTTTGTTCAGTTGATCCTAAGGTAGAACAATAATTATACATCAACAGAAGAGAAAGATAAATAAACCCATTTGGATGAAAAAAGTGTAAGGTAACACATGGATAAAAAAGCAAATTTACTTGATCATATACTTGAACAGTACTTCAGCTGATTACAGATAAAGCACTGAATTTAGGAAAAGCATCACTTCATTATGAGCACTGATAGGCCTTCTGTCTTTGTCACCTGTATTGGAATACCCTCAAAATTCTACAATCAGTATTATTGATATGTGCTGGATAACATATAGACTGATAGGGCCTCTGCAGAGACTGATCAAATTTCTAACCTGTGCTGTGCTTTGGATGAGACAGATATGACTAATAACAGATTATGATGCTGCTTATTCATTATTATTTAACCCAAATTAATCAACCCCCACAATTCCATTTAAAAAATTCTATTTGTTATCCTCAAATAGATGCCCTTGTAATGGAAAACATCAGAAGTTCCAAAACCTCATGATTTTTAAAATCTCTCTATTTTTCCCATTCTTGTAGTCTACTTCTCCATCCTTTAAATCTGTTCTCAAGAAAGCCTTCTATTCTAGAGACAAAAGCAGTAAAATGTAATTTTTCGTTTGTATGAGAGGGTTTCACATTCCTCTGTATGTCAGACAAATAGTTACAGTCAGATGCAGCAATGAATAGAACAATTCCATGCCATGGAAATCCAGAGTCCAATCAATGTGCCTTTTTCATGGACGTGAGGTAATCTGCATCAGAGGAAGTTACTTGCCTCTAGAAAAAACACAACATATAAGAAAGTGGACACTAGGCAATGTCAGTAACAAACAGCAATCGATTATTCTGTTCAAGTGCAAATATGTCACTTCACAACTGGGCCAGTTACAGATCTACACAGATATCCATGGCAGAAGGTTCATGGTAGAAAGAGACATTACTCAGTCTCCTGTGTTGGAATCTACTATACTAGCTCAGAGGATCATTAGAGCCTGCAAAGTTTGAACAACATCCAGATACAGGATTTTGGCAGAGGCCTCTGAATATACACTTGGAGAGCAGCTCCAGTTTTAAAGCCCTTCAGAGAAAGTTTACTGGACATATTCAGTTTCCCAGAAATATCCTGAGTTTTCAGTGGGAAACGGTATCCATGATTTCAGACTGTCTCACAATCCTAAAAAACCATCTATTCAACTAGAGAGTTTCTGGGTAGTGCCAGACTGAAACATGGATTCCCTATTTGTGAGGGCCAAGGTTCCATCCTGCTTATAGACCGTGTGAAAAAGAGGAAATTCACTTTCTCTTAGAGCTCCACACACACAACACTTCACCTTGGTACTTTAACTCTTCAAGGGTGTAAAAACATGCAGAAAAATAGGCAGAGGAAGACTCTTCACAGGAATCTGAAAAGAAATAGAGAGAAGACTAACTAAAATATATTTACATACCCATGTCCTTTTCTCTGTATTAGTGTTCCTTCTAATCCAGGGATATTTAGGCTCTAATCAGAGTGAAGATGCCTATGATTACTCTGCCCCTAGTATATATATATATACTAACTATAGTTACGACTATTCTATTCAGAGCTTAGAATCTTTCATTTACCTTCCTTGATTTTATAGCCAAACTTTTCTTCCTCCTGCCTTTTTAATTAATCTTCCCATGTCCAAGCTACTTTATATTCCAAAACACATGCACATATGTATTCTCCTAGAATTTTACAGACATGGATCAACATATTGCTCAAATGCTGTTTCAGACTTTTCCACCTGAAAAGTAATTAAAGTTTTATTCCTCACATCTTCAGTTATTACATCACTCCAAAGTTATTCTGTCAAAGCAGTTGTCTATTAAGATTTTTCTCATGATCTTTTTCTTCATCCAGTGGAGGTGTGCAGCAGCCAAAGTTATTAAATGTCTGACCCTAAATTGTCATATCCTTGAATTAGACTATGTCAAAAAAGAATGATTGGTGGTATTGTTACAGTCATACTACCTGCTTCTTTCTAGGTGGCTTTCTGTGGAGTGATCACACTTCCTTTCAGTGTGGGCAACTGTGAGGAGGAGAGAGATGGGTGCGTTTCATGTTTATTTTAATTGTCTATATTAGGTTTGCATAGCAAGGTTTTGGTAGTGGGAGAACTGCAGGAGTGGCTTCTGTGAGAAGATGCTCGAAACTTCCCCTATGACACATAGAGCCAATACCAATCAGCTCCAAGATGGACCTGCTGCTGAGCCCATCAGAAATGGTTCTAGTGCCTCTGGGAAAACCTGTTTAAGAAGGGGAGCCTGCTGGAACAAGCGTCTGGAAGAAAGTGTGAATCTGCTGGGAGGGGAGCTCATGGTGCAGCAGAATTTCTCGCAGGACTCATGATCCCTGTGGGAGATTCATGCTGGAGCAGTCTGTTCCTGAAGGACTGCACCACACAGGAGGGACCCACACTGGAGCAGTTCATCAGGAACTACAGCCTCATGTTGAGCTTCATGAGAGGAGTCAAGTTAAGAAGTTCATGGAATATTGTCTTCCATGTGAGGGACCCCACACTAGAACAGAGGGAATAGGAAGACAATGAGTGATGAACCAACCTCAATCCCCATTCTCTTTCCATCTGGGCCACTGCAGAGGAGGAGTTATAGAAATTAGGATTGAAGTTGAGCCCAGGAAGAAGGAAGGGGTGGAGGCAAGGTGTGAAAGGAAAGTGATTAAATATCGGCTTTTATTATCTCTTTACTCTACTCTTGTTTCATTGGCAATAAATTAAATTAATCTTCCCCTAGTTGAACCAGTTTTGCCTGTGACAATAACTTGTGAGTGATCTCTCAATATCCTCATCTCACCCCACAAGACTTTTGCTGTTTTTTTCTCCCCTGTGCAGCTGATGAGATAAGTGATAAGCTTTGGTGGGAACATGGCATCTAGCCAGGGTCAATCTGTCACATTCTCTTTTTTCTTTTTTACTGACATGAAGAGACAAGGTATACAGTAAACTAGCTTGAAGCAGTCAGAAATGGATTTCAGAGGGAAAATTAAAATAGAATGATTTCTAGTATATTATTTATTATTTAAGAAAGAGAAAATATTTATCTCTATTATTATTATTATTTCTATTATTTAAGAAATGAGTGCCTGATGGACATACTAGGATATCATCACATTTGTTCAGCAGCAGTTGAAGCATGAAATATTTAAGAAAGAGAAATTATTTAAGAATAATTAAATATTATTTAAGAAAGAGAAATTTCAAAAAGCCAACCAAACAAACATATTTCTTTAATTTCTGGTGGGCAAGAAATCTAGAAATATCTTCAGTAATCATTCAGAAAATTAGTTCTAATACAATAGAAATGATAGTAGCAGAGGTCCCAAGGAAAGACAATAGGGAGAAAGGGTAGAAATTACCTTTCCACAAAGGAAAGAGACAATAGCTCTTTTCTAACCAATCCTTAAAGAATCAAGGAAGGTCACACCATGGTGCAGCACAATTTGTACTTTTAAGCACAGGCCTGTGAACAGTGCTAACTACTGCAGAACCCTTTCTCTGAGTATGATTTATTTGAACAAATAGAATAAAATGTCTTTCTCTATTGATTACTGAAACAGATCAGAAATTAGACCAGTTATATCACTACTGAGAAATGTTCTTCATGACAAGAAGGAATGTCAGGCTTCTAATTTTTATTGATGTTAATGGACTTGTTCCCAATTAAATCAGGGCTCACTCAGTCTCTGTTGCTCTGATGGGGGAATGATATATGAGTTCTTCTGTACATAAGGGAAAGAGATTTTAAAGAGAAAGTTTGAAATCCTACAAAGTTTACACACATGAATACCTGCATGTTCCTTGTTAATGAAGATGCAGAGCAGGCAAATTTGTTGATTTTAATTTTGCTTTTAATGGATCCGTAATGGTTAGAGATACTGGAGAATAAATTTCCAAAAGGAAGACATTTCCATGCTGGGAATATACACTGATATTCCCTTGCAAACTCTGAATCTTTTCTAAACCTCTGAGCAAATGTTTCAAAAAATTCGTGCTTAAAATAGAATTCAGTAACATAACACTTATTAAAAATATTGTGATAGTGTCCTGGGTTGTAGTGTAGGATGTATTTATTCTATCACTATCTTCATGAACTGTTAAACCAAATAAGGCATGTTCTAGTGTTCCCAGGCCCTCTGCCTTTGGGATGTCTTCTGTTAATGGCCCATCAATGCCTTGCCCATGACTCACAGGTAACTCCCTCGAGGAGTTATCTCTGTTTAATGGGCCATCAAGGAACCACTTCATGACTTATCATCCCATTGTGAGATGCTCTGCCCAGGGGGAGGAGCCAAGCATTCTCACCTGGATATAATCTGGGATTTGGGACAGGACAAGCAGCCCTTACCTACTGGATTCCCAGAGGACCAGAGCTACCAGACCTTTCTACAGGATCACTGCTTCAGGAAGAGCACCTCATCTGGACTGCTTCCACCATCCTGCTCAGGTTGTATTCTGACTCTGTCAGTGGTCCTTTGTGTTATTGCATTTATTTTATTTTATTTTTACCTTTTTACCTTTCTTCTTATTAAATTGTATTTCTGACTTGGAGCCTCTCACTCGTTTTGCTTTCAAACCATGACAAATAGTAAAATAATCTGCATGAGCAATACAACAGAACAAATATTTGGTCATGCATGTATTTCTGTTCGAAGCATCCAGGAAGATATTACAAAGAGACTGTACAAATTGTTAGCATATTTTCTAAGCAGAATAGGAACTGTCAAGGAATTGCTCATAATATTTCTATTTATGAATTCCTAAGATACAAATAAAAATTCTTCTGCGCATCACTCAATTAATTATTAATGCTTCCCATTGAACACAGAGATAGTTTTGGCCTTTTATGGGCAGATAAAAGCTGTACCTGCATTTTTTTGCTTTATGTCATAAAAGCACATTAAAACTTTTTCCCGTAGTGTAACAGGAACAGCCTATTTTTAAATACTTGAATTACAAATAAAAGGCCAAGCCTGTCTTCTGTTTCTGTATTTGCTTTTTTGGCATTTGTTTTGTAAAGTGACCTACTACTAACAAATACAGTAGCAAATTTATGTCTGTTAACCGAAAAAGGGAAACAGTCTAAAGCAGTGATTGTCAGCTAAATCCATTTCATCTGTGAAAGTACTGCTGTTTCCACTAGTCAGTAGTCCCAGTTGTTTGCTCACTTACACCAGCCATGTCATTCAAGCAAGTTTTCAGAAGATCTTGCTTAAATCTCTGGTATAGTGTGATTCCTGTGTAACATATGCCTAACAAATGTTATCAATATATAATTTTTCACATTTGATGAGGACAGAAGAAAGACTGAGACCACCAAAGTCAAGACTTTGGGGGATATCAGTATTTTCCTACCTAAATCAATGCACCAAAGCAGTATGCTTCCACCACAGTAATTAACAGCATTCCTTGTAAGAAAAAAAGAAGCATTTCAATATTTCCTAGAGGAAGGATTTTAGTCTTGGGTAACAACAACAACAACAACAACAATAATAATAATAATAATAATAATAATAATAATAATAATAAATACACTTTGGTTTGGGTTTATACTGAGGATGACATTAAGTGAATAACCCATCCTATTTACTCCCCTCTCCACAAAGTAGTGTGGGAAGCAGCAAAGTCTGAAGGATACTCTCAATAACCCAGTGAGTTCTGAATGTTGTTCTTTGTCCTCCACTCCAGTTCAGACATCTGGCATACCACAGGCGAAACTGCTCTGCTGCACAACTAATCCCTTCCATTGCCTCTTCAGTTGCTCAGTGTTTGCGGAAGGCCATAACACCCTCTCACATTGCTTTCATTAGCCTTTAACTTCCACAGCCTCCTACCTTTCACTTTCTCTGTACAGCTCTCAGTCAGATTCTGGACACCATTAGTGGAGTAAGAGTGCTTTTGAAAACAGAGTGAACAGAGTCAGCTGAGAAAATGCACAAGTTGGGTGCATTGTTTGCAGACAAGATTTCCCAAAGAAATCAGACCTAGAAAAGTGCTGGTTTACCACCTATGCCTAAAACCATCAGTATATGGACATTTTTCTGGCTAAATTCGTTCATGGTACAACAGAATATCTCTTTACATTTGTGGCCCTGTACCAGACTGCAACAGACGCCAAGCTGTTTGGCCTTATGTTCAGGTTTTGAAGGAGTGTGAGGCATGTAGAGGTAGAATGAGTCTGTGTCAATTTTAAACAGGTATGTGCCCTTCTGACTAAAGAGTTATGAAACATAGCTGTGATCAACCTGTACACACATACTTCCCTTCAGCAAGAGTGGGAACTATTCATTTGTATTTATTGGTTGAACACCAAGAATTTTCTCCTTTCTCTATGGAAGGTATGAATGTTCAGTCTACCAACATTCAAGCTATCCTAATTCACAAAAAAAGGAGCTGTACAAGAGGCAATTCGGGAGAGAAGGATCCATGGGTTAGAGAAGAAAGGGAAGTACAGAATCATGGTATCTAGGGATAAGAGGAAAATGAGAGAGACTGGAAGCATTCATTCCCATAATTCTGGTTCTGTGACTGCAGTGAATCATCAGAGCAAAAGTAACTCTCAGAAAATCTGAACTTTCAGGTCTCAACTCCCAGAGGTTTTTTCCCAATGGAGAAAAAAAAGACGTAATTTTCAAAAAATATCATCTCATTTCTTTTACCTCTGAACATCATACGTACTGTAAGGTTATACTAGCAAACTATTTGAGACACTTTTCATAAAAGGGAGAAAGGCAAGTCCAAGTATAGTTAGCCAGTGTTTATAGGGCTATATTGTTTTGAATAATTTTTGGAAAATGTGCTATAGCCAGTATTTCAAACAAGTCTCATGCTCAGTGTAAAAGAGGCTTTCCTGTACTAATTCAAAGTGTTCTGAAGCCCAGACACAACACTCAGCAGCTCATAAATTTGTCAATGGATGAATTTAGCTTAAGAAAAATAAGCTGCATGTATTATAGGTGTGGCAAGGAGCACCACCTATATTCTTCCAGTTACTTTGACCCTTTCCAGTTGGTTGTAATTTGTTATAATTTTGCCAAATTCTACCTTCTCATTCGGGGCTTTTTTTTTTTTTTTTTCCTAATTATAGTTATAAGCATTCCATGCAGTTATCTGCTATTTGAGCTATTTGGGGAATTTTCAGTCAAAACAGCTCAGCAATTTCTGAGGGCAAGTGAGGAGAGAAAATCCAAAAAGCTTTTCATGTTCAAAGTAATAAATTCCTTTGCTATTTAAGATACTGAAGTATTGCCTTTCTTTGATGCAGCATGACCCATTCCTAACTCTGTTCAAAATACGTACCATGTCCAAATGACAAAAATTTCAGAAGGCACAATTAGTCCATTATACTGAAGTAGATATTTGCTAGTTGGAAAATGTTTCCTAAAAACTCTGCCTACACTGAATGTGCAGCAGCTGTGGGCTGAAAAAACATTAGCCTTTTAAATGGGGTTCCCACAAAACTCCTATGGGGAAATGAGTGCTGTTGGGATGAAGTGGGGTCCAGCAGCTCCATGGGGGAGACAGCTGGGGGAGAAGGGGCTCCCAAGGCATGGCCCAAGGCAGAGCTGGGTTAGGGTAGTCTCAACCCTAGCACTGGGCACCTCCCTGGGGCCATGCCAGAATGCAGGGCTGTGCATGGGAACAGCTCAGGGCCCATGGCCAGGCAGAAGAGCACTGTGAGGACCTGGAGACAGACCGTGCTGTGGCATCATTAGGCAGGGTCTGAGTGATAGATGGGCTAACACGGGGCCCTGGGCTGTGGGCAGGGACAGCAGGGCCTGTTGGTGCCCTCAGGGGTGGTAAACAGTGACAATTAAGAGCAGCCTCACCTGTACACCCATACTACAGCTGGAACAGGTGTGAGCTGACCAGAGAGCGGAGACTATGTGGAAAAGACGCATGGAAACCGTGAAGGATGAAGGTGAGAAGGATAAGCATGAGGAAAATAGCTGAGTCAGAGTAACAAAAATGGGCAAGTGGGACAGTAAGCTGGAGACAGAAATGGGTCTGTGACACAGCCTGCTGGACAGGCAGAACATAAGAGGTTTGGCTCAGCGTGTTCATGTTTCTTTGCAAGAAATTGAAAGAAATAAAAAATTGCCAAACCTCAAGATGTTTGCATTTATTGGGATTAATGCCTATAGAATTCATGCTTCAACTGCTACTGAACAAATGTGATGATATCCTAGTACATCCATCAGGCACTCCTTATTTGAGTGGTGGAGTTCTACATAGTGAATCTAAATCCATCACCCTGACAGCAATCAGGAGGTCTCAAGATGATACCATACGGAAAGTTTCTGGCCATTTCAGTGTCCTCTTTCAAATGCCTGGTATTAGTGTAGCAGGGTAGGAGACAATCATTTTGTGTGGCCTGGATTCCCTCAAAACCATCTGCTCATCCTGGGTACAAGAAGCCCAACTTAGGATTCAAACAAGGCTTTTGTCTGTGCTGTTAATAGATTTCAGCAGTACATGCATTTTCCAGATTACTAACATCAATTTAAAAATGCCATTCTGTCAAAGTTATATTGAGAAGTTTAGTATTAACACCTGAGGTGTGGCCACCATAGTAATAGCTGGATATGTGACTCTGAAAATGAATGGCCAATGGAAGGAAATAAAACCACAACAAAATTCTGAAGTGTATGATCCAAAGTCATTAGCAGCAATAAACTTAATGAAAAAAACCCAACTGAATATTGGAACTAAATACGTAATAGGTTCCTCAGAAAGTGCTAGATAATAAAAAGACAGCTGTATCTGTGCCTTTTTTGAGCACTCAAAATGCAGTCAACATTAATTTTTTTTTTCTTTTATTGCTGTGTCTTTGTGGGGCTGTAATTCACAAAGATTCAGAATTATTTTGAAGTGGCGAAATTCAGTTTCACCTGAAATACTGCCACTTTTGGCACAAAACCCCTCCCAAATAGGTTTTCCACAACAGAGAAATTCTGTAATTAATAAAAAGGAAGTGAGGAATAACTTTTGCCAATTGAAACATGTAAGTAATTTAGTTGGGCTAAATGCAATGACCAGAACTGGAATTTTGAAGGCAAACAATGATTAAACACTGTGCTGCTACCAAACATTCCTTGGATACTTTTGAAGCCACAAGGGACAGATCATCAGTTTTCCATCTCCTTTGTTTTACTAGGTCAGGTCTACAAAGGGACTTGTTGCTTCCATGACAGGAAGGACCCAAAAGCCTACTTTTTTCAGCTATAAATCACAGTACTTTGGTTCTCTGTTACTTGCCGGAATTTCCTCCTTTGGTACCTACACTTTTCCGGATGTCTCTTCTCCATCATTGTCGATGATTCACTCTGGGATTATACCTCACACTTTCAGACTTATCATCAGTTTCCTGCCATTTATTCACTCTGAAATACAAGGATTTCTCATCTTGAATCAGCCCTTCAGATCTCATAAACAGAGTTAGATTGACTTACTAGAGAAGAAAGATTACTTTCGACTTCACTCATTCAAATTGGAAAAATGTTTCCTGATTTTGGGCAATGCATGTGGACTAAAACCTCTCTCTTATATTTCACTAAATTTTTAAGTTTAAGAAAAGCCAAACATTCTTAGGTCAGAATACTAAAATTTCTAAGAAAACTGTTACAGGAATATACTAATAGATACAATTACATATTTTGTAACTGAAAATATAAATTTTTGAAAAATTTGCATCATAAGACAATGATCCACTTATATGGATTGGGAAGAAATGAAAAACTAAGAAGGAGGATTTGTCCATCAATTGGTACGGTCAAATTCATTCTTCTATTAAGCTTACTGCAAAGTGTGATACTCTCTTATTTCTTGCATTGCTTGATTGTTAAACAATGATTTTAATAGCAGCTCTCATTCCCTTTTCCTATGATTTTTGATCTGTAGTGTTCAAAGTAGCTCATCAGCTGCAGTGATTCATAGATTAACAAATATGTTTATTGTCTGTGTAGCTTGATTATACCCAAGATGTTCATGTAGTCCTCAATTAGTTTTTTATGCCACTTAAAGGTTTTACTCCTTCTGTAAAACCAATGAGCAGGAAAAGTATCAAGGAAAAACATGGGAATTCAAGTGTAATTAACAGAAAGAGTGCAACAATATCAGTCTTTTCCCAGATATATTGTGTATCTCACTGTCCAATAGAGGCTCCTATTTCTTCAGCTGATGCTGGCTCTTGATTAATCCTCGTACCATTCATCTGAATCATGGAGCAAATTGCTCAGAACTTATTTTTTCATCTGAGTCCTACCATTTCTCCTTCCACTTTCACAAATGAACAAGTAAAAATTTCAGTTGGGGAAAATGGAAGGAACAAAGTAAGTATTTCATGGATGTTAGAAAAAATAAGACCCTAACACTGAGAGTACCTGATCATTATCACAAAATTTTGTGACACTACACTCAACAAAAGATGTAGATAGAATGAAATTTTCTAATGAAAAAAAGAGGAATATTTTCCTAGAAAGCTCAACGCATCTACATGCATATGCAGTGAAGAGCTATGTCAGATTCCTATATTTTGAATGTCCCACTGATTACAAATGAAATGAAACACTTGCATGAAACATTGGAGAGGCCCACATGTTAGCATCTGCTAATAAAATTCTCCTACAGTGACTTTTTCAGAAACAGAAAATCAAAATTGCACATATGCTTGCCCACATGTACGCATTCATGACTGTGAATTGGTCACCAAAATATGATATACTCTCATATATATGCAAATGCGTGTATTATGTATAAATTGCATGCATTCATTATATTTTTGGTGGGATTTTTTATGCATATGATAGCAAAAACTTTCCTTCAGGCTGTACTGCTAGGCTAGTAGGCACTGGTTCAAAACCAAACAAAGAGCCAGTTTAGTAGGTTTGCTCTATAAGCTGGAGTGTGCAGAGGTTTCCCCATTTTCCTCCACAGGTGAATTTTGTAGATCTACCCACCCTCTGCATTCTGTGGGTCCTTATTAGTTACAGAATCGAGGACTCACTCTTAAATGATTGCCATTTTACCCTAGGAGATCATGGAAACCTGGCAGTGAGAAGCTTGGCTAGCTGCGCCACAGAAAAAGGCATACTGCTGTGCTTTAGAAACTCAGTGTTATAATATAGCAACTATATCATAGGGTGCTTTTTTTCACATCTTTCTACGCTGTGTTTAACATTGGCATGACAAATATTTTTGAAAAGGCAAGATTTGAAAAGTCCTCTCCTGGTGCCATTTCACTGTTTTAAAGGATGCATAGACCACCTCAGAAAGGATCAAAACACTTAATTCCTTCCATTTTTATTCCTTTTATTCAGCAAATTGATGTACCTCTAAACAGTTATAGTTCAGAAACTGTTTTAGCTGCATTCAGCCAAAAACATGTTCAAGAATGGCTTGACCAGTATTTGATCAGGTAGCAAGGTTGTCTTCATATATGTAGTCCTCTAGAGACAACCCTTGTAACAGCAGTATGTTTCTAGCCTATGTTTCACAGAATAATTATAATGACATCATATATCCTAAAGGAAATTTCAGAGATGGTTCCACAATACTGACTACCATACCTAATGACTATTTATTTTTATTAGTCTTTCTTTTTGCACATAAAATCTTCTTTTCATTTTGTATTAAGGCAGCACAGGAACCAAACCTGTCTGAGGGAATGTCTGGCTACAGCACATGAATGGTTGTCATTCTCCATATTTTGTCCACTCATTAAATAAATACTTAATCTGGTTGCTATTTTTATTAATATTTAACTGACCGAAGTTCAAGTAAGATACTTGAAATTGTAAAGTAATTATTTCATGTCAGTCTACCTGATCAGTTATAAATAACATATCAGAAATTGTCTTTCATGTGTCCCTTTTCTTGCTGACTTTGGACTAGCCTTTGTTACATTCCTCCAAAGCCTCTTTGTTGTAAATGTTGGGTGAGTATTTTCCTTGTTTAGGCAGCAGTATACAGAGAAAAGGCTGTTGAGTAGTTGCTGATTTTTTCAGTACAGCCATTTCCTATTTCGCAGACACAAAGTAGCCCTGTTTGCAGCAGGGCATTTCTGGTGGACCAAATGATGGCTCTAACAGACTTAGCTTTTGGCAGTAAGAGAATGTTATTCCTAATGCCTGCTCTTCTTTCATAGTCATACATAGAAATATGTATGTTTTTCAAACTGAATTTCTATATGCAGACTCAACTCTTGGGGGATTTATTTTAAATATCTAAATAAAACCTATTTTTAAATGTAAATATCTTGCTTTAAAGTCTAAATTTCAGAGAATTCCATAAAGCTGTCAAAGTACATTAATTTTTGTTTCAAAATCCAGTGTCCAAGCCATAATTTTTTCCAAAATCAGATTCTTTAACTCTTTTTTGTGCCTGAAATACTGACACAAATAACTCAGATTCAGTTGAATTGGAAGGCCTACTTCAGTAAAGCATTCAAGTGCTAATACTCAGCAGAATACTTAAAGACATGACTAATTGTGAGGTTTAAAGTTAGCCAGGTGCTTACATCCCATTATTAAAGAAAAATGCTTTCCTTTCTGAGCAACATCTCAGAATGTACAATCCAGCTAGTATAAAATTAACTGAATTGCATTGGTTCCTGTTGGAATTGTAAGTTGTTTGTGACAGAGGATCCTTTTTCTATATAAATCTGTGAAGCAATTAAAACATTGTTAGTTCTCTAAAAAGAGAGACTTCCATACTTATGAACAATCATAGTGCCAGTTTGATAAATATTCTATCAGAATATGTTCAGCAGACATCAGAACTGGGTATGTATATGTTTAAAGTTTTGATAAATAGTCTCTGAAAACTTCCCCAACAGCACATACCCTCATATTTTCTGAACACTGATTATTTTTCTCCATGGTTCAGACATTTTTGGTTTATGCAACATCTTAGGCTCCCATTAGATCTGATCTTGATTGAAATTGAAAGAATACAATTAACATTAACAATGCTTTTCTCAAAATACTCCTGCTGAGATCTGAAAGGGAGATGACAAACCACATGCAACAAATTTTTTTCCTCTGCTGTTTGAAGTACAGTTTTACTGCCATGCTGTTTAATGCACATTTTCTTGGTCTCCTATAATCCCATAACAGAAACTTCGCAACCCAAACCCAAAGGAGACTTGTGCACCACTGGTGCTAGCCACACACATCAACAGACAATTTGTAATATTTAAGTAGAAAAGTTACATACTGGTCTCAGTCTTTTATTATCCTCTTCCATATCAGGAGCAGTGAGTTTTAAAATTATTACTACTACTACTACTACTACTAGTAATATTCGTATTATTAGTATTTTAATTTGAGGATCACAGATTGAAAGTCCCGCTAATTTCTACTTCAGTAACTGTTACTGTTACAGAGGGACCAGCTGGCATAAATAGGACTCTATCCTGCCTGCAGTAAAAGAGGCAGGGCTGACCACAGTTTCCTAGACTAACTGATGTCAGGAATTCAATTATTTATTTGCATGCATGAGAAAGACTAAGTTAGGTTTTGTGAATTCATATACAGCCATGAGGGTTCATGTGATCATATTTTCTTAAGGGCTGCTATTTGTTTTCTCATTATTAGGTAAGATGTTGGACAGCAAAAAGAAGCTCAATAGCAAAGGGGAAATTAAAGAAATCTGTGCAGAATATTTGGCCCTACCCAGGACAAGTTGCTGAAAGCATTTGTTTTTAATCTTATACCAATAGTGTTCTGTTTAGCTTTTTGAGTGTTCTCTTCATAGTTGTGTATGCCTTCTGCTCAGAGCTAGTTATTTTTGCAATTTGTTTCACTCATCTTTATTTTTAATAGACATTACTCTTATGTGATTAAATTGTGAGTGGCAGAAATAGAATGGATCAGAAAGGAATCAGTGTCATAACTTGAGATTTCCTGACCTTCCAGTCTGTTAGTCAGGAATTGTAAACAACACGAAATGCGTGTTAACACTTCTATTTTGAGATGATGCTCAATATTTCCAAGTAAATTTAAAATGAGGACCACAAAAGAATTCTTATTACAATTTTTTTCTTTTTCCCCTAGATACCGTCACTCCTTTCATATGTCCATGTCATTATACTAAAATGGTTTTGTTGTTCATAGCAAAATGCTCCGTCTTTATAGCAAAGTGTATTCATCAAATTGGCTTACTGTCATTTTATATACCTTGATGCAAGGGAAGAAGAAATGGAAGCACAAAGTCTTTTGTAACTTTAAATGAACCTATGCTCTATTGCAGATGTGATGTTATCACCAGTACTTAATGATAGATAGATCAGAGGTTCAGTATTAAAGCAGAAAAGTTCAAATGAATTTTGGAGACTAGTCAATATTTTTCAAAATATTTTGTTCCTTGAAAAAGGTAGCCTTCGATAAAAATCTGAAAATAATCAGTTTAAACTATAACATAGGGATTATTTGCAAATTTAGGGGGAAAATGCCTTCTGCATTCTTAGAAAAAAAGTTAAAAAATTCTACAGATTTTACCCAGCCTTTTTTACAGTTTTAACTATGCAATAATGAATTAAAAAGTCCACCTCTATAATTATGGCTATGTAATTCCTGTAGGTTTAAAAAGAAAACATACATCAAATCCATCACAAGAAACAAGACAAACAGGTTTTTCTCATGTTTCCTCTCTGCCTATCCCTTATTTTTATGTTGACATTTCTTCAGTTAATAGCTACATTAGACTGTGAACTATGACTTTAGATGAAGTCATAATTTTAGCTCACTTCTGAAGTTTCCAAAATGATTTGTAATCCTGCAACAATAGTAAAGCATGGGGATAATTTTTGTTTTCTAAAATTTTGAATGGAAATTTGATGGACAGAATCCTTTCCGACATTTCTGAAGTTCAAAGTTTTAACCAGTGGCAGTTATTATCTATTTTATTTTTTTGGCCACTGTTATAATAAAACAAAAAAAGAAACAAACAAACAAAAACCCCAAACAAACAAAAACCCAACAAAACACCAAAACAAACAACCAAACCAAACCAAACATAACCATGTTTGCATTGCCAAACACACAATAGATGAGTGAAAATTTTGTAGGATTCAAGATGTCAGAGCTTTTATGAACTCTGCTTGAGTTTGCATTGTTTCAGCTCTCTAAATTTTTTCTTACCACGGTATCTTTACTTACTGGTACAATAGAATAATAGTACTGTTTATATACAAGTATTGGATACATCTGAACAAATTCAATATATTGGCTTTTCAACACTTTTTGTGTATGTTCTAGTTTTGGACCACATATATTTTTAGCCCCTTGGCTTGACTTTAAACAAAATTAAAGTGTACTGTCAAATTAGGTTTTATTTGAGTATGGCAAATTTTTGCCTAAATTCATAAGATTCCAACTTTATCCCCAAACCAGTTTTGACTCAGTTCAGGTTCTTAGAGGTTTGCAAAATATATCTATACCAGTGAAGAACCTGTTCAATTTTTTCAAATTAAGAAATAACCTTGACTTTGGGCTTTCTGTCACAAAATTCTGCCTTACAGCTTTCTAATGTCAGAGTCCAGTTCTAAACTGAAATCACCCTGAGATCAAATTTGCAGGTCTTAGTGGCTGAAGATATTAACTTTCAAGTTTATAATCTGGCTCAAAATTACAAAAACATAGTCAAGAAGAGAAGGATGTGTTAAGCATATGATCCATCTTCTGCCAAAATGTTCTTATTTCTACATTATATTTTCCAGAGCTCGATGGAAGTTCTTTTTAAATTACTCAGACAGTTTCCTGTTTTCCCCTTGGGAAGCTGTCACACAGTCTCCAATATATTGCTGTAATTAAGTGATGTTTTCCTTATAAGCAGTCTAAATTTGTTTGCTTTACTTTGTCAAGTATCCCTTGTCAAGTATTTACTTTGCCCTGTGAATATACATGTGAATATATCAGGTACAAAGGTCATTATGAAATGCTTCCATTCCATCTGCCTGTTTACCACATTGTATGTCCACATGCCAAGAATGCCACATAGTACAAATAATGAATAGAACAATAGCTGATAACCCCTACATATAATGCTGTGGTGTATGTTCCCACAGGATTCTCATATGAAGCCTCAGCTTTAAGCTTTTCCTAATAAAAGACAAGGGATTTAGTTTTACACCTCAGTAATTTTGAAAACAAAGGAGACCAAACCAAGCAAACAAAACCAAAATAAAACAATAAGGAGCAATCTATCATGTGTTGGAGTGAGGAATATGGCCTGCTACTTTTATAGCTTCCAATGAGACTGTGTAGAGTGCAAGTGATTATCACACTTAATTATCTGTTGTCTATACCAGCCCTTGAATTAAGGGCACAGGCTATTTCTGGAAGAGGGCTTTTCATCAGACTGCTGTCTATATGGATGGAGTTCAGGTGTGTTCCAAAAGATGCCATCAGAGCAGTTTAAGATGTTATTTTCCTCAATTATTCAGTATTATTCTCCTGTGCAACCTCTTCCCCTTACAGCAACTGACTTTTAAACCAATTTCAGTGCATCCTTATTTAAAGCACTGCTATCTGATGTCACAGCTGATTACATTCAGGTCAACAAATGGTTTATAAATATGTAAGACTTTGGCTAAAAGATAATTTTATGTGTGCAAACATCAGACTGCAAACAAACATTCTCTCAATATGTGGGAGCAAGTAATATCTCTTGTCAGAAATGCATCCTAGAATTAAATATAGAAGGGCTCAGGGGTTAGAATTCTTGTCTGTTCAGGTTTGTTAACTATATTATAACCTTGTTCTTTGTCACTTCTGTGGAAATATTTTTTTCCTTCCACAATGGAAGGTGTAGGTGAAGGGCAAAGGTGTAGCTGCATGAAAACATTTAAAGCCTAGGAAGCATAGTGAAGTCTAATCTAGAGAAATAGTCTTCACTGAGAACTAGTCCGGCCTCAAGCAATGAATAAGTACCTTGATAAGTACCTTGATAAGTACCTTTAATAAATATCTTATTATTGCAGTGAGACAATAAATAAAAATCTGTTTTAAAAAAAGGTATTTTTCTCCTCTAGTCCAGTTTATTTTGCCCAGCATACTTGCAAACAAAAAAGAGTGAGTCTGATTATATGGAGAGTGAGAAGGTGATTGTCCCTTTCTTTCTTTGGAAGTTTCCAAGGGACACTTCCTTTTGCAGTGGTCATACTCAGTTGTTACAAATGAATGGTTTCAGATTCAGACACACAACAGGAGAATAATAATAAAATAACAAAATAGAGGCAAGGAAGGAGCTGCTGACACATTGCAGCATCATTTGTTTAACTTTTGGTCCCAGGGATTTAAAGAAACATTAAGGCATCACTCCTAAACCCTTTGTGAAGAAGAATCATAGTTTAGACATGTTCTGTCTGGTGGAATGTTTTCATCCTGCTCTCAAGAGGCTGAATGGCACCTGCCAATATCAGCTCAATGGACATAAGATTTTTCTTGAGGGAAAAGGCTTCAGCACCCTAGAAATTACAAGAGTTGGGCAGAGAGTTGTTTTTCACTAGAAAGAGTTAATATGTATCACAACTGCTTTCTTACACTTCAGACACAATTGGAGGAATAAATAGGTAGAAGAGCAACACTGAAGTTTATGACTCATTCTAGCATTTCCTTTAATACTTTTTGTCTGGTTAGTTCAATGAATTTGAAGAGTGTGTCCCTTAGTGATAAGCAACAAAATTATGTTGGACCAGGAAACAACCATACTAAGTGTGATAAATTTCAGTTCAGTATGCAGACAATAATTTCACATATATAAAAGTTCACCTAAGACAGAGCTAAGCATAGAGGGAAGGCTCCTGGGAAAGAACATGCTAAAAGCCTCGTACTTGGATTGGCTGACTGTATCCAAAAGCTTTGCTGCTCCCACAGTCAGCAGCAGCATGTGGAAACAAAGATGCTAAACTTCCTGTACTATGTCACAGCTATGGAAGACATGGCCTGAGAATTGTGTCATTGTAACTATTGGTCTACAGAGGACCTATAAATTCCTGGATATTTCACCTTAATGAAGGCAATAACTACAAAGTTCCTGAGATACCTGTGTTGAAATTTCTCTGATTCTGGCATCAAACACAGCATGTGCCCACACAAAGGAAGGCATACCATAAGTACTGCCCATGATCCATGAGAAATCCATGAAGCTATCCTGGCTGTAAGTTCACTTGTAAGGATCAAAATTAGCTCATTAAGGTACTGAGACAGAATTGTTAATACATATAGCTGAAAAAACTAGCAAGTATTATATCACATAGAAAGGTAGAAGAGTGAACAAGTGAAGGAAAGAGAAAAAACAGAGAAGGGTAAATATTTCTGATGGCATAACAACAAAATATTTAGTTGCAGGCCTGAGCCATTGATTGGCCTGAACTTTAAACAAACATCTCTGCCAGCTGAATACTGGCCAAATGGCAAGTGGCAACCTCTCCACAGCCTGATACACACACAAATGAAAAGGTTTTGGGTGCCAGACACCAGGAAGCCAGTGCTTTTAACACTACCACCCTGTAATTTATAGCTTCTTGGTTTGTGCTACTGCAGTTAAGGGTCTGTTAATGTTTGTCTTCTGAATTCTAATTCTCAAGGGCTTGTAATTTGGCCATTAACATGCTCTCAGTATCAAAACCTCTGCACACATAATGGCTAGCCAAGAACAGTTTTTAGGTAACTTTTTTAGGAGGAATGTTAGTTGGTTTCCAAAATATGAGAAAGGAAGGAAAGAAGGCAGGAAGGAATGACTAGTTAAAATAGTTAAAGATTATAATTTTGCGTGCTCAATGACTTGAAATGTCTTGCATTTTAAAAGATGAATTATTGCTATGAGGTGATATTATTTTTCTTGCTTTAAAACTTTTTAAGATGAAGTCTTTTGCAGTAACCTAACATTTCAAGTGATTTTTGAATGGCAATTATTTATAAAAATCTCAGCCACTAAAAGTGGCATAGATTCACAAGGATGAAGAAGTACATTGCTGAATCCCACCACTATAATTTTAAGGATGCAATTTGTAAGAACAAGAAAGGAAAACAAGTACTTAGGAGTGGTTTTATCAATTTATAGTCCACACTGTTCAAGCACTTGAGTTCTAAAGAATGTATTTCCTCCAAGTCCTTTTGTGGCTGGATTAAATGAAGGAGTTTTAGCAGAGAGTTCCTGTTCAGATACAATGAAATCCCATGCTTCCTCTCTTTAGCTAAGAAACAGAGCAGAGTATCTATAGATAGCCAGGAGTGCCATGGTGGCCTGTACAACCCACTGTAAATCTTTGTGCCTCACTGTACCATAAGGGATGCAGATGAGATGTGAGAAATGGAAATTCTAAGCAAAAAATCAATTAAAGTAATAGGGTTGTTCTTTACTTCTTACTTGAGCAAAGTAAAAACTGCAGGAACTATTTCAACTTGCAATTGGCTTCAAGCTGGTAAGTCTTGATTAATGATACATTTTAGCAAAAGTTTTGGTTAGGATGATCCTTAAAATTACACTGCATTATTTCAGGAGTGATGACTGTGAAATCTTTATAATTGTTCCACATCCAGCCCACATAAAATCTGCAGATAGAGATAATATATTTTGACAGATAGCTAGAAAATGTGGACAAACTTGTGTCTCTAGTCTGAAGAAGATTTAATATGCTTGATAGGCTGTTGGTTTTATCCAGTTAAAATATTTAATCTAGTAAAAAAATTTACTTTTATCTGTAAACCTGGATCAACCAGCATTCTTGGACCAGGAATGCAGACAAGAGATTGCACCACGGCCATCAACTCTACAGGAAAGGTCCCAGAGAACCCAAAAAAAAGCACTGTGCCCCACCTGTGTAAAATGGATTCACCGCTTAGGACTCAAGAGGTCTCTTTCAGTGACTCATGATTAGGTGCAGGAAGGCAAAGAGAGGATGACTGAATCGAGAAGTTTTCTTTGCACAGCAAAAAGTGGGACATAGTTGCAATTACATTTGTCAGGTTGTGCCCAGCTGTACTGCAGAGTCCACAGGCAGTGGACTGCAGTTGAGCTTCCCACCAAAGAACAATACTGATTTAAGGTGTGTAAAGAAACAGTCAGGAAGTCAGGCAGAACGTGAATAGAAAAAGACTCAAAATGTGTGTTTCAATTTAAACAAGAAGGTAATGTATTCTTCATGAGACAAACCACAAGTTTTGACAAAATGTCTTTCTCAGACTGCCTTTCAAGGCAACAGTCATTCTGGTTACATGAAATTGCTCCTAAGTGAACGCCCAAATGTATGTTTATCATTTTAATTTAAAACCAGACTTCCTTGAAAATGAAAAGATAGTTTTACAGTTAGCTATTTTTTCTGACCAAACACTGGTAGTAAAGTTTTAAATAAGTTTTAAAGGAAAAAAGATAATAAAACAATTTGCTCAAAGTTTTGGTTGTAATGATTTTACTTTTGAAAGGTACATTTGAATTCTCTGCAAACAATCACTATTTATAAAGGCTTTATAAAAATTAATTGAAACTTTTTAGGGAAGGTGACTAACTGGCAAAGCAACTGCCTTAGGCATCCACAAAATGCAAAGACTATAGAACACAACCTGTCAGATGACTATCATGTCCAATACAATTCTAGTCAGAACTTTGCTGGAGAGCAGATATCTGAAATATCCAAAAATGTGCCAAAAAGCACATTATTCTGCTTTAGAGCTGCTGCAGTGGAAACTTTTAATTTAGTTTCTGTTTACAGCAAGGACTGTACAGAAACAGCTGGCATGTGTGTGAGTTTCTCTCCACAGGATGGATCTCTGATGCACAGGGCTGCTCAGAGAGAGGGAATCTCCTCTTATTGCAGACAATCAGTACTGAGGCCTTGGAGTACTTTTTGCTATGCAGCCCACTTTTCTGGGCTAAGTACCAAGTTTTGTCCCTTCACATTCAAGAAATACTCTGAAATTTTTTTCAATAAGAGAGAAAATAATGATACTTTTAAAGATCCTTTGGTATTTCTTTAATTAATAGCTTGTTCTCCATCGCCACAGTGATGTCATAACTAGATTTGTACTTAGCAAGCCTGTCCAAACTTCATAAAAATTCAATATGCTTTTATATTCTACTGATGTCTCCACACTATTTTACTAGGAAGCATGTATTTTCCAGTCATAGTTATTAAAAGAAATCTACCTATGGACCCAAAATCACGCAGAGGAGGGATTTTTGGTAGGCAGATTTCATTTTGGTTAAATGTATGAGTCAAGCCCATAGAAAGGAATAAATCCAATGCAATATTAGAATGAGAAATGAATGGGATACCTGAATTATTTAATATTTTTTTTTTATGTTGGCTTGACAGGGTTCATAGCTGCTACACTAGAAAAGTAAATCTCACCTGTTCCACAGGTTATTCAGAGAGGAGACATATTTTTGTTTATTTATGTTCATTACAGTGAGGCCGTCTTCTTTTAAATACTACTTGTACCTGGTTCAAAATTTTCAGAAGAAAAGGCTGAGAAGACATGTCAAGTGGAACAGAGGATTTTGCTGTGGATTTTACAGATGGAGAGAGATTTATGCAAAGTCTGCTATGTGTCTTCATACATCGCATTGTTATGATGCCTTTCAGCAACAGTACTGCAGAGACTAATTTCATCCTATTTCCAATGTATTCAAAGGCCCAGTTAAATATATTTGATCTGATGAAAGTATACTGTGTGCAAGGAATCTTCTCTGGAGTATGGCCTGCAAACAATTACCAAAGGAAAGTCTAGCCATATCCAATTTGCCTCAGGGATGATGACTCTTACAAACACGCTGAGTAAGCATTGTATCCAAGATATTGAAACATGGATTCAGATCATGCCATGTTGCTTTTACAAAGCTAATTTTTAATGTTTAAACAAGACTCTAAAACAAAAGACTTCCCTTTTGTGTTGAGTTTCCTCAAAGGAATACAAATTCTGAATAAGAGTATACATAGCTGGGACATCCATGCGTAATTGAAAGCTGCATGAAACTAATGACACCCATGTGACTAATCTTCAGTTAAAGTTATGAACACTGTAAAATAATTCAGCAAACCTGTAGACACACAGGATGCCCCTTTATTGAATGTACAGATTACATTCCTTGGCCCTAGAACTAAAGAAGTGGCTATTTCATTCCTATGTATTTTATCCTGCTGAGAGATAAATAGAAAACTACAGCATGCAAGAATAATAAATCTATTGGTGAAAATAAATCAGATGTTCTAAAGCAGTTATGTTCATTATTGGTTTGAACAAAAGCTGTCTGGAGGTCCTACATCCAGTTGAGTTCTGCCAAATAACACCAATCATAAAACTTAACACCTATGGCTTCCAGGTTATTTTCATTTATGTTTCTATAATAAACTGCAACCACCTAAGATGGAGACTCTAGTGCACACCCTCAGAAGATGACAATCACAGACAACCATAGCTGGGTATTAATCCTGGCTCCATGCACTTTGTTCATCTGTTCTTATACGCCTACCAAGTGACTGAACATTAGCAAGAGCCACCACTTCACAACATGAGCTAGTAAAATTGTCAGACTTCTTTCAAAGTTATTTCAGCCATAAAGATTTCCTGAAGTGGCACATATTTTTAAAATCCTTTGGGTGAGCTCTAAATACATCTGACGGAACAGGTCAGTACAAGACAGCACTCCTAAGCAGAGCACAGTGCTGGGAGGGTGCATGTACATACTTGGTACAGCTTCAGCTCCCCACCTTGTATGCCTCAGGTTCTTCAGAGCACATGTCTTGGTCATAATTGGAGAATCTAGTGTGACAAGCATCACTTCATAAATTTAATTGTATCACTCCCTTGACAGAAGCATCCAACTGAGAATACAGGATCTTTGTAGTAGATTCAGTACTGTAGTACTGAATTCAGTGGTGAAGTCCTTTAGACCAAAAGTGGAATCTATATCTACACATCTTTTCTTTTTCTGAAGGTTAATTTTGCCCATATAAACATTACCACATGATGTGGTGATTTTTTTTTTATTATGTAATTATTTATTTTGGTTTTACACATTTTTACTTGATATTTAAATACACTTCAGAGCAATATTGTGAATTAAAAAAAATTCTTGTAATTGGTACAACTTGCACTTAAAATTTGTATTTTTTTTAAGCTAGGACTGATGGGAAACAAAACAGAATAATCTGAAACCACTGGAAATCATGCAAGATAGGAAGAATGAGGAACTGTTGAATTGGTTGAGACTGAATGAAGCTTTACTCACCCCTTGGACTAAACTTTTTTTTTCCTGTTTTTTTTTTTTTTTTTCATCTGTACCTATTTCTGGGACACTAGAAGATGAAAACATCAGAAACCTCTTTTCATTACAACATGAGCTGTTTTTCATTTCCTTATGAAAGCGTAACCTGGAAAGAGCAGCTCACTGCCTAAAGCAATATTTTGAGTCAAAGAAATTAATTCAGAGAAAAAAGATGTTTCTCATGATAAATGCAGCCACTAAGGACACAATCTTTGCTAAAAGCACCTGAAAATTGTGTTTAAGTGCAATGAGGCAGTCACTCCCTGGTGGTGAAGTAGGGGTAGCACACTCAGCCGGTATTGATTCCTTTGCTGGACCTACTTGACACGGTTTAATCGAGGAGGGGATTTATCACACTGTAAATGACTCCTGGAAATATCTCTTGGGATTACAGAGTGTGTGATTTTTCCAGCAATGTTTTTCAAAATTGGTCTTCTAGTTTTGAATTGCATGGATATATCCATTTCTATTTTGCAAAAGAGAAGCTGAAGTGAATAACTAAAGATAAAAAATATTGTCACCTCAATATTTTTGCTAGCCATCTGCTAAAGGTACAGGTTAGAATTTTGGGATGATTTTTTATTCGAATCAAATTTCAGGCATTGTTCCTGTTTTTGTTTCTTTGAAAATGTGTGTCCAAGTACTCTGGAAATCATAAACAAAGAACATTCTCATTGGTCACCACAAAATCATCAAAAATATATGTCCCGTTCTAATTGCAGGGGAAGCAGTCTTGATCTCAGATGTTTCATGTGGTAACTGTTGGCAAATGGGAATGTTTAATGGTAAGCATAGTATATTTATTCCAAGTCACTTGCTTAAGTATAATGTGTTCTGTGCATATAAGTCCTAAAGTAAATTTCCAGCACCAAGCTGTTTTAGTGTATAATTTAAATGTATTTCCAGTAAATACTATTTTTGTCTTGCAAATAGAGTCAATGTTTTCCTTCCTGTGTTAAAATCTTACATTATCTTTGATTTTTTATATTATTTGGCTAAGGCTGCAAAATCTAACAGACAAGTAAGAGACATTTTCTATGTTTAAACAGCATATAGGAGTCAAATTCCTCAGAGAAATCCAGATCTTCCCTGAATAAATGCTCTTGTTTTTTCAAATGTGTGTCATAATGTCTCACTAGTATAGTTAATTGTTTAGGGGTTTGGGGGTTTTGGGCTATATTATTATTTTGAATATGCCAAGTTATTCACTTGTAAAATGGAGAATTACTGTCATCCTTATGAGTTCGGGTATTTGAAAAGTTTAAGCAATTGCTGCATGATATAATCTATATCTAAACTAGAATCTGCATGTTACATTGGAAGGAAAAAATCAAATTGCTAACTATTTTGAAAAAAACAGCATGCTAAAAATGCTACCAAAATTTTGTTATAGATACACATTGAAATATCTGATAGATATTTTTCAAATTGAGTGTCAATTACTTGAATGCAGAGTACCATTAAAATTTTTTGCATATTCATCCAAGTTGTTCCATGGAAATGAGTAAATGCACCTCATGGAGCTGATTATTGTCATTCACTATGTACCAATGTTAAGATGGTCAAAACCATCTGGACCAACTTTATGGCAGGACTTCCCTTGACTTCAGTGGGATGAAAATTTCTCCCTATCTCTATATATAACCTACAGGTAGTGACTTGACATCTGCTCCAAAATAAAACTAGCAAGCTAAAAGCTGCAGCCCCAAACCATGGGCAGAATGAAAGATGAATAATATTGTGTCTTTTTCAGATAAACCTGGAGAGGAAGTTTATGAACACAGAATTTTTTTTCTAGACTAGCTTTTAAGCAACATATTGAGGTTAAGACCCCTTTATTTTCAAAGACTAACCACCAGATCTTTATTTGCTCCCACCAATAAAGATATTCACTGCTACCTCTGTATAAGTGCTCGTAGATTCTTTTCCTGATGTGGTCTGCTGGAATATTGGTTTGTATTTATTTAGAGGAAAGAGTGCTGGACGCTGAATCACCCAAAATTTCCCTTAGCAACAGAGTGTTCAATGGAAGTCTTTCACCTGTATCCTCATGTATCTCCATTAGAGCTCTCTTAACTTCTTTTCACCATTTCATGAAGATCCAGGGAGTAAAGTGAAACGTTGCTGATACAGACACAACTGACCTTTGTAAGTGCAAAGCAGCTGCTGTGAAAAGATGAACTTTACTTTCCATTAACTTCTCTGGAGGAGTGGGGGATATGCAAAGCATTCACTACACACTGAGACCGAACCCTAACTTCTCTTTAACCTTTCACTTTTTCCTAACAATCTTTCAGGAGATGATAAAACAAGCTGAGAGACAGAGTCTAATAATCACATAAAGTTACATGGAATTTCCTCTTGGACAACCGCAAGGTTCCACTATCCAGGGACCTAGCTGTATTTATGGAATGCAGGAAACCTATATCTCCTTTCCTTTAGGCTTTAAAAATAAACAGTCTTACATAAAAATACACAACTGCCACACTCACACTATTTTAAGGCACCTTACCTTGTGGTGTCTTGCAGCTAAAGACATTAGTGATGAGGAAGGGAGCCTTCTGTTACCCTTAATGTACCTCCTCAGGCACTGTCACTTATGGAGCACAGAATTCTGTATGCATGAAGTGCTGAGTGCTGGACTATGAGACTTCTGGAAATATACAGTGGTTGACTGATCATTTCGCAGATTTATTTCATATAAGAAATTTAAAAACTACTAAACCTTTTCAGTAACTCATATAGCTTTCAGTAAGCTCATACACTTTTTAAAAATAAATCAAAGATATCTGAATTAATTCTGGTACAGGTTAGAAATTACCAGTCAAGACACATGAAATATACAATTTCTGTGGAAAAACCAAAAATTTAAGAGGATTCTACAAGTCTTCCTTTTCTAGAGGTGAAATGTCTCTAAGGGACTCCTTACTCAATTTTTTTCAGGAGTCAAGAGGTAAAGAGATCATATCAGGACAATTTTGTTAGCATCTGTGAGTGGGAACTAAAATAGGCCTAACTTCATGAACACACATTCCAAACAGTCTGAGTTTCAAATATCAGACATAAATAATGGACTACTAGAAACCAAGCTAAAGCTGATTATTATTCCAAAATCCTATTTGATTACTTGATCATGAGAATTGAAAACTGTTCACTGACAATATAAAAATGGTTAATATTAAAGCACATCTACAAGTTATTTAAATCATGACAGTTAACAGTTTGCAAAAAACCCCCACTATTACTCCAGATTTCAAAGAGGTGTGATATAAGGGTGGTCTTACAGTTACATATTCATTATTTCATTTGAGGCCTCTTCTGAGACTGCCAGTTACTATTAACCATAATAAATGCTTCCAATAATACTAATAAGGGTATCTGTGTTCATTAGGAGATAGATGATAATTACCTTGCAGTTTAATGGTTTGCTAAACAGTGAAATACCACAATACTAAATATTTTGTATCCAAACAGATGCCTACCTAAAAAGGTTAAAGTCCATTTACAGTTCTTAGAATAATTCCAATGCATTCAATGGTGCACTGTCTCACGATGCCTTGAATGAAACATCTAAAGCTAACAGTAAAACTGCAGCAACGAACTTGGGTTTTATTTCTTTCTTGACATTTACAGAAAACAATGTCCTCATAGTTCAGGAACACAAAGGAAAACCAAAGACTAAATTCAGGGTGCAGTTTTAGCACCACCCTGACCACTATGTGGTTCTTTCAAAACCTTTAACTCACAGGAGGTCACATTATCCTGGGTAAGATTGAGCTTCCAAGAGGTAAGCAAGAATTTTTGACATTCATTGAAAACTATGGTGACTTTTCCAAAACCAAATACCATTACTTGGTATTCTTAAGCCAAAATAGTAAACATGAAATATCATGACAGACCTGGGAATGATGGATAATGTGCCTTCAACTCCCATGGCAATGAGGAAGGCCACATCTACATTACCTACTCCTTCCAATAACAGGGTGGGGAGGTACCGCAACAGGACTGCTTTACTGGTTTTCCTAGGAACATTCTTTCACTACATGTACACTGTATTTTCTCCTGCTGGCCACCACCAGCTGACTTTCTCTCAAGTCATGAACCACGGAGTTTTAATCTAGATCTGAAACAAAACCTGCCCAGAATTTGAATAGGGATGGTCTCACTGTTTGGCCCTTTCCATAGAGGTATATGCCTTTTTCTGTATACGTAACTTTTTTTTGCTAAGTATTTTAACTGAGGGAGCACACAGGAAGATACATTCCATATCCCAAACAGTCTACAGTAAACCTTTATGTAAGTTGCAATGAGTCCACATGCAAGGAATCATAATGGAAAGATGTGAGGTGGAGCATAAGAATATACTCAGAGTATAAAACATCCCTTCGCTGCTCACAATGGTCCTTGGCTTCTCCTAAGATCCTAATAATCACGTTTCTGTAGTATTCTACCCATTTTTGCTGCTCTCTGTTTCCCACCCTCTCTTTTCTATGATTTTGTGCAAAACAAAATTATTAGTTCTATTCATATTTTGACTGTAGATTAACTATTTTTTATTGCTTGACAGAAAGAGTAAATAAAAAGGAATCAAATTATTCTTTTTTGCTTCATCACAAAGACATTCCAAAATACTTTTTAAGGGCAGTATATTAAAGACAATAACAGATTAAGTTGATGGAGTCACAGTTCCTCTATAATATTCTTTATGCTTGCATACAGTGTCAAATATAACAAGGACAGTGTCTAATATCTTGAAAAAGAGCCATTGTGATAAGGAAGACAAGTAAATTTATCAAACATACTTACTCTATTTTGCCATTTCTTGATATTTCTACACTTACAGTCTTTAAATCCTGGAGCTGAATACTCACCTGTAAAAGAAGTTTTTCATTCTCTGGCTGTAAAAACAAATAAAATGCACTAAAACCATGGCTAATCTATTTGGTATGTTTTGAAAAGTATTCTTGTTTTAGTTCCTCAGTCATGGTTAGAGAAGTGTCCTTTCAGCTTAAACTTTCCCCTCTAACCAGATGTGCAAACATGCCCCTTAGAAAGCAAAATTGCTGGAATGGAAAGGGAGAAGTTTGAAACCCATCAGTTTTCAGTACCTTGTCACTTCCCCTGCAATGTCATACATTTGGGGATGCATATGTGTATACAGTCTGTGTATTCAGTAAACCCCCATTCTCCCACCTTACTGAAATTCCCTTTTCACCAAAGTCTCCAGAACAAATCACTTGCTCAGTTGTTTATCATTTGTCCAAACTTCTTTGCAGTTCCTGCAATAATTTAAGAATTTATCATTATTTTTGAGCACACACACAATACTTTCACATTAATACACAGGTAGATGGGGTTTTTTTCCCCAACTTTTTTCAAGGCAGGAAGCCACTTAGTATCTTACTTTTTGAGCTGCATGAACAAAGCTGAGCAACATAGTCTTTTTTCTATTATGTTTTTAATATAAATATCTCACAATTATTTAGTGGCTTTTTATCAGCAAAAACAAAGTAAAATGAAAGACTAAAATTGTTACTGCCTACAGTCAGTGTTTCTGATTCATAATAAACTTAATAATTTTGCTTCATCTGAGCATTAAGTGCATTTAACTCTGCAAAATAATCCATTACCTGTAACATGATTATGTAGAATGAGGATAATAAGAAAACATGCTGCACTTCCATTATGTAATAACTCAAGCCTGTTCATAATATGGGAATGGACTCTGGACTCATACAGATGCTCCAATTCTCTTCTTTTTCCAATATTGCCTTGAAGTTGTTAAAATAAATATAGAAATTCAATAATGCCATATAAAGGACTACTTTGGTATCAAAACAAAAGATAAGGATTAGATGTCTTATTTCAAAGCTCTAAAATCAGTGGGAATTTGGGCACTGGAATGGAAGCTTCTACCCTCTAGGAAAGATAGTTTCAGTGATGGCAGAATAAGTTAAAATAATGAATTTTCAAAGTCAATATATTTTAAATGTAATCTAAATGTCTTCTGTGTATTATAAAAGTCCCTTTTATCAGGGTTCCTTGAAGTTAAACTAATATCATTGAAGCAGAGACAAATGCTGGAGGACATTTAGCAAGGGAATTGTGCAGAAACTAAAAGGTGGTTCACTGAAACCTGTAATTGTTTTCCTGTCCTTCCTATCTGAGCAACACCAACAATGGGCAAGTTCAAAATAGATCTCTTCTGTCTGCAGATTCCATCTCCCCAAATATTGAAGTCAAACAGCACCTCTGGACTGCACAAGACCTTCAGATTTGGTCTGCCTTTGACCACTAGTCTCTGATCTCCTCTGAAATGAGAAACTAGGATGCAAATCAGTTCAGCAAGGTATTATCCTTCCCACATTATTGTCATCTGAAGTGACAGCGAACTTGACTTAGCTCATGTATCATTAAAAACTTTTATTATCTCCATGCTATGTTAACTTTTGACTGTGCTACTGAAGGTAGAAGCACTACCTTCCCCTAAGAAACATCAAGCAATGACCCTTTGCAGTCTAAAATCCTCAGAATTCATACAGCAACCTTAAAAAACTAGGAAATCTACTACATAAATCACAAACCCAGGACATAGAGATCCAGTAAAATCCAAGGGTTGCAAATTTATTGCAAGGCTGATAAAGGACTATTCACAGATGCCATTTCTATGCTGCACATTCCCCTGATTTCAGTTAGGTTATCTCGTGAGGGCAAGAAGATTTAATAGGATTCTCTAATTAGTGATTTATTAAATTAATATAGTTTGTAACTTTATATAATCATTATTAGTGCTAACACTTTTAATATTTCAAAAGCTTTTTATCAATTACTTTTATCAGCTAAATGACTGAAGCAAACCAGATGCGCATATATAAAGTGTTATAAAACAAAGTTTATAAGTTACCTCAGCAGCTTAAACTATGTCTGTGCAGCCCATTAGCCTCAGCTGTTTCATAGAAAAGTCCAAAATATATGTTATCATAATGTACGATACATAAAATCACCCAAGAGTAAGCAGAGGTGTACAAAAGATGCAAATGGCAGGATCACTTACTAGCAGGAAGCAGGTACATCTTTCAGCAAGACTGCAGTTCCAGGCATATAAATTGGGTACCATGTTAACTGGTGTTTTGCAGTATCTAGGAGCTTTGCTATGGCCTCTCTCTTAACCACTAAAATCCACAGACATTCTCTGCTAGAGAGAAATTATAGACACAGCATACTCTTCTGGTGAGGAGCTTCAGGACAGTGTACAGGTAAAATCCCTCATTACTTGAAAGAAATCTCTTAATAAAATCATAATTTTCTTACTAGAATTTGCAAGATGAAATTATGTATGCTGTTAAAAAGAAACTGTCATGGCAGGTAAAATGTGCAAAGTAAATATTTTTCCTATATTAGCTACTTTAACAAAGTCAGTGACTTCTCCCTACAGATCTAGATTAATTTTTACCAGTAGAGAGTTATGGTGACAGCAACAATTTTGTTACTTGTCTCAGAACAAGAGTACAGGATTTATTTACAGAAATTATCATCTAATTAAACAAATGAACGCATTTCTCTATTTCATCATGGAACATACCTTGTAAAGTTTCTCTGGTGATCAGGGTATCCTTTTTGAAAATGAACATTTTTGCTTGCAGAAGAGAAATTAGTGTAAATTGCTAGGAGGATTCTAGAATAAAAGCATATTTTCTGTTCTGCTGACCTAAACTTTAATAGTCATGCAAACCACCTGTACATGAATGAGATGACTAGAAGGAAAAGTAAACCCACCAACAATCTCAGGGCAAACTTCATTGTCTCAAACTATCTTAATTGAAGATGCAGAACTGAGAGATGCCAGCCTCAAATAACTGAAGCATGCGGCCTCATCTTGAATACTGTCTGCAGTTTTGGTCACAACAATAAAAGAAAAATATTAAACAGAGCATCCAAAGAAGGGACACAAAGATGGTGAAGAGCATTGGGGAGAAGTTGTGTGACGAGTGACTGAGGTCAATTGGCCTGTTCAGTCTGGAGAAGAGGAGAACAAGGGGAGGCCTCATCACAATCTACAGTTTCCTTATAAGGGGAAGAGGAGGGGCAGGCACCAATCTCTTCACTATTGACAGGACCCAAGGGAATGGCCTGAAGTTTTGATGGCGTGGTTTAAGCTGGGTATTAGGAAAATGTTGTTCAGCCAGAGGGTTGTTGGGCACTGGAACAGGCTCCCCAGGGAAGAGGTCACAGCACCAGTCTGACAGAGTTCAAGGAGTGTTTGGACAATGCTTAGGCACATGGTGTGACTCTCGGGCTATCCTGTGAATTGGACGCAATGGTCCTTACAGGTGCCTTCCAACTCAGCATACTCTGTGATTCAGTGATTTATCGTCAGTGATTGGAAGGCAATACTTTTTCCAAAACAGAATCACAAGACTCAATACTCATATAATGTCATAACAACACCACTAATTCAAACATTTCTTGTGGAATATATTCAGGTCATATATATTACTGCAGAGCACTCAAAATACTCAGGAGGTCAGGCACAAGCAGCATTAGCTGGTTCAGAGTGATTTGATTTGCCTGCGACCACAGCATCATTGACACACTCCTCACAGCCCCAGCCAAAGGCAGCAGGCAATCCACCTGCTCAGTCCTCAACACGATGAACAGGAGTCACCCACAGCTCAAGAATTAATAAGACTAAATAAATATTTGTACAGAATGTTCTTACACATAAAACAGGCAGATATGGGTCCCTGTTGAAATCAGTGACTCATCTGGATTTCTAATTTGCTGTGAAATATTCTTGGATAATATCACATAGTCAGAAAAGAAATGATAGATGGCAGCACATGTACTTCTCTGTAAATATGAATCAGGAAACCAGGACATAGTTGAGGAATTTTTTGGCTAGCAAATCCAAATTGAAAGAGAAGGAAAGACAGAGGTCATGGTTCTTTCCTTGGTTAAAAAATAAGTAAACAAATAAATAAATGGCTAGTATTAGGAAAAAATTATTCCGTGGTTACTGTCATACAGAGGTTGTCCTCATAAATGTTGTCCATTCATGTTCTGCATTTTTCATGAAGAGGGATGGATGACTTCATAAAGTCTCAGCTTTACTTCTTGAGTTCTTCAATTTCATTGCACCGCACTGCCAAAAGGTCACCACAAATGAAATGAAGGACCCAAGCCACTCACCAGCATTTGTCTTATTACATGGCAGAATCCATATCCCCAAGCTGAATCCCTGCATGGAGCTGTGGAAGAAACGGGTGCCTCCAGGTGGCACAGTTGAAGCCTTTGTGCTGGGAAGGGTCACTGTGTGGTAACCAGTCCCCCTGTCCCATGTACTTGGAATGTATTCCTGCACTGACAGAACCAACAGGGCTCCACACAGGATGTAGCCACTGGAAATTCTGTATTGGTGGAAACTTAACTGTTGAGGAAGTTTGTTGTCCTATAATTCTAAGCAGCAGTTGCTTGATAGTTTTGCGACTAAAAGAGGGACCTTACTGCTAAATTTACTTTACATTTATTTTAATTAAACTCACTTTAATTAAAATTACTTTAAATTAATTTACATTTTAATAATGTCTTTGTGAGCTCCTGGTTAAATTTTCAGCCTTTTGGCCTTCAAATAATTTATTAATATCAGTGTTGCCAACATAATCCTTCTGGAACTAGTGAATTATACATTATAAGTAAATTCAATTAAACTAAAGCTCCTTTATACCTAACAAGAAATAGCCAAATTCTTGAAGAACTGACTGACAGTCAGTGGGACCATGTGTATATTTTGTTTCACACAATCTACCTTGGCTTCCAAGAAAAGACAAACTACATGCTAAGAAATCCCTTACTTACATTAGTGATAGAGAAAGGAATGGCAGTGCATTCCTGTAAGCAGTAATGTGTGAATTTTCTATTCAACATACCAACAGTGGGCTATTTATTCAACTTATGTGCATAATTAGTAGTAAAATTACAGGGGTTTTTTCTTTTAGCATACAGTAGTTATTCTTTATGGGTCTGGATTCTGAACAAAAATATTTCCTTTAGACTCTGAGTAATGCTTTCTTCAGGTGAGCTCTGGCAAATGCCATTAAAAAATATAAATCTGGAAACCTAGGAAGTATAGAAAGCGGAAGGAAATTACTTCAGCTTGGCATGAGGTACAATATTACTTTCTTTAAATAAAATGTATCCTCTGTCCTTAGGAACCCCTTACAGGTTAATTTAACATTTCACTATACTTTTTCACTTGCCCTTGGCTTGCCAGAAACACACCAGGCACTGATATTGCAGTATGTGGAGTTACAAAGATCTTATGTTTACATACACTATTTTTCACTTCTTTCTGAATACATGGTTGTTTGGCACCTTTGATTTATTCCTATTTTTTTTTTTTAATTTGCTAAAGAAAAATAGCACATAGTGGCATGTGCATTACTAACAAGACTGTAGGTAAATTTAGAAGGTATCATACACTTGCACCAAAACTGCAATTAAACTGGCCATATCACCATGTTTGCTACCTTTTTTTTTTTTTTTTCACTCAGCTATTCTTATCTAAGCAAGCAGAAAAACACAAATTTAGAAAAAAGCTGCATGCAAACTGAAGCCCTTGAAAGAGATGTACGGTTGACACGTGACATTCTTAAAAGTGCATTTTAATATATGATAGGAGCCACATCAATAAAAACTGTCAAAGATAATAGTACTGTTCATGCCATTACTATAACTCTGCTTAAAACAGAACATACAACTATGTGCTGCAGATATTTCAGAGGAGATTCTGAATAGGTATAGGTCCTTGTAAAATACTGTTAAATCTCTTTAATAAATTATCTAAACAAAAGACAAAATTATGCCCAGGAAAGTTCAAGAAACAAAGATACAAAGACTAAATAGTTGCTAAGTGCAAAGATAAGAGACTGCTTACAGGGAGTAACCTTCATGGTTTTCTCAACTTACTTTATGAGACCTGCATGTTTTAAAACACTGCCAAATAGAAGCACACAGCAATAGTAAAAGAAGGAACAGCCTCACAGAACAGGGACTGCGACCTGGAACATACACTGAAATGGTCATTTTACATAGCGTGACCATGGGGAAAGTCTTCTCATTACTCAAGTCTTCTCACGTGTACATTAGACATCCAAGCAGGGCCTGGCAGAATACAGAGTATTCCAGAGATACAGCTGTTAGCAGCTCTCAAGTCAAAGCTGTCTTATTTTTGCATAAATAGTCAAATATGCAGGGCTGCTTAGGTCAAAGAAGTTAAATTAATGTAACCAAATCTAAGTGATTAATATATAAGATGGTGCTATACACTGTACACAGGACTGAACTATGTGCATATTTCACAAAAACAATCATTTAATATGGCCAAGGGGTAAATGGAGGGCCTGGCACTCACATATCAATCTCAAAGAAATCTACACTTTTAAAAAATTTTTAGGTTCCTAATCTTCAAGTAAAATTATACCTAATTATTTATATAATTAGGCACCTCCTCTAGGAGCAATCTTTCAAACCTTAAACTTGGATAAGCTCAATTTCTCTGGACACTAAATAGTTTTTCCTGCTCAGTTGTTTTTCAGACATTGTTCCTTCCTTGAGTAAGAAGGTTTAAAATAATAGTCCTGTGAATATACAAAAATGTTTACACAGTATGAAAAAAAATAAACTACAAAATTAAAATAGATAAACTTTGATGAGCAATATGGATAATGTTTCATACTCATCAGTTCTAAAATGTCAAAGCTACCTTCTGCTGTCTTTCACTCAGAATCCTAATTAAAATTACACCTCAACATCATTTCTCAGCTAGAAAGCTCAATAGTAACTCCCTATTATGGTTGCTGTTCTTGGCTTGTTATCAAATCCTCACCACAGTCATAACAGCTAGAGATTAATCAACCTGCTTTTCCTCAGTTCATTAATTTAGCTACTTTGCTCATATAATCTGTCTGTGTGAAATCTGAAGGTCTTTTATTCCTATTGCAAAAGATCCTGTAATTTGATCATTAGTTCAGCATACATTAAGAGCAGGAGTCTTCACAGACTGTCCATAACAGAATGCTTCAATTATCACTTAGCTTCTGCTTCTTACAGTCTTACAGTCTTAGTGCCATTATTTTTTTCTTTCCTGATGAAATATTTGTCTCATATATTTGGACACTGAAAATACCTACCTTCTTTATTCTCCTCCTTGGCATCTATCTAAACACCTTTCTATCTTTCTGTCTCCTAGATTAGTATTATGTTTATCTCTAGATTTTTAAGTCAAATTTTCCCATCATTGCAGTTTATTGATATAGTGTGGGGGTGCTGGAATAGTATCATAAGTTTCTTAGTTGTAGGTTTGATGTGATTTGGACTTTAACCCTAGCCAGGTAAAGTTACTGTCTTGGAATGTGCTTATCAGAGGTTGATAAGAGTTGCCAAGACAACTCTAATCCTCTGCCCTGGGTTTCGATCTCCTATTGTGTTTTCCCCCATCCCATTGTACTTCTCCCCCACATGTCCACCATCCCCCAGACCCCAGACCTTCAGGAGAGGTGTCTGACAGGGATTGGTGAGTCTCACAGGGCCACATCCCAAATCCACCTGATTTGTTAATGTTGTGTATTGCATTTTGACCTTACCCACCTGGCTTTGTGTGATTGGTCTTGTAACCTGTATCCACCCCTGAGATTTTGGGGGAACAAAAACCCCCTGTAACCGAGGCCCGGGGTCACTCCCCAGAGGCTCAGGCCTGGAACCAGGGGCTGCCCCCTGAGTCACCCGAATAAAACCTTTTCTCCCTGAGCCTCCGGAGTGTCCCCTCTTTTAAACCACGGCCGAGACAGCTAAGGCAAAGGGGCTGCGGAGCCAAAAACCCACGCAAAGGTACTGTTGGACGTATCAGAGCTAGCAGGGTGGCTCAGCTGACGCTGAGCTGACCTGAGAGACAGATACGCGAAGCAACAATATAGAAAACAATAAAGTGAACAAGAAATAAAGTGAAAAAGGCAAGGTGAATGGTATTTGTGTATGCTTAAGTATATTTAATATTAACCATGCACTGAAATCAATGCCTTCTCCTTCTGTCTGGAGGTCCTTATAGCCTTGTTTTCTTATAAAGTTGGACAGTGAAAGAGAATTTTGCTTGAAAATTTCATCACTTTGCAGAGCAATTTCTGCCTATGAATATTCAGTATAATTAAAAGAAAAATCAGAATGTGTGGATGGTTAAAGAAGGAGATAGCAATCTTGATAAAACAAAGAACAGAGCATGTCTGTGACTTTGATAAGCAATGTATACCCAAAGGCCTTGTTTTCCCACTGTAAAGACAAGAAATTTTTCAAAAGTCAATGTTGATTATTCATTTCCAGTTACAAGAGAATACAGTGTCCAGGTAAAAAACAATTTACACCCCAAATTTCAATTCCCAAATTGGCTATTCAGCTGTAGCCTTGTAACCGCATTTCAGATTTTACATTCACTACATTTAGTCAGTGGTCTAACGGTCATAATAGACTACTGTGCAGTCCTGTGTGAGAAACCATATGCTTCCCCCGACAAATGCTCATCCAGTCCTAGATACTCAACATAAGATTTTTACATTATCAAATTCCAAGAAAGAAAATTTCATTTTTCAGTGTCAATACATAGTAACTGTGCTATGTGTCTTAGCACACTGGAGACTTTCATTTCTGGATGATAGCATATCCAGGATCTAACCTATGTAGTATATTCCTTGATTTTAGAAAAATAAGTCAATGCATATAGTAAGGTGATTAATCTTTCCATTAGTAACTTATTCCAGGCAGTAGTAAGAAATACCCATGTCTTTACCTTCACATTCCCCCTTGAATTTGTAAGCACATGATTTAATGACCTATTTCAATGTGTCATGGAATCTTACGTACCTGAGATCCATCAGGTGAAGCCAAAAATATCTTCTTAACTCAGGTTATAGTGATTATTATCTTCCAATACTGTGTCTCACCTTATCCTTCTGTATACAATGTCCAGCCCACAACTGGATAAACACACCCTATGATGGGTGAGCAACTGCCTCACAGGCTGGGCACAAAGGATTGTAGTGAATGGGGTCACATGAGTCTGATGACTGGTCACTAGTGGGGTTCTCAGGGCTCCATCCTCATCTCTGTGCTTGTCAATGTCTTCATAAATTACTTTATGCAGAACTCAAAGGTATATTAGGTAAACTTGATGATGACATTAAATTGGGAGGAGCTGTTGACTCCCTCAAAGGCAGGGAAGCCCTGGAGAAAAACCATGACAAGTCACTGGGCTGTGCAATCACCAACCACGTGAACTGCAACAAGGGAAAGCTTCTGATTCTGCACCTGGGATAGGCAATCCTGGATGTATGGACAGACTGGGGAATGAGAGGCTGGAAAGCAGTGCCACAGAAAGGGACCTTGGGGTCCTGGTCAATGGCAAGTTGGATATGAGAGCAGTGCCCTGGCAGCCATGAGGGCCAAGTGTGTCCTGGGGTTCATGGCCAGTCGGGCAAGGGAGGGGATTGTCCCCTCTGCTCTGCACTGGGGCAGCCTCACCTCGAGTGCTGAGGACAGTTCTGAGAGCCACAGTATGAAAAAGACATAAAATGTTAGAGAGCATCCAAAGGAGGGATACAAAGATAGAGAAGGGTCTAGACAGGAAGACATATGTGGAGCATCTGAGGCCACTTGGTTGTTCATCTAGGAGCAAACTGAGGGAAGACCTCATAGCTGTCTCCAGCTTTCTCATGAGGGGCAGCAGAGGGGCAGGCACTGGTCCCTTCTCTGACTGGTATGAAGCCATGTCAGGATGTTGGGGCAGGTCTAATATGGATGGATCAGAGCTACTATATGTGCACAGCAGACATACTCTGCAGGTGTGTAGACGATTCCTAGGTTGCATGTGAATTTGCTGAAGAGTCTCTCTGGGCCATGTCCCATGGCATTGCAGAAGCCATCAGTTAATGTCTTATGTTGTTTGGCAAGGCAAATACTTAGTCTTTGTGTATGGCTGCTGATCAAACCGGCCTTCTATTTCTCGGCATCTGATATAAGAGATCTTCAAGAAGAGATACAAGGACTTTCTCCAAGGTCATTCAGTCTGGAGTAAAACCAAAGAAAAAACAATTGCTACAATCCTATCTAAATGTGAAGAATAACAAATCTAATATCCTAAATGTTAAGGTATTTGCCAAGTTAGTTAATTCTCTTCCATGTTGCTCTTCCAGATCTTATTTTATGTCTACCTATATAGACAACTTCTTCCAACACATTTAAGAAGCCCTAAAAATGCAGGTGAGGCTACCAAAAGTGTGCTTTTGTAATTGTTGTAGCCTTCAGTTCACAGCTGGAGTCCTTTCTAACAAGTGAAATGAAAATCATCTCATTATAGCAACTTAAGTATGGATTACTAGTCTCTTAATATGTTTCTGATAGATGCTGAAATGCGCAGACAAACCAAAACCGAAATTCTTTGTCCATGTCAGGAAGCATTTTTTTTCTAACGTGGGGATTTAGGAAATTACATGGGTAGCTTAAGAACTATATAAGCAGTGACTAACTGAAGACCTCGAAATCACTTTCTTGAATTTAATTCTTAAATTCTTCTTAAACTCCAATCCCAGTGCCTAATCTTTTGTATTTACTAAAATGTACTGTGATTAAATACAACACTAAGAATGCAAGATTAATCACAATAAAGTATTGTAACAAAAAACCCCATCAAAAGTAGGAAGACCTGACCATTCTTACAGCAGGATTTGGTGAAAATTAGTTGTCAATGAGCTATGGAGTTTGGTCACTGGAATCTAAATTGTTTTTTGAAACTGGCTATGCCTAATACTATTTTCTGTGTTCTGGTCTGGCATTTCAATGATTTTACAGTGATACTCTATATTACTGCAAATTAGTAGGACTTAATCAAATGGAGACACACATCCCATTTCTTCCTTTTCTTAGCCTACAGTTTTCTACAGTGTCACTTGTTTTTGCTCAGAAGAAACCAAAGTATGCCTGGAATCCTAATTTGGAAAAAAAAAAATGTAGATTTGTGGTAGTAGTGGCATTGACTACCTGCCATGAAGCTTTTTAATGAGCTTCACCATCTCCATATCAAGTTCAGCAATGAATGCAATTTGATCCCCAAAGAGCCTTTTTCAGAAACCATGTAGCTTTTAAAGGACCACATATAATATATTAACTCTATTTCGATGAAAAACAAATCTGCTAGATACTTAACAGACTTCATCCTGAAGTAAAAGCTGGTATATGATGTTGTTCTTGGCAAAATAGCCTCAGTCTCCTCAAGAGCTTTGATTTTCTATTATCACCCCTTTTCAATAATAAAGAACATAGGGTAATCAAAAATGTTACATGCAGGAAAACACAGTATGTGCAGGAGTTATATTATTCTCATGCACAAGGACCAGATCCCTGTTGCTATCAATTAAATTGGCACCACTTAAATTCATGGAACTATCCCAATTTATAGCAATTCAGGTCTTGCAACTGCATTCTGCTTTCTAGAACTAGAAGCAATTGTGACTGGTTATGGCACATAATATACCTATCTTTTTGAACAAGACATTTGCTCAGGCTGCTCTGATGACCTATGTTTTAACCTAAGGATGAGCCTTCACATACTATGGTCTCTTCTTTTTCTCCCCTTTCCTATAACTCCTAGTTTCTTTGCCTTCAGATACAGATGAATACAAATGAACTAAGTTTGAATGGACAGTGATCATTGCACCCTTGAACTTAATTTTCCTTTCTTCAAGTCAACCAAATGGTGAATTCTACCATAAGGGGAATCAAGTCAAAGAAGAGAATTGTTCACCACAAATATATTTAATCAAAACATAAATACTGAACTAGAGCATAAACATTAACAAAATTTACCTTTTAGACACATATTTTTAAATAGTTCAGCAGTTGGACAAGGGGCAAGAGGTACAAATTTAAACAACAAGTACCATATGAATATGAGGAAAACTTTCCTTCAAGGGTGACAGAGCACTGGAATAGGCTGCCTGGAGAGATTGCAGAGACTCCTTCTCTGGAGATATGCAACACCTACCTATGTGATCCTGTGAAAACTGCTCTGGGTGAACTTGCCTTTAGCAGGAGGGTTGGACTCAATGTTCTGCAAAGGTTCCTTCCACCCTTAAACATTGTGTGACTCTGTGCCTCTCTATGATTCTGAATTGTACACACACCCCTTTTCCTTCACTCCATGCATCTCTTATTCTTGGAGTTTGTTGTAGCCAGCTTCCATCTTGAGCTTTTCTTCTCCTACTCTCATGTTGTCCCTGCTGGCTTCCATCAAACATGTTCCTTTTTCCCTTTATTTTTTTAGGTGAATCAAGCTCTCTCTCTGCTCATGCAACCTAAACTTTTTGCACATTTTTGTTGATTTACAGGGGCCACCTCAGGTCACTACCACTCATGCCTATAAAACATTTCTCTTTCTTGCACTCCCATTTTGAGTGTAGGTCTCCACACACGCCCCAAGGGCCACTGGAGTGTGTGGAGAGGTCCAAACTGACAGAAGAAGTCCCAGAAAAGCACTCGCTCTTAGGTTCAAGTCTCTAGCAAATACCTCACTGTATTTCTGAAGTTTAGTTTTTACATGGAATTTATAATAACAGGAAAGAGAAATATACAGACTTTCAGTACTTGGAATGGCAATATGTCATGTGGCTAGGAAAGGTATGTCTGGGAGTATCATATAGCTGTTACTCAGCCTAGAGACAGAGGAGCTTTGTGTGGTGTGCTGAGGCTTCTTGGGCAAGTCAGACCAAAATATAAACACATGGTTGAGGCTGTTCTGGCTTAGACTGACACAGACAAGTTTCACACCCAAAAATAAGTAGCTATTTGTTATTATGACAACAAAAATTTGTAATGGTAAAAAAAATTAAGTCCCGGAATTAGACCCATCTGACTCCATTTTCACAACAGGGCAACCTCTCTCTCCTTACAATCCTCATTCAGGCAAGGACCAGAACAGTTTCATTTCAAAGCACACTAGAGAGAAGATTTATGGATCATGTTCTGTCAAGCAGAGGAAAGTTGCTCTTTCTGGAGACCTCACAAGGGAGAAGCTTGCTTCTTTCTCTTGAAAATCAGCCATCTGATCAGTAATCTGAATTACTCCAGAAGATTCCATATTTTATTAGCTTTCTAGTCATAAAGAATTAGATTAAAAACTTGCAACCACTCAGATTTTCAGCAGTAATAGGATTAGGATAAGAATAAAAAAATTTTGCAAAAGTAAAAAAAAATTGTTTTTTAGAGTTTTTTAATACCCTGGATTCCAATGTTCTAAAAGATAAAACAGGGAAGTGGAATTTTTCTCTTTGAAACTATAAGTTACGGAGGGTCCATTTAGAGTAGGATACTCTAGGGTTTGTTCATGCATTAAAAAAAAAAAGCACAGTCTATAAGGGTGGGAGAGAAGTGGTTGTTGAATGCCTGCATGTTTATTACAGGACATTCAATATTGTCATTGAAAGGGAACAGATGGAAAGATCTCAATCACAAAGATTAATATAGGACATCTTGTAAGTTGCCTTAGTAGGAGCTAGGTATTTTCAAAGCTTACTTGGCAATAGTGTTTTTATTTGGTGAAATTTATGGTCAGAAAACAGCACTCTAGAGGAAGGAAACAGGCCAGTTTCTTCTTTCCATGCAGTACAGAAAAACTCCACAAGTCATCAGTGGCATAGGTCCCTTTGATGTATGTTTAGGCAAAAACAGTTGCAATTGGATATACAAACAGCATATAAAACATATTTCTGGCAGCAGAAAACACAGTGCCTTAACAGAAATTACATGTACATCAAAGAGTTTGAGAAAGAGATTTTTGTGATGATGAGAATGGATCCAATACAATAACCAGTAACAGTCACTTCATGCTGCACACAATGAAGCTAAAGCAAAAAAAGTGTGCCACACAGTGAAATTGGATACTCCACAAAAAAGCCTCCCCAAATCCAAGTGAATTTATATTAGAAGCTTAATTTTATTACTGGCATACTACTGACTACATTACACTCTAGGACTCTATTGTGATTTGTAGTAATTTACTAGTAGTAAATTTAGTAGTGGTAGAAGTTTACTAGATTTGTAATAATTTATAGTGTTGTAATGTAGGTCAACTACTTAAAAATGGCAAAGCCACTGCAGAAGCGAAGCTCAATGGGTACAAAATTTGGCTTTTGAAAACAGTGTTCAAGAATTCTCTGAATTCAGGCTCTACTCAAGCAGAAACACCAAACCATCTGTTAATCAACCAGAAAAGTATATGTAATAACATTTACTGAGCACAGCAGCTGAGATAAGCAACCTCGATTTCCATTCCCTTAGAAAATTAATGGTTTCTATATATTGTAAATGTATAGTTCTCAGTTTATAAAATATCTTTCTTTTGCTTCTTCTTAGTGAATGGAGTTACCTTGTCACTCATTCTAGGCTTTTGGAGACACCTTTGCAAACTCAGGATGTGTCATGACTCTTGTTATCATACCCAATTATTCCTCCATTCACCAAAAGGAAATTAACCCCTTCATTAAGTCCATTTTCTGAGAAAATCTAGATACCCTGGAGGAGTTTCAAGTACGTTCTATGGGGCACACAACTATGGTGAACAATAAAATGCAAACAAAAATATGTAAATAAAAAAAATCCACCAAGACCTGGTTGATATGAAGTATTAGGGCAATTAGATTTTCTGTTTCTTGTCCAGAAATTCTATTTTAGTCAAGTTTTGCACCAATTACATTCTTTCAAAATTCATCCTCTGTTGCATTGCTGCAGAACCATCAAATTGGTTCAAATATAATAGTGGCCCTGTGAGCACAGACTTGAAAAGAAATTAGTCTGCAATTACTCACTAATTTGATAGTGGCCAACCAGCGATATTACTTACAACTACTGTTTAATGTAAGATCACGGGTCTGAAAAAGGACCTCAGAAGTCAGTGTCCTGATATTTTGTGCATAAGCACTTGGTATTCTTTATCTGGAAATGGTGTAAACATTCTTTTGTCTAAGACACACTCCACTTTTGTTATTATTGTATTCTTATTACTCTCTACTAGCATGTTGCTTATAAATTATCCTCTGGTCTATTTTTTTCTTGAATAACCTCAAGATATCTCTTAAATCACACAAACACACATTCCAAGGGGAACGCAATCCATTACTTATCTGTAAATGCATCTAAATATTTTCAAGTAAAATAAATTTGTTATGGAGAAAAAATGTCAGAAAAACCCTTTAAACAGCTTTAGCCTAATTCTTCTGCGAAAATGGTTCTTATAACATTTCAGTTTCTTGCAGACCCGAAATTCTAGAGAGTCTTCTATTTACGTAAAATCATAATTATTTAATCACTGACTCCCACTCAGCTCCCACAACAGCTCTAATTCTGACTATGGTGATGTAACATTTTTAAGGGCTGAAAAAAATACTGCCGGTTCACAGAGGGGATGTGAACCTCAATGTTCCTGTCTAACTGTGTTTAGAACAGCAGCCTCCAATTAGAGCTTCTGAGAAAAACTCAAAAATTCTCACTGGAAGATCAAATTGAAGCCTTTTGAGCCAAAGATCTCTATCTTCTGACTCCACAACACCAAAAACTTTGCTTATTTTTTACCATTTCTTTTAAATTCTGTATACATATGTATCCACAGACAAGTAAGAAACATTTGTTGTCTCTAGGCAACCCTGATTTAAAAAAAAAAAAAAAAAAAAAATAAGCCCATGGGCTACAAAAACCTTTTTAATCTACTACACTGACAATCTTAAATAGTGTGCAAGTTTTTAGAAATACTTATTTAGGGAACCTGAAGCAAAGGTGGCAGAGCTGTCTGCAGAGATGTATTTTGTTTTCATGGTAAGATTCAAGCTTTCAACATTTTTTTGAAACATTGCCAAAAAGGAATTGGGTGGCAAGAGCCAAACTTTCCCATTCAAAGGCATCTGTTGACTGTTGAAACAAGGAGCCTGAGAGTCAGAATGCAATTTGTCATCCCAGAGTATTCTGAAACAGGTGGAAGACAACCTGAATAGCATCTGTCAGCACTCCAGCCCAACTCCCTAAGTACTGCTCACAAAAGGAAGCACTTAGAAAGATAAGGGCATTAACCTTAGGAAGATAAGGGCATTAACTAGCCATTTTGTGTAAGATGAAAACTCTGTCTAGTTCTGTCTCTTTCAAAGTTCTGTAGCAGAAAATAAAGGAAGTGATTAGGAAAAACAAAGAATGTAGAGAGCAATATACTTATGCATTTACATAATTCTCCGCTTTCAACTAAAAAAAATAAATTAAAACCCTCAAATATGTTAAATTTATTTCTACAGAAAGGTCTACTGATAAATCTTTTGGTCTGCACAAGTTCAAGGACTAAATTTATTGCTGCTTCCAGAAAAAAATACTAACAAATTTCAAAGAAAGGGACAACGACCTGTTTTAGATTTGCTAGTGCTCTTAATTAGTATCCAAGCATGAACACAATTCTTTTCAGCAGGACATGGTACAGATTTTCCAAGTTCTGGATCGGAATTCCCACCTATAAATATTAAATTAATGAGACTATTTTTTTGTCACAATTACATCATTGCAACTCTGCTGTAACTAAAATACAAGCACAGCAAGATACTATCATTTTTGTTTATCCCTCTCTAGTCTCACTTATGGGAAAGAGTGACTATAGTTAATTTTTAAATCCTGCGGCTCAGCTCTGCTGTGAACTACTCAGCTAAAGCCAAGATCTGTCTTCATTATTGTTGCATTTCCTGATACCTACTTCCCACAGCTTCAGCTAGCACTAATCACCTATGAAGAATTCTACCAAAGTCAAAACAAGAAGTTTTCTGTCATACTGGGTTTCATGATCTCAACAGACAGAAGAATCCCTGACGTGGGATTCTATTGAATTGTCTCAGATGAATGACAAACCAATAAAATTAAAATCTGAATGCCTCCATAGCCTGTGGAGTATCTTCTCAGAACCCCACTACTTTCATTAGAACTTAATCAGCTGGAAGTGAAACAAGGTCTGAGAGACTCCTCCATGACAGTTCTGCAAAATCTCAGTAACTCTATCTGTTTCAACTCACTATGTGACAATAAGTACCTACTCCATGCTCCCAAATAAAAGCTTAATGATTTGACTTGTTGAAGTGTTTTCTTTTCTTGTGAACAAAAACCTGTCATTCTTTGTCTGTCTTTCCCAGTCAGCTTCAGTTTGGACATTTTAAAAGATGAGAAGTTAATGGAATTTATTGGCCAAAGTCCCATAAATCTTAGTAAAATACAATTGTCCATTTTTCACAAATACGTTCCAAGGGAATGAGTGATAAACAGAGTAGTAAATGCAGCTGAGTCAATGAGTGATCTGCCTGAAGAATGCTTAGCCTTGCAGCAAAGGCAGAATGTTTACTTGTGATGAGAAGCATTACTGGAGATAATAATGAATGCAGTTTTTATCAGTTACTCTATAAGACAAATAACTTTCCAGTACTTTTCACTTATTTTACTCTTCAATTATTCTCATGTCTCCAAGTAAGTACCTTTTAAATAATATCACTTGCAAATCCAGGCAAAAAGTGGCTTTTGGCTCCAAAGAGCTCTGAAGAATTTATAAGCTGTTTTTCCTCGTATCCTTGGAGCTACTCCCAGTAGAAGCCAAATTCATAAATCTGTAACTCAACACCAAGAATGACATGTTAATCTTATCAGTGTTGTCAAGGTCTAATCCAATGACCTCAGGCATAGGACATCTGACAGATGGTGAACCACAATAGCTAATTCTATTTCAATTTCAATGAAAGCCCTTTTAGATTATTGTTGTTTTCTTATGTGTTGTTACACTGAGATATAGTTCCAAAGACAGTGAGAACTTTCAGTCCAGACTAAAATTCAAGTCCTTACAAAGGCCCTGGCAAGCATCATAGTTCAACAAAGTAGGTGGTAGGCACATTATCAGAGATGCAGGGATTTGTTTCAGATAATCAGTATCCAAAAGCTGAGATGCTGAAGTAATCTGAAAATGTGCTCTCTAAATATCTCAGTTCTAGACATCTTTTTGGAAATTTCTTCTACTGAGTCTAAGGACTATCTAGGAGCCACATTTCATGTAATATATCAGTCCCTCTTCTTCTGGACAGAAACAGGAGATAGTATAGATAAATCCATTATGAAAGTCAAAGAACAGACTGCCAAATACTTGCAAACCTTGCTGAGTGTTCTAGACACTTCAATCCAATTGGCCAGTCTTGATTCATATATTTCTACCAAAATCAAAGAAGGCAAATAGGTTCTCAGCAGCATTATGAGGATGAATGTTTGCTCTCAGATGTACTGCTCCATATTTCACGTCAAGTATGAGGAAAACCTCAGCTCAACCACTGTGAAAGCAAAGCAATACTTCTTTCTTTCCATAGTGCTGTCTAGAAGAGACTATGAAATGATTTTTCAGGTTTATGATGTGAAATCCTGGACCTGCTCAAATTAAAGGCCTATCTCCTGCTGACTCTAACAGAGCCAACACATGAAGACCTGAGAAAGAGCTGGAGAACCTGAGAGCAGGGAGGAGCCAGGCTCACCCTACCCAGCAAGTGTCTACCACATGTTCTAAATGTCCGTGGGTCTCTGCTGCTTATTGAAAAAGAAAGTGGCAGTGGCATTCTTACCTCTAACGAAAGTTAATTAATATCTTCCTTGGAAAACGTTAGCTCTGTCCAGAATCACGGTCCTGATTATGGTGAGATGACATGGCTTGCCTGCTCATACAGCAGAGGAGAATCCTTCCATAGCAGCTGCATTTCATGAAAGAAAAAATTCAATTACTTGGTAATCATGTCTTGTTGCATATCCATAAAGAATAGCTCTGTATGGCTGTGATTAAGAATATAGTACACTGACACTGCCTTGTTCTCTTGTCTATTGCAAAGTGAACCTTCTCCAATGCCTCCCTGGATCCTGTTAATGTTTCAGCAGACACAATCTAGTTTTGAGTTATTTCAGTGAAAAATGTAATTGAATTTGAAAGCAGAGTACTTTCTTGTCTTTGAATAACAGGATCATTTTGGGTTGAAAGGACCTTTACAGATCATTGAGGCAATCCCCCTGCCATGGGCATAATCATGGATAGAGTCTTCCCACTATACTTTTGTTTTGTTTTTAATATATTACTGTATATACTCTTGAAAGTAAACAACTGTAAATTCAGTTGCAAATTCTAAAGATGAGGGCATAAACTTAAGACACTAGTTACAATGGACAAATGAACATTCCAGCAAAGTATGTCACCTGCTCAGAATATTTGCAGAATTTTTTTGGAAAACAGAAAAGTTTCATTTATTTTCATGTCTTGATACATGATTGTGCAACAATATCCAGTTTGTAGAATGCTATTTATAAAAGTTTAAATAGGTAAATGCAACATAAATGTATTACAGAAGACATCTAACAGAAAGACCAATGGACTCAAAATGTATCTATTTATCCTATTCCAGTCACCTTGACTTAATAAGAAAGTTTTGAAGTAGGTTGAAATCCCCCAGAGTTCTCAATTCATTGACCCTACCATTGTAACTTTCCTAGAGTGCATTTTTATATCCAGGGGAGAAATCACTGAGAATAGAAGACTATTTCTTCTCACCAGAAAACATCTGTGCCTATACTAGATTTAAAGTGAAGGAATTAATTGTGGTATTTCCAGCATCAGCAAGCAATTGCCATCTAAATATTTGTTTCCTCTTACCACAACTTCTCATATGTAACTATTAAAGGAAGAAACATAAAGGTAGCATTTACATATGTCGATCTTTTATGGAAACTGGAATTTGGACAGTTTAAAGCAATATGGCTATTTCAGTGAAAAATTGTATCTCATTTACAAGAAAAAAAGTCAGGAAAAGAACAATGATTTTTAAAAACTATGAGGGCAATAGAAAGGTGCAATGATTTCCTCTGAGCTGAGAGACAGGCTATGTGCTCAGGAAAACAGGAGCAATAAGTTCAGCATGTAGAGCAGAACTGGGAAAAAAAGTGTTTCAAAAAAAGGCTTGCTGAATTCATCTGTCCTGCTGGAGATCTTTTGTATGATTAAGAGATCAGTGTGTGTTAAGAGCCTTTTTCCAGGCTAGGTTGCTAAGCCAGCGTTGTGTTTAGCCAGTGCCAACCTGAACTTCTGAAGTTATTCTGCAACCTAACAACAAAAGCTATCATTGCACATATTTTTAGCATCTTTTGTTTTCCATACAAAAGAAACAAAAATTTCAGTTGTGAATAAATAACTCTTTATCAGGCCTCTGCATTGATGAACAAGTCATGATATGGGCAACAAGAATCTTTGAACTGCAAGTGCATGAGCTGTTCTATCTACATCGTATTATTTTACATTATCATACTATGTGGGTTGTGACAGAAGGACCGTATATCTGTGTCCTGTTGCAATGCTTAAGGAGTCACCAAAATATCACTTTTGTTTAATACTAGGCAATAAATTTAGTATCAGATTTGGAAAAATAATCTTGTCCCTAAATTTAGCCCATCTTTCTCTGCTTTTCTGCAGCACTTCAGCTTCTCCAGCTGAGCCACGCCATCTCTAGCTCTGAATGAGATAAGCAGCTGTCATATTTCCTTCTGCCATTCACAAGAAACAGGTGCATCCAGAAGTGAAGCAGAATCTAAGTGCCAGATTTTATCTTCCCTTTGGGTACATATTCCTAGTAAAAGTGCCACACACTGCTACTGCGTTTATTACAGTAATATCTTGACACATCAAGAGGAGCCCTTCATTGGGCTAAGCCAAACTTCCCATTTGCTACATGTGAGTCAGAATTTTATCAACCCTACTTTTACTGTGATCCCTTGATGCAGCGCTATTAACAGGAGTTAACAAGTAATGGAAAACTATTATGACCATTAAAGTATGCAGAGGAATAGTAGCCAACTCATGCTTATACGTATGCCAGAAACCAAAATACACATTTTTTCCAGTTCACAAACACTTGAGAAAGGAATTTTGGCCCTGGCAATCTTGGGAAAAATCAAATGCCTGAAGGACACTTAGTTCCAGCAATGGTGAAGTTTTTTCTTGATTTCAGAAGGCAAACCAGGCAAAGATATTGAAAAATGTTATTTTAAAAGTAAAAAAAATCAACACATTTTATTAATGTTTTGAAAAACACACATATTTTGGGTAACTTATTTTCAGCCAAATACTGAAACCATTTTTCTAAACTTTCTCAGGAAAACTTATTGAAGTCAATAGGAGTTTTGCTCAGTGAGGACTGCAGGATTTGTTTCTAAGAGCCATTAAAATAATGTGTTTATTACTGAAGCAGTAGCAAAATAAGCACTCACTATGAATCATGCAAAATAACAGTTTCCTTTAAAGACTAGACATTCATGCAGATAATTCCATCAGATCTCTGTGGACTTGGATAGAGTGGTCTTTGGCAGGCATTTGGATAACCTACAAGAAGCATAGGGGCATCTTAGAAAAAGAAGAGGCAAGGAATGAACTTCTTGTTTGAAGTAAGACCTGTGCTGTGCTAAATGTGAGGGGATATTAAGGACAGTGGGAAGTTTCTGCCAGGATGCAGGCAGAGTGGATTTCTGGAAGGAAACATGTTTTCATCAAAATAAAAGGGAAAAAATAAACAAGGTGGAAAAAGAAGCCAACACTTTCCACTGAAAGAAAGAAAAACTGTTAAAGGGAAAGAAGAGGTAAAAGAAGACCTGCTTTGCAGACTTGTCACTTCCTATTGCCTTTTTGTTTGATAGACTCAAAATCATGGATTTACTTTTAATTCTGTATTTAAAGGTTATATTAATTTCATCTTTTTATTAATGTGCTTGTTTTTAAATTCTGCTTGCTTTCATGTTTCCATTGCCTTTCCTCCTATTAAAAGAGCATGGATATGGATTTCATATAGAAGAAATCTTAAAAGCACTTCTTTTACTTTATAGCCCTCCCAAGAGACTCAGGATAAACGTGAGTTTTATAAGAAAACCATATTCTAGCAAACAGTCTACTTTGTCTGATATTTATCATCTGACATCTGGCAGTTTAAAGATGCATTTGAGGAAAGGACTAAAACTCCCATTTGACAACACGCTCAGAGGAAAATGCATTTTCTAATATTTGTTTATTTACCAAAGTTGTTCTTTCCTCTGATTCATTCCTTACACTGGCATGTGTTAGCTTTTCTTCTTTATTTGCTGAGTACCTGATTTATGACCGGGGCGGCTAGACTTCATCACCGTACAGTACAGATAGTCTGGCATTAATTTTCCCTGTTCCTTGTGTCTCCTACATCCCTTGTTTAGGAAAGCATCAAAATTCTGGCCCACATGTGTCCTATTGTAAACAGACAAAATTCAAAAACATTCCTTTGCCAAGGCCATTTAAAATAAATATATAAATATAAAAACATTGGAAAAAAGCAACTTATAGATGTCAAATCAGCTACCAAAATTTGAAAAGCAAATACACAAAGTATGTTTGTTTTCATAGACTCGGCACTTGCGAATCATAGAATCATGGAATATTCTGATCACAATGATCATCAGGTCCAACCTTGAAATCCCATGTTATTTTTTAAATACTATTAAAAGCACCACAGGTTTCTTCCATAACCTCACATGTGACTTCTAAGAGCAATCACATTTTAACTTATAAATTCAGCAAATGTGTCTGCACTATATTTTCATGAAGAAAGATTAATCAAGTTTCATATTCAGAGTCTATCAACCTGTTTTCAATCACTGACATCCAAATGAGAACTGACACATTCCCAGGAGATTTAATCTGGGCAAGTATTTTTAGAGCTGAGACAAGTGCAGAAGCCAGAACACTGAAGACAAAGCCTCTCTGCATGATGACCCATCTGCCCTTTAAGTAGTATTTTAACAGGGTGCATGCTCATTGAAGCAACCCTGAGACAGAAGGTGTATCAAAATATGGAATAATACATTTCAGACACTCTTGGTACTATTGAAGTAGTCACCTTAGGTTACAGACTCCTTCACTGACAAATTAATGTCATAATTTCAGTGTGTTTTTAAGATATACAATGTGTTTCTTCAGAAGCCCCACTCAGCAATACATGGTTTTTTTGAATTTTTCCCACCTGTGCTACAGTATCAGTCAGACGGAAACATAGAAAAAAAGTTCTTGTATTTAGATCATCATCAGACATTTGGCTAAACCCAAAGTACCAGTGTAGCTATGCAAGATTTGTGCCAACTGTGCTTATTATGGGGATATATCAAGGTGCTACACAACTGACCTTGTGCATTGTCTCACAGACACTTAAAAGCTCAGCTTTGAAACAAAAATTCATGTCCTGAAAAGAATTACTATTTTCCAGTAGAGGCAAATTTCAGTGATGAATACTATAGCTGGTTCAGAAAAGGGATTTAGGTCATCAGACAGACACTGATTATGGTAGCTTCCTAAAAGAAATTCTCAGGGCAGTTAAATCCTGTCTAGAATTCCCTACAGTTTGTCCACATCAAGAAAAACATTGTAATTTTCAAGGTGGTAAATGGGCTTTCTGCTCTTACAACAAATTTCTTTTTAACAACTATTTGATCATGACCAGTGGGAAGCATTCTCAAGACAAATGTGGGCCTTTTCTTGAGCAAATGGAAATGTTTGTTTCTTATATACAGGATGTAAATCAGACAGTCCTTACACAAGAAAGTCCAATTGTTCTGTGACTGCAACATTCATCTGACACTGAAGTGTTCTGTCCTTGCATCCAATCAAGCAAACAAGGACTCCACTTCTATTTTCCACTTCCTAGTATTGTCTATTGACATATTGACTGTTCCAAGTATGACATGTCACTTCTTGGAGCACTTACACTCCTTCACGGAATTTTCTTCTCTCAAAATATATAAAAGCCCAAATAAAAGGACAACTGCAAATCCTTGCCTCATCAAGAGTAGAAAGATTAAAAAACCTCAGTAGCTACCATTACGTAGAACATTTCCCAAGCAGCTCTTTTCAGAGGACAATAACAGCCTTCAAAAAGACTTAGCTTAAGACAGAGTGAATAGAAAACATTGGTCAGTTGAATCAGTTTCTCCACAGTGCCCCAATCAGTTCTTCAATGTAAAATGAATACAAGCAGACTCAGAAGGGAAGTCAGGTCTGCCACAAAATGAAAGATGTTGAGTCAAGTAGTATCAATATCACAACGATAACTTGTTTACTGGGGGAACTTGAGGACTGAGCACAGATATCATTTTATTTCCAAAAGTGCAACACCCAAATAATTAAAATAATAATAATAATAAAAAAAAAAAAAATAAAAAAAAAAAAAAAAAAGTCCCTTTCTGGCCTTCACACTCCAGACTTGCTCCAAAGAGCTGAGAAGAACGAGAGAATTCTCTCCTGGTCCTTCTCTGATGACAGCTTTCTATCATCTTTTTTATAAATATAAGTTTTCTATCTGGAAACATCACCACTGCATAAATGCTGTTGAGGCAGAAAGACTTAAGGCAAATGTTTACAGTTTTATTCCTGCTGTGCATTGCCAATATTACAATTTCAAATAATAGTTTCAAATTATTCACAAAATTATTTCTTGCATAATAATAATGAAAATGTGGATTGATTTTGAACCAGTCCTGAGGAATAACAGCCAATCATTATGAAATGCAATCTGTATTCCTTGAAGACCACTGGGTGTGTAGATCTCAGGATTCTTTGACTGAATCAATGCAAGATTATATTAAGTATATTACATAGTTATCATTGCAAATTAGTGAAGATTTGCTTTAAATTTACTTTAGTTGCAAAATTACTGGTGATGTTTCAAGCAGCAGAAATTTCAATTCAAATGGAACACAAAATTTTAATTTGCAATGTAAGTCAGACAACTATGATATCACTCAGTTATTTACAGAATCAGAATTGAGCTACTGTGTCCAAATTCAGATGAGGATTTGTAAGTCCAGATTCTAATAATTTTAATCAAGCATTTTGGGAATGGTATGTTTTAAAGATTTGGGTCAGTCATTATGTAATGATCTGCATGAGGGTTTTCAAACATTTTCACCAAAAAACCCCCAAACAAACAAACAAAAAAAACTCACCACAAGTAAACCTTACATTTTTTGGACCCAGTTATTTTGATTTTGTTTGCATTTTTAATGAAACAAATGCTTGTTTGCATAAAGTCTTGTGTTCACTTCCTTTAGCATTACAATGTAATATCCACTGGTACCACTATACTAATAAAAACCTTCCCTGACACTACCTCATCCCATTTAAATGACAGGCACTGACCTGGACACCATTTCCCTAAGGAATGTGAGCCAATTTCCAATCATGAAATCCCATGGCAGCTTTTCAAAATACTTCCAAAGAGGTAAATAAACCCCAATTGATTATCACTTCAATTCTACACCTTTAATGCTTTGTGCTGCCTATCTGACCTGTAACCAGAACAAAAGTTCTGGAAGCCATTAAGAGAGAAACTTTGCAGTAAAGGCACAGAGTGTTACGGAGATTTAAGGGCAAGTTCTGTCTGCTGCTTAGTTGGCTTTCTGGGGACGAGATGGCAAACATGAAGAATGTTCAGAATGATCACCATCTATTTTGATTTGAGGACATAAAGGCTGTACAATGAGACACCCTCTTCTAACCACTGTCGGGATATATTTATTTACAGCTGGAATGATAATTACATGGATGGTTCTTTTAAGATGAAGTATGATTCCTCCTTTTCACTTTAAAGTAAGGGTGATCATACTAAATCTGTTATTACAAGTGGTGTTTTCTTTTTCATGATCCTATATAAGACTGCCAGCCTGCCAGCTCAGCAAAGATATCAACAAACACTTGTTTTGTTGATCGGATAAATACAAGTGCATTTCAGTTTAAAAACTTCAGTATTTCAAATACATACCTTTCAAGCAAAAGAATACACTATTCCAAAGGAAGGAATACTACTTGAGTGAGTTTTCATGCATCTTCCTCAATCAGAGATTGCTGGAACTGTGTCAGAGGAAACGTCCACTGTGGCAGTGTCCAGTCCAACCTGTAGTCCTATCCTGCATGGATGGAGCATGTGACTTTCTATAGAGTAGCTTTTAAGAAAGTATTCTACAATTTTCAACAGACTCTCAGTTCTGTGGTCCCTAGATGTACTCTAGAAACCTATTGGTCTCAGTAGAAAAAGTAGTTTTGTTTTTATCTCTAGACAATTATACAAACTTTAAAAAGCCAAAATAAACTCTTCTATTAATTTTAGAGAATGCTTTTGCCATAAATTTAAATTAAAAAATCATATCTACATGGGAAAACCCAAAAACATCTAAATAAGAAAAGTTCAAATATGTGATATTTGGTAGAGGCTTGGTTGGAAGATTTATCTTTACTACCTGGCTTTTCAACATTATTTTCATGCACTAAAACCAGATCTATTAATATAACCAGGAATTACTTCCATGTGTTTCCATATAAAATGTTCTCTTTTCTCATGTTTAATAAAATCTCTGTTTCAAGAGATGTAAACTCCTTGCTTCCTCTCTCCTTTCTTTTTTTTTTACTTTCCCTTTCCTTTCCCACCTTTTCATCCTTTTTTCCCTTCTTCACTCTTTCTTTTTAACATTCCTTTTATCATCTACTTCTCATTTCCTTCTTTTCACTTTCTTCCATGCTATGCCCTTTTTTCTCTTTTCCATAAAAAAAAAAAATGCAAGGGCATAAGTATAAACTAAAAATTTAAAAATTTCATTAACAGTTGTATCAGCAAAATACAGAGATATGAAAGCTCAAGTTAACATCCAAACATACACAGTAAATAAAATCCTACATAACTCCAAGTTCACTATAAATATTTGCACACTCTTCTTGGAGAATAAATAAATGTTGATATTCAGCAGTGATGAATATTTATGCTTCTCTAAATTTGGGTCTTGAAGATTATTATGTTTTCTTATAAAATTTTCTTTTGTCTTATGTCTTGTGGATGTTGCACCAGACATCAAGGGAAACTTTGAAGTCAGTTGCTTGAGTATACAAGGCAATATCAAAAGCTTGGCTACTGAAAAAACACTTCAGAACTCACAGTGTTGATACAGAAAAACAGACAAGAAATAAAGTAAAACTCCTTGTAATACATTTCTGTGTAAATGTATAAAGTAATCGTCATGCAGAATAGACTTGAAATAATCTCACAACACCTGATGCTCATTCTGGGTAAGTAAACAATACAGAGGGACGCTAGATTTTGCAAATCCCCAGTTGTATTTGTTTTAGCTTGAGAGGCCATTCGCATGCAAGCAGTCCTCTGGGTCCTAAGTACCTCTTACCATGAAAACATGACACAGCTCTATTTTTAAACAAGGCATTTCCATTCCTTTGTATAACTAAAAATTCTGAAATCTGAGGAGAAAACAAACCAGCAGTTAGCTACGGTGTGAGAGAGTCACTGTTATTTAAATGCTTAAATAATGTCCTGTGGTGCTGCTGGTCAGTGGCATCTGGCTGACACTCTACACTGAACCAAGGGCACCTCTCAGAGGGGAAGCATTATAAGGAGACACCACATATAAAGAACAAATGTTAAATCAAGACAAAAATTTCAGCTTCATCTTCCAAGTAAAAAGGGATCTGTCTGTAGAAGAAAATAGCTCATTTGTAAACTCTATAAACCATGAGGCTGCCCAGGAGTGAATATAGTCACATTCTGGTCCATACCATAAGAAATGCAGGAGCAAGCTGCCTTAACTGCTCAGTTAAAAGAAAAATACATTTAATGCAAAATTGAGATATTGCATGAGATTCATATTCTAGGACTCTCTAAAGTATGTTATAGCAAATATGTGTGTTGCTATTCCTCCCTAAAATCTATCTGTCAGTTTTCTTAAGCATTTTCTCCATAAACCGGATATTTAGATTATACGACAAAAGAAAAAAAATCCCATGAAATATCTAGATAATATCCTAAGAATAAAAACTCTTCACCTTAGGGACATGAAGGAGCTCTCTTTTGTCTGCTGGTCAGATTGAAACTTCAGGATGTGTATTACCACTACATCTCTCCTTTAGGACTCCAGTAATCACTTCAATTTTATGTCAGACAGGCATATTTAGTAATTTTATACAATGTTTGCCAGAAGTAACATAACACAGTACACCAATCTATGATGAAAAAAATATATAGATCTTTTAATTCATAAATAACAGGAATGCAGCCATGTAAAATGTATTGCTATCAAAGACCATTTCCATATAGGATCACTCCTTACACATCTTTGGGGAAAATAAGAAATACATATTTAGAAATTACACATTTAGAAATCGTCATGGAAACAAAATCACTGTAAAAGAAACATCACACTAAACCTTCTGAACTTTGTGACTAAAAATGAAAACCAGCTAAATGATTTTATCCATAAGCACAAATAATTTTGCTCATGTTTTTGCTGTGTGCAAGTCTGAAGATCAGTCCTCTTATACCAGCCTAAACAAAAGGACCCAGAGGGAGGCACCAAGCCACCTCTCTGCTTCATTGCCTGAGGCCACACCTGTGCCTGGCCAGCTTTTTTGTACAAATTTTAACATCCTGAAGGCTGCACTAAATTATACCAGTTGGTGAGGTTCCAAAGGAGCTGCCTTTGTGGCCATAGCTGACGGGGATCAGAAAAGCATCAATCATGGCTCCAAGCTGACACTGGCACCAAGACAGAATACAGCTTTCCCTGGCTCTTTGCTAGAAGGCATCCCACCCACAATTTTAGAAAAATATCAGGTATCAGAGTGGTGAAAAGTATTCCTGATGGCAATATTTCTGTGGTTTTCTACTTTAGCTTGTTTATAAGCCTATACAAGCAATTACGGTCTGCATTAAATATGTACATGAAATGCAAATAGGTAAAATGTACACTGTTAAAAAGAAAAGGGTTGGATCCTGAGACAGGAGAAAGAAAGTTTAAAAATATTTTTGTATTTTTCTTTCAGAATGTGCAATTGAAATTTCAGTTTGCTATTTATTTTACTTTATTTCTCATCATCTATTTGTGTTCTATGAAAGCGATGTTTGTGTACCATTAAATAGATCTTCCATTTTCCATAGAGATGTAAATATAAGACATAATTATAGGATTTCTTCTGTTGAAAACAGTCATACTTTACACCTTTTTTACTCGTCCCCACTAGGTAGTGATTTTCTCTCTTACCCATGGATTACTCTCTTTCAAATCCATCATTCCCAACTACTCATTTGGTGGAGCACAGAAAGCTTTTTCAATCGCTCCTTTTTGCTGACCATGCAATGAGGTCGCTGAACTCAGCCTTGTCATCACAACAGATTTGTTTTGGTAAAGTTTTATTGTAAATTTTAAATAATGCAGTTACGATCTTAAACGCACATGTTTTGCTTTCAATACCACAAAACTTTTTGAAGTTTGTTTGCATCACATGGGAAGAGCTCTAAGTTAAAAGTAAGCAAATGCTTCTTCTCTAATAATGTTCTCTTCTCGTGTTGGAGATTATATCCATCCAACATTTCAAATAATTTGTCTCCTGTCCAGACAAAGTCCTAGACAATGATGTGTTCCCTGCAGACAGAGAAGCAGCATCCACATGACAGGTCTCCATGCTGCTTTAATTGGTTCAGATAACATGGTTTTCTTTTAAATAGCATGCCTTTTTTTTTTTCATTAGTCTTTAAAAGGAAATACAACCTTTAAGATGAAATCTTACTATAAGTCATTGCGTGGCTAAAAACCCTTCAAAAACTTGTTACAAAAAAAGTTGGTAAATGCCAGATTCTCATAAAATTTATGTGGTAAATAATTTCTCATATTGTGTTTCCCACATGCATGCCATGTTCTTTGTATTTAAAGTCATCTAAGGAACAACAGCACCGCATGCCATGGTACTCAGTTAACAGTCCAAAGAGCCATTTCTGCAAAAACTGCACAGGCAGTTACTTGGAGAGGAGATTCACATAGAAAATTAAAGAAAAGCCTTCTAGGGGAAAATTCAGGTCAGAAATATCAGATTTTTCCCACTCAAGATGGAACAAAACCACTTGTCAAAAAACTGCAAATGAAATATATCATCTGAAAAAATTGATTTCCCTAGGATTTCAGTGACAGAATTATAGCTCAGTTACAGAGTCCTACAAGGAGTGATGGATGGATTATTTACATGTACATTGAGGAGTTTCAATTAAAAATACCTAAATTAACTAATTAGATGTGCAAACATTTGCACTATTTTTCTGTTTCATCTAATCCTTGTGCTCTGAAAACTCCATTTTCTGCTTCTATTTCAATCTATAAAATATTGGGATAAAATGTGTTAGTTCATAAATTCAAAAATGCTCATATTTCTTTTTAGAGGAAAATTTCAGGTAATAAAAGTTAAAACGCTACCAGAAATGCAATTTTAAGTCTAGGAAAAGGTGGGTAGCTGCTGCTGACATGAATGCTAAGCAAGCAAGTACCCATCGTTTTAAGTGTTTAGGTCAGAGTACAGATCAATAAGTTTACATAACACAAAACAACTAGTCAATTAAATTTTTTTTGCTTATCAGGCAACCACAAAATCCTTTCCTTAGAGCTGCCTTTGCTCAGTACTTGACCATTACATGGTCAAACAGAGATACTAAACTAATTTTCAGTACCCCTGCAGATCTTCAGAAAGCCTTACTTCTTTTAAACCATGATGATTCATATAACAGAAAACAGGGTGGAACAAATGGAAGTTGCATATTTTCTGAGCAAGAGAATTCCACACTGCAATTCTAAGCTAACTATCACTTAGTTGACAAGACAGTCTTAGAGTTCAAATTCCTTCATTCCATTTAGATAATACCTTGCATTACATTGTACTAATTTATTTACCACCTTCTAGAGGCCAATTCTGGAACACTTTTCATTAAAGGATATCTGGAAAATGAAAAAGCAGATAGAAACAGCACTGGAGTGCATTGCTCTTACCCCAAATCCCTTAATTACTTAAGAAATCAGAATATCCTAAGCTGGAAGGGACCCACAAGGATCACCTCTTGGCCCTGCACAGGACAACCCCAAGAATTACCATGTGCCTGAGAGCCCAAATGTTTCTTGAACTCTGTCAGGCCAGTACTGTGACCACTTCCCTGGGGAGCCTGTTTCAGTGGTCAAACACCCTCTGAGTGAAGAACCTTTTTCTAATATCCAACCTAAACGTCCCCTGACACAACAGGTTGCTAGTCTCATGTCACCCCATTTTGCACCCAACCCATGGATCAGTTGCTCACCCATCACATGACATGTTTATCCAGATCTAGGTTGGACATTTTACCCAAAAGGATACTGTGAGACAGATTATTGAAAGTTTTACTGAAATCCATAAATATTAGATCAACTGGGTTCCCTTGATCAGCTAGGTGGGTTATCCTGTCATAAAAGGAAATCAGGCTTGCTAAGCAGGACTTTTCCTTCACAAAGCCATGCTGGCTGTGATTGATGACTGTGTCGTCTTTCAAGTGTTTTCCAATAACTCCCAGAATAATCATCTCCAGAATTTTACCAGACACTGAAGTATTTCTGACAGACCTATAGTTTGCAGGATCATTCCTCTCACCCTTTATGAAAATTGGGACAAAATTAAGGTCTTGTTTAAAAAGAAGTTTACAAACTTAATTTTTGTTTAAGAAGAGGAAAGAGCAACAGTCAAAGTTACAAAGTTCTACGATAAGAGAATTTCAAGAATCTGTAGGAGTGTTGTCCACAGAACTTAGAGGATTCCAAAGGAAAGTCTTTTCTTTACACTAACTTTCCACATGCAGCTGGGAATAGGAAAATTCAATGTCCAACATCTCATCTATATCTATGTTCTCTGTCTTCCAAGATGTGACTCCTTGACATTCACTGAACAGCACCATCTGAGGATTATTATTGAGCATTATTAGGTTTTATATATTCTTAGATTATGTAAACATTTAGACATGCAGTATTTGTAGTATTGCATTGGTTGTTCAGGGTTACCTCTAGGCACATGAAAGACAGAGGAAGGTTAACTACACTTATAGAATGTTGGTGCCACCCAAGCCGCCCTTTCAGAACTGCACCATCAAGCAGCAGTTTCGCCACAATCACACTTAAAAGGAAGAATTAATAATTAATTAGTTTCTATCCCTACTTATCACATCAGATCTTCAACATAGATTTCTCTGATTAAAAAAAAAACTGTTTGTGGGAAATACAGGAAGAGATTGCTCCTCAATCACCTCCTGATAGCAGCATTCCTTAAACCCTGAGAGTTTATTCCCAGTCACACAGCTTCAATCCGAAAGCTCCACTTATAAACACCTGATTTAATTCCTGGGCACTTCAGAGGAAGCTCCAAACTAGGTCTTTTGCATTCTATTTCTGATTAATAAGAAGTCTTTGAGAAATTGTTTACATTTTTCTTTTAACTCTCCTATCTTTATCCAGGAGTAAAAACATTTAATTACTGCAAAGGATTATGTACTTTTGAATGCTATATAAGTGCCAAGTGCAGTGAGAAGCAAATGGACCCTAGAATAATCCCGGAAAAACAATGCTACATAGGCAAGAAATGAAAGAGAAGGAAAACGAGGGATAACAAAAACTTAAGAATGCCAAGAAGAAATCAGTAACATGTAAGACAATGGTTTTAGTTGGTTTGTTTCCCCTAGTTTGTCAGTTCCTCTACATCAGGAGAAAGGATAGATATCTGGTGAGTTCAAATTCCATTACAAACTTACTGGGAGGGGAAATAATGAATCACCAAAATGAGAGTCCTCTAGCAGATAAGACTTCACACACACACAACTGCTGATTTGTTTTACAGTCCACTGCTAAATTTAGCAAGATGGGTTTCATCTCTACCACAGATGAGGTTGCTTTTGACTCATCTTTGTGCAAGTTGAGCCCACTGTGATACAATGCTCCAGAAATAGAATAGTATTTCTACAAACTGATGTTATTGCTGAGAATTTCCACTGTTACCTGAAATTTCATTCAAGTTTAGGGTAAATATCATGTCTTTGGCAGTGTTAGCAAAAGAGTATCTTGCTCTACAAACACAGTGACCAACATTCCTAAGAAAACATTATATATCTCTCTTTTCCCTACTAAAGGAATAAGTGTGGAAATAGGCCTGTTTTTTGCACCTTCTGGTTCTCTAAACAATAAAGAAAAAGCCCATTTCCTTCATTTGCATAAGCAGAGTCTCTCTTAGCAGCTGATTTTTCCTAGTATAGTGTTCATCTAAGCAAAAATTATTACTGAATAAATAAATTGTATATCCTTTCCCTTCATCTGCATGTTGCTCCTAAAATGTCCCATTTTTTTTACATAAGTGATCAGCGTTATTTGGATGAATGTGTTTGCACAGCTTTGGCAAACCAAAGTGGGTTTTTTTCTTTTCATGCTGGAGGGAACCATTTATTTCAAAGAGTTAAACAGCCACAGGGACCCTTGAGATGTTCTACATCCTCTAGCTGTGGTATGCACTCTGCTAAGCTTTGAAAGATACCCTATGCAGCAGCCCCTTTGAGGATATGGCTATGTAAACCATTCAGACTCTTTTCCTACCTATACTAAAGGCCTAGTGTCTCCAGGAAAAAAAAAGCATAACGATTCCTGTAATTGGAAAAAATTACTGCTAGAAAGAATCAACAACAGGAAACGACTGAAATGGATAGGTAATCCAAACACGTGCCTGAAATTCCATCATTCATAATATATTTGGTACAAATATTCTCAACAAAGCTCCACTGTTAGTCACACATACCATTATTTACATTGTTGTGATGCTTAGATTAACACAGATATAACTGTACCTTAAGCCTGTGGCATGACATAAGTCAACCCCCTGTCACATATCTGTTTATCTTGCTGCCTTTCAAAACAGAAGTGGGAGTCAGGAACAAAGATGCAGATGTCATATATCCTGAAGTCCCAGAGCTGCATGGCTTTCTTCTTTAAGGGAAAAACGCTGTGAAATAAGCCTTTTAAACACAAAAGCCAAATTATTTTCTCAGTCAGTAACTGTAGCTCAGCAATCTTTACTCTGGCATCATTCCTTTTTTCAGAAAATAGAAATTAATATCAACCCTCATGTCACCATGTGTGATGCCTTTGTGTAACCTAATATTGTGATCTCTCCCATTCAGTATATACTGGCAAACCACATAGACACAGCAAAATATTTAGTTAAATGTGTGCAGGAAAGATCTAATTTGGACAAGGTATATTAAACCTCACATTTCCATAACTGATTTACATAGCATTTCCTTTCTGAAAATGAGGACTTGTCAGGTCAGCTGATTTTTGCTTCTTCATTTAAAGACACAACATTTCATGACCCCACTTCACTAATTACAACATACCTGAACATTTTACTCACTTCTAAAGGCTCTATGGAAAGTTATCAGCTTTATCTTGACAGACAAAGGATATTTTTAAATCTTCCAGTTCAGACTCCTTTCTTAACAGTCATTCGGTTCACTGTAAGTTCTGATATCCATTTGTCTTGTGCATGTAAGTACTATAGCACTGTAATAGAGTGGGGACACAGAAAAAGTGAGTCAGGGAAGGAAAACCAATCAAGGATGAAGGTAAACAGCATGGGAAAAACAGATTCTCAAAAGGTTTTCTCCTGGCAGGAACCTAATGCAGACATAGGTTGTGTGAAGGGTAGTGGGAATCAAGGAATTGAAGGATCTATCTGATTCAACTGAAGAAAAGATTTCTGGATGTAAGACATTTGCTGTTATTGGAAGATGAACAGAAAGGAAAGAATACAGAACCTCTGTAAAATGAATAGACCCAAAGGAGAGTGAAATGAAGCACTCCAAATAATTTAGAAAAAACAACATTGAGGGCAAACATTTCCTTTATATAACTTGGCAGGCCAGTGCTAAAAAATGAAATGTGGATCTTTAGCACTTGGCAACACCAGATTGCAAAAACGGCCTTGTATGAATAATATGCAAAGCAACTGTGAGTTTTAATTCAATTTATCATAAAAATTATGAAAAGAAAGGTCTTTTACTCTGCCAAATTTTAAACTGTTTTTCCCATCTGTTTTCTTGGGGGTTTTGTAATTGCTGTCAATTTTTTTTAATTTTAGTAAAACTTACATATCAAACAATAACATTTTTTTCTATTTCAAAATATCATTCAAGCAACATAGAATTAACAGAAAAATGCTCAGAATGTTCCCAAAAGTCCTTTAGCAATTTTTCAGAAAGAGTACATAATTCTGTTCTTTTCCTTGAAGTTCATCATGCACTAAATGCACTTAAACAACAGTTAATGGAAAAGGTTACTACTAAGGTCTAGTACAGAGTTAAAAGAACAGTTTTAAGAAAATATCCCAGTGTCCACCAAAGAGCAACTTAAAATTTGTAATATGCAATATTTTCTTCTTTGTTAGGGCTTTTTTTTACTAAAAAAGAATTGTAAAAGATTTAAAAAAGAGAATTATTTGAGAAATTACTGGAGAAGAAAATGACCTATTGAAAAACCTTCTACATTAATTGCTTAGTAAATCACGACCTTCCTTTTTTGCCACATTTATTTCTACAAAATATTCATTTCAATTTTTAGTTTAGTCAAAGGAGCTTTACAGGGTTTATGATTTTTTTATGATGATCAAATACGAAAGAGAGATGAGTCAAAGAAGCAATTTCTGCTGTTCTGAATGGTGTTTTATCTAAAAATCTTTTCAGCTGTAAGTATTATACGATTATGAAAGCAAAAGCCCACAGATTTCGACAGAGCAAGAAACTGGCAGATTTTTTGATCTGACACGTGCAGGCTTCTGAGGAAGCATCGATTTTTGTTATAAGATCTAGGAATTTGTGTTGTTCTACTAGGCCTAACTGCTTCATCATACAAGGACAAAATCTCTTGTTTAATCTGTGTCCCCTTCACCATTCCTTTGGACCAGATGATTGCATTGAAGCTCTCAAGATTTATCAGCTCCAGGTAGCAAATCCTGACAAATGTTAACCTTAAAGAAAATTTGATATGAATTTCTGCCTTTTACAACTCAAAGGAAAGAAACTAAACGGACACAGGCTGAAAAGAATTCAAAGTGTGTCAAGTCACCAAAATAAGGCCATTTTTAGGACCTATTGATCAAGAAACTATAGATTTATTCCTGCAGCTTTGCTCCACTTGTGGGGAAAGCCTTGGAAAATAGCAAATGGAAGAAGAGTCAGTAAACCACATCTTGAATCAAGGATAGCCAACATGGTCTCAGGAAGGGAAGGGCATGCATGCCTCACTTAGTTGCTGGAATTGTTTGAGCTTGTGGCTGCCAATACAAACATGGGGAATGCTCGGGATACTGTGCACCTGGATTTTCAGAAAACACTTGCCAGAATTCCTAACTGAGATGACTGTTTAATATGCAAAGCCATAGTCTAATTTTAAAAGGGCAAAGGCGTCCTCACAGGAGGAAAAGGCTGCCTCTTGAGCAGGAAATGAGACAAGCCCCTCTAAATTGCAGTGAGGTTTCTGATGTTAAGACTTTACCTTATTAATAAGCTTACAAATGCCCTATGAGATGAAATTAATATGTACCTACACTTGGAGGACAAATTATGGTGCATCTTGAGGCCCAAATAGAACATCGTGTTATTTAATATGAAGGCTTATTAATAATAAAATTATAATTTTGCTAATTTTATAAAATCAAAAAATAAATTTCAGCATTGAAGACTATCACCTCAAGGGGCACAGCTGTAATATCACACACAAACTACTACAAAACTTTCTAGAAATATAGGGTTGAACACAGCAACAAAGTTTTAAGCCCAAGAGCCTCAGGGAAAAAAAAATGTTAAGAGTAACTGTGAAGCTGTAAATAACTAAATTGTCAATTTAGCTGCAGAATTGAACAGAAAAATTCAAATTTGGGTTGATCTGAAATGAAAGTGCAAAGAAAAAATTAAGGCAAAAAAATATTGAGGACTGGGAAAACAAAATATTCTCAATTCTTCAATTCTTCCTAAATATTGCATTTCCAAATAGCAGAAAAAAAAGTGAAGGCACAAAGTTAAGGCACAAAGAAATTGGCAAAAAATCTCTTTGACTTACTGTGTAAGAATAGAAAACACATATCCCTTGCCATTTTTCTAGTCACTAGAAGTCTGACTCGAACGAATGCACTTAAAGGGTTTTTTTTTTTCTATATGACTGAACATATTTTTTCTCCCATTGAAATTATTCTCCTTGAAAAAATGCATCTACATATTTATTTAGTTGGAGAGGAGGTAGAAAAATATTTTCTAATCAGTAGAGAAACATCCTGGTCGCTGATTTAATCATTATTTAAAACCAAGAAAATTTAGTTAATTTAACACTGACACCTTTACATTGGACTAGAAGTCTTTCTTTCAGTCAGAAAAATGTGAGGATTCTGTGCAACCCTCTTCAACAGAGAGGATATTCTGTGGTCTAGTGAACATCAGCCTTGGAGCACTCAGCATTTTATGTATCATAACCCCTACTGTATAAAGACTGCTGTCCAATTAAATTCCAGGCAAACTCAGGGAATCACTTCACAGTGAATCACTTCACAGATTTCATCTGTCTGGTTATCAGAAAGATCTACTCTCATTTTCCCAGTACAGAGAATATAAAACTCAAAGTATAAAGTATTAGTGTTTTAACAGACTGTTATAGAGGTATGCATTTTAAAGATGAATCACAGAAGTCATCGCTTGATTTTTGCAAAATCACATGAAATTTTTTCTTTATCAATGTGTAAAATGAAGAAAAAATACTAGTCATGGTATCATGGTGATAGCCAGAGACGATTGTATAATAAATGAAATAACTTTTATTCTGTAATACTTTTGGAGATGATTCATTGGATTGTCCTGCAGTCATTTTCGTATGTTAAAATGCCTCTTTGATTCATCAAAGAAACAAAATACTTTTGTTTCTAAAATGAAGTCCTTTTTTAAAAAAAACCCAACAACACTTGTGAGGCTTGATCCTGTAAAAATAAATAGAGGTAACACAGGGGAGACAGAGCCCTCCTTGGATTAAAAGGATTATGCTGCCATCCAGCAGGACGTCTTCACAAGGTGGGAACACTTCCACTCCAGCTGTCACTACTAATAAGCAAAGAAGAAACCCACATTTCACCAAAACTGCAAATGAGATAATGAGATACTGCAAAATATCAGACAGAGGAAGGAGCTTTGTCCAGGTGATTCAGTGTTTTGAGTGTTCCATACTGCAGCAACTCAGATCTTTGCATTTACACAACAGGATTAAATGAAACAGGAGTTTATATCAGTGATTCATTTGCACGTTGAAGATTTCCTTGAAATCCTTGTCTCTTCAGGTCACATCCAGCCCTCTGCTTCAATGCCTGCAGAAAGAAATAAGCCTCTTGTCACAAGAGTTTGTGGCTTACTTCTCAAAGCAGTTTGCACAAATTCAACACTGACTTTATCATGCCAAACCCACAAAACGAGGATGGGGTAAATCAGCAGTAGGTGTGTTGAAAAAAGAACAAATATTATGTGTTGTCTGTTTATAATACTACTTTGTTTTCACATGTAATCAACTACATGGGAATGAAACAACATTAAAATAACTTTTTGCAACATCAGGGGTTTTTTTAGGTTGGGACTGCTGCCTCAAATTACAGTGAATGGATTAAAAGAATGAATGAAGGACAAGTTGATTTTCTGTGCACCACAAAACATACCAGTAACAATGGAATGGTATTTTTCAGAACAAAGAAATTCATTTACACATGCAGCACAAAGTGACACAGTGTTTACTATTTGTTCATCATAAATCATGGATTGATGTAATTTTTCACCATAATTGCAGTACTATACTTTAGAAAGGAATTATACTGTGATGATTTAGACACTAATTTAAGTAGTAAGAGCCCTGGTAAAGTATAATTTTAGAGCATCAGGTCAACAAAAGCAAAAATGGCAAAAGATGATTTTAAGAAAGGTTTTGAAAAACCTCAGTAGAATAACTGTAAATCCTGATTTTATTTAATACAAACCACTAAAGCCTGAGGAGAAAGGGAGTTCCTTAGGATGGCACTAGTTTTGGCACAGTGCTTGGTGTTCAAACAAGACAGTTGGAATATGTGTTTTCCTTTAACAAAAACTAAATTGGCATAAATTATGAAGACAGAAGAAAAACAGACACCACATTCAACGTCTATATCTCAATGGCTGGGATAATGGAATCAGACAAGGGATCACAGTTTGAATCAATCTTTACAGTACATGGCAAACTCTGCCTCCACATGAATGGATAAAGCAGAGTTAATAAAAAAATCTGCTTGCTAAATCTTGGAATTTTTTTTCTTCCTTTTATACGTCTTTATCATTTAAAAGGTTCCTTCATGCCATGTAATGTGGATGTAGATAGAAGAGGAAAGCAAGCAATCTTCATTTGTTGCAGTAAAACAAGTCTAAGAGTATGTCTGCTTCAAAGCTATTGTCACTATTGCTAAGATTACCAACGATGGTAAGGTGCCTTAAATTTATATGAGGAAAACAGCACTGTAATCAGCAATATTTCCATAAGTACATAATTATTTTTAGAGATGCTCCATACAACTCCAGTTCAAGAACCACTGGATTACAAAACCTGAGTCTTCACTACATTTTGACATTCAAAGGTACTAAGCACAAGCCTCCTGAAAAGATTCAGTGTCACACTTGCCCACAGATTTTGTTGCTAAAAGTTTTTAAAAACAAGTAATGAATTAAAAATACCACTACGGAGCATTCAATGTGTTTCTTGTCATTTGAAAGGATAGGAGAAGGTCAAAAGTTTTTAAAAAATCATAAAGTTTCTATGAAGTTCTCTCTAAAATTAGCAACTTAATTTAGAAGCGCAGAACAAATAACTGATTTACAGAAAGACACATAACAGCTAGAATAATAAAAAATAAAAATAAAAGTAATAAAATCCACAGGATTTGAGGAAATGTCAAGAAGCTGTGTCAGGGGACGTTTAGATTGGATATTAGGCAAAGGTTCTTCACCCAGAGGGAGGCTAAGCACTGGAACAGGCCCCGAGGGAAGTGGTCACAGCACCAGCCTGACAGAGCTCAGGAAGCATTTGGAGAATGCTCTCAAACACATGGTGCAATTCTTGGGGTTCTGTACCAGCCCAGAAGCTGGACTCAGTGATCATTGTGGGTCCCTTCCAAATCAGGACATTCTGTGATTGTATTCGGTGATTCTTTCTGCCTGAATAAAGACACAAATCCCATCTTGACGTTAAATACATCTATGTATGTATAATGTATGATATGGATATGACATGATTTGACCTCATCACTTATCCCTCATTTCAGAGGTAATCATTTATTTCCTCTGAAAGTGTCTTCATTGTAAGCGCAGTTGTTTGGATGAGTTTCTTAAAGGCCAGATGCAGGGAGCCAACATCCAGCAACAGAACTGCTCTGAGAGGCCTAAAGCCCCAAAATTACTCTTTCAACTCAGCAAATCCATCAGTCTAGATATGCCTCATCCCTGTTTTCCATTTTATGCAGTAAATGAACCCAGTTCTTACAGTGCTTGAGGCAGGGAGCATACTACATCTGAAATACTTTTCAAATACAGTCATCACCTCTTTGCAAAGAGAATTGTTCAGCTTCTGAGACAACTAAAACACCATGAATTACCTTCTTTGCCACCCTTGGCCTCTGTGTAAGAACAAGTAGGGTTGACACAAAAACACTCTGCTAGGCATTAATCCTCTGTTGACAGAACTGTCATACTCAGTTGAGTACATTTGATGCAGATAATGATTTAGGCTCTGCAAAATGCCAATGTTGATAGTTACAATTTTTAGCTGTCAGATTATATTCCTCTACCAGAACTCTGTTTTCTACTAAAAATGTTAACTGGTTCTCTGAATTACAAAGTGAAAAAAGTGAAACAGGAAGATACCATAGACAAAGCTGTAATTACAGAAGTTCCTGGTGACAAGAGCAAGCTCTGGAACCTTGCCCTCCTGGTTAATTACGATGTCATCATCCGCTTAATGCTCAGTGTTTACAGGGCTTTACTTCAGGGCCTATCATTTATTCTATATATTAACATCTAGAACTATAACCATGATATAACCTAGTCATTGGAAAAGACCACAAACCCTGCTATGGTATGTCTCAATGCCAGTGTTGCAGCTTTACTGCATCTGAGACAGAACCACAAAAAACACATGGGTTTTAAAACTGAGGACAGTCAGAAAAGCACTGCTAACTGGAGGTGATTTGAAGTAAATAACTGATAGCTCTGTACTTGTGCTGCGTGCTTTAAAAAGTGCCTGCAAAGGATGCTAATTAATTAACTAACCCATATCCAGTCCAGAGCAGGCAAGTCATCCTACTGGAGATATGTCTCATTTGGAATATTGAAATGTATGGACTGAGGCTTAGATGCTAGATTTCAGTTCCTTTTTTCCCATGTGCAAAACCAGAAACAGATGTGGAATATCATTTTGTGATTTCTACTGCAGTGTATAGATCAGGAGGAACTCCACTGAGTAAAACCAGATTACATATAAATTATTTGCCTTGTAAATATTGCAGAGGATGTGGAATTAGAGTCCTGGAAGTTGTTTCAGACCACAAGATCTCCCCCTCTTTCTCTAACGTCTCAATAACAAACCTCTCATATCTCTATTTCCAAAACGGAAGATATTATTCCCAGTCAGACCTAACCCTGCCCAGAAGCAAACAAATGTTTTCAAAACTTAAAAACCATGCCTTTTTTCTTCAAAGTCTCTCACAACAGTGTTATCTAGCCCATTGCTAGAGAAAATGGTATTCAAACAGAGGAGTATAGCACTGGAAAGTCAAGTTCTTGCTTATGACAGAATATTTCCTGCTGCCCTGGAGATTCTTTCACTTCAGATCCAACGCCTTGAAGGTGCCGTATTGTGACTTGCTCTACACTATAAACTTGCAAACCTCTAAATAAAGTAATATTTTAGCACTAACATAGGAAAACCTCTCAACACCAATATATATATTGTTCATATACAGGATATGGGTACCATTTTTAAAAGGCTAGGTATGCTCTTAAATAAATATATGCAGAACAATATCTCTTGCCTGGATCCTCCTGGGCATAGACAAGACCTTTTTTTTTTTTTTTTTTTTTTTTTTTTTTCCCCTCCTACCCTTTGAAATTTACACTTGAAATATTTCAAAATATTATGTCAGGAGTGAAGAAGTGAAAAGGCAGTTTCCCCTCAGGTGTTTCCCCCTGATACTTGGCCGGGCAGCCAGAGGAAGGGGGCACAACCACCTCCGCGTTCCCTGCGCCGAGAGCCGCCCTGGGGGCGCTGCACAAGCGGAACGTGTGAACCAGCCGAGCCCGCCGTGCATGCCGCACCCGCCGGCCCAACGGATCCAAAGGCTGTAGGGGCAGTGGGGTTCCGGGGAGGCGGGGGCTGCGGGGATTCCAGGGGATGTGCGGGCTGTCGGGGATCCGAGGACGCGAGGGCTGCGGAAATTCCGCGGGGCTGCGGGGATTCCAGGTGCTGTGCGGGCTGTGGGGCCTCCAGGGGCTGTGCGGGCTGTGGGGGTCCCGAGGACGCGGGGGCTGAGGGGATTCCAGGGGTTGTGGGGGCTCCAGGGGCTGTGCGGGCTGTGGGGCCTCCAGGGGCTGTGCGGGCTGTGGGGGTCCCGAGGACGCGGGGGCTGCAGGAGCCCCTCAGGCCGGCGGCGGGCGGTGCGCGGGCGCCCTCTGCTGTCCCGCCGCGGCAGTGCCCCCCCTGTGCCCGCGGAGGGCCCGGGGCAGCGAGGCCGGGATACGGGGCATGGGCCAGCCCGGAGCGGGGCGGTCGGGAGTCGGCAAACAAAGACTGCCAGGACCTACCAGATAAAATACATATTTTTCTCTCCAAATTAAAGGGTACGGCTGTTATAAACGAGGGGTGAGAATGCCACCGCAGTGTTAAAACCGTGCTCTGGCCGCTCGGCGGTACCGCCAGGGAGGCCCCCCGGCCCCGCAGCTGCAGCGGGCGCGGGCAGCGCACGGCTCTCTCTGCTCTCTTACCTTGCAGGTGAGCGCATCAGCCTCAAAACATGACATTCGAGCAGTAAAAATATTCAAGCAATCAGGTGTTCTGCTTGTTCCGTACCAGAAAGCAGCCTGAGGGAATACAAGACAGCACATTTCGCCTCCCCCGGGCCAAATCAAAGCCGGGCTGGCAGGGAGCTCCTGCACGTCCCGGGCTGCCAGAGCAGACGCTGGTTTTCCCTCTGCCCTTGGTCCGGCAAGTCATCCGGAGCAGCTGCCAGCGCTCCAGTTCAGGCAGCCCCTTGTTTTCATGTTTTCATGTTTTCTTAATCTTGATAAAGGGACCACAGAAGCAGAATGATTATGGTAAATAAATTTTTGTTTATAACTCTGTCCATTTCAGTGAGATGGAGATAGTAGATGGACGGTATCCTGTATTAAACGTGTACAGAA